>NC_041728.1:78301816-79501816 GCF_004115215.2 Ornithorhynchus anatinus
TATCCCACCTGGATGAATTCAACAGCATCCATGCTGAACTCCCAGCCTCCTACCTCTCCCCATTCCAGGCCATACTTCACTTTGCTGCCAGAATAATTTTCCTACAAAAACATTCAGAACATGCCATCCCACTCCTCAAAAACCCGAGTGGTTGTCCATTCACTTCAGCATCAGAAAAAAACTCCTCACCATTGACTTCAAAGCACTCCATCACCTTGTCCCCTCCTACCTCACCTTGATATTCTCTTACTACAACCCAGCCTGCACACCCACTCCTTTGGTGCTAACTTCTCATGTGCCTCAAACTCACCTCTCACATCACACACTCTCACCCACATCCTGACTCTGGCCTGGAATGCCCTTCCTCCTCAGATCTGACAATTACTCTCACTCTCTTCCAAGCCTTATTGAAGGCACATATCCAGGAGGCCTTCCCTGATTAAGCAACCCCTCTTCTCCCACTCCCTTCTGCATCACCCTGACTTGCTCTTTGTTCTTCTCCCCTCCCAGACACACAGCACCTATACATATAACTGTATTTTAATTTATTTTTTATATTAACATCTATCTCCCCTCAACCAGACCGTAAGCTCATTATGGGAGGGAATGTGTATGTTTATTGTTGTATTATACTCTCCCAAGAGCTCTACAGTGCTCTGCATACCATTAAGTCCTCAATAAATATGACCAAATGAATGAATGGAGCTAACAGTCTATAGGGGGAGACAAACATTAAAATATATACAGATAAGGGAAATAGCAGAGTATAATGTTATTAATTGAAGAGCATAAGTGAAAGCAGAAAATAATGGCTATTATAGCATTGTTGAAGATACAAATTATTTGTAAGAAAGGTGAACATATATCACTTACTGATAGTTATTGAAAAGATCAGTGCAGATGGCATTGTTCTTACAAGGTCCAGTGTTGCATTCATTGGTTTCATATTCACAAAATGTTCCTTCCCAACCAGGCAGGCAGATACACTGGTAGCGCTAATGAATATAAAAATTGAATTACTTCAATGTTATTTTCTTCTAAATAAGGACATATATAATAGGTACTATTCCTATCTGGCATGATCTTGTTACTGAGCATTTTCCATATTTTTCTAAATAAGCATTAAATTTTAAGAAATTCAAAATTTTTCAAGTTTTTCCAGTACATATTTAAGAAGAATGATTTGAGATTTGTGAACCTTATTACTCAGTATAATTTTCACATGATGTTTTGTAATGTGCTATAGAGTGTACTAAGCAAATGTAGAATGAACTCAGAACTTATAGCTACTGGAGTAACTTACCATTTTGTATATGAAATGGTACAATAACAGTGAAGTAGTGGAGCAACTTAAGGTTTGTGGTATGAAGAAAACTGAGTAAATAATTTCCTAGTAAGTGGTTACCAAATATGAAATTAAGATCAAGAATTACAGCAGCCCTGCTGGAAAACCAATGAACATGGCTGGTATAAGAATGCAACATTTGTGATAGATTTAACAGTATATATTTCTGCATGATACACACTCATCTTTAAATAACAGAGATGTCATTGGACAATTGCAATACTTAGAAATCAAGTTTTGTTCAAAGTGTAAAATATTTTCAATCATTCTTTCAAGGAAATAATTTATCGAGTCATAGAGGCATATAATTACAAAGTGTTTATAAATGTGGGGGGAAATAGCAAAACCCCTTTTTAATTTTAAAATGTTCTATATCATACACAAACTCCAGAAAAAAAGACCTATTATAATCTTATTCAAAAATCGAAGACTTTTCAAAATACATCATTCATCAGATCTAGCTTTATGCAGTTTACAATCAATAGGGTGAAAGCTGAATAATTTCAGGATTTATTACATTTTAAGGTTGATTTTAAACCCCTGTGTCATAGAAGATTGTATTACCTAACAGAACCACTTTTTAAACTGTATTTATTAAATATCTGTTGCCTGTTGTCTTATGCTGTCGAGTCATGTCCGACCCACAGCGACGCTATGGACACATCTCTTCCAGAACACCCCACTCCATCTACAATCATTCTGGTAGTATATCCATAGAGTTTTTTTGGTAAAGATATGGAAGTGGTTTACCACTGCCTCCTTCCATGCACTAAACCTGAGTTTTTTGCCCTCAACTCTCTCCTATGCTGCCTGCTGCCCAGAAACAGGTGAGTTTTGACTTGTAGCAGCTTGCCTTCCACTGGTTATACACTGCCCAAGCTAGGAATGGATATGCCTCTGCTTGAACTCTGCCTCCCATAGTTGAGACTGGTAGAGTATTGGAAACTCTCCAGATGTGACCCTGAGAGGGTTTTAAGTACTTACTATATGCCAAACACTGTTCTAAGTGCTGGGGGAAATACAAGTCAATTTGGTTGGACATAGTCCCAATCCCACATGGGACTCAAAAGTCTAAACAGGAGGGAGAATTGAGGCACAGAGAATTAAGTGACTCACCCAAGGTCAAACAGACAGCAGTCAGCAGACCTGGGATTAGAACCCAGTTCTTCTGACTCCTAAGGCCAAGCTCTTTCCAGTAGGCCACACTGCTTCTGATTTTAGACTAAGTAGTTTGTTAGCTTTTCTCTTGTGGATAAGCTCTTAGTAGAGCTAACACAGGAAGCCCTAAATAAATACCACGGATCGACTGTGGAACATTTTGTCGCAAGCTCCAAGTCGTACCAACCAGGACCTTCTTGGACCCGGGAAGCCTCAGTGCTACGTAGTAAAGTCAAACCATACCTCTGATCACCAAGGTTACTGTGGATTTTTTTTTACTTTACTTCCCGATGTGCAAGGGAATGACACATAAACACTGTCACTCACTCCACTGCACCAAGGGTCCAGTAACAGGGAACCGGTTCTGCCAATGCTTCTTCTTCCTGCTTCCAAGTGCTATTGCCTTCTGCTGCTAAGCTTCTTCTGTGTCAGTGCTGCACCCTCTGCTTGCTTCTTCTCCAATTGCTTCCCTCCGCATGCTGCCTCCTGACTGTTGCTTTCTACGTGCCTCTTTGCATAACCTTTGCATGCCTTCTGTGTGCCCTTTGCGTGCCTCCCCACAATTCAAAATGACCAACTTTTTAATCTGCCTTAGGTGTTGCAACGAAATGGCAGCCATTGATTGATCCAGGCCCGTTACTGGGTAGAACAGGGAAAGCCATGCTTCTTCAGTGCTGTGCTCCCACAGGGCAGCAATCACCTGTTTCAGGTACAGCCCATCAGTTTCTTCCTTGTTGTTCAAGGGATCACACATAGTCACTAATAGAGCAGCTTGTTGAGGGCTCACCACACATTTGTGATTCATTTCCAAAATAAAAGCAATAGCAATGGGCCTACAATGAGTAGGAACAAAGCAGAACCTGAAAACTACCCAAGTGTACACACTTCAGTCCTGATCCATTATAGCGTTTATTATAAATTGGCATGGCAGACAGATATCAATCAACCAATCAATATTACTTTTTGAGCCTTTACTGAGTGCGGAGCACTGTACTTGATGATTAGGAAGAGTACACATATATTGATATAGACATAAGTATTAGTTTTACATTTTAGTCAGTTTGGTTTCTCTATTTTATTTTCAAATTTTATAGATTTTCAGCACATGAGGAAGACAACTATTAGACCTTATTCTTCATCTCATTTGCCTTTTTTCTTAAAAGAATCCTTGAATAAAATAAATTTTGAGGAAGACTTTGAAAGAAAATGAGAGGTGGGAGTAAATTCCTATCATGAGCATTATTGAGAAGGAAGACTAGCTGGACTGAAATGGTTTCCCGAAAGTGGGGAGAGAGGAAGAGAACACAGGAGAAGTAAGTGAAGAAACAAAAGGGGGACAAGAAATGAAGAGAAAACAAGGGAGGGAGTAGAGGGTGCACCTTGCCATTATCAGCTACTCTGACCTTTCACTTGTTGCATCTACTGGTTCCAGTGGAAACTAGTTAACTAGAGAAAGTGCTAGTAGTACTGCACAAACAAAATAATCAGTACCTATTTGCCCTCCAGTCTGAGCTGCTTGTGCATTCAGCTCTGTATCCCTTAGGCATTTTGATATTTACCCCACTCTGAGCCCCATAACACAGAGAAGCAGCGTGGCTAAGTGGCTCAGCGTCGCTCAGTGCAAAGAGCCTGGGCTTAGGAGTCAGAAGGCATGGGCTCCGCCACTTAGCTGTGTGAATTTGGGCAAGTCACTTTACTTCTCTGGGCCTCAGTTACCTCCTCTGTAAAATGAGGATTAAGACTGTGAGCCTCACATGGGACAACCTGATTACCCTGTATATACCCCAGCGCTTAGAAAAGTGCTCAGAACATAGTAAGCTCTTAATAAATACCAACATTATTATTATTATCAGTCAATTATATTTGTTGAGTGCTTACTAGGTGCAAAGCACTGTAGTTATCAGATAGTCAGTTTGGAAAGGAGTCCATGTCCCAGTAATGATAATAATAATAATAGTAATAAAACTGTGGTATTTGTTGAGTGCTTACTCTGTGTCATGCACTTTACTAAGTGCTGGGGTGGATACAAGCAAATCAGGTGGACACAGTCCCTGTCCCACATAAGGCTCACAGTTTCAATCCCCATTTTGCAGATGAGGCAACTGAGGCACAGAGAAGAAGTGATTGACTTGCCCAAGGACACGCAGTAGGCAAGTGATGGAGACGGGTTTAAAACGTATGACTTTCTGACTCCCAGGCCCATGCTCTTAGACACTAAGCCATGGTGCTTCCCATAGAAATAATACGTGAAAGCGGCATTGGGGAAAGCAGTACTCATATACTGTGAGTCTTATGTGGGACATGGAAAAGATTAGCCTGTATTTACTCCAGTGAGCAAATAATTAGCCCGTATCTACCCCAATGCTTAATATAGTGCCTGACACACACTAAGTACTGAAATACCATTTAAAAATAAAGAAAAAGCATAAAAAGTAGGACCACAGATTAATTGCAGAATCCTAATCTTTTCAGTCCAACATTGGTTAAATTACATGTTAAACTTCCAACACATGAGAGGGTAATTCTATTTTTTCAATGTGTAATCTTGAAGCTAAGAAGAAAGAACAATTATTCAACACACAGAAAAACTGACAAAATCAAATATAGTAGATGATCCTACTTTCTACTGCACATATACTCTGAAGTAGACCATAGAAATGAGAGTAAAATGCCTGTGAAGTGAGCCTTACTCTAGGTTCTCGTAAGCCACTGAACTTTATAATGAATGAGGGTGTTTCTTTTAGTAATGGAAATATGACAGCAGTTATATTTTAAATAACCAAGTACAGTTGTGTTCAATGACTCGTTAATTAAATAAAATTTAAGACAAGGATCAGATCATAGTATTTATTCAATATGACTCATTGACAGATGAACAAGAAATGCTTTGCAGAGTTATTGATAAACCATTATAAAAACTATTAACTGCGTAATGAAACTAATTCATTTTATTCTCATGTGTCCACATACATATCTGTTTTCCTATTTATTAAAAAACTCGTAGCAAAAGATGGGCTGTTGCATATTACTTTTTATTGTATTTTAGACTCCCCACTTTCAAAAGCCTTCCTCAAGTAAGCCCTCTGCTTCCTGGCTCCTTCTCCCTTCTGCTTTATCTGTGTACTTGGTATAGCGGATAGACCACGAGCCTGGGAGTCAGAAGGTCATGGGTTCCAATCCTGACTTTCCCACTTTCTGTTGGGTGACCTTGGGCAACTCACTTTGTTTCTCTGAGCTTCAGTTACCTCATCTATAAAATAGGAATTGAGACATATGAGATTGGGATTGTGTCCCACCCAATTCGCTTGTACTCACCCCAGCATTTAGTACACAGTGCCTGGTACATAGTAAGCACTTAACAAATACAACAATTATTATTGTTATTGTTGTTATCATGACCTTTGGCTTTTGATATTAGCCCCACCCTTGGCCACACAGCAGTTTTGCACTTATATACAGATCACATATTATAAACAGTTCATTAATGTAAATGTCTGTCTCCCCCTCTAGACTGTAAACTCACTGAAGCAGCATGGCTCAGTGGAAAGAGCCAGGGCTTTGGAGTCAGAGGTCATGGGTTTGAATCTCAGCTCTGCCACTTGTCAGCTGTGTGACCGTGGGCAAGTCACTTCACTTCTCTGTGCCTCAGTTATCTCATTTTGTAAAATGGGAATTAAGACTGTGAGCCCCATGTGGGACAACCTAATTCCCCTGTGTCTACCCCAGCGCTTAGAACAGTGCTCTGCACATAGTAAGCGCTTAACAAATACCAACATTATTATTGTAGGCGGGGAACATGTCTACTAATTCTGTTGTATTTTACTCTCCCAAGCATTTATTAGAGTGCTCTTAAGTCCTCAATGAATACTGATGATGATGATGATGATGCTTAGCCTTGGAAATAGAAATATATCTGTAAAAAAGGCTGGTATTGCATATTTCATTTATTAAAACTTTTTTCTTATTTAAATATAAGTGGAGTTACAGAAGACACCAGGAACTATCTAAAATTACTATTATCATTAGACACTCTTTTGAGAATTCCAAAGCCTAAATTTGGAAAAAAATATCTGGGCAACTATTTTGAAAAGCCCTCAGCTGGACAGATTGAACATTCCCTGGGGCAGGGAGCTGCACAAGGACACTGAAATCTCTCTCTGCCAAGCTGGCTTAGCTGGCCCAAGATATCGAACACTGGAACCACTGTCTACTGTCCACCCAACAGGACATACATAGATTTTGCTGCCAAACCTAAGAAGCGGCCTATTCTTTCTTCATCTTCCCACTCCCTGCAGCCTGGCTTGAATATACAGTGGAGAACACAGAACATGTGTAGCTGTTTGATTCCCTGATGACAAGGACCTGTATTTTTACATAATAAGAGCTGTCTGCCTTCACATCAACCCAACCCTCTGTTTACTCCTCTTCAACTCAAAACCCAAGGACCCATATTCAAATCAGCAATTTAATCTGAGAACTACTGGATTAAGCATCTATTGCTCTTTGAAATCTCACTTATAAACTTTGAACTTCTCTAAATTTAACATATCCCCTCAATCTCCTCTCTCCAACCAGCCCATCTCTCCTCTCCCTTCCTAGCACCCCTATCTCATCCCCTTTAATCAGCTCCTTTTCCACACTTTGCACTGCCCCAACCCTCCTCTCCGACCCCATCCTAGTTATCCTGTTCCACTGCCACCCCTTATTCCTCCCTCCTAATCAGTTTACTCAAACCCAACCCCTTCCCACCCCTTGTATTGTCCCTTCTCCTCCCTCCCCCTTTCCTCCTCCCCCAGAGCCTCAGCCAAGTGCAGCATGTGGAACTCTGCTCTGTTATTGGAAACCTTCCCTTCATCACTGACCTATTCCTGTCTTTCTTCTCCTCACCATTCCTGAAACATGATGTCATCATGATGTTATCTTTTCCCAGATAACAATGTATCCCTATTGCTCTCTAGAGGGAACCTCATCTTTTCCCACGTCCCCAGACTCATTGGAAAAGGGGTAAGAGTCAGCTTCCTTTTTGCTTTCTCCAATGCCACTTTAATACCATTCCACCTCCCCCATCCCTCTCTTTCCCTTACTTTGAAGCCCATATCATCTTTCTCTACTACCCACTCCAGATACTAGTCATTGTCATATACTGCTCTCTAAGTCCCATCTCCAAGTTTTTGAATGATTTTGAGCCATTTCAATCACATTCCTTTTTGCTTTTTCCATCCTTACATTGATTTTTGGGGACTTCAATATCCATATGTATTTTTCTGACGCTTCTGCTGCCTGACTCTATCGCAACTCAATCCAACTGACCTCTTTCTCCACCCCACCTCACCTACTGACCTCACCTGCTTATCAACTTGGACATAGTCAATCTCATCATCTCTTGTCACTACACAATCTCTACTCTGAGTAACTCTGAAATCCATCTATTCAATAATAACTTCACCTGCCTTCTCTCTCACACACACCCTCCCTGAAAATCTGTCCTGTTTCCCCACAGGGACCTCTGATCTTATGACCCCATCCAATTTTCTGAAGTCATCATGCCCCATTTAGTCTCCAACACAAACTACTTTCCTTTGACCACCAAATAGACACCTTCTCTACTCAACTCAACTCATTTGCTCCTCTATCCCTTCCCAATCTCATATCACTAACCCACACTCTGGATCACTTTCACAGTAAGCCTTCTTCACTCCTGTGCACGAGCCTCAGAGCACTGCTGGTGGAAATCTGATATTTCTCCAATCTTATTGATCCCCAGGCCCCTTGCCCTTGCCATTTAACTCCCTTTTTCAAACCCCCTGACCCTGCCTCACCTATCTCTTGCTTCTAAGACCTCACCATGTACTTTATTAGAAAATTGAAATCATTAGATATGATCCTCCTAAATTTCTTCTGCTCCCTTCTCTTTCCCCTTAATCAATTCTTCCATATTTCACAGCTATATCTCAAGAGGAGATTTTCTCCTTCCTTTCAAAATCCACCCCCTCCACCTATGCCTACAACCCCATACTTTTGCACCTTATCAAAGTGCTTGCTCCCTTACTCCTTCCCTCTACAACTGCTATATTCAGTTGTTCACACTTCAATGTCTTAATCTCAGTGCTTTCAAACCTGCTCAAGTCTCCACATCCTAAAAAAAAACCTCCCTTCTTTGACCAAATGGCTCCCTCCAGTCATCGCCCCACCTCCCATCTACCATTCTTCTCCAAATTCCTTGAGCTAGATTTCTACACCTGCTGTCCACACTTCCTCTTCTCCAAATCTCTCCTTGACCCCCCTAATCTTACATCCACCCCCTTCACTCCGCAGAAATTGCCCTCTCAAAAGTAACTAATGATCTTCTTCTTTCCAAATCCAATGGACTCTCCTCCAACCTAATCCTACTCAACCTCTTAGCTGTCTTCAACACTGTCAACCGCTTATTTCTCCTGGAAACATTATCCAACCTTGGCCTCACTGACACTGCTTTCTCCTGCTTTTGCTGCCTCCCTAGCTGCTCCTTCTCAAGCTCTTTTTCAGACCCCCCCTTACCTCCCACGACCTAGCTGTAGACATCTTTCTGGGTCTCTGTCTATTCTTCATCTATACTACTCAGTTGGTTAACCCATTCACTCCCATGGCTTCAATTACAATTTCTATGTGGATGGTTCCCAAATTTATATCTCCAGCCCTGATTCCCCCCTTCTCTACAGTCTCATATTTCTTCCTGCCTTCAGGACATATCTACTTGAGTGAGAACTCAAACTTAACATATCCAAAACTGAACTCCTTATCTTCCCACCTAAACCCTGTCCTCTCCATGACTTTCCCATCACTGTAGACAGCATCACCATGCTCCTGTCTCAAAAGCTAAACTCACCTCTGTCATTCAACCCACATATTCAGTTTGTCACCAAATATTCTATATTCAATGATCCCAACATCACTTAACTCTGCCCTTTCTTCTCCATTCAAACTGCTAATATATTAATTCAAGCACTCATTCTATCCCACCTTGATTACTACATCAGTCGCTTTACTGCCCTGCCCTGATCTTTTTTCACTCCAGTTCTTACTTCACTCTGCGGCCCAGAACATTTTTCTACAAAAACATTCATTCCATGTATCCTCACTCCTCAAGAACTTACAGTGGTTGCCCATCCACCACCACATCAAACAGAAACAAGTTACAGTTGTGTTTGAAGCACTCATTCATTCATTCATTCAATTCATTCATTCAATAGTATTTATTGAGCGCTTACTATGTGCAGAGCACTGTACTAAGCGCTTGGAATGTACAAATCGGCAACAGATAGAGACAGTTCCTGCCCTTTGACGGGCTTACAGTCTAATCGGGGGAGACAGGCAGACAAGAACAATGGCAATAGAGTCAAGGGGAAGAACATCTCATTAAAACAATAGCAAATAAATAGAATCAGGATGATGTACATCTCATTAAACAAAATAAACAAAATGAATAGGGTGATGAAGATATATACAGTTGAGCGGACAAGTACAGTGCTGAGGGGGTGGGACGGGAGAAGGGGAGGAGAGGGAAACGGGGGAGAAGAGGGTTTAGCTGTGGAGAGGTGAAGGGGGAGGGTAGAGGGGGCAGAGGGAAAAAGGGGGGAGCTCAGTCTGGGAAGGCCTCTTGGAGGAGGTGAGCTTTAAGTAGGGATTTGAAGAGGGGAAGAGAATTAGATTGACGGAGGTGAGGAGGAAGGGCATTCCAGGACCTTAATAATGTTAGGATTTGTTCATTCATTCATTCATTCATTCAATAGTATTTATTGAGCTCTTACTATGTGCAGAGCACTGTACTAAGCGCTTGGGATGAACAAGTCGGCAACAGATAGAGACAGTCCCTGCCGTTTGACGGGCTTACAGTCTAATCGGGGGAGACGGACAGACAAGAACAATGGCACTAAACAGCGTCAAGGGGAAGAACATCTCGTAAAAACCGATGGCAACTAAATAGAATCAAGGCGATGTACAATTCATTAACAAAATAAATAGGGTAACGAAAATATATATAGTTGAGCGGACGGGTACAGTGCTGTGGGGATGGGAAGGGAGAGGTGGAGGAGCAGAGGGAAAAGGGGAAAATGAGGCTTTAGCTGCGGAGAGGTAAAGGGGGGATGGCAGAGGGAGTAGAGGGGGAAGAGGAGCTCAGTCTGGGAAGGCCTCTTGGAGGAGGTGATTTTTAAGTAAGGTTTTGAAGAGGGAAAGAGAATCAGTTTGGCGGAGGTGAGGAGGGAGGGCGTTCCAGGACCGCGGGAGGACGTGACCCAGGGGTCGACGGCGGGATAGGCGAGACCGAGGGACGGCGAGGAGGTGGGCGGCAGAGAAGCGGAGCGTGCGGGGTGGGCGGTAGAAAGAGAGAAGGGAGGAGAGGTAGGAAGGGGCAAGGTGATGGAGAGCCTTGAAGCCTAGAGTGAGGAGTTTTTGTTTGGAGCGGAGGTCGATAGGCAACCACTGGAGTTGTTTAAGAAGGGGAGTGACATGCCCAGATCGTTTCTGCAGGAAGATGAGCCGGGCAGCGGAGTGAAGAATAGACCGGAGCGGGGCGAGAGAGGAGGAAGGGAGGTCAGAGAGAAGGCTGACACAGTAGTCTAGCCGGGATATAACGAGAGCCCGTAATAGTAAGGTAGCCGTTTGGGTGGAGAGGAAAGGGCGGATCTTGGCGATATTGTAGAGGTGAAACCGGCAGGTCTTGGTAACGGATAGGATGTGTGGGGTGAACGAGAGGGACGAGTCAAGGATGACACCGAGATTGCGGGCCTGAGAGACGGGAAGGATGGTCGTGCCATCCACGGTGATGGAGAAGTCTGGGAGCGGACCGGGCTTGGGAGGGAAGATGAGGAGCTCAGTCTTGCTCATGTTGAGTTTTAGGTGGCGGGCCGACATCCAGGTGGAGACGTCCCGGAGGCAGGAGGAGATGCGAGCCCGAAGGGTGGGGGAGAGGACAGGGGCGGAGATGTAGATCTGCGTGTCATCTGCGTAGAGATGGTAGTCAAAGCCGTGAGAGCGGATGAGTTCACCGAGGGAGTGAGTGTAAATGGAGAACAGAAGAGGGCCAAGAACTGACCCTTGAGGAACTCCAACAGTTAAAGGATGGGAGGGGGAGGAGGCTCCAGCATAGGAGACCGAGAATGATCGGCCAGAGAGGTAAGAGGAGAACCAGGACGCTTAACCATTTGTTAAGCGCTTACTATGTGCCGAGCACTGTTCTAAGCGCTGGGGTAGACATAGGGGAATCAGGTTGTCCCACGTGGGGCTCACAGTCTTCATCCCCATTTTACAGATGAGGGAACTGAGGCACAGAGAAGTTAAGTGACTTGCCCACAGTCACACAGCCGACAAGTGGCAGAGCTGGGATTCGAACTCATGAGCCCTGACTCCAAAGCCCGTGCTCTTTCCACTGAGCCACGCTGCTTCTCACCTTCTCACCTGCTTCTCACGTGCGTCCACCTTGGGAGGACGTGGCCCAGGGGTTGACGGCGGGATAGGGGAGAACGAGGGACGGTGAGGAGGTGGGCGGCAGAGGAGCAGAGCGTGCAGGGTGGGTAGTAGAAAGAGAGAAGGGAGGAGAGGTAGGAAGGGGCAAGGTGATGGAGAGCCTTGAAGCCTAGAGTGAGGAGTTTTTGTTTGGAGCGGAGGTTGATAGGCAACCACTGGAGGTGTTTACCTCCAATGAATCCACTCAATCACCTTGCCAACTCTAATCCTATTCCTCTGATTTCTTACTGCAACCCACCCTACACATTTTACTCCTCTAATGCCAACCTACTCAAAATACCTCAATCTGATCTATCTTGCTACTGACCTATCTCCCATGCCTGCCTCTGACCTAGAGTACTCTCCCTCTTCATATCATGATCACTTCCTCTGCCTTAAATTCTTATTAAAAGAACATCTCCCTAAGACACCTTCCCTGACTAAGCCTCTACTTCCTATTTTTCCACTTCCTACTTCATCACCTTTGTTCTTGGACTTCCATTTTTTATTCAGCTCTCCCTCAGCCCCACAACATTTATGTACATATCCATAATTTATACCACTCTTTTGCTCTCTAAATTATACTTGTAATGTATTTGTGTCTACAAACTCTGTTATATTGTACCTTCCTAAGTCCTTAGTATTGTACCTAGTAAGCACTCAATAAGTGTGATTGATTGATTGACTAAAAAGAATATCTTATTCATCTATAGTTTAGACTGAGTAAAGTTTGTCAACCCTGAATGACTCCAAAACAAAAATGAAGTAAATAATCTCATCTATTTACCCAAATTTTTGATGCCATGTGTTTGAAACCTTCGGTGTTCATATCAACAGAAACAAAAGTCTGCAAAGCATTTCTAAAATGTGCTATATAAAAGTACAGATCACTCTTTGAAAGATTCAAGTAAATTCAGTACTCTTCCTTCTGCAATGCACTTAAATCTAAACAATGGCTATTATTCTCCAGTCTAGATTTTTTTAATTCAATGATTTATGTATGGACCCACACATAAACACAAATATTCCTTGTTTTTGAAGAGAAAAATAATAAAGATAAATACATTTTGAAAAATTTTTAATGGAATGAAATCCATATAAAATGGACTATTTAAACATTTCCTAAAACCAAATGTAATAATTGTGATATTTATCAAGTGTTCATTAGGTGCCAAGTACTACTGTATTGAGCACTGGGGTAGATAGAAGATAATTAGGATGGACATAGTCCCTAGTTCACATAAGGCTCACAGTCTAAGGAGAAATAGAAGAAACTGAAGCACAGAGCAGTTAAATGACTTGCACAAGGTCACACAACAAGCAAGTGTTGGGGCCAGAATTAGAATACAAGTCACCAAACTCTTGGGCCCATGCCCTATCAATTAAGCTAAAATTGCTTCCTAAACATATAAAAACGCATGAATAAAAAATATGTATAACCAGAAAATATATACTTAATAATCTCACCCACCTCTTATATCAGATTATCCTTCATAACAAAACTTGAACAAGTATGTATAGGGATTGGTTTGGGGTCATAGTACAGAGTACATTGGAGTACTACATAATACACAGTACATTGGAAAAGCAGTGTGGCTCAATGGAAAGAGCCCGGGCTTGGGAGTCAGAGGTCATGGGTTCGAATCCTGCCTCTTCCACTTGTCAGCTATGTGACTGTGGGCAAATCACTTAACTTCTCTGTGCCTCAGTTAGCTCATCTGTAAAATGGGAATTAACTGTGAGCTTAACGTGGGACAATCTGGTTACCCTGTGTCTACCCCAGTGCTTAGAACAGTGCTCTGCACATAGTAAGTGCTTAACAAATACCAACATTATTATTACTAGGCTCTGCCTGAGAGTGATGACCTTAATCAAGTCTCAGCTCAAAAAGAGTTACAGAATTTTGAATTGCAACTTGTCAAGAGAATCGATTGAAAGTAATACCCAGCCATATTACAATGCTGGAGGTTGTGCTTCAAGGTTTAGTGGAGTAAAAGAGCCTTGGACAAGTCACTTAACTTCTTTGTGCTTCACTTTTATCATATGTAAAATGGAGATTCAATATTTGTTCTCCTTCCTACTTAGATCTTGAGCTCCATGAGGGGTATGAACTGTGTCTGATCTGAATATACTCTATCTACCCCAGTTCTTAGTACAGTACTTGTCACATAATTAAGGACTAATAATTATAATATTATTATCCTACTTTTATATATTTTTTTCTTTCAGAATATTTGTACCTATTCTACTGCAGTTGTCCCAGAAATTTAGGAGCCTGGGCACTACCAATTCTATATTTCTGGTAACAATAGTAGTACCACTTGGCTTCTGCTTTTTAAGGTATTTTATAGGTGCTTATTATGTGCATACAATGTTCTAAGTGCTGGGGTAGATCTAGGCTAATCAAGTTGGACACAGTCCATGTACCACATGGGTCTCAAAGTCTTAATCCCATTTTACAGGTAAAGTAACTGAAACACAAATTAGTTAAATGATTTGACCATGGTCACAGAGCAGATTATTGAGATTTGACCATGGTCACATAGCAGATTAGTGACAGAATCAAGATTAGAACCCAGGTCCTTCTGACTCCCAGACCTAAGCCCAATTCACTAGGTCATGCTGCTTCTCATCCTTTGTTAGTTTTTCCAACATATTTTGAAACTCTTGATTTATCTTTACGCCTCTTTTTTCCCCTTCTGTGCATAATCATTCTACTAATAGAAACTATCAGGTGATTCTGAAAACATGCACAGACAATCAGGAGGCAGGCTACACCACCAGTTGATTTGAAAAAAAAAAAAAGAAACAGTCTTCAAGGTCAAAATAATTATGACAAAAATAGAGGAATAAACTACAATGGGAAGAATCAAAATGAGTATGAATTGTATCTCTCTAACATTTAACTTGGGGACTATAAAAACATCGATATGTAATGGTTTTCCACGTTTTACCAAATCTACCAAAATCCAATTGCTTTGACACAGATAACAAAAGCCATACTTCAGCCAAGAGTTAAATTATAGAAATCTCATCACCCTAACTTCAATATGGACAACAGCTTGGAATTTCTGCCTGAAAAGTCTGGTCCTCATTAACTAGGCTGAGTGTGCATTGATTTTATGATAGCTGTTAGCGGTCTAATAGTTTTGTCCTATGATCATCTGGTAAGATGTCCATTCAAAAGTTGTTGGCCTGCTTTCCTAGGTTTAGAATTAGATGCCAAGGCATTTAATACCAACTGGTCAACAACAGGATAGTTTTTGTGTTTTTACTTGGAAAAATAATAGCATAAATGAATTGCACGGGATGAATTTCCTCTGCACAGTTGGTCCTTATATTTGTATGGATGTATTCAGATCCACCAGGATCTGAAATGGCAATTGGCAATTTCCTTTTTCAGGGATGACTGACCACAGGGAAGGAGTTGTTTTTCAGATGATTTATATGTAGGTCACTGATAAATAGGAGTCAAGTTACTATATATATATATATTTTTTCAAGCATCCCATAAATAAAATCAGAGTTTTCTTTCCAGGCTATTCCACAGGGCAGGAAGCTGTAGTATCCCCTAAATAGTTACAAAACTACCATGAGTTAGTGTCTTACATATGGGTGGTCTGGCATAAATAGTTTGAATGGGGATTGAATTGACTGCTACCACTATAAACACAAACGCAGTTTAGCCAGAAAGACAGCGTATATGACCAGATAGCATTAACATCCTAAAGTAAACTCTGCAGATGCAGAGGTAGTTTGGATTTTTGAACTGCACTTATGCTTAAAAAATAACGGTATGTTGAGGGATGAATTTTCCTCAAATATACTTCCTTTTATCATTTACTTAGATTATTTGAAAAGTTGTCTTAATTTTAAACCATAATATTATTAACCATCAAATTATCAAGGAATCACTTTGTTTATACTAAGATCATTAATTGGTCCAAGTGTACAGTCTAGATTTATGAGCACAAGCCTTTTTAACAATGCACAAAATAGAGTCAATGTGAAAATCTTACTCTAATTCAGTTTAAAAAAAATTAACAAGGTGAGTAAGTCATTTTGCCAATAATAAATTCTTTAAGAATGGAACATTTTTCACTGCATCATTGTAAATAGGAAATATGAAAACACTTTATCTTAAACATATGTTAGTCTGCTAATATGATAGCTTTCTTGACTCCAAAAATAGAAGTTAATTTTTCCATGTCTTACACCTACCTAATTTTTGGTATTCTTTTTCATTGTCACTGCTACACTGAGACAGAGAAGAGAAAGGGGAAAAAATAATAATTGCTTCCCCAAACAAGAGTTTGGCACTTTCTGTCTCCTGAAATTGGAGTGATCATATCCAGGCAATATTCCCAGATCCTGCTAGTTTATTTCCAGATACCACTGAGTCATTTTAAAAATGACTATTTCTAAACTAATAATTTGAGTGATGGGATGCCTAATTTTCAATCTAATTTTTAAATAGAAAAAGGAAATATTTTGTCTTGGAAGTTTGCAGTTTTGAATTAGATTGTTATGATGAACATCTTTTAAGCACCCACAATATGGTAAGAGTAAATTAAAGACTCTGATCTTAAGCATAGTGAGAGATAAATGTAAAAATAGCTATGTACTACCAAAAAAAGGGAAAGGATTAGTGTCATTTTGAACTAAGACATGTTGATCTGGTGAAATCCTTCAAGATGAATGGATAACCTGTCACAGTTTCTTACTGCCTCATCCTAAACCTAAGTGATTTAAACTATACAGTCTCCCACATAGCAAAGAGTAGGTGGAGCTGGGGAAGAAGGAAGTTGGTTAGCCCAGCTCCTATCCCACCCAGGGTGGACTCTCTGTATCCCTTTATCAACACAAGCTCCCCAGAATCCCTTCTCTGTGATCTCTCTGTCTCTGGGGAAGGGTAGGAAGTGGAGCTATGGTGGTGACACTGGAAAAACCTGTCTCAGAGCCAGAAGACACAGGATGGGGCACAAGGAAGGATATTGATCTTTATTTTCAAAAAGGTTTTCCCGGTTTGTCTCTCTCAGTTCCTGTGTCCAAATATGATTTCATTGTGTCAAAAGATTTGCAGATTTTCCCATCTATCAGATCCTTGTTTGCAGGAATCAATCAGGGGATTTGGTTCATGAACATGTCTCAGCTCAATTCCTTCAAATGAATGGACTGTGAATATATATGAGTGCATAGGCACAACTGCAATCCAGTCAGACACATCAAAGCCAACGTGCACTGGTATCATGTAACACTTCCACAGTTTTACCCAAAGCTTCAATTAATATGAACCTTTATGGGCTTCAATCCATGGTGAGGGGTAAAGGGGCAGCCACCATTCAGAAATGCTTGACTTGAGATGATGTCAATTCAGATAGCAATCATGTGCCTCCTGAAGCAATCAATCAATCAGTGGTATTCATTGCTCTCTTATTTTGTGCAGAGCACTGGCTTGAACACTTGGAAAACTACCACACAATAGTGCTGGCAGACATGATTCCTGCTCACAAAGAGCTAACAGTCTAGACTGGGGAAGTGGAGGTACAGGCACAGAAATAAATAGGGATACAGGAAATAACAGAGTATAAGGAAATATACATAAGTGCTCTGGGCTGAGGGTGGAATGAATTTCAAATGCTTAAGAGGTTCAGATTCAAGAGCATAGGTGCCAAAGAAAGGAGAACAAGTAGGGGAAATGAGGGCTTAGTCAGAGAAGTCCTCTGGGATGAGACATGATTTTAATGATTTTAGAGCTTTGAAGGTTGTTGGCTATGTGGTAGTCAAAAGTGAGATAGACAAGGTCAAGGTAGAATGAGTAAGTTGATATTAGAAGAGGAAAGTGTGTGGGCTGGATTATAATAGGAGATCACCTAGGTAAGGAAGAAAGTAGAAAGCTGATTGAGTGCCCTAAAGCTGATGGTAAGGTGCTTCTGCTTGATGAAGAAGTAGATGTGCACCATCGGATAAACAGAAGAGAAGGAAGGGAGATCAGTGACGAGGTCGATGTAGTAATCAAGGAGGGATATGATAAATGCTTGGATCAGTGTGGTAGTAGTTTGTATGGACAAGAAAAGGCAAATTCTTTCTATCAGTCAATCAGTCAATTGTATTCATTGAACATTTACTATGTGCACAGCAAAGAACTAAGCATTTGGGAGAGTACAACACAATTAGCAGACACATTCCCTGCCCATAGGTTTACAGCCTAGAGGGAGAGACAGATGTTAATATAAATAATTTAAAGATATGTCATAAGTGCTCTGGGATTGGGACTGGGGCAAATATCAAATGCCCAAAGGTTACAGATCAAAGCAAATAGATGACACAAAAGTATGGTTAAGATAGGGAAGCAGGGCTTAATTGGAGAAGGCCTCTTGGAAGAGACCTGACCTTCTCCCACTCCCTTCTGTGTCTCTCTGTCTTGCTCCCTTTATCCATCCACCCCCCGAACCCTACAGCACTTATGTACATATTTGTAATTTATTGATTTATATTACTGTCGGTCTCCCCTTCTATACTATAAGCTCACTGTCGGCAGGGAGTGTGTCTGCTCATTGTTATATGTACTCTCCCAAGCACTTAGTATAGTGTTCTGCACACAGTAAATGCTCAATAAATACCATCGAATGAATGAATGAATAAATGAATTTGAAGGTGTGGAGAGTGGTACTCTGGTGTAAAGGGAGGGAGTTGCAGGCTAGAGGAAGATGTGGGAAAGGGGTTTCTGGTAAGATAGATAAGATGAGCACACAGAGAGCAAGCTGGTGCTTGAACAGTGGAGTGTGTAGACTGGGCTGTTAGTAGATCAGTTATGTGAAGTAGGATGGGGACATCTGATTGAGTGCTTTAAACTCAAAAGGAAGGAGTTGCTTGGCACATAGAAAATGTTTAACAAGAACCATTAAAAAATAATAAAATGCAAACATTTCATCACATAAACACATATATTCAAACGCACACATAGAGCAAAGTGATTGTAGCTCAATGACAAGGGACGTAGATGAGGCTAGACTAAGTCAGAGAAGGTATCTTGGAAGTGCATTTTATCATGAGTTATGAAAATTGAGTAGAATGCAAGGATCTAAAGAAACAATACTGTATGTTATGTCTTGAAGATTAATTAAGTAAAGGATATGGAAAATGGAGGGGCAGAATTGAATCTGAGAATGAGAAGCAGATTTGCCAAACTTGGATATATTCAGAAGATAGGTTGTTAGAATATCATTTTTACCCAGTGCTACTATTACATAACCAACCTTCCCAGGATACTTTCCCTGCAATTCTTGTCAATCCAAGTGTTCTGGGGTCTAGACTATTACAATCATGCCTACTGAATCTTTCTTTGCCTGGCGTGTCTTCCTGGAATCACATTGTTTTTGTCTTCCAAAAATCCTCGTCACATAGGTGAGTGATCCTTTTAGCACCTGCTAAATGTGTAACTTTGGTCAGTAAAAAGTCAATAGCATTTACTGAGTACAGAATAGGAAGAAGACACAATCACTCCCTCCAAGGAATAGAGGAAGAAGACACAATCACTTCCTCCAAGGAATTCATAATCTGCTGGGGTAGAAGTTTATATAAGGTGATAAGAGGTTGGGAATCCTCTGTTAGTTCTCCCCTCTTCTGTTTTATCTCTTTTCTGAATTAAATTCTCGTGCCTGGGTGTGAGGTTTTTTATTTTTGTAGCATTTATTCATTCATTCAATTGTATTTATTGAGCACTTACTGTGTGCAGAGTACTGTACTAAGCACTTGGGAAATACAATTGAGCAACAGATAGAGACAATCCCTACCCAACAATGGGCTCAGTCTAGAAGTGGAGACAGAAAACAAAACAAAACAAGTAGACAGGCTTGACTACCATCAAAATAGATAAATAGAACCATAGATAAATACACATCATTAATAAAATAATAGAGCAATAAATACACACAAATATATACAAGTGCTGTGGGGAGGGGAAGGGGGTAGAGCAGAGGGAAGACGTAGAGGCAATAGGGAAGGAACAAGGAGCAGAGGGGAAAGGAGGGCTCAGTCTGGGAAGGCATCCTGGACGAGGTGAGCTCTCAATAGGGCATGATAATATATATATGATGGAGTCTCTCAACAAAAATAATGGATGGGCCATGCCCCTGCCATTTCCACTGTTATAATAATAATAATAATAATGTTGGTACTTGTTAAGCGCTTACTATGTGCAGAGCACTGTTCTAAGCGCTGGGGTAAACACAGGGGAATCAGGTCGTCCCACGTGGGGCTCACAGTCTTAATCCCCATTTTACAGATGAGGGAACTGAGGCACAGAGAAGTGAAGTGACTTGCCCACAGTCACACAGCTGACAAGTGGCAGAGCTGGGATTCGAACTCATGAGCCCTGACTCCAAAGCCCTTGCTCTTTCCACTGCGCCACGCTGCTTCTCTATGTGTGATGTGTGATGACTGTTATGTGTGATGACTGTAGAGTTCAAGGTAAAGACACAAGGCTGATCATATTCCGTTTACATGGAAGTTAGCACTTGGTGCTGGGCAGCACGTAGACTTTTGCTCAGCAAATTTCTCTATTTATGGAGCAATGCCTTTGTCCTAAAAAAAAACAGAGTAGGTGAATACAGATCTGATACAGGAGAATCTAACAGCCAGGCAAGACAGAGGCAAGGAAAATTGTCTGCCACAGCAAAACCTAGGTTCTGGACAAATGAAGCAGGGAAGGGGGGGTGAGGATGGGAGATAGAAGAGATGTACACTGAAGGAGATTGCCTTACATCCCTCAGTTACCCTGCCTCTATCTGTTCTGCATTCATGCTGTTTGTGTATCTCTACCCTGACATCTCCCCATACTTTTCCCCAGGCTCACAGTTGATCCATTGGTCTCATTTCTGGGAACCCCAAACCCTGGCACAAAACTTTAAATGCAAGAGCTTCCATTTTAATGATAAAACTGGTGAATAGATAACAGGTAAATTAATATAGTTATGTTTATTGTTGTATTTCACTCTCACAAATGCTTAGTACAGTGCTCTGCACACAGTACTTGATAAATAAGATTGAATGAATGAAAGGTATATTTATTAACAATAATAGTAATAATAATAGTAATATGCTAGTTCACAAAGGTGAAAGCATTGTACTAAGTGCTGAGGTAGACAGAAGATTATGAGGCTGGACACAGTCTCAGTCCCCCATGGGGCTCATAATTGAAGTAGGAGGGAGAACAGGTAATGAATCCCCATTTTGCAAATGAGGGGTCTGAGTCAGTCAATCATATTTACTGAGTCCTTACTGCGTGCAGAGCACTATACTAAGCACTTGGGAGAGTGCAATATAATGATATAAGAGACACATTCCCTACCCACAACCACTTACAGTCTAGAGAAGGAGACAGTAATATAAATAAATTACGGATATTTACATAAGTGGTGTGGGGCTGGGAAGGGGGAAGAACAAAGGGAGCAAGTCAGGGCAATGCAGAAGGGGGTGGAAGAAGAGGAAATGTGAGGGCATAGTGAGGGAAGATTTCTTGGAGGAGATGTGCCTTCAAAAAGGCTTGGAAGTTCAGGAGAGTAATTGTCAGATTTGTGGGGAAGGGGGCATTCCAGGCCAGAGGCAGGACATGGGTGAGGTGTCAGAGGTGAGATAGATGAGGTGAAGGCAGAGTGAGATGGTTAATCTCAGAGGGTTGGGTTGTTGTAGGAGAGTAGTAAAATGAGGTAAGAGTGGGCAACGTGACTGAGTGCTTTAAAACCAATGGTGAGGAATATTATTTGATGCAGAGGTGGATGGGCAACCAGTGGAGTTTTCTGAGGAATGGGGTGGCATGTCCTGAATGTTTCTGAAGAAAAATGATCCAGTTAGGAAAAGAGGGCTTAGTCAGGAAAGGCCTTTTGGAGGAGATGTGCCTTCAATAAAGCATTGAAAGCAGGGAGAGTAATTTTCTATTGGATATGAGGAGGGAGGGCCTGGGGCAGGATGTGGTGAGAGATCGACAGTGAGAGATAAAGTCAAGGATAGAGCATGGTCTGGGAGTCACTAGGACCTAGGTTCTAATCCCAGATTTGCCAAATGTCTGCTTTATGACCTTGGACAAGTCACTTAACTTCTCAGTATTTCAGTTCTCTCATCTGTAAAATGGGTAATACGTGGGTATTAAAACGGTGAACCCTGTGTTGGATAGGGACTGTGTCCAACCTGATTATCTTGTATTTACCCCATAGTAAGTGTTTTATGAATACCACAATTATTACTATTATTATTAAGGTACGGAGAGACAGTTAACATTAGCAGAGTGAAGTGTGGTGGCTGGGTTATGCCAGGAGAGTGGTGAGGTGAGGGAGGGGGTGGCAAGGCGATTGAGTCTTTAAAGCCAATGGTCAGGAATTTCTGTTTGATGCAGATGTGGATGGACAAGCACTGGAGGTTCTTGAGGAGTGGCCTGAACATTTTTGTAGATAAATGATCCAGGCAGTACAGTGAATTATGAGCTGGAGTGGTTTTGAGATGGGAGGCAGGAAGATCATCAAGGAGACTGATACAGTAATCATGGTGGGATAGGATATGTGATTGGATTAACGTGGTAGCAGTTTGGATGGAGAAGAAAAGGCAGATTTTAGCAAAGTTGTGAAGATCAAGTGGAGTGGATATAGTAATGGATTCAATATGTGGCCTGAATGAAAGAAAGGAGTCAAGGAAAAAGCCAAGGTTATGGGCTTGTGAAACTGGAAGGATGGTGCCATCTGCAGTGTAGAGAAAGTCAGGGGAGGACAGGGTTTGGGTTGGAAGATAAGAAGCTCTGTTTTAGACTGAAGCCCACAGAAGTTAGTAACTTAAGGTCAAACAACAGGTAGGATGGGACTGGGAATATAATCCAGCATTGCTCAGTGGAAAGAGCCCGGGTTTGGGAGTCAGAGGTCGTGGGTTCTAATTCAAGCTCCACCACTTGTCAGCTGTGTGACTTTGGGCAGATCCACAATCACTTTGGAGAAGCAGCGTGGCTCAGTGGAAAGAGCACGGGTTTAGGAGTCAGAGGTCATGGGTTCAAATCCAGGCTCTGCCACTTGTCAGCTCTGTGACTGTGGGCAAGTCACTTAACTTCTCTGTGCCTCAGTTACCTCATCTGTAAAATGGGGATTAAGATTATGAACCCCACTTGGGACAACCTGTAAAAATTATTTTATAGAAAATGTGGAAAATTATAAAACTTTTCATTATTCTGAATATATTTATAATAGTTTTAAATTGAAACTTTGGTTCCACTTGGTATTTTTTCGATACAGTGATTTCTAGATGTAAAACAGTAAACAAGATAATTTAGACTTGTAATTTAATGCTTTTTCTTTAGTATTCCTATAAGGCAGGTGGTGACAAGAGTGACAGACTGTCAAAGTTGTCACCTTCAACTACATTGATGAGCACTTTTTAGTAAGACACTGCTTGGAAGAAGGTTCAATTAATTTGCTAGTGCTGCATTTAAAATGAGACCATCTCTATGCTCTCAGCTCCTACTATTTTAGTATATCAGTTGAATTTATTAGGCTTAACTTTATTTCATTCTCCTCTTAATCATAAACTCCTCAAGTTCATCGATTCTGTTGTTGTAGCAGTAGTGTCATCAGTAATGATAGCAGTAATGATATTTATGAACTACTATTTACAGGGATAGACTGTAAACTACTTACCTGTAGGTTATAAACTCCTTGTGGGCAGGGATCTTATTTACCAAATCCATTGTATTGTACTTTCCCAAGCAATGAGCACAATGTTCTGCACAGAGCAATTTCTCAATAAATACCATTAGTTCAATGATAGTGTTAAGCATTGAATGAAGCACTACTCAGGTGAAAGAACAAAATCTCTGGCCTTCAAGTGGCTCACATTCTAAGAATAAGGGAGAAGAGAGATGATGGACCACTGACACATGAGGAAGGAGTCATTCATTCAATCGTATTTATTGAGCACTTACCGTGTGCACAGCACTATATTAAGTGCTTAGGTAATCAGGGTGTCCCACATGGGGCTCCCAGTCTTAGTCCCCATTTTACAGATGAGGTAATTGAGGCACAGAGGAGTTAAGTCACTTGCCCAAAGTCACACATCTGACAAGTGGTGGAGCAGGGATTAGAACCCGTGACTTCTGACTCCCAAGCCCATGGTCTTTCCACTAAACCACACTGCTTCTCTATGAGATGTTGAAGTCTCACACACACATACGCACACACACACACACACACACACACACAAAAGTGAGGAAAACAGTATACACAACAACAGGGGTAGGGTTTTGTGGTTTGAGGATCAGAGGTTCAGGACCCTCACAGCTCAGAGTCCAGCTGTTAATCCCATTTGGTAACACTTATGGTGGCAGGTGCAGCCTTTTCAACCTTCTACAGTGCTGAGCCCAGTGCTCTACACTCAGTAGATACTCAGTAATTGTATTGATCTATGCATGATAGATAATATCATGTCCACTCTAGTAGGAAAAATGATTAGGATGATTTTTGCACTATCACGTGTGGTTTTAGAATGGAAGATCCCCGGCTACTTGCCACTGACTGAAAAGAAAAACATTCCTAATTCTGATGAGAAACTGAAAGTGAGTAGACATCTGGTCATTCACTTTAAATCATCATAATTCATAACACTGTTCAATAAGGGAACAAGTAGCAACAATAGCAAGACAAGCAGAGACAGGTTCAAATTAGTTTTAAAGGATGTCAGAGATGAAAATGGAAAGCCTTCACCCAAATTCTGACTGTGTTTGATCAGAGATCATGCATGCCATTGATAATATGGACTGGCTCTTTGAAGTCTAGTTTGGTTATCTGTGATGGGGAAGATTAATGCATGATGAACAATTTATTTCACAGTGAACACATATTAATATTCTTTTCATTTGGGCTTGCAGCCTCAACTTCCAGATCAGTCTTTGATCAGGAGAGCCTCAAGCAGCAACTCATCACAAATGGCTTAAATAATAATGATGATATTTGTTAAGTGCTTACTATATGCATTGATTAGGTTGAACACAGTCCCTGTCCCTTGTGGGGCTCAGAGTCTCAATTCCCATTTTACAGATGAGCTTAGACCTAGAGAATTGAAATGACTTGTCCAAGGTCACACAGCAGACAAGTGGTGGAGCTGGGATCAGAACTCATGACTTTCTGACTCCCAGGCCCAAGCTCTATCCACTAAACCATGCTGCTTCTCTAAGGCATTCTATCAGCTATCTACATGCTACCTACCCTTCCTCCTCTCTCACTACAATTCCACATGTACACTTTGCTCCTCTATTACCATTATACTCACAGTGTCTCAGTCTCATCTTTCTTGCCAGTGACTCCTTGCCTGGAATACCCTCTCTCTCCAATCCAGCAGTCTTGCATTTTTTTCTGTCTTCAAGTCATCTCCACTTGTATATACTCCTGAAATCTCAAATTTACCATGTTCCAAACAGAACTGCTCATATTGAGACTCTTTCCTCTCACTGACTTTCCTAGCACCATAGACACCACCTGTGCCCCTGTGTCAGAAGCTCACAACCTTGGCACTGTCCTAGACTCATCTCTCTCCATCTGTTTGTTGTGAGTTCTTGTGGGTTCTACATTTACAACATCTCTAGAATTCACCCTTTTCTCGCAATCCAAACCGCTGCCATGCTGATTCAAAAACTTATTTCCCATCTTGACTATTGCAACAGCCTCCTTATTTACATCTCTATTTCCTGTCTCTTTTCTCTTTAGTTCATACTTCACCCTGCTGCCCAGATCATTTTTAAAAAATCAGTACATATTTCTCTATATTTCAAATGTCTGAATAGTTGTCCATCCACCACTGTGAACAGAAACTCCTTACCATTGACTTTAATCAATCAATGGTATTTACTGAACACTTACTATTTGCAGAGCTCTGCACTAAGTGCTTGGAAGAGTACAATATAACAGAATTAGCTGATGTGTTCCCTGCCCAAACTCTCTCCCTCTTAACTTTCCTTACTGACCTATTACAATTCAGTCAACACAATCCACATTCTGTTTTAACATCAACCTACACTCTCTACCTCAACCTTGTCTATCCACCACCAACCACTTGCCCAAGTCCTCCCATGGTCCTGAAATTTATTCTCCCTTTATATTTGAGACCACCACTCCACCTTCAAAACCCTCCTAAAAGCATATCTCTTCCAAAAGAACTTTCCTAACTGAGAATTCATTTGGTCTTTCAGACCTCCCCTCTGTGTTGACTACATACTTGGTTGTGTACCTCATAAACACTTTGATATTCATTTCAGTCCCAGAGCACTTATGTAATACCCTTATACTGTACCATTTCTCCTAACCATAATCTATTTTAATTCCTAACTCCCCTGTAGACAGTAAGCTTTTTGTGGACAGGGCTTGGGCCTATCAATTCTGCTATATTCTATTTCCCAAGAGCTTAGTAGAGTGCTCTGCACACAAGTAAATGCTCAAGAAATACCACAGATTGGTTGATTAATCGCTCTGATAGAACACTATTTTCTCCATATTCAAAGCCCTATCAAAATTATACCTCCTCTAGGAAGCTATTCTTGATTGATCTCTCATCTTCCCATCCTAATTTTCCTCCCAACTCTATCTCCTATGTATTTGAGTCCACCCCAACTGAGCCATTCAGTATTCCACCCACCTTCTGCTCCCAAAGCATTGATAGACTTACCTTTACACTTGGTTGCTTCCCCTACCTATAATTAATTTTAATATCTCTCTTTCCTGCTAGATTGTAACATTCTTGAGGAAAGAGATAGGTCTACTTACTCTTGAGCATGATCACAAGTGCTTAGGACACTGCTCTGCAAATGGAACACTTTCAATAAATGCCAGAGAAGCAATGTTGCCTAGTGGAAAGACTATGTGCCTGGGAGTTATAGGACCTGGATTGTAACTGTGGCTCCACCACTTCATTCATTTATTCAATAATATTTGTTGAGTGCTTACTGTGTGCAGAGCATTGTTCTAAGCGATTTGGGAAAGTACAGTATAACAATAAACAAATTCCCTTCCCATAATGATGTTATAGCCTGAGGTTGGGGTGTGTGTGTGGGGGGGTGCAGTGACAAACATTAATATGAATAAATTACATAAAAGTACATAAGTGCTATGTGTCTGGGAGGTGAATGAATAGAGGGTGCAAGTCAGGGCCACACAGAAGAAGGGAGTGGGTGTAGAGGAAAGGAGGGCTTAGTTAAGGAATGCCTCTTGGAGATGTGCCTTCAATAAGGCTTTGAAGTGGGAGAGAGTAATTGTCAGATTTGAGGAGGAATGGTATTCCTAGCAAGAGGCAGGATGTGGGCGAGGGGTCAGTGTCTAGATAGATGGGATTGAGATTCAGTGAGAAGGTTAGCATAAGAGGAGCAAAGTGCACAGGGTGAGTTGTAGTAGGAGAGTAATGAGGTGAAGTAGGAGGGGGCAAGGTCACTGAGTGCTTTAAATCCAATGGTGAAGAGTTTTTATTTGATGTGGAGGTGGATGGGCAACCACTAGAGTTTCTTGAGGAGTGGGGAAACATATCCTGAAAGTTTTTGTAGAAAAATGATCTGGATAGCAGAGCAAACTATGGACTGGAGTGGGGAGAGACAGGAGGCTGGGAGTCCAGTAAAGAGTCTGATACAGCAATCAAGTCAGGATAGGATAATTGTTTAGGTTCACATGGTAGCAGTTTGGATGGAGGAGGAAAGGGCAGATTTTAGCGATGTTATGGAGTGGAACCTGCAGGATTTAGTGATGCATTAAATATGTGGGTTGAATGAGAGAGAGGAGTCAAGGATGACACCAAATTTACAGGCTGGTGAGACAGGAAGGATGGTGGTGCTATCTACAGCTATCTACAGCTATCTAAGTTCGAATCCCAGCTCTGCCACTTGTCGGCTGTGTGACTGTGGGCAAGTCACTTAACTTCTCTGTGCCTCAGTTCCCTCATCTGTAAAATGGGGATTAAGACTGTGAGCCCCACGTGGGACAACCTGCTTCCCCTATGTCTACCCAGCGCTTAGAACAGTGCTCGGCACATAGTAAGCGCTTAACAAATACCAACATTATTATTACAGTGATAGAAGAGTCAAGAGGAGGAAAGAGTTTAGATAAGAATTTAAGGAGTTCTCTTTTATTCATGTTAAGCTTGAGGTGATGGGAGTACATCCAAGTAGATATGTCTTGAAGGCAGGAGGAAATGAAAGACCTGCAGAGAGGGAGACAGATTGGTCTGGAGATGAAGATTGGGGTATCATCCTCATAGAAATGGTAGTTGAAGCCATGTGAGCAAATGAGTTCTCCAAGGGAGTGGGTGTAGATGGAGAATAGAAGGGGACCCAGAATTGAACACTGAGGGACACCCACAGTTAGGGGGTAGGAGGCAGAGGAGGATCCCATGAAGGAGACTGAGAATGAGCACCGAGAGAGAGAGGAGGAGAACCAGTAGTAGACACTGTCAGTGAAGCCAAGGTTGGATAATGTTTCCAGGAGAAGAGGGTGGAGTATTAGGATGGAGTAGAGGCTGTTAGATTTGGCAAGAAGCAGATCTTTGCTGACCTTAGGGAGGGTGATTTCTGTGTAGTGAAGGGGACAGAAGCCAGATTGGAGGGGGTCAAAGAGAGAACTGGAGGAGAGGCATTTGAGATAGTGAATATAGACAGCCTGTGCAAGAAGTTTGGAGAGGAATGGTAGGAGATAGGGTGATAACTGGAGGGAGCTGTGGGTTCAAGGGAAATTTTTTTAGGATAGGGCAGACATTAGCATGTTTGAAAGCAGTGTGGAAGAAGTCATTGGTGAGTGAACAGTTATAGACGGCTACTAAGGAGGGAAAAAAGGAGGGCACAAGTGTTTTAATAAGGTATGAAAGAATGGGGTCAGATGCGCAGGTGGAGGGCATTCACTGCTATATGACTTTGAGCAAGGCATTTCATTTCTCTCTGCCTTAGTTTCCTCATCTGTAAAATGAAGATTAAATACCTAGTCTCTACACTTTAAACCATTCACTCCATAATAATAATTCTAATGATGATATTTTTTAAGCCCTATGTACCAAGCACAATTCTTAAGTGCTGGAGTAGATACAAGGTCATCAGGTTGTCCTAGTCCCCAAGCTTGTGCTCTTGCCACTAGGCCTCAGGGCAGGGACCTCCAACCCCATCCCTTGACCCCATAACAAAATGTTTGTCCTCTCCCTTCTTCCCTCCTTGACCATGATCTTCAGTTATTCACTTTCTAATGGCTTCTTCCCCACTGCTTTCAAACATACTCATGTCTTCTATATCAAAAAAAAATCCTCCCTTAAATGCATGGCTCCCTCCAGTTATTGTCCCATCTTCCTCCTACTATTCCTCTCCAAACTCCTTGAGTGAGTTGCCTGCATCATCTGGGTCCAGTTCCTCTCCTCCAACTCTCTCCTTGACCCCCTCCAATCTGACTTTCTCCTTCTTCACTCCACAGAAACCATCCTCTCAAAGGTCCCCGATGATCTCCTTCTTCCCAAATCCAATAGCCTCTACTCCATCCTAATCCTCCTTGACCTCTCAAGTTCTCTTCTAGATTGTCAACCACCCCTTTCTCCTGGAAACCCTGTCCAACCTCAGCTTCACTGACAGTATCCTATTCTGGTTCTCCTCAAATCTCTCTGGCTACTCCTTCCCAGTCTCTTTCATGGGGTCCTCTGCCTCCCACGTCTTAACTATGGGAATTCCTCAGAGCTCAATTCTGGCTCCCCTTCTATTCTCTATCTAAACCCTACTTCTTTGGAGACCTCATTCTCTCCCATGGCTTCAACTATCATCTCTATGAGAATGATTACTAATATACACCTCCAGCCCTTATCTCTCTACTCTGAAGTATCATATTTATTTCTGCCTTCAGTATATCTCTACATTAAACTTAACATGGCCAAAACTAATTCTTTGTCTTTATCCATAACCCTGTCCTCCCTGTGACTTTCTCATCACTGTAGACAGCAGCACAATCCTCCCTATCTTACAAGCCCATAACTTTGGTATTATCCTTGTCTCATCTCTATCATTCAGTCCACATATTCATTCTATCACCAAATCCTTTTTGGTTTGTGGTTCAACCTTCATAACATCACTAAAAACTGTCTTTTTTTTCCTAATCCAAACTACTACCCTGTTAATCTAAGCACATATCCTATCTCACCTTGATTACTGCATCAGGCTCCTTCCTGACCACCTGCCTCCTGTCTCTCCCCACTTCAGTCCATACTTCATTCTACTGCCTGGATCATGTTTCTACAAAACTGTTCAGTCCATGTTTCCCACTCCTCAAGAAGCTACAGTGGTTGGCCATCCATCTCCTTATCAAACAGAAACTCCTTACCATAGGCTTTAATCGATCATATCTATTGAGCACTTATTGGGTGCAAAGCAGTGTACTAAGTGCTTGGGTGAGTAAGACATAATAGACTTGGTAGATATGTTCCATACTCACAATGAGGTTACAATCTAGATGAGCTTACTAGCAGTCAATCACTTTTCTCCCTCTTATCATACCTCCCTGATTTCCTAGTACAATCCAGCCTACATGCTTTGCCCCTCTAATACCAACTACTAGTCATTCTCATCTACGTCATCGCTGACCTTTTGCCCACAATCCGCCTTGACCTTGAACACCCTCCCTCTTCATATCCGACAAATGATAACTCCCCTCACCTTCAAAACCTTATTTTAAAACACATCTCTACCTAGAGGCTTTTCCTGACTAAGCCCTCATTTCCTCTTCTCCCACTTCCTTGTGCATCACCCTTGCACTTGGATTTGCACACTTTATTCACCCCTCCTTCAGCCCCACAGCAATTATTACATATGTGTAATTATTTATTTATATTGATGCCTGTCTTCCCTCTCAAATGCAAGCTCACTCTGGGCAGGGCACATATCTACCAAATCTGTTACATTGTAATAATAATAATAATTATGGTATTTATTAAGCACTTACTATGTGCCAAGCACTGTTTTAAGTGCTGGGGTAGACACAGGGTAATCAGGATGTCCCAATGGGGCTCACAGTCTTAATCCCCATTTTACAGATGAGATAACCAAGGCACAGAGAAATGAAGTGAGTTGCCCAAAGTCACACAGCTGAGAAATGGAGGAGCCGGGATTAGAACCTACAACCTCTGACTCCCAAGGCCGTGCTCCTTCCATTAAGCCACATCTCCCAAGCATTTAGTAGAGTGCTCTTCACCCAGTAAGTACTCAATAAATATGATTAACTGATTGACTGTGTCCAGCTTAATTATCTTGTACCTACATCATTCCTTAACACTATGCTTGGCATATATCAAGCACTTAAGTTTAATTATCAATATTATTACCATTGATTTATTGTTCTGTGGGCAGGGAACATATCTACCAACTCTCCTAAGTACTTAGTACAATGCTCTGTACACACTAAGCACTCAACAAATTCCACTGACTGAATGATTGATAACTCAGGGTGAATTAAGAGATGGAATGGATGAAAGAATGAAGAATTCTGGTGGCCAAAGGTAAAGGGAAAAATAAAAGATATAAATTCTCTCTTTGGGTTTTCAAGTGATGTCACAGTTTTTTTTAAGACATTTTCAAAGTGCTTACTATGTTCTAAGCACCATACCATACTTAGTTCCTGTCTCACATAGCACTTACAATCTATGTACCAAGGAGTAGAAGTAGGGATAACTGACCAACAGAGAAGTTAACTGACTGTCCCAAGGTCAAACAGCAGAAAAGTGGCAGAGTGGAAATTAGAACACAGGTCCTCTAACTTCTGTGTGCCCCCTCTTTCTACTAGACCAGGTTGTTAGAAATAACTGTGAAAACATTCTGTTTCATGTCACACTGAATTTTAAACTGATCACTAAGCTGTTGTGGAGAGATGATATAACTTTTATAAGGGGATAAAACATTTGTGAAACATATAAAATCAGTGATAATTCAGTGATTCAATGGAAAGCTTAGGTGGTTGGATTTCCAAGAAACAAATCAGAATATTTTAGAGACAAAATTGAATTTACAGTAGGCAGCAACCTCAAGTGATGTCCTCAGAATGCCAAGCCTCATTTTAATATCTCTTTTGAAAAACTGTGTTACTGTGATATTGTGAATATCCACAAATTATCACTAAAATTATAATGTAGAAGTTCTGATGTAAAATGAGTAAAAATAATCCTTGACCTATAGGAATAACATATGCATAATCAGTTGTAGGAAGCTTGTTGTGAACCAATTTTTAAAAAAAATAGATGCTTATCTGTACAGAAATAGAATCTTGTTACAATTTATCTTCTCATATTTTTCCTTCAAATATATATTGTTAGTCAGATTCCTAGAATTATGAAGTGGAAAATGAATACATTAAAGAACTACCAATTCATATTTGACAGATTTATTTTAAAATAAATAAATAATAAATATTTTAAAATAAACATTAATTGAAAATAATGAAGGCTAACACTTTGCAGAAAGTGTTTTTTTTTTTAAAGCAGAAAGCAACACCAAGCAGCATGACTTAGTGGAAAGAGCACAGGCCTGGAAGTCAGAGTACATTGGTTCTATTCCTTGTTCTGCTACTTGTCCACTATGTGACCTTGAGCAAGTCACTTAACTTTCCTGTGCTTCAGTTTCTTCATCTGCAAAATGGGGATTCAATAGCAGCTCTCCCTCCTACTTAGACTGTGAGCCCCATGTGAGACCTGATTATTTTGTACCTACCCCAGCACTTAGTAAAGTTCTTGACAGATACTTTCATATACCAAGCTGTTGACTAAGTGCTGATAGATACAATACAATCAAATGTCAAATAGTACCTGCTGCTCATGGAGTTTACAGTCTAAGTAGGAGGGATTACAGCTACTGAATCCCCTTTAACATATCAGGAAACTGACACAGAGAAATTTGGGACTTGCTTGAGTTTATACAGTAGTAGTAGAATGGTAGAGATTGGATTAGAAGCCAGGTCCCCTGACTTCCAAATTAAACTTTCCATTAAGCCACATTGTTTTTTCCACTAGACCACACCTAGAGGTTTTCCATGAAGTGCTTAATGTTAGGACAACAAAATCAAAAAGATTGAAGTCATGTTTCAGCCCATTATCAGAATGGAACATACTCCAAAAATAACCAATGATGTATGCAGTTTAAAGCTGTCCAAAAATTATGCTGTTTAGTCAACTTGTTCTTGAAGGTGCTGTCATTGATGATTACATCACAAAATGTACTGGAATAGCCACAGTAGCATTCAGATAATTGGAATGTTGACTCTAGTCAAAAAGAGGAATCAGCCCAAAAACCTGAAGACAGAGATTGGATCTACTGTGAGTCTGGTATATCAGACATCTTACCCAGTTCCAACTGGCACTGCCTAAGGCATAAAGCCATTCTTAGTTAGCAAGTTCACAACCTGAATTTCTATTCTATTTCTATTTATTTCTATCAATAAATAATATTTATTATAATTAAATATGATTATATTTATTGAGTGTTGTGTGCATAGCACTGTACTAAACATTTGAGAGAGTACAATATAATAGAGTAGGTAGACACTTTCCTTCCCACAACAAGCTTACAGTCTAAAGGAGTAGACAAGCATTAATGGAAATAAATTATAGGTATGTACATAGGTACTGTGGATTTGAGGGAGGAATTAATAAAGTGTGCATCAAGGATATGGTATTTGTTAAGCACTTTACTATATACAAAGTGGTGTACTAAGCTCTGGGATAGAAAACACAAGTAATCAGATCCAATGCAGTCCCTGTTCCACATGGGGCTAGGAGTCTAAGTAGGAAGGAGAACAGGTATTGAGTCTGCATTTTTAAGATGGGGAAACAGATACAGAGAAGTTAAGTGATTTGCCCAAAAGTCATACAGCAGATTAGATCAATGTATTCTCTTGGCTGCAGAAAATAATGTGCCTTCTTCCTCTTTTTATATAGTTGTTGATGAAAATTTTCATCTGATACTCAGAGTATGCCTTGCAGATTACGATAAGACTTAACTGTGGCAATAGCTGCTTGTGTCTCTTATTTAGCAGATTTCAGATAATGTTTCTGGGCTGTGAGTATAGTCATTCCTGCATCTGAATGGCTGGCATTATCAAGAATGGCTTCATGAGCAATTTCACTCCTCAACTATTAACTGGGTCAGAATCTAAACTGCATTTATTTTTTAAGTACATATTAAGCTCCCAGATGTAATGCTGTAGATGGGAAGCCTGCATATTTCATTAAACGGAGAGCTTTCCTGGATTTAAAAGTGTACTTGGATTTAAATCCAAGAACTTTGTGTCAAATTATTTTTCACAATCATTGACATTACAGGCCTTCAGAAGAAAAGAAAAATAGTCACTGTACACTGAAAGTTTTGATTTATTTAGTAAGGTATAAGTGAATAGGAATTGCCTTGGAAAAGGTCTTTCCTGGGCAAAAACATCAACAGGATTGTCATGCTACTTATAATTGAATAAAATGAAACATTGAAGTAAGGATGAATTAACTGAAATAGTCTCAGTAGAGTGCACTTTTGCTTAAAAACAATCCCTTACTTAAAACATAAAAATGACAGATTTCTGCATTATGGCAATTAAGCTACCTTCATTTCAACATGGGTATATAGGAAATAAGGGTCTGACTAACGTTTTTTGCACATACATCAGCATCATATCATCCAACTAAAATACAATTGGATTAAGTGTGTTACTATTTAAGATGAGGTCCCATACAGGAGGATCAAAATGAAAATGAATGATTTTTTATACTAAGACTACGAGGCTCTGAAACCCACAGTTGCAAAGTCTTGTTTTCAGTGCTCTGAAGCCCATAGTTGTCCAATTTTGTTTTCAGGTGAGTGTACTCCAATTTGCCTTTTAAAGGGTTTAAATAATTTGTAGAAATGGATTTAATTGCTGTCATGAAGACCATTCAATATATTTAATAGTATGTGTAAAACTTATTTGGAATAGTTGGACTATTCACATAAATAGAGGAATTTAGCTATTTGAAATCAAGTAGAGAAAAAGTTAGGAACAACTTGCTAATAAGATGGAATAAGGAGTCGGGGAGAGAGAATGTACAAAAATCCATTTTCACTAGAGAATACATAAAACAGTTTTGCTTTGTTTCTTTTTTAATGCCATTTCGTATGTTGGATGTCAATGGTCCTCTTTACTCCCATTTCATATGACTCCACATATACACTCAGCGTGGCTCAGTGGAAAGAGCGCGGGCTTGGGAGTCAAAGGTGACGGGTTCTAATTCCAGCTCTGCCGCTAGTCAGCTGTGTGACTGTGGGCAAGTCACTTCACTTCTCTGTGCCTCAGTTACCTCATCTGTCAAATGGGGATTAAAAAAATTGTTAGCCCCACGTGGGGCAACCTGATACCCTTGTATTTCCCAGCGCTTAGAACAGTGCTTTGCACATAGTAAGCGCTTAACAAATATCACCATTTTTTTTTCATTGTAATAACAAGAATAATCAAACAGCTGTGCTTCTTGAAGAAAAAATTAATGTATTTCATAGGACAAGAAGGCAAAAAAGTAAGCAGATTTAAGAGATTCACACAATAAATAATGACAACATTACAAAGGACTGACTGTGTGTGTGACAGTGCGATCAAGATTGTAGGTCCCACACTGACCTATTCAAGTCAGACACCACCTCCACCTGAACCAGCCCCCATAGGTTAATTTCACAGTCTTTTTTGAGAACAAAGGATAGTTACACTACTTCCTTGATATTCAAACAGCAACCTCTGTGAATGAGGGGAAACTTCAATTCTTGTGTGCCTGACCACAGCTGCACCTAAAACACTAGAAACTTTTTCAATGCAGGTTTTCTGGAAGCAGGAAGGGAGGCAGTCAGGAACTGAAGGCCAGAAAGATGACAGACAACAGGGGCTATGTTTGGGGCTAGGGCTCACCACTGAGGCTGTGAATGTCAGTACAGCCAATTGTGAATTGGTGAAACTGAGATAAAGGACTGTAAATTCCAAGGAATTAGGGTATATGCTGGTATATAGGTGGGCCTATGTGGGTTTTAAAATGTTAACCTTAGGAAGATGGGGATCCAACTTCACTTAGTTCAAACTATGCGGAGCACCCTAAATCTGAAATAAAACATATTTTTGAAGCCATGTAAAATTTTCAGTGTTAATTTCTCAAGCTCATTGAATAGTTTTATTTCATTTAAATGCTGGAAAACTTTAAATTGGATCTTAAATGAAATCGAGATTCTTCTCATTATTATTTGAAACATTAATATACCACCAAAAGCTTCACTAATTAGAATGACCTAAATAAAATATTTTCAAAAAGCTTTACTAGATCTTTCTTTGATTTTCCTAATGTCATAACTAGAGTCAATTGATCTACCTTGAATCTTGAAGACAAGCTTGAAGGCAGTTTGTACTCTCAGAATTCCATATAAATTTTGATAAATTATTATCTAAACAACTATAAGCTCATTAACAAATAAAGCTGGCCTTTCAGAGATGCCAGTATACATGTCTCCGTTTGTCAGCAGAGCCTCAACTTGAAACAGGGGATCCCATTTGGTTTCTCGTTCACAGACCAGTTTTGCTAGAGAATGAGAACATGCCTAACTGGAATAAATTTCCATTTCAGCCCCTGTAATAGTACTGCAATTTCCTGTGATCTTCTTCAGAGAAATGTATTCTCCATTCTTGTCAATGAATTATGCCCCTGCTGCTAATTCTCTTGCAACAACTCTAAAATTGCTACTCAGCCATTATTTGTAGATGGAGATTTGAGATATTACATATATCACTATTCAGAACACTTATTTTAGTGGTACTTATTAAGCACTTACTATGTGTCAAGCAGTGTTTTAAGTGCTGGAGAGACACAAGATAATCATGTTAGACACAGTCCCTATCCCACATAATGCTTAAAGTCTAACTCAGAGGGAAAGTAGGTATTGAATCCCCATTTTACATATGAAGAAACTGAGGCACAGAGAAGTTAAATGCTTTGCTCAAAGTCACAGAGAAGTACAGTAAAGGAGAAAATGTTAAATTAATCTGGGCAATAACTGGTGACATGGTTAGGTCACTGTGATTTTTTTTTCTTCCTTTGAAAGTAAGCAAAAAAAAATATTTCCAGTAGTATAAAACTGCATATTGAACCTACCAATTATGGATGCATGAACTCTACTTGTTCTTACATCTTGTGACATCCCATGTTCTCTTTTCTCAGTCTTTCTCTTCTAATCTCTCTCCCTTCTTGTCCTTTCTCTTCTGTTGGCTGAGTTGATGTTTAAAGGAAACCTAGGTATATGACTCCAGCCCTCTGGACTCACTGGGTGGTTTAGGGACTGTGGTCTCAGCTTGTTCCCATCAAGAGTACCATCTGCCAATGCCATGCTCAGTACTCACTTTCCTCACAAGAGCCCAAAATGGGTAAAGCTTCTATATTCACTACACAGCTAGAATGTGTTATTACTGGACCAGAGATGGTTTGAGGAGCAAGCAGGAGGAAAGTTAAAAGGATGAAATTTTGATGTCTCAATATTTTTTTATGTGCTTTTATGCCACAAAGATAGAATGTTCCTAATAATGATATGGTATTTCTTAGCTGCTTATTATATGTTAAGTAATGGTTATTAATCAGGTCAGACACAGTCCCTGACCTTCAATCATTCATTTATTCATTTAATCATATTTATTAGGCACTTACTATGTGCAGAGCACTGTACGAAGTGCTTGGAAAGTAAAATACAACAATAAAGAGAAACAATCCCTGTCGACAATGGACTTACAGTCTCTCTTACTCCTAGGGATGTGGTCTTTCAACTAAACACACTTCTTCCCATTGGACGGCTTCTGAGAAGAGAATGCCTCTCATATTTTTTGGCATTTTCAGAAACAAATTCAATGATGTGTACAAAGTAGGTATTCAGCCAATCAATCAATCAATTGATGGTATTTACTGAGTGCTTACTGTGCACAGAATACTGTACTAAGAACATTGGAGAGTACAATGAAATAGAGTTATTAGGAAATGTTTAAAAATACATTTAAGCTCACTTACAAAGTACAGTGCTCTTTTACCTCTTCCAATTGGACAAGATGTTTTATAGTATCTGTTATGTTCCAACCCTGTAATAAACCCTGGGTTAGGTACAACATATTTAGGTATGATGTAGTTCCTAACTACATGGGGCTCACTGTCTAAATGGGGCTTACAAGCTCAATGGGGGCAGGTAATGTCTCCATTTTATTGTTCTATTGTACTTTCCAAGTGCTTAGTACAGTGCTCTGCACATAGTAAGCGCTCAATAAATATTGATTGGTAGGATTGACTATATCTTTAAAAAAAAAGCTCAGAATTTCTCTAAATTTCATGGGACCAATACTTTCTACATGCTTTATATAAAATTGATTTTCAAAAATTAATCTTCACAACACTTCCTTCTTTAAATAGAAAGATATTTCTGTTTTATGTATGATACCTATAAGGGAGATGAATGAGGAAATGTGAGTGAAATGAAGTTTCCATAAGAATGTAAGCTACTTAACTTCTATTTGCTCTACCAACAATCCATCAAAATTACAAAAATCTAGGAAAAGTTAAAAAGCTGATCCATAATTTTAAAACTTGAGTACCATCATTTTTCTTCTCCTTTTCATTTGGATATTTTATCACATTCCTTATTGTGCATAATCTTCACAGGTAGAAAGTTATACCTGGTTCAAATAGTTTTAAAGTGCTAGATCTTTTTAATATTCATATGCATATGAATATATATATGCATATATCCAGTAGGATGCTTATTAAAATGATTTCATTCATTCATTCATTCATTCATTCAATAGTATTTATTGAGCGCTTACTTTGTGCAGAGCACTGTACTAAGCACTTGGAATGTATAAATCAGTGACAGATAGAGACAGTCTCTGTCCTTTGACAGGCTTGCAGTCTAATCGGGGGAGACAGACAGACAAGAACAATAGCAATAAATAACATCAAGGGGATGAACATCTCATTAAAACAATAGCAAATAAATAGAATCAAGGCGATGTACATTTCATTAACAAAATAAATAGGGTGTTCTCATCATGTAAAGAAAATATATACAATGAAAAAATGGAGGAAGAACAGTCAAATATCTCTGAAAAGGTATTCTAAAGGTATTTAAGTTTGTCTAAAAAGGTATACCAGGAGGAGATAAAAAAATGAATTGTCTGTATTCTGTAGGGGAGGAAATTTAAAAATATATAGCAAATAAAAATATATACTGTCAAAATATTCCTTCAAAAGAATCCTAAACATGGAATGGGTGATAACAGCAATTGAGATTATTAAAGTGGAATGAGAATGAAAACTATTCTACCATGTTCATATGGAAAGCCTGGCCCACTCAGTTCCTTCAATTTGTCCATAATATAGGATGTTCATTCCCGAAGAACCCATGTAATGAAAAACCCAAACTATCATGCAAGCACCTTCATTGGTGTCATACATACACACAACTATTTTCTGCTGAGACCATGTCTCATTCTTCTCAGACAGATTTATGTGCATCGTCGGAAGAATTTGTCCATATTCTTTAACACTATTATATTCAATTATTTAGAATATGTGTATTCTAAGTATAAGCTCTGTGTTACACTACTTGTAATGTCCAATAAATACAAAATATAGTAATCATGAAGATGGTCTGGGTATCCCACTGAAACTTGATGGTGGTAGGGTCAAAGCAAAACAAAAGAGGTCAAACTGAGGTAACCATAATGAATTCATTCAATCATATTATTGAGCACTGTGTGCAGAGCACTATACTAACTGCTTGGAATATATTATTACAGGAAGCTAAAGGCAGAGATTACCATCAGGTCCCAGAATGATTTAAATAGGCCATGGACATTAAACCAGCAGTCCTTGTGTGCAAGGAACATATCTACAAACTCTATTGATACACTTTATTCATTCAGTAGTATTTATTGAGCACTTACTATTTGCAGAGCACTGTATTAAGTGCTTAGAATGTACAATTCAACAAATATAGACAATCCCTGCCCAGGGATGGGCTCACAGACTAATCTACACTTCCAAGCACTTAGTACAGTCCTCTGCACACAATGTGTTCAATTTATATGACCGGTTAATTATCCTAAGTGTCCCTGAAACTGTCACTTGCATTTGTTTAGGCACACTAAAGAGAGAGGAATTACACTAATGATCCACAATTATACATCTATGTATCAGCCTCTGCACTGTTATTGAGCTTCTTTAAAGGGGATCATTAAACTAGGTGCTCTGAGAAACAAGAAAATTCCTATCTTAGAGGTTTAATTACCTCTGTGTTCAAAATCAACAGTCAGTTGCCAGGGATGCTGATGTGGTTTCTTTCAGCCTGACTGTGGGATTACTTGTCAGCCTCTCCATTGATTGGTTCACAAGGTTGGAGCACTTGCAGGACAACCACACACAAGGACAGCATCTTGTTGCTGTAGCAGTCAATGCCAGCAGGTCAGATTAGCCCCTTGAACATGGGGGAATTGGGCAATAGGTTTACCCAAGTGACCCTGGAACTGGAAGAAAAGACAGCTCTCCTTCAGGTATAACCCTGAGAATAAGCCTACTTTTCCTGCTCTGGAGGCTAATCCTGAATTCCCAGAGCGGAGCCACTTTTCCCTTCTAGAGCCAGTCAATGTAGATCAAATGTGGTCTCTTGGCAACCGAGGTCATGCTTGAATGCTCAGACCAGGGTAATGGAGGAGAATATCGGTGGAGGGATGGGACACATTAATACACACTTCTTCTCCCTGTTCTCCTCTCCTAACTACCATTTACTGTAGCTTCCTTAGCAACAGTGGCTAACAGAAAAACGCTCCAAAAAGAAGGCTATGTTAAAGGAATAACATAAAACAGAGGAGTCAGAGGAGGAGGATAAGGATCTTCAACAATATAGGAGTTAGTGACATGGGGAGAGAAGCTGCCAAGTGCTGAAAAGAAGAGGAGATGTGAGGAGAACAAACAATTACATGAACAAGGAGAGACAGAGTAGAACACTGACCAGGCAAGGAAAAAGAAGAAGAGGACATAATGAATAAAAGGAAAGCATATACTTATTTGTTAAGCATTTTACTTATAGAGCACTTTTCTAAATATTCAAGTAGATACAAATTAATCACGTCTGGCACAGTCCCCGTCCCATATGGGGGTCATAGTGTAAGTGAGAGAGAGAACAGATTTTTAATACCCACCGTATTTATGGTATTTGTTCCCATCACTATAGATGGTGCCACCATCCTTGCTGTCTCACAACCCCACAACTTTGGCATTATCCTTGACTCCTCTCTCTCATTTAATGCACATATTCAATCCATCATTAAATCCTGTTGAACCCACCTTTACAATATTGTTAAAATCTGCCCTTTCCTCTCCATCCAAACAGCTAAATTGTTAATACAGTCATTCATTTTATCCCACCTGGATTACTGCATCAGCTTTCTTTCTGACCTCCCAGCCTCCTGTCTCTTCCCACTCCAGTTTGTACTTCACTCTGCAGCCCGGATCAGTTTTCTACAAAACGTCTGTCTGTGTCTCCCCACTCCTGAAAAAGCTCTGGTTTTTGTCCATCCAACTCCTCCGCATAAAACAAAAACTCCTCCCCACTGGCTTTAAAGCAGTTAATCACCTTACCCCCACCTACCTCACCTCATTACTCTCGTATTACAACCCAACCCACACACTTCACACCTCTAATTCTTACCTTCTCACTGTGCCTCTCTTCTATCTCTCTGCCAACCCCTTGCCATGTCCTGCGCCTGACCTGAAATATCCTCCCTCCTCAAATCTGACAGACAATTACTCTCTCCCTCATCAAAACCTTACTGAAGGCACATCTCCTCCAAAGTTTCTTCCCTACCATACCCCTTTCCTTTTCTCCCACTCCCTTCTGCATCTCCCTGACTTGATCCTTTCTTCTCCTCCCTACCAACCCCACAGCACTCATGTACACATTTGTAATATATTTATTGATATTAAGGTCTGTTTCTCCAACCCCCTCTAGACTGTAAGGTTGTTGTGAGCAGGAATTATGTCTATCGTTGTATTGTACTCTCCCAAGAGTTTAGTACAGTGGTCTGAACACAGTCAGTGCCCAATAAATACAATTGAATGAATTAATTTTACAGCTGAGGAAACTGAGGCATAGGAAAGTTAAGTGACTTGCCCAAGGTCACACAATAGACTACAGGCAGAGCTGAGATTAGAGCCCAGGACCTCTGATTCACAGACCCATGCTCCTTCCTCTAGGTCACACTGTAAATTTGTTCTAGTAAATTTGTCCTATGTCAGTTCAGTACTCAAAAAGTGGCCCATCCAGCTTTCGAACCTCAAGGACTCCCATGGTTTCTTGTTAACGACCTTGGGAATGGTGCCTTGTGCCTAATTCACATTAGACTTATTAAGTATCTAGAAATTAACCAGAGGAGCAAGAGAATTCCCTAACCAGATGCCAGTTCTTACTCCTGTAATCTGTCATGAAAACAAATAAGCTGCAAGAACTCTTTCAAGAGACATTTGCTGGACATAAAAGGGCACCTTGCCTTGGTATGTCAACATGTGATTTCTTGTTAAAGACATAAAATCCACAGGGTGAACAATATCATTAGCCCCTGCAAACCCAGGCAGTTTTGCTCAAAATAAACTGTCATTTAAGCTCTGCTCCATATATTCTCATGTGAGTAAGAATCTATGGCAATTTGAACAACAGTCAACTATGAAATTATGCCTTGTCCCCATGCAATTGTGACATCCTCCAAATCTCACCTGTCCCTCATTTGTCCTGCAACCAATCCTGCTTCTTCATTTATAAATCACCCCATTTTCTGGCAGCTCTCTCCCTGCTGACCCTGGTACTGATATCTCAGATTCCCATTTCTCATAACTTTGTTGGCAGGGAGTTTCTGCTCACTCTGCATTGCCCAGTAGCTCCTGGGCACCCGTCCATAGTCCACTAACTGCCAACAGCCTTCTCGTTTCATTTCCCCAGGAGCAAGTTTCCATTTAGTATGGGGACTTTAAGTACACACATTTAAACTGCACTTGAATGTATGCCATATCTGGATCTTGGCAAAATGAAGATGTGGAGAAAGGTAGCTGAAATCTGGTTAAATATGGTAAATATATTTATTAGTCTTATAAATGGTTTTTATATTAAATTGTCAAAATTACTTCCAGTTTTTAGCTTGAATAGTCCACTGTTATCATACTACTTCTTTTTCTTTTCTGTTCCTCTATCTGCATTTGCTTTTGGATTTCAGACCTCCAGGAAAAAAAAAATTCATGCATCCACCTGTGGACAACTCACCAGAATTTTCCACCAAACACAGATTCCCATCAATATGTTTAATTCCCTTAGATGCCCTAATTTCAGGTATTCACATACTCATGTATTTAAAGTATTTGGACTACGGTTTACTTTCCTAACTTGTATGCATCTTTTTTTTTCCTATGTAACTCTTTTCAGTAATTCAGCACAGTAATCTTCTCCATCTGAACTCAAACATAATCGATTATCTTTGGTAGTTTTTTTTCTTCCTTTGATTCTACATTTGACAAATTGTGTTTTGCACTTGGTGCTTCAATCAATCTATGGTGTTTACTGAGTACTTACTGTGTGCAGAGAGCACTGTGCTAAGATTTTGGAAGAGTACAATAAAATAGAGTTGGTAGACATGATACTTTCCCACAAGGAAACCTAACTGAGGTTGATCAATCATTACATGCCAAAAACTCTCTGGTATCAATTTAGGATCCTAATCTAAATGGTTATGACTAAAATAAAACACAATTCTTTTTAACGTTTTTGTTTTGACAAGACTTCCAATTAACACTCACCTTCTGCTCCACCCTACCTCACCCACTCTCCAACTTGGACACACACTCAATCTCATCATCTCTAGCTACTGCAAAATCTTTACCCTCACCAACTCCTAAAACCCTCTATCTGATCACAACCTCATCACCTGCTTTCTCTCCCACACGCTTCCTCCCTGAAAATCTGTGCTGTTCCCCCACAGACATTTTGATCCATTCAACCTTTTGACCCGATCCAATTTTCATCTCATCATGCCCTATTGAGCTGATTTACATGATTTACCATCATGCTCCTCCTTACCCAAACTACGTTTCCTTGATGACCAAATTGATGCTCTCAACCCTAAGTACAGATGAGTTAAGGAAAGTCAGTGCTTGTCTCTTGGGGATGTCAAGATTAGTTCCTTTCTCTTTAGTATCCCTAAATATTGCAAGTGACAGTTTCAGAGACACCAAGGATAATCAATCATACATATTGAACACTTACTGTTTGCAGAGCACTGTACAAAGTGCTTGGGAGTGTACAACTGAGAGTATACAATCTAACAAGACAGTTGGTAGATATGTTTCCTGGCTACAAGGAGCTTACAGTCTAGAGTTGGGGTGACAGATATTAAAATCAGTTATAGATATGTACATAAATGCTGTGGGACAAAGGGTAGGGTGAATAAAGGGTACAAATCCATGTAGAAGGGTTACATAGGAAATGATGTAGGGAAAATCAGGCCTTAGGTAAGATCTCTTGTAGGAGAAGTGATTTTAATAAAACTTTAAAGGTGCACAAAGTGATGTGTCGTATATGAAGCGTAGAGTGTTCCAGAAAAGAGGCAGGATATGGGCAAGAAGTTGGGGTAAGATAGATGACACTGAGGTATAATGAGTAGGTTGGGTCCTTACAGTCTAGTTCTCTAGACTGTAAGCTTGTTGTGGGTAGAGAATGTGTCCATTATATTGTTATATTGCACTTTCCCAAGTACTGAGTACAGTGCTCAATAAATATGCTTGCTTGACTGACATTAGAGGAAAAAAAATGAGCGGGCTGGCTCATAGTAGGAAATCGGGGATGTAGGACAGAGAAATTGAGTGCTTTAAAGCAATGGTAAAGTGTTTCTGTTTAATGCTGAGTTGGATGGGCAACCACTGGAAGTTCTTCAGGAGTGGGGAAACATGGACTGAATTTTTTTTTTTATAAAAATGCTTTGAGGGTCACCTTATCCAGGGAGAAGCAGAGTGGCCTAGTGCATATAACACAGGCCTGGGTGTCAGAAGGACCTGGGTTCTAATCCCAGTTCTGACACTTGGTATTTATTATCAATCATATTTATTGATCACTTACTGTGTGCAAAACACATACTAAGCACCTGGGAGAGCACAATATAAAAATAAAACACATTCCTTGCCTGCAACGAGCTCACAGTCTAGAGGGGGAGAAAGATATTGATACAAATAAATAAATAGATAAATACAGACATATACATATGTGCTGTGGGAAAGGAAGAGAGGGTGAATGAAGGAGTAAGTATAAGCATCATAGAAGGAAGTGGGAGAAGAGGAGAGGAGGGCTCAGTCAGGGAAGTCTTCCTGGAAGAGATGTGCCTTCAATGAGGCTTTGAAGTTGGGGAGAGCAATTATCTGAATGATATGAGGAGGAAGGGCATTCCAGGCCAGAGGTAAAATGTGGACGAGAAGTTGGTGGCGAGATAGGTGAGACCGAGGTACAGTGAGAAGGTTTGCACCAGAGGAATAAAGTGTGTGGGCTGAGTTGTAGGAGGAAAGTAGTGACGTGAGGTAGGAGGGCAAGGTGGTTAAGTGCTTTAAAGCCAATGGTAAGGAGCTTTTCCTTGATGTGGAGGTGGATGAGCAACCACTAGGGTCTACTGAGGAGTGAGGAAAATATGGTCTGAATGTTTTTGAAGGAAAATGCTTCGGGCAGCAGAACAGATTATGGACTGGAGTGGAAAGAGGCAGGAGGCAGGGAGGTCAGCAAGGAGGCTGATACAATAATCAAGGTGAGATAGGATAAGCACATTAATGTAGTAGCAATTTGGATGGAGAGAAAGGGGCAGATTTTGGCGATGTTGTGAAAGTAGAACTGAAAGGATTTAGTAACGGCTTGAATATGTGAGTGGAACGAGAGAGAGGAATAAAGGATAATATCAAGGTTATGGGCTTGTGAAACAGGAAGGATGGTGGTGCCATCCACTGTGATGGGAAAGTGAGCAGGAGGGCAAAGTTTGAGTGGGAAGATAAGAAGTTCAGTTTTAGCCATATTAAATTTGAGGTGATGGAAGGACATCAAATAGAGATGTCTTAAAGGCAGGAGGAAATGTGAGACTGCAGATTAGGGCTGGAGATGTAGATTTGTTCTCATCAGCAAATAGGTGATAGCTGAAGTCGTAAGAGTGAACAAGTTTTCCAAGGGAGTTGGTGTAGATGGAGAAAAGAAGGAGACCCAGAACTGAACCTTGAATTGTCTTCTGTGTGACCTTGGGCAAGTCACTTAACTTCTCTGCGCCTCAGTTATCTCATCTGTAAAATGGGGATTAAGTCTGTAAATCCCATGTAGGACTTGTACACTTTCCAACTTGATTAACTTGTATCTTCCCCACTACCAGACACAGAGTAAGCATTTAACAAATACCATAAAAACTCCAGATAAACTGGGGGCACATTGTAACATGGCATCATAATGCAGAAGCTTAAGAATAATTACAAAATTATTCCAAAGTAATTATGTCATTTTCAATTTCATAAATTTTTCATATGGGAAAAAATGAAAAATAATTGAATGAAGGTTTCTGAACCCAATTAAGAATACCTCAAATGACAAATAAACAATTAGCAAATTCAGTGATGCAGTTATGAACATTTCAGAAAGTAAGTTTCTGAGTAGGCCATTAGCCACCTCTTAGCTTCAGTGCACTAGGAGGTGATATTAATGAAATATTTAGAAAAAAATCTAAAACATTTGATAATCCTTTCTGATGATATGAATTAGTGATCTGTGAGCTCTTTGTGTGCAGGGAATGTCACTCTTTATTGTTGTAGTGTACTTTCCCAAGCACTTAGCACAGTGCTCTGCACACAGTAAGCACTTAATCAATACAATTGAATGAATTAATTAATGAATGATTTCATTCCCCAAATAATTCTGATTTCTGTACTTTGGCCAGTCGAAAGTAAGTAGTTACAGTACCCTGTAAGAAATAGACAACAAAGTAATACTTTCTTGAAACTTGTCCAATTAGTCAAGTACAATTTTCTGCCCACTGACTTTATTTTGTGTATTTTTTTTTAGTTTATGAATGACAACCTTGAATAATTTTATACTAAATATACCATAAAGAGTTTGCATAGTACTGGGAGTTAGTCACTTGTATTTATTGAGTGTTTACTGTGTTCAGAGCACTATACCAAGCACTGGGGAAAGTACAATATAACAAAAAACAGACACAATTCCCTGCCCACAACAAGTTTATGGTCTAGAAAGGGAGATAGACATTAATATAAATAAATTATAGAGATGGACATGAGTGCTATGGACCGAGGGTGGGTCTAGGGGGATGAATAAAGGGAACAAGTCAGAGAGACACAGAAGAGGAGGGGAGAAGAGAAAAGGGGGGACTTCGTCAGGAAAATATCCTTGGAGGTGATGTGCCTTCAATAAGACTTTGAAGTGGGGATATCGGTTGGATGTAAGGAGGGAGGCTGTTGTAGGCCAGGGGCAGGAAATGGGTGAGAGGTCAGAGGTAAGATAGATGAGATCAAGGCACAGTGAGAAGGTTAGCATTATAGGAGTGAAAAGTGCAGGCTAGGTTGTAGTAAGAGAGTAGTACGGTAAGGTAGGAGAGGGCAAGGTGATTGAGTGCTTTAAAGTCAATGGTGAGGAATTTCTGTTTGATGCAAGGTGGATGGGCAACAAACTGGGATTTCTTTAGTCGCGGGGAAACATGGCCTAAATGTTTTCGTAGAAAAATGATCTGGACAGTAGAGTGAAGTATGGACTGGATTGGGATGTGACAGGGAGGTCAGCAAGAAGGCTGATACATTAATCAAGGCCAGGTAAGATAAGTGTTTGGACTAACACGGTAGCAGCTTGGATAGAGAGGAAACGGAGGATTTTACCGATGTTGTGAAAATTGAATCGACAGGATTTGGTGATGAATTTTATATGTGGTTTGAATTAAAGAGGATTCAAGAATACTGTTAAGGTTCCGGGCTTGTAAAACAGGGAGGATGGTGGTGCCATCTACAATGATAGGAAAATCAGGGAGAAAGGGTAGGGTTAGGGTCAGAAAACAAGGAGTTCTATTTTAGTCATGTTAAATTTGAGGTGATAGGATGATATCCAAGTGGAGATTTCTTGAAGGCATGAGGAAATGTGAGACTACAGAGAGGGAAAAAGATCAGGGCTGGAGATATAGATTTGGTTAACATCTTCATAGAGGAGATATTTGATGTTATGGGAAAGAATAAGTTCTCTAAAGGAGTGGGTGTAGATGGAGAATAGAAGGGGTCCCAGAACTGAACCTTGAGGGACTCCCACATTTAGGGGGTGGGACGCAAAAGAGGAATCTGACAACGAGACTGAGAATAAAGAGCCAGAGAGATAGGAGGAGAACCAGGAGAAGACAGTGTCAATTCAGCCGAGGTTGGAAAATGTTTCTGGGAGAAGGGGATGGTGGATACTGTTGCAGGCAGATGAGAGGTGGAGGAGGATTAGGATGAAGTAGAGGCCATTGGATTTGGCAAAAAGGAGATCATTTGTGACCTTAGAGGGGGAGGTTTTTGTGTAGTGAAGGGGACAGAAGCCAGAATGGAAGGGGTCAAGGAGAGAATTGGAGGAGAGGAACTTAAGATATTGGGTATGGACAATTCACTCAAGGATTGGGAGAGGAAAGGCAGGAAGGACATGGGTTAATAACTGGAGGGAGCCATGGGATCGAGGGAGAGTTTTTTTAGTTTAGGGGAGACATAAGCATGTTTGAAAGCAGTGGGGAAAAAAAAACACTATTGTGGAGCAAACAGTTGAAGATGGCAGTTAGGAAGAGAAGTTAGGGCAAGGTGTGAAGGAATCGTTATTTGTGCATATTGATGTATGTACACTTAAATACTTGGTTTTTCTTTATTTACATTTTCTTTTTCCTCCTACTCATGAACAATTACTCCCATGTTTCTCCTATTAAATTGTAAGTTTCTTTAGTGCATAAACTGTATCCTTTTATCTCTATTATGCTTTTCCAAGTTCTGTGTATAGTATGGTAATAGTGAATACTGTTGATGAATTGATAGATGATTAACCACAGGGACCCTGTGACCATCTAAAATAAGTAGGAAAAGAGTAAAGGAATAGGAATCAATACTCTCCTTCCCTAGTCAAAAGTTCCAGGTTCTTACAAATACTGGGGAGCAAGGGGCTCTTCCCAATTGTAAATTCCTATTTTCACCCTTTTTGCTCCCAAGTCATCTCAAGAAATTTCTTATTTCCAACTGACAGACAGTTAAGGGCAGTCTTCAGGGGTGATTGCGAGAGTAAGGGTAGGTATCATTGGTCTTATCTGCAAATCATTCAAATCTGAATTCTAAAATGCAAGTTCCTGGTGGACAAGGAACACATCTACCCACTCTGTTATATTGTACCCTTCCAAGTACTTAGTATAGAGCGTTGCACACAGTATGTGCTCAAAAAATATGATTTATTGATTGATTAACTCTAATACCCAAATAATAATGATGGTATTTTAAGCACTTACTATGTGCCAAGCACTGTTCTAAGCACTGGGGTAGATACAAGGTAATCAGCTTGTCCCACATCTGTCCAAAACATCAGGGAAGAGTGAAGACCTAAATGTTATTGTATATAGAGAAGTTCTTTGGATTTGAAGATATGATTATTGCTAAGAGTCTACCAATGCATGTAGCCCTGATGTTGGGCCAGTGAATAAAGCCCTGTTTTGAGTATCAGGATGACTGAATTGTAGATCCAATTCTGCCTGGAGCTAGCTTGTTTGTGGGCAGGGAACATGTCTGCCAAATCTGTTTTATTTTACTCTCCCAAGCACTTAGTATGGTGCTCTGAAAATAGTAAGCACTTAATACCACCGATGATGACAATTTATGATAAGAACAAGACAGTGCTCTGTGCTCCTGCTTATCTGCTCATCTTGCTTCATGCCCTTAGCAGGAACATGACTGGCAGGGAAGAGAGAGTGTTTTGGGTTTATCTCTTGCCTTTAACTGAATTTAATTCCATACTGCCTGGAACTGTTTTCATTTCTACTTCTTGGTATCATGAGCTTCCCACAGCCTCTTTTCCTAGGCTACCCTGTATTATGTAGTATACTCTTAAATTACCACTCCTCTGCTACATGGCTTAAGATTTTGATTCTTCATATCTTTAACATGTATTTCTTCCCTTTTCTTTCTATAACATTCTTTTTAAGAACACCACAGAACAGTTGTTCATCTATCTTTTAGACTGTGAGTCCGTTGTTGGGCAGGGATTGTCTCTATCTGTTGCTGAATTGTACATTCCAATCGTTTAGTATAGTGCTATGCACAAAGTAAATGCTCAATAAATACGACTGAATGAATGAATGAACCTGTACCACCTGTCGTCTCGCAAGGAGAGGTGAAGATTGACTGACGATGGGGGTAAAAACTCTCTAGTGATCAGTGTTGATCAGTAGATATGCTGATGAAAGGCATTTTGGGATGGACTAGGACACAAGATTAGGTATAAGTGAACGCAAAAGTGTTACCCATGCTGTGTGGCCTAATTCCCAACGTTATTAGGCTTGCCCCAATAGGTTTGGACCAAATGAAACTTCTAGAGCAAAATGATGTTCAGAAATATAATTCAAGCATACAGACAGTGCTAAAGTCACCACATTCATCATTAAAAACTATTTAAAAGGTCAGGTTTTCAAATGTTTACACTGTTTTCAAACTGAAAACAATGGATAAACTGGGGAAAATCAGTACAGTTGATCAAGGGCAATCTATAAGACTAAACCTGTATTGTAGCCTTAATCCTGTATTATGATTCATTTATTTTCTAGAGTTAATCACTGAATATAACCTAAAGTAGATATTTCTGATGTCAGGCTTTCTGACAAATGATGAGCCTGCAGGGATCATATTGATTTGCTGTGTCCAATTCGTTTAAAGCAGAATGGCACAATTTTGTGAGAAAGGACACATTTTATCATATTATATATATACACACACACACAATTACTCAGCTTATATATAGACAATTACTCAGCTTATCAGGAATGTAGATTAGGGAGAGAACTGCGAACCCTCCAATGGTTGCTTTTCCACCTCTGCATCAAACAGAAACTCCTTACCATTGACTTTAAAGTACTTAATAATCTTAGCCCTTCCTACCTTACCTCACTGATCTATTACACCCTAGCCTGCAAAATTTAACCCCCTTGGGCCAGCTTACTCGCTGTGCCCTGATCAATTAACCAATCATATTTATTGAGCACTTAGCCTCTGCAGATCAGTGTACTAAGCACTGTAGAGAGTACAATATAATGATCTTGCCTATCAAGCCGCCAATCGCTTTCCCACAACCTTCCCCTAGCTTGGAACTACTTCCCCCTCAGCATAAATGAAACCACCCACTCCCAAAACCTTTTCAAGGTCATATCACCTCCAAGAAGTCTTTCACAATTAAACCATCTTTTCTCTGGCTTCCTCTATTTTTTGTGTCCATCTATGCACTTGCATCTGTACTCTTTGGGCAATTGATATTCGCCCCACCTTCAAACCCACAGCACTTATTGTACAAATCTATAAATTATATAAATTATTCATTTATATTAATATCTGTCTCCCCTTCAGATTGTAAGCTTGTTGTGGGCAGGGGATATGTCTACCACATCTCTTGTAAGGTATTCTCCCAAGTGCTCAGTACAGTGCTCTGTATATAGTAAGCACTCAATATATGCCATTGATGATTATTTGTGAAAAAAGATCAACAGCAATCATTATTAGATTCCTCTGAGGCTTATTCCTTGGGAGAGCAAAACTGGGCTTGCTTTGCTGTATAAATGTAAATGAGGATAAAAGTCATCCCTCTTATCCATAGGACTGTCAAAGAAAGATAGGAAATTAAGACCTCTTTCCAGAGTGCAGTTGAGAATTCTAAGAATGACCTTAACCAATTCAGACTCCCAACAAAATAAGAATCAAAATTGGAATTTAATAAGTAAGGCAAACAGGTGATCACCTCATAAAGTGCTAACGATACGATTTAGAAGATTTGAGGTTTAAGAGGTCAGGGCTTATATAGGTTTTGGTTAATAGGAGTCAAATGCCATGTGCTCAGCTTGGTAAAAAGGATGGGAATTAGTGTTTAAGACAATTCCCCAATTTTATTTGTTTATATTTTTTAATGGTATTTGTTAAGTGCTTATATGTGTCAAGCACTATACCAAGTCCTAGGTTAGGCGATGATGATGGTATTTGTCAAACATGTCAAACACTGGTATTTGTCCTACATGTCAAACACTGTTCTAAGCACTGAGGTAGATATAGGCTAATCTTGTTGAGTGCCTGTCCCATGTGGGGCTCAATCTCAATCACCATTTTACAGATAAGGTAATTGAGGCCCAGAGAAGTTAAGTGACTTGCCAGAGGTCATACAGCAAACTGTGAGCCCATAGTGGGGAGGGATTATCTCTATTGCTGTACTGTACTTTCCAAAGGTTTAGTATAGTACTCTGCACACAGTAAGTGTTCAATATATTTGATGGAATTGAATGAATGAACAAGTGGTAGAGCTGGGATTAGGACCCAGGTCCTCTGACTACCAGACCCATGCTCTTTCCACTAGGCTATGCAGCTTCTCAATTTAATCACCATATATCTTAATATTCTGCCCTTCCCTGTAGTTGTAATTTGAATGGTGTCTCCTCATCTACATCTAAATTCCTTGTGTGCAGTATGTAGTTTAGTTCTATAGTAAGTACTAAATAAATATCATTTACTGATTGATTAGTCCTTGTTTGCATCTTTTTCCCCCAGATATATATATATATATATATATATATATATAGAGAGAGAGAGAGAGAGAGAGAGAGAGAGAGAGAGAGAGAAATACACTTACCTTATGAAGCCATCATCTGACTAGATCTCAGGGGGAATAAGAGGTTGGTACCTGCCAGACAGTGAGAAACCCCCACACTTTGATTTCCCTTTGCTCTACTCTTAGAAGGACACAGCTTTGTCTCCAGGGGTTGTGAAGCTTTCTTGTTATTGGCTGAGAAGTCAAACAAAATGTTCCCAACAATTCTGGGGGCTTGTAGAATTTTCCAACAATTCTGATGAGGAAATTAGTTCATCTGCCAGGCCTGAGACCTTGCAGTGACATCCCCAGGAATAGCTTCACCTCACTCTCCTCAACCCATGTACATTTCAGGAAGAGAGATCAGCCTCCTTCCTTGACTTCTCTTGCACCTGAAGATGATGTTCTGCACAGTTGTAGTTTATCAGCACTGATTAATTCATTTATTCAACTGTATTTATTGAGTGTTTACTTATGTGCAAAGCACTGTATTAAGTACTTGGGAGAGAATGATATAACCACAGATAGAAACATGCCTGCCCACAACAAGCTCACAGTCTAAAGGGGGAGGGAGATATTAATCTTAATAAATAAATTAATAGATAAATAAATTGCAGATATATTCAGGTATATATGTGCTGTAGAGATAGGAGGGAGGATGAATGAAGGAGTAATTAAGAGCAGCTCAGAAGGTAGTGGAAGAAGAGGAAAGGAGGGCCTAGTCAGGGAAGTCTTCTTGGAGGAGATGTGCCTTCAGTGAGGCTTTGAAGTGGGGGAGATAAATTATCAGTCTCATATGAGGAGAGAGGGCATTCCAGGCCAGAGGTAGGATGTGGACGAGAGGTTGGCGATGAGACAGGTGAGAATGAGGTACAATGGGAAGGTTAGTATGATTTGCTGTTTCCCCTACAGATACACACTGCAAGGATAAATATTTGATGTGAAAATGGGACAAACTAACCAGGTTGCATTGTTGCTGCATAAAACTGTTTCATTAGTTTTAAATGGACTCTACTCACAAGGTGCAGATCTTTGCAGGTAGAATTGTGGTCACAAGTGTTGATAATACAATCATCGATGTCCTGATCACATCTGAGTCCTGCATAGCCTGGATTGCACAAGCAGTAGAAGCCATCAACAACTGAAATGAACATAGACACATTATTTTACTGCAAAAGATGGATTTGAGTGACTATCACTTTAACAGCAAATTGCAGGGAACAATGCCTTTGTCTTATTCTTACTGTAAATATATGAAATATTTATCAGTGTAAAATGAATTTTGTAAACCACCTTGTGTAGTTTTCAGAAATATTCCGATTAATTTGCCAGCATTTGGTCGTTTCAAATAAAATTCATAAAATCCCAATGGACATTGTTTAAAAGGCAGTTAATATAATAAATTTTCCTGGATTAGTATATGAACTAAATAGGTTTCTTACTCTTCCAAATAATATTCCAAACTACTCTGGAAAAAATAGTTATTTTGAGGAATAAGATTACTTTAGTGTTAACAAATGGGAAGCAATGCATTTTAGTGATGAAGCTCTATATTTAGAAGAGTTACATTAATGATAAATGCATCCGCAGGTTGAAATGGTGGTTTTAAACCTTCTTTAGTCAGGAAACATTTCTACATTTCATAATCCTCTTTCTGATAGTGATCAGAATCTGCCCTCTATTTTATCATTAATGATGTAAGAAGAAGGATATCTTTTGTCGCTTTCTATCTATACAAGGAAATGATGGCAGCAAGAATAGCTGTTCTCACAGGCAAGGATTTATTGCAGCTTCGCACAGGTCCCTGGATTCTTCATTAGCCCCAAGATTTACCATGTAATCTATGCTGTCACTCTGTCTCTGTACATGTAGCTGCTATTACTCTCATTAAATGCTTTGGGTCCTTTGTGGCAACAGCATTTTTCATCAGCTAGGATGCTTGGCTTTCTCTGACTCTTGGGTTTCTGCAGTCATGATTCCGTATGCAGCACAGTGAAACAAAGATCTCTAAGGAGTTCGAGTCATGCCCGGAGGCAGCAGAGAGAGACAAGGTATCCACAAAAGAATTGGCAGTTTTTGAGCTTTGGAGACTTTGCCACTTCCATTTAATTTCTCATCTACCTTCCTGCTCCCATGCCTGACTAATTGAACGTAAAGCCATGAAAACACAGAAGTCTAAAGATCACTAGTAAACAAATTAGCTAGATAGAGTATTCAGTCAATTAGTACTCCCTCATATAAGTTATGCTTGAAATTACTTAAGCATTTATGAATGTTTATAAATTAAAATAGAGTTGCACATAATTATGTGATTGACCATTTTTCTGGACACTAAAAACCACAAGTCTAATGAAAAATTAATGTGGGTATGAGTACTGTTCAGGTAGGCTATGACTTTCAAGATAACGTTCTTGTAAATCAGAAATTGATCCTGAAGTGAAGTTGACATTCCAGAATTTTCACATTAGAAATAGTATCTAAGAAATGGATCTTAAAAGAGCAGTAACTAAATGTTGAATAAAAATAACATTGAAGGTAAGACAACTTTAACCCAGATGAACATAGAAGGAAATCAAAAAAATCTTCAAAAATATTTTTTAAAAGTACCTATTGCTGTCATTACCTTATAGTGGAAGATAACATAATAGAAGGTGATATAATATTTTTCTTATAAATTAGAATTCCATCTTTGCATACATGAGATAGTTACACACACACACACCAAAAAAAAAAATAAAAATTCAGCAACTGCAGTAAGATACAGATTTGAAACAAGTATCTGAAATATTATGCTTTGGAACACATATTGCCAGCAGGAAACTGGACTCAAGTAGAGTAATTTATCAGCTGAACAGTGTGAATGAAATAGTAAATAAGCAGGAACAATTTTTAGAGGCACAAAATAACCCAAAGAGGCATAATTGCAGATGCTGCTGCATAAATAGATACTCAGTTTGGCACTAATGTTAACCCAAATTTTGATATTCATTAAGCATTTGCTCAACAATTGTTTTTTATCTTTGGCTCATAGTTCTGAAGAATGTGTTTCCATGCCTGAAAATCATCTCTTGTCACTGCGCTCTTTGAGAAGCATTTGGCTAATATAAGTATCAGAATAGACAAATCAAATCTCATTAAAATGTCTCATTAACTGCAATTGTGACCCATGGCAACATATGAATCAGTGCCAGGACTTGAGCCACAAGTTGAGGTATTTTGGTAAAAAAGACTCTTGGCATGGATTCTGGAGCTCAACAGACTAAATTCCTACAAAGAAGCATCCATGTTCCCCAGAACCAGTCAGTTTCCATAATATGACAGCTCTAAGTTAGAGTAACAGTGGTGAACTTACTGTCATAGCAATATCCATTTAGGCAAGGATTAGACATTCACTCATTGATGTTGATCTCACAATATAGACCCCCAAAGCCCTGTGTGCACTTGCACTGGAATCCAAGGGGAAAGCTTTCCAAATCCACCTCTTCTGCACATTCAGCTCCATTTTTACAGGGACTGCTATTGTCACAGGGCCCAAATTCACAGTTGGAACCTGGAACAAACAAGAAGAAAATGGACCTAATGAATCAATCCCTGACTCCCAGAATCAATATACTGACTTCATTTCATTGTGAACCACCATCAAATGAAATTGCAGGATAAGAGTGGAGGCATATATTTTTCTAAGATACAATTTCACTGAAAAATAAATGTAATTTTTTCTATCCAAGCTTTAGTAAAACTCAACCAAAAATAGACTTTACAGTCTGTAAAACAACACATATGTAGTTTAGTACAGTGCTAAGTGTACTAAAGAGTACAGAGCTCTGCCCACAGAAAGGGCTCAATAAATGTGACTGATTGATCAGTAACATTTTTACAGTGTGCTCTTTTAAATATGGTCTTCCTTGACACTGAAATTGAGGAAAAGGAAGGTTTAATGAAATGTGCTTAATTGTTTTTCAACCAATTAATCAGTAGCACATACTGAGTGCCTGTGTGCAGAACATTTTTTGGAAAAAAAAAATGATAACGGGGAGCAGAATGAAGTATAGCCTGGAGAGGGGAGAGACTGGAAGCAGGAGCTCAGCAAGGAAGCTGATGCAATAATGTCCTTTCTCTCTGACCTCCCTTCCTCCTCTCTGGCCCCGCTCCGGTCTATTCTTCACTCCGCTGCCCGGCTCATCTTCCTGCAGAAACGATCTGGGCATGTCACTCCCCTTCTTAAACAACTCCAGTGGTTGCCTATCGACCTCCGCTCCAAACAAAAACTCCTCACTCTAGGCTTCAAGGCTCTCCATCACCTTGCCCCTTCCTACCTCTCCTCCCTTCTCTCTTTCTACCGCCCACCCCGCACGCTCCGCTCCTCTGCCGCCCACCTCCTCGCCGTCCCTCGGTCTCGCCTATCCCGCCGTCGACCCCTGGGTCACGTCCTCCCGCGGTCCTGGAACGCCCTCTCTCCTCACCTCCGCCAAACTGATTCTCTTTCCCTCTTCAAAACCTTACTTAAAAATCACCTCCTCCAAGAGGCCTTCCCAGACTGAGCTCCTCTTCCCCCTCTATTCCCTCTGCCATCCCCCCTTTACCTCTCCGCAGCTAAAGCCTCATTTTCCCCTTTTCCCTCTGCTCCTCCACCTCTCCCTTCCCATCCCCACAGCACTGTACCCGTCCGCTCAACTGTATATATTTTCGTTACCCTATTTATTTTGTTAATGAATTGTACATCGCCTTGATTCTATTTAGTTGCCATTGTTTTTATGAGATGTTCTTCCCCTTGACGCTGTTTAGTGCCATTGTTCTTGTCTGTCCGTCTCCCCCGATTAGACTGTAAGCCCGTCAAACGGCAGGGACTGTCTCTATCTGTTGCCGACTTGTTCATCCCAAGCGCTTAGTACAGTGCTCTGCACATAGTAAGCGCTCAATAAATACTATTGAATATTGAATAATGTAAGTGGGATATGATAAGATGCAGACCAGTGTGACAGCAGTTTGGATGGAGAGGAAGGGACAGATTCAGAGATGCTGTGAAGATAGAACTGACCAGATTTGGCAACTAAATGAATGTGCAAATTGAAGGAGAGAGATGTCAAGCCCCTGGAAGATATGTGAGACAGAAAGGGCGGTGTGGCTTGTTTAAGTCAAATTAATTGCCATCATCTTCTTCATCATCATTGTCAAGCACTATGAAAGTGCTAAAGGGAGTACGACAAGAGCAAGACACATTTATTGACATCTGGAAGTTTATAATCTAATGGAAGTACTGACAAAAAATATTTAGAAAAAAATGGAAGCAGAGGGAAGAACAAGCATGTAACGAGATGTGGAACAAATGTTCAAGATGAAATAGCTGGAAAAATAATTGACTGTAAAAATTATGAACACACTTGCTGAGGATAGAAATGAAATACATAAGTGTAAGAGTTGGTTTGAACCGATGTGATCGGGGTGTTGTAAATTCTTTGGGGAAGGTATTCTAGAGAAGGTGGACTTTAGGAGAGCTCTGAAGGGTTGGGAAAGCTATGGTGTGGCATTTTTATTGGAAAGTGGACGGAGGTGCAGCTGGGGAAGGAAAGAGGTGATACAGAGCCTTGAAGCCAGTGGTCAGGAGTTTCTGCTTGGTGCAGCTGAGGATAAGTAACTACTGGAGATTCATGAAGAACAGAGAGATGTGTGCTGAGTTTAATAAGATTATCTGCGAAGCATTGTGTAGTGTAGACTGAAAAGGTGGGAAGGTAAATGCAGAGAGACCAGTGAGGAGATTATAACTACACAATATAATAATTAATAATGATTATGGTACTTGTTGAGCACTTACTATGTGCCAAGCACTGTTCTAAGCACTGCATTGGATACATGTTAATCAGGTTGGACACAGTCTCTGTTCCGTGGGGCTAACAGTTTATGTAGGAGGAAGTAGGATTTAATCCCATTTTACAGATGGGGTAACTGAGATACAGACAAGAATAGTACTTTCCAAGCACATAGTGCAGTGCTCTGAACCCAGTAAGCGTTCAATAAATAGGATTGAATGAATGGTGACTTATCCAAAGTCACAGAGAGGACATGTGGCAGACCTGGGATTAGACTAGTTTTCTGACTCCCAGGGCTTGTGCTCTTTCCTCTAACATGCTGGTTCTCTAACATGACATATAACAATAACATCAACCAGAGTGGTGACTGTTGGGGTGAAAAGGAAAAACAAACCTGGGAAGTGATGTGGAGGAAAAAGTGGCAGTCTTTTGCAATAGACTGAATGTGACCTGAAATCAGTGAGAAACTGAAGATCACACCAGAGTTGTGGACTTCTGGAACAGGGAAGAGGAGTATGTTTAGGAAGCATATTGGTTGGGATTTATCACTAATATCATCATCATAAGGGAAGTATAATTCCAGAGGATAGAAGATTTGTCACAGGTTTAGCTTGAATGTTAATGTAAATTACATTAACATTCACAGTAAACAACACTTTAGGAAATATTGTACTTGATCTTCAAGTGATTGACAAATTAATGCAACTTCAAAATTGCCTAGTTTATTTCTGGAATTTCAAACACTGAAATTCATACTTTTACTGAATACTCAAACAACATATTTAATTGATTTCCAAGGTATTTCAATTAGAAAGAATCAGACAGGGCAAGCCAAAATTTTAGGTACTGGGAAAGTTTAATTTAGTGTGGGTGTTTAAATGTAAGTTCGCTTGTTCGTTCCTTAAGAGTAGGCATTTTCATTGCTTACTCTATGATATTCTCCCAAGTGTTGAACAAAATGCTCTTCACATAGTAAGTGTTTATTAAAAACCCTGATATAATGATGGGTAAGGTATTGAATTGAGAAAAGAGACCCAGATATTATGTAATGGCCTATGTCATACTTTGACTGATTAATTGGCAAGGTATTGGGGTTGAGACAGCTTGATTTAGAAGCAGCACGGATTAATAGAAAGAGCACAGGTCTAGGAGTCAGAAGGACCTGGGCTCTAATCTTTGTTCTTCTACTTGTCTGCTTTGTGACAAATTATTTAACATCCCTGTGGTTCAGTTGCCTCATCACGGTAGCTCAGTGGAAAGAGCCCGGGCTTGGGAGTCAGAGGTCATGGGCTTGAATCCCGGCTCTGCCCCTTGTCAGCTCTGTGACTGTGGGTACAAGTCACTTAACTTCTCTGGGCCTCAGTTACCTTATCTGTAAAATGGGTATTAACTGTGAGCCTCACGTGGGACAACCTGATTACCCTGTATCTACCCCAGCACTAAGAAGAGTGCTCTGCATATAGTAAGCACTTAACAATTACCAACATTATTATTATTATTATTATTATTATTGAAATGGGGATTAAGACTGTGAGCCCCATGTGGGACAATTACTGTATCCAAACTGAATAACTTGTATCTACTCAGTGGTTAGTACACCCCCTGGCATTTACCAAATACCATTAAAAAAAAAAAAAAAGATAGGTCCAGATTTTGTCCTTGGCCTCTTACATTTTGTACATTACTGAGACAATTTCTCCATAAAATATTCCATAAATCCTATTTTAGGGAAAAAGTCTGTAAATAAGACTCCTGATCTGCATATCTTACCACTCCCCCTCTTCACTATTAGAGCCACTTGACTCTGTACATGATAGGTTTGAGCACGTAAAGAACCTTGAAGAACCCTGGCTTATACCTTGAAAAAAAAAATAGAGAGCTTCCTGAATATAGGGGGCTAGAGCAAATAATCCTTTCCTTTTTAGCCAGCAGAGAGAAGAAAAGAACTATCACAGAGAGCAAGTTACTAAATTTAAAAGTCACAGTAGGCAGATTCAAGGTGTCAGAAATACTTGGTCGGTTTATCCAGCCATTTCCATAGCTGGAGAAAGGAGAAAACCATCAGGTCTCCTATTTCAGTGAGAGTTTGAGCACCTAACTAGGAGCCTTGTAGATATGAAGATCCTGGGTTATGACCACATAATGCCTAAAGTCATGCAAAAGTCTTGAATTTCAGGTAGATTAAGAGAAAATCTGCAGGAAAGAATACAATTAGTCCAAGCATAGCTAGACAATTCTCAATTCCATTCCTGGATCTAGCATTAATTTCTTGTATAGCTTTCAGAATTCAATATTCCCACTGGTGAAAAAAGTAAAAAATATTAATTCATTGCATAGGCTGTATAATAGCATTTGTTGGTATAAATTGTCATATGAAAGTTTTGAGTGTCATTTCTAATTTTTTAACAAAGGATTGAGATTTTGGTTATTTGGGACAGTAAACAATCACATAGTAAACAAAAGTAACATCAGAAGTGCTCAGAGGTTTAGACATGAAACTAATGTAAAATTGTCTCAATTTATTATTACAATTACGTTCTTTAACAACTTTGTTAATAGATATTCTTCAAATATTTTGGTGTGTAATCATTTAGTGAATGTTTTCATCAGTACAACCATCCCTTATCTCTGGTGACTTTTATACACACTTGCTCTCTTTACCCCCCTTCCTTTCTTTCTGCTATCTAAAGTGACAGGGAATACCTGCTCTAGCCCCTTTATACCTGGAGGTTTCTAGGATGTGCTTCACAGGGTAAAATCCAGGGTTCTTCCAGGAACTTTGGATGCTTCAAACTATAGTGTTTAGTGCAACAAAAAATATTTCAACTCTCTCAAAATCACCAACTCGGAATTCAGAAAGTGGTAGAAGTACTGCAAACTTGATTCTCCTCCAGTTAAAGAATGGCCAATTTCCCTAAGAAAGGAGGGGGCATGCACTAGAAGACCCCATTAATTTTGAAAAACCAGAATTACACTTATAGTTTAGAATTGTGAACTGAGTGTGCTCATGATATGCATCCATTGTTACGCTTCATCAGGAGTTTTTAGCTCTATTCTGTTATACGTATTTTATTGCCCACAGATGAACCCATGAATATGTCTAAAGCCTTGGCCCTGATATTACTATTACTATGCATTTTCAATATAGATTCACAGTCACAGACCATGAGTCTCAGAGGAAAAGGCAAAATAATAATAATAATGATGGCATTTATTAAGCGCTTACTACGAGCAAAGCACTGTTCTAAGCACTGGGGGGGATACAAGGTGATTGGGTTGTCCCATGTGGGGCTCACAGTCTTAATCCTCATTTTACAGATGAGGTAACTGAGGCACAGAGAAGTTAAGTGACTTGCCCAAAGTGACACAGCTGACAAGCAGCAGAGCTGGGATTCGAACCCATGACCGAGTCCAGGTTCTTTCCACTGAGCCATGCCAGGAAATGGAAGAAACAGATCTCAAACCCAAGGACAGTAATTCAAAAATCAGTCCAAAATAGATTGACATCCTAGTAAACAATTTCACTAGGAGCATTCTTATTTTCATGTTTTTCCTCTTTGGCAACTTCTGTCCCAAATATTAACGGTGTGGGGGGGAGGAGAGCCTGTCCTGTTTCCCAACTTTTGTGTACAACCAGGTAATTAATGTTGGAGAGCTTTTTACTTTAATGTAACTCATGTTAAAGCCTCTCCTACCAACTCCTCTTGACCTAGGGTCTTCTCCTTTAGTGCCTGTCGGACAAACATTGTACGTGAAACTTCCGTACAACTAATCAAAGTCTGAGGGGCCACTTGGGAGTTGGTAGTAGAATCAATCATATTTATTAAGCACTTACTGTGTGCAGAGCACTGTATTAAGCATTTGGAAGTGTATGACATAACAGAATTGTTGGTAGAAGTAGTAAAAGTAGTAGTATACTATTGAATAGTATTAGTAGTGGTAGTAATAAATGAGTAATATTATTGATAATAGCAGTTCTTAAGTCCTCACTGAGAGCAATGCTCTGTACTAAGCACTGGAGAGGTACAAAAAAGGAAGTAACTCATTTCCTGTCCATAAAGAGATAGCATACTAATACATAATAACAACATTTCTAGACTCACCCAAGTCCCCCACAGCCTGAAGAATTCATCGGGCAGAGGCTGCGGGTCAGAGGTCTGGAGCCACTAGAATAGCAGGAGGTACCCTGCAGGATTGCCCAACCACTGTGCAATCCAACGAGTCTACATAGCGTCAGTAATGGGTCTCTGTTTTCTCTATAGTGCCAGAGACACACCACCATTGCAGCAGCTCCAGACTCCTGATCTCTATTCTGTTCCTGGTGAATCCTCCAGGCTGCCTGGGTGGATCAGGTTGGAGTGAGTCAGGCAGGAAGGTGATTCCTTATCATAGGGCCTCAGGGCTGAGATGAGAAGAAGCACTTATGCCAGGCCAGGCTCAGTGTATGGTGAGGACCAGAAAACTCTCAATATAGAGAAGGAGAATGAGGTGCTCATCCTTTCCTATATTTTGTTTCCCTTTCCTCTTTCCTCCTCCTTCCTCTTTTTATTCAACAACTCCTTTTAATCAATAAATTTATCAATCAATGGTGTTTACTGAGTACTTATTATGTGAGAGCACTGTAATAAGCCATTGGGAGAGTATAATACAACACGTTCTCTGCCCACGACGAGCTTACAGTCTAGAGGGAAAGGCATTAATATGAGTAATTTGAAATATGTAATTTAGAGATATGTACATAAGTGCTTTGGGCTTAAAGGTGGGGATCTAAAATGCCCAGAGGTCACAGTTCCAAATGAATAAATGACATAGTAGGGAGAAGGAGCTAGAGAAAAGTGGGCTTAATCGAACAAGGCCTCCTAGAGGAGTTGTGACCTTAATAATTCTTTGAAGGTAGAGGCACTGGTGGTCTGGCATATTTGAAAGGAGAGGAAGTTCCAGGCTAAGGGGAGAATGTGGAAAATGAGTTGGCTTCAAGATAGACAAGGTTGGGGAACACATATCAAGCAAATATTTGAGTAATCAATCAATTGTATTAATCATTTTTATTGGGTACTTAGTGTAGAGAACTGTACTAAATATTTAGGAGAGAACAGTATAAAAGAGTTGTAGAAACTTTCTCTACAACTTTATAAGGACAGTGGAGGAGGAAGGGAATTCAGGTACAGAATGGACAGGAAAATTAGTAGGAATGGGGAAGATCAATAAGGGAGTGGGGTAAGGGGAGAAGAGAGCAGGGAGGGAACTGACTTACCTGAAGTAATTGGCCAGAATTTGGGGAGTAGGGCTAGCAATAATAATAATGATAGTGGTATTTGTTAAGCGTTTACTATGTGCCAGGCATTGTACTTAGTGCTGGGGTGGATACAAGCAAATTGGGTTGGTCAGAATCCCTGTCCCACGTGGGGCTCACAGTCTCAATCTCCATTTTACAGATGAGGAATTTGAGGCCCAGAGATGTGAAGTGACTTGTCCAAGGTCACACAGCAAAGTGGATGAACCAGGATTAGAACCTATGACCTTCTGACACCCAGGCCCATGCTCTATCTACTATGTTATGCTGGGATAAATCAGCAAATAGGTTAGGACAGATCTGTAGTTTACACATATTATTGGGGACTGGGACACAATCTGTCCATTTTGTATATACAAACAGGCATGGATATAGTGGCTCATACTAGAGAGAGAGGGAGAAAATGACCATCAAACATAACAAGTAGGTTTTTTTTTTGAAATGTGTAAACACTCATTATAATGTGATTTTATCTGTAACCTAATTTTTTCTTCTGGGTCTCAAAAATATAGAGCTACAATTTATCAGTGTCGTAGGTGGCTTCTGAAAGTATGCAATATCCTTTTTTCAGGATCCTTTAAAATACTAAGTCATAGCTAACTGACAGAAGTATCATTTTCATTCAATCATTCAATAGTATTTATTGAGCACTTACTATGTACAGAGCACTGTACTAAGCACTTGGAATGTACAATTTGGCAACAGAGACAATCCCTGTCTAATGACGGGCTCACAGTCTAAATGGGCGGAGACAGACAGCAAAGCCAAACAGACAAAAACAAGACAACATCATCAAGATAAATAGAATCAAGGGGGTGAACATCTCATTAACAAAATAAATAAGATAATTAATAATATATACAAATGAGCACAGTGCTGAGGGGAGGGGGAGCAGAGGGAATGGGGGGGCTCAGTCTGGAAAGGCTTCCTGGAGGAGGTGAGCTCTCAGTAGAGCTTTGAAGAGGGGAAGAGAGTTAGTTTGGTGGATGTGAGGAGGGAGGGCTTTCCAGGACAGCGGTAGGATGTGGGCCAAAGGTCGATTGTGGGATAGGCGTGATAGGGGGACAGTGAGGAGGTGAGCGGCAGAGGAGCAGAGAGGATGGGGTGGGCAGTAGAAAGACAGAAGGGAGGTAAGGTAGTAAGGGCAAGGTGTTGGAAAGCTTTGAAGCCAAGAGTGAGGAGTTTTTGTTTCGTGCGAAAGTTGATAGGAAACCACTGGAGGTTTTTGAGGAGGGGAGTGACATGCCCAGAGCGTTTCTGTAGGAAGATGATTTGGGCAGCAGAATGAAGTATAGTGTGGAATGGGGAGAGACAGGAGGAAGGGAGATCTGAAAGGAGGCTGACACAATAATTCATTCATTCATTCATTCATTAAATAGTATTTATTGAGCGCTTACTATGTGCAGAGCACTGTACTAAGCGCTTGGGATGAACAAGTCGGCAACAGATAGAGACAGTCTCTGCCGTTTGACGGGCTTACAGTCTAATCGGGGGAGACGGACAGACAAGAACAATGGCAATAAACAGCGTCAAGGGGAAGAACATCTCGTAAAAACAATGACAACTAAATAGAATCGAGGCGATGTACAATTCATTAACAAAATAAATAGGGTAACGAAGATATATACAGTTGAGCGGACGAGTACAGTGCTGTGGGGATGGGAAGGGAGAGGTGGAGAAGCAGAGGGAAAAGGGGAAAATGAGGCTTTAGCTGCGGAGAGGTAAAGGGGGGATGGCAGAGGGAGTAGAGGGGGAAGAAGAGCTCAGTCTGGGAACGTCTCTTGGAGGAGGTGATTTTTAAGTAGGGTTTTGAAGAGGGAAAGAGAATCAGTTTGGCGGAGGTGAGGAGGGAGGGCGTTCCAGGACCGCGGGAGGACGTGACCCGGGGGTCGACGGCGGGATAGGCGAGACCGAGGGACGGTGAGGAGGTGGGCGGCAGAGGAGCGGAGCGTGCGGGGTGGGTGGTAGAAAGAGTGAAGGGAGGAGAGGTAGGAAGGGGCAAGGTGATGGAGAGCCTTGAAGCCTAGAGTGAGGAGTTTTTGTTTGGAGCGGAGGTCGATAGGCAACCACTGGAGTTGTTTAAGAAGGGGAGTGACATGCCCAGATCGTTTCTGCAGGAAGATGAGCCGGGCAGCGGAGTGAAGAATAGACCCGAGCGGGGCGAGAGAGGAGGAAGGGAGGTCAGAGAGAAGGCTGACACAGTAGTCTAGCCGGGATATAACGAGAGCCCGTAATAGTAAGGTAGCCGTTTGGGTGGAGAGGAAAGGGCGGATCTTGGAATAATCCATTTGGGATGTTATGAGAGCTATTTTATAAATAGTGGCTAAGAACAAAATTTGTCATTATGAACATTTCAATTCTCTCTAGAGATTTCCAACATTCATTTTCATTATTTTATTTGATTTTTTTTTTGGCTTCAGTAGCATTGTGAACTAGATTGTTTCGTTTGAATTTACAGAAATTCCAGAGCTGGAAAAAATTATCTTCTAACATCATTACTTTGTTTAGATGATTATAAAATCAATTTAACTTTTGAAAATGTTGGTAAGGAATTAGAAAACAGGTCTAAATTCCACAGTCCTCTCCAGCAGAACTACAGATTGAATCAATAACATGAAATATACTTCAATGAAAACTTGCAGTCTCATCACAAGACTTTAATAGTGTAATCTTGTTTATATTGAACAAGATTCCATCTATTTTCCAGATTTCATATTAAAGGTCAGTTAAGAAGAAACATGTTTCCCTAATAATCTGGTTTTAAAATGAATGGGATATAATTTTGATTCAGGAAATATAGCATTGCCTAGACTTTTCTATTCCCAGATCACCATATTGAGCATCTTGGATTTTGGACCAACTCTTAGGAACCTAAGAAATATTGTACTAGCCACACTAGGGATCTGAATTCTGTCTCTAACAAAAAGAATGTTTGGAAGACCAGTGTAGTGGTTACCCTACTTGACATCTACCCTAGTGGTTATTGATGTGCTATGTAGTATTTCTTTCCAAATATTCAAATTTCATTCAAATTACTCATTATGGACTTTCATCTACCAGTTTATCATAATTCTTCTTAATTTACTGATATTTTCAAGTTGCTCAACTTTCTGTGAAAACACATTCTATATTTCCACTACCTGTTTGTGAAAGTGTTACGAGAATGAAAATGCAGTGAAGCAAAATTCCAGGGCACATGGATTGAGTTATTCTCGTTTTGAGACAGGAACCCAGATTTCAAGACTGGGATCTAGAAGACCTTGAGAAATGGTAATTCAAATACATTCAGCAACTATGTTAGAAAAGCAAATATATGGTTGATTAAATTAACCATAGTACAAAATCCATTAGACTCATGGTCAGGGATCATGTCTACAATCTCTCCTCTATTTTTCTCTCCCAAACATCTCTAGTACAGTGCTTTCATTCATTCATTCATTCATTCATTCATTCATTCATTCATTCATTCATTCGTATTTATTGAGCGCTTACTATGTGCAGAGCACTGTACTAAGCGCTTGGGTTGAACAAGTCGGCAACAGATAGAGACAGTCCCTGCCGTTTGACAGGCTTACAGTCTAATCGGGGGAGACGGACAGACAAGAACAATGGCAATAAATAGAGTCAAGGGGAAGAACATCTCGTAAAAACAATGGCAACTAAATAGAATCAAGGCAAAGTACAATTCATTAACAAAATAAATAGGGTAATGGAAATTTATGCAGTTGAGCGGACGAGTACAGTGCTGTGGGGATGGGAAGGGAGAGGTGGAGGAGCAGAGGGAAAAGGGGAAAAAGAGGGTTTAGCTGCGGAGAGGTAAAGGGGGGGTGGCAGAGGGAGTAGGGGAGAAGAGGAGCTCAGTCTGGGAAGGCCTCTTGGAGGAGGTGAGTTTTAAGTAGGGTTTTGAAGAGGGGAAGAGAATCAGTTTGGCGGAGGTGAGGAGGGAGGGCGTTCCAGGACCGCGGGAGGACGTGGCCCAGGGGTCAACGGCGGGATAGGCGAGACCAAGGGACGGTGAGGAGGTGGGCGGCAGAGGAGCAGAGCGTGCGGGGTAGGTGGTAGAAAGAGAGACGGGAGGAGAGGTAGGAAGGGGCAAGGTGATGGAGAGCCTTGAAGCCTAGAGTGAGGAGTTTTTGTTTGGAGCGGAGGTTGATAGGCAACCACTGGAGTTGTTTAAGAAGGGGAGTGACATGCCCAGATCGTTTCTGCAGGAAGATGAGCCAGGCAGCAGAGTGAAGAATAGACTGGAGCGGGGCAAGAGAGGAGGAAGGGAGGTCAGAGAGAAGGCTGACACAGTAGTCTAGCTGGGATATAACGAGAGCCTGTAGCAGTAAGGTAGCCGTTTGGGTGGAGAGGAAAGGGCGGATCTTGGCAATATTGTAGAGGTGAAACCGGCAGGTCTTGGTAACGGATAGGATGTGCGGGGTGAACGAGAGAGACGAATCAAGGATGACACCGAGATTGCGGGCCTGAGAGACAGGAAGGATGGTCGTGCCATCCACGGTGATAGAGAAGTCTGGGAGAGGACCGGGTTTAGGAGGGAAGATGAGGAGCTCAGTCTCGCTCATGTTGAGTTTTAGGTGGCGGGCCGACATCCAGGTGGAGACGTCCCGGAGGCAGGAGGAGATGCGAGCCTGAAGGGAGGGGGAGAGGACAGGGGCGGAGATGTAGATCTGCGTGTCATCTGCGTAGAGATGGTAGTCAAAGCTGTGAGAGCGAATGAGTTCACCAAGGGAGTGAGTGTAAATGGAGAACAGAAGAGGGCCAAGAACTGACCCTTGAGGAACTCCAACAGTTAAAGGATGGGAGGGGGAGGAGGCTCCAGCGAAGGAGACCGAGAATGACCGGCCAGAGAGGTAAGAGGAGAACCAGGAGAGGACAGAGGCCGTGAAGCCAAGGTGAGATAAGATATGGAGGAGGAGGGGATGGTCGACAGTGTCAAAGGCAGCAGAGAGGTCAAGGAGGATTAGAATGGAGTAGGAGCCATTGGATTTGGCAAGAAGGAAGTCATGGGTGACCTTAGAGAGAGCAGTCTCGGTAGAGTGGAGGGGACAGAAGCCAGATTGGAGGGGGTCTAGGAGAGAATGGGAGTTAAGGAATTCTAAGCATCGATTGTAGACGACTTGTTCTAGGATTTTGGAAAGGAAGGGTAGTAGGGAGATAGGGCGATAACTGGAGGGGGAAGTGGGGTCAAGAGTGGGTTTTTTAGGATGGGGGAGACGTGGGCATGTTTGAAGGCAGCGGGGAAGGAACCATTGGAGATTGAGTGGTTAAAAATAGAAGTTAAGGAAGGGAGGAGGGCAGGGGCGATGGTTTTAAGAAGGTGAGAGGGAATGGGGTCCGAGGCACAGGTGGAGGGGGTGGCATTTGCGAGGAGGGAGGAGATCTCCTCTGAGGATACTGCAGGGAAGGATGGGAAAGTAGGGGAGAGGGTTGGTGGGGGGGAGGGGAGAGGCGGAGGGGTGACTTGGGGGAGCTCAGACCTGATTGTGTTGATTTTCGTGAGGAAATAGGTGGCCAGATCATTGGGGGTGAGAGATGGGGGAGGGGGAGGAACAGGGGACCTAAGGAGAGAGTTAAAGGTCCAGAACAATCGGCGGGGGTGATGGGCATGGGTGTCGATGAGGGAGGAGAAGAAGGTTTGCCTGGTGGAGGAGAGGGCAGAGTTAAGGCAGGAAAGGATAAATTTGAAGTGTGTGAGGTCGGCTTGGTGCTTGGACTTTCGCCAGCAGCGCTCAGCAGCTCGAGCATAGGAGCGTAGGAGGCGGACAGAGGAAGTGATCCAGGGCTGTGGGTTAGTGGAGCGAGAGCGGCGGAGGGAAAGGGGGGCAAGAGAGTCGAGATAAGTAGAGAGGGTGGAGTTGAGAGCGGAGACCTGATCATCGAGAGTGGGAAGAGAGGACAGGGCGGCAAGGTGAGGAGAGATGCTATTGGAAAGACGGATGGGATCGAGAGAGCGGAGGTCTCTGTGGGGCAGTAGCGAAGATTTGCAGGAGGAGGGAGTGTGAGAGATGAGGCAGGTGAGAAGGTTATGGTCAGAGAGAGGGATTTCAGAGTTGGTGAGGGAGGAGATAGTGCAGCGTGGATGACTTTCCACATAGTAAATCACTTAATGGTATTTTTTGAGCACTTACTGCATGCAGAGCACTGAACTGAATGCTCAGTAGAGTACAATACCATGGAGTTGGCAGATATGAACATTTTGGCAAAGGAATGAGTGTTTAATGTTAAACTGTACTCTCTCAAGCACTTAGTACAGTGCTCTATACACAATAAGCACTCAATAAATAAGATTGAATGAATTATCTATTCTCACAAGGAGTTAGAGGACTAGTGGCAAGACCCCAGACCTGGGAATCAGAAGACCTGGATTCTACACCCAGCTCTGCCACTTGCATTCTGTTTGACCTTAGGTAAGTTACTTAACTCCTCTGGGCCTCATTTACTTCATCTATAGGTGGGGACTGTGAACCTCATATGGTACAATGACTCTGTCCAATCTGATTATCTTGTATCAACTCCAGAGCTTAGTACAATGCTTGGCATATACTAGGTACTCAATGAATGCCATTAAAAGAAAAGGATTTTACAGTCTAGAATAAAGAGCTTACATTCTAGTATGAGCTTAGTAAATAGCATTGTTTGACTATGATTTGATAACATAACGATAATTATAATGACATATGATACATTATAATACTTATAATAACATGATAACTGACACTGTCCTCTCCTGGTTCTCCTCCTCTCTCTCTCATTTCAGGCTCTTACAGAGGTTCCTTCTCTGCTTCCCAATTGCTAATTGTGGGAATACAACAACAACCTACTACAGTCCTACTGCAACCTACTAAAACCTCCAACCCCCTACTATAACCCAGACTACATTCTTCGCTCTTCTAATGCTATCCTTCTTACTGTACCTCAATGTCATCTATCTCACCATCAACCTCTTGCCCACATCCTGTTTCTGGACTGAAATACCCTCCCTAATATCTGACAGAAAACTACTCTGCCCTGCTTCAAACTTTTATTGAAGGCACATCTCCTCCAAGAGGCCTTCCATGACTAAGCCCTTTTTCCTTTTCTTCAAGTCCCTTCTGTGGCAATCTGACTTGCTCCCTTTATTCATATTCCCTCCCAGGCCAATACCACTTATGTATATCCGCAATTTGGTTATTCATATTGATGCCTGTCTCCCCCTCCTGACTGTAAGCTTGTTGTGGGCAGGGAATGAGTCTGTCACAGTGTACTTTCCCAAGCATTCAATAAATATGATCGATTGACTGAATGAATGACTCAGGGATCAGTTCTGGGTCCCCATCTATGTCCACTCCCTTGGAGAGCTCATTCTGTCTCTCAAGCCTGCAAGTATCATCTCTACACAGATAATTCCCAAATCTACATCTCTGGCCCTAATCTCTCTCCCCTGAAGTCTTGTATCTCCTTTTACCTTATGGACCTCTCTAATTGGATGTCTCACTGACACCTCAAATTTATCATGTCCAAAACAGAATTCCTCATATTCCCTGCCCTCAGTGACTTTCCCTTCACTGTAGACATCACCACTGTCCTCATTCATTCATTCATTCAATCATCTTTATTGAGCACTTACTATGTACAAAGCACTGTACTAAGCACTTGGAATGTACAGTTCAGCAACAGATAGAGACAATCCCTGCCCAACAATGGGTTCACAGTCTAAACTGGGGAGACAGACAACAAAACAATACAGAAAATAACAAAACAAGAAGTCTGGCATAAATTTCATCAAGATAAATAAAATCATAGATATAAATACATCATTAACAAAACAGAGTAATAAATAATATATACAAGTACCCAGGTATAATCCTCTACTCATCTCCCTCATTCAACCTATATATTGAATCTATCACTAAATTCTATTAGTTCAAGATTCAAAACATCACTAAAAGCCACCCTTTCCTTTCCATTCAAGGTGCTATTGGGTTAATCCCTCTTTGATTACATCCTCAGCCTACTTTCTGATCTCCGTGCCTCCTGTCTCTCCCCATCTCCCCATTCCAGTCCACACTTCACTCTTATGCCTGAATCATTTTTCTAAAAAAAATTCAGTTCATGTTTCCCCGCTCATCAAGAACCTCCAGTGGTTGCCCATCTACCTCCATATCAAACAGAAATTTCTTACGATAGGCTTTTAAAGTATTCATTCTTTGCCCTAATTTATTATTTCGTACTACAACTCATCCCACATGCTTCATTTCTCAAATGCCAACCCACTCCCTGTACCTAGATTTCATCTATCTCATGACTGACCCTTCATCCATGTCTTGCTCCTGGCCTGGAATGCCCTCCCTTTAGATCTCCAACAGATCACTCTCCCCACCTTCAAAGCCATATTAAAAGCACAAAGCCTCAAGATGCTTTTCCCTACTAAGCCATCATTTCCTCTTCTCCCACTCGTTCTGTATTGACCTTGCACTTGGATTCGCTCCCCTTATTTGCGCCTCCCTCAGCCCTACTACACGTCAGTCTCTCTTCTAAACTGTGTAAGCTGACTGTGGGCATTGAAGGTGTCTCTCAAATCTGTTATATTGTATAGAACTCAGGTCCTCTGACTCACAAGACATACTGCTTCCCTACCTGATTCACTAGCATTCTTCTAGCAGACTAATGAAGCACAGCTCTGGTATAAGAAATATCTCACAGTGCACTTTTTGTGATGGTGGAGGTTTTTATGGTGGTATCAGGGGGAAGCAATGATAGTGGTGAGGGGATGGCATCTCCACTACAGATGCCAGACCTTCCCTAAATCACTGCTGGGTGGCATTCTTAGATGATCAGCAACCACAGCCTGCCTAGCTTCTCCCAACCTCCTTTAGGGAAGGGAACATATCTACCATCTCCATTATACTGTACTATCCCAAGTCCTTAGTACAGTGCTCTGCCCACAGTAAGTGCTCAATAACTGTGATTGATTGTTTGCATTGATTATCTTGTATCTACCCCCATTGCTTAGTATAGAGATTAACATATAATAATAATAGTAATGATGGTATTTGTTAAGAGCTTACTATGTGCTGAACACTGTTCTAAGCACTGGGGTAGATACAGGATAATCAGATTGTCCCACGTGAGGCTCACAGTCTTAATCCCCATTTTACATGAGGTAACTGAGGCACTGAGAAGTTAAGTGACTTGCTCAAAGTCACACAGCTGACAGGTGGAGGAGCTGGAATTAGAACCCATAACCTCTGACTTCTAAACCCGTGCTCTTTCCAACATGTAAAGGGTCCCTGTCAAATACCACAATTATTATATGTATTTATAGGGAAGAGGTTTAAAGAGTTAATTTTTATATGGGTTACATTCCATTAAAACTTTTTCAAAATGCAATTGTCTTTATTTAGAATTGTATTGCATGCTAGAAAAATACCCATCCATTTCTTCTTGATCTACTTAAGAGTAATTCATGTACTCTTGTAAATCTGAATTACCTCTCAAAAAATATTGTTATTGTTAGCAATATAAAGACCGTGGCTTAAACCATGACCTTATTTTAACTTGCTGTTGCAAACCTCTTAGGCAACCAATCTTAGTGAATTTACTGAGGCAGAAGGTCCTCATAGTTTAAACAATGTTTTATCAACTCAAAGGCCAAGAATTCCTCTCCTTGTTCTGTCTCTAAAGTGGGATATAATGCTGCCTAGGACATTAAACCTCTCTCATTCAGTTGTTTGATTTTTTTTTCACATATTGCCATAATTATTTGATAAAGTGATTGTCAAGCATGTTTTAAAAAGAAGCAAGTCAATACATTCTGGAAAATAGATACATAATATAAAAAAAATTGTGTGAATCAGGCCCAACAGTGTACTTTCCACAGTATTACATGATAGATGTATATTTCAGGTGGAAAACATTTTTTATACAACTTATTTGCTGGTGCAGGCCAAAGGCACCATTTTTTCACTTTTAATGATACTGAGTACAGTCTCTGCTTATGAGTGCTCAATAAATACCATTGATATAACTGAACTCTAGATTCGGGTGAGAATAGGTTTCATTATACTACTAAATAGGGAAACAGCATGGCATAGTGGCTATAGCACCGGCCTGGGAGTAGGAAGGTCATGGGTTTTAATCAAAGCTCCATCATTTGTCTGCTGTGTGATCTTGGGCAAGTGGCTTAACTTCTCTATGCCTCAGCCAGCTCCTCTGTAAAATGGGGATTGAGAATGTGAGCTCCATATAGGACACGGACTGTGTCCAACCCAATTTGCTTGTATACACCCTTGAGCTTACTACAGTGTCTGGTACATAGTAAATGCTTAAAAAACCACTATGATTATTTATTTATTTATTACTAGCTTTAGTGCCCACTTTTTTAATTTTATGTGCTTTGTAAGGTCACTACTACATTAGCACACATAATAGGTGCTTAATAAATTCCATAATTTATGCAGACGTAACCCAGAATACTTCCTTGAAAAGGTAGGTGCATTATTAATCACTGTATGGTGAGGTCCTTTTTTCCATAGACTGAAATTCAATGACCGTTTATTTCCATAAAGGAAATATTGTACTTGTGTACTTTTTGTGAAAAGTGAGACAGATAATAGCCTGAATTTTCCCAGAAATAGTTTTATTTTGATAAAAAAGCAATAGATGAAGGATCATACAGGCAATTTTGATTTGTTTATAAAAGAAAGTTATGTTTTACCAACACCATTGTTAAACAATTCTTATTTGTGTGGAATTGCTTTATTTGTGAAATACATTTGCCATTCGATTATATGTTAAAATTGCATCGCTGGGGGAAACAAGTTTCCAAGTATGATGCATGCATTTCTTCTGAGTGATGGAAAATAGGTTCATATTTATAACTTTTTATGATTGATGTTTTTTATTATGATTTTTAATAGACAGCATTCTGAAAATTTGAATTGCTAACAACTAGATCTATTCATCAAACATGGCCCATGTGAAATATACATTGATTTTTAATTTCATGAGGTACGTGACACTTAAAAGAAATTATTATTCATATAATTGGAACATGCCTCAAAGAACAAAATAATTACACATTTTGAAAAGCCAACTGAAAGTTAGATTTTTTTGTATGTCTAGTAAATAATGTTAAGATTGAACAGTTAATATTTAAACTGGGATCCATAGTTTGGTTTGCTATAATTTCCAAATGTAACACATTTATGCATGCATTTATCATTTCTATCAAATTTTACTTCAGGGTTTAACCTACAAGTACTACCCTTTGATTGCCCAGTTGAGGATTTATGCCATGAAATAGATGGAACTAATCATCTCCCTGATAGAACTGATTGAAGGCTTAGCAGTGCACCTACCCTTTCCAAGGGCATGAAATATGACATTTGGAACATTTAACCAAGGTAATGAAATTTAATTCCCAGAGCCTTAAGATTTGAAGTTCGCAAATAAAAAAAATCAGTAGCTGAATCTGCTTAACTATTCTTCAGAAGTTGACTGAGGTGTTGTGTATGTGAAACTCTTTTTCAGAGGTATTAGACTACAGAGAAATTGATTAAAATGGTGAGTTAAGTCACCACATTTTAAAACTGTTCATTTAGTTCAAGAATGAAAAGAAATATCTTCATAAAACAGGAGATACTTGCTTTAGATAGAAGTTTTTTCACAGGATACTAAAGTTTTAATTTTTAGTAATAAAAATCTGATCAGGAATATACAATTCACTACTTATTCTTTTATCTTTAAAGGTCTATAGTGAATCAGCATATTTGCTGGGAAACCTAGTTATAATTTCACTATAACTTGGAAAATGTACAAGTAAGGTGACTGAATGGAAAGAATTATGTTAATTTGCCCCTAGACACAAAAACAGAATTAATATAGGTCACAAAAAAGTATTCGTTCATTCAATTATTTTATTGAGCATTCACTGTGTGCAGAGTACTAAACTAGGTGTTTGGGAAGTACAATACGACAATAAACAGTGACATCCATGCACACAATCATTATAATCTACAATTGGTGAGACAGACATTAATACAAGTAAATAGTTACAGGTATGTATATAAGTGCTTTGGGGGTGGGAAAGGGGAAGAGGAAAGGGTGCAAGTCAGGATGATGCAAAAGGGAGTTGGAGATGAGGAAAAGTGAGGCTTAGTCTCGGAAGGCCTTTTGGATAAGGCTTTGAAGTGGAGAATAACAATAATAATAGTAATGTTGGTATTTGTTAAGTGCTTACTACGTGCTAAAGCACTGTTCTAAGCGCTGGGGTAAATACAGGGTAATCAGGTTGTCCCACATGGGGCTCACAGTCTTAATCCCCATTTTACAGATGAGGTAACTGAGGCACAGAGAAGTTAAGTGACTTGCCCAAAGTCACACAGCTGAGAAGTGGCAGAGCCAGGATTTGAACCCATGACCTCTGACTCCCAAGCCCGTATCTTTCCACTGAGCCACACTACTCGTTTGTCAGATTAGAGGAGGAGGCATTCCTGGCCTGAAGCACAATGTGGGCGAGCCAGGCATACTGGAAACTACAGTACATAAAATCCAGGGACATATCATACATAATGCTGATACTTCCAGGACATGCAATAATAACAATAATGATGGCTTACTAAGTGCTCACTAGTGACAAGCACTATACCAAAGAACTGTGGTGGGTACAAGCTAATCAGGTGGTTACAGTCCCTGTCCCATATGGGGCTCATAGTCTCAATCTCCATTTACACAAGAAGGAACAGAGACATAGAGAAGTGAAGTGACTTGCCCAAGCTCAGATAGCAGACCAGTGGTAGAGCCGGGATTAGTTCTTTCCTACTTGAACCCTAGGGAAGCTGCATGGCCTAGTGAAAAGACAAGGGCCTTGGGAGTCAAAAGATTTAGATTCTAATCCCAGCTCCACCACTTTGTTGTGTGACCTTGTACAAGTCACTTCACTTCTTTGTGCTTCAAGAACTTCATCTGTAAAATGGAGATGAAACCTTCATTCTGATTTAGACTGTGAGCCCATGTTGGACATGAACTGTGTTTAACCTGATTGTCTTATATCTATTCCAGCCCTTAGCACATAGTAAGAAATTAACAGACACCATTTAATAAAAATAGAACAAAAAATGTATGCCTTTTTGTTGCCCTAACATGAATACCAACCTATGATGGATAAAATTATGTTAACTCGATATATGCCATTGTCATTGTCAGTGGGGTTATTGGGAACAACTTTAGAAGCCTTGACCTGCCTTTCTGAAGTGGTTAGATCCTGTGGAAACAGGCAATGCCTTAAATCTTTCCTGTAAAAGCCCCTCAGGAGATATCTGCAAATACAGAGCACTATATTAAGCTTGTGAGAGTACAAAAACCTTGTAAACCCTCTCTTCAAGATGGTCAGAGTGTATCGGAGAAACAGCTTGAAGAACTCTTTTTCCACAGACTCTTATTTATAACCCCACTACTTATAGGTTGTAAAATTTATAACCCCACTACTTATAGGTTGTAAAAGTATGAATGCACTTCAGGAGATTGTTGAATTGTGTTGCCGTCTATTGCCATTTCCCATCTAGACCATAATGTCTGCTAATTCTGTTATATTGTACTCTCCCAAGTGTAACACAGTGCTCTGAACATAGTAAGTGTTCAATAAATGTGACTGATTGATTGTTGAAATATAAATCAGTCTACTCTTTCCTCTCATCTTCCCTCCCAACCCGGTCTCTCCCAGACTTCCTATCACGTGGATGGCACGACCATCCTTCCCGTCTCTCAGGCCCCAATCTGTGTCATCCTTGCTCGTTCTCGTTCACCCCACACATCCTGTTCCGAGACCTGCGGGTTTCACCTTTACAATATCGCCAAGATCCCTTTCTCTCACCCAAACGGCTACCTTACTGCTACAGGCTCTTACCGGCTAGACACTGTGTCAGCCTCTCTCTGATCCCTTCCTCTCTCGCCCGCTCCAGATTCTTCACTCCGTGCCGCTCATCTTCCTGCAGAAACGATCTGGGCATGTCACTCCCCTTCTTAAACAACTCCAGTGGTTGCTATCAATCTCCGCTCCAAACAAAAACTCCTCACTCTAGGCTTCAAGGGTCTAACACCCTTGCCCCTTCCTACCTCTCCTCCTTCTCTCTTTACTGCCCACCCGCAGCTCCGCTGTCTGCCGCCCACTCCCTCACCGTCCCTCGGTCTCGCCTATCCCGCGTCGTCGACCCCTGGGCCACTCCTCCCGTGTCTGGAACGCCTCCTCCTCACCTCCGCCAAACTGATTCTCTTCCCCTCTTCAAAACCCATTTAAAATCACCTCCTCCAAGAGGCCTTAGACTGAGCTCCTCTTCTCCCTCTACTCTACCACCCCCCCTCTCTGCAGCTTAACCTCTTTCCCCCATTTCCCTCTGTTCCTCCCCCTCTCCTTCCCATCCCTCAGCACTGTACTCGTCCGCTCAACTGTATATTTTCATTACCCTATTTATTTTGTTAATGAAATGTACATCGCCTTGATCTATTTAGTCGCCATTGTTTACGAGATGTTCTTCCCTTGACTCATTCTTGCCATTGTTTGTCTGTCCGTTCCCCGATTAGACTGTAAGCCTTCAAACGGCAGGACTGTCTATCTGTTGCACTTGTTCATTCCAAGCGCTTAGTACGTGCTCTGCACATAGTAAGCACTCAATAAATACTATGAATGAATGAATGAATATGCTGATTACACTTTTTTACTTTCTAATAGGAATGATTCATTTATATTAACTATTTTGTGATCTTCTGTGAAATTTCTCTGCATTTCTACTACTGTATGGAACACTATACAATACATAAAAAATACTATGATGCAGAATATGAACATTGTTCACACTTAACTTCTTCTCTCCTTTCTTTATAAAATGGTGATAGTGGTGGCATCTTTGAACTCATTGGACATTTCCCCAGTATTATATAATGTGGAGGAAAGCCTGTGGGGAATTGAGCATAGCATCCCTACACAACCATTGCTGCTCTCTAAAGTGTTAAATATGAAAAAACGTTTCGCATGTTATTCTTTAAGTTATGCATCATAGTTATTGCCCGTTTTTGTCTATACTGGTTACTCTAAACTCTATAGTTAAATCACTTTTTTCACATGGTATTTAAAATGAGAATAAAGCAAAACAAACACTATGTTAGATGGCCATTTATTAGTCAGTCTTGAGTTCTTCTTCTGGGTTAAGCGTAACTTCCCAGCCACCAGGGGGGGATGGGATGGGGCATATTTGGGTGATAAGTCTTTATACAGCATGGCTCAAAATCCAAAAGCTCTTTTGTTCCTGCCTTCTCTGGAGACTTTGACTTTCTTTGGAGAAGATCAGCCAGGGACAAGTGGTGGTTTTTCTCTCTTTGCTAACTAGTACTGGTGTGTTATTGGCAAGGGAGCTAAGAATTATGCTGAGATTTATGAATCTATCCTTTTCCCAGCCAAAGTTTTAGAGTCAAGGAGGCTATGAGCTCTGAGGCGTGGCCCAAAGCACATGGTAATCGCTTCTTCATTCCTTAATGACTCCGGATGAGTGAAGTTTAAATCTCCATTTGTGTACTTCCCTTTTAATCTCCTCATATTATTTTAGACTGTAACTTTTATTAAAATGTAATTTGCAACCAACTATTTAATAATTGTAATCTGCTCCTCAAAATTTTACAAAGTTTTCTTTGGTCGTTGGGCCAGACTTGATCAATTAAGTGCTTACAGGGGGTTTAGCACTCACTGTACTCTGCACTTGGGATACAACAGAGTGGGAGACAGGTTCCCTCACAGCAGCTTACATTCTAGAAGAGGAGACAGACATTAATATCAGCGATTACACAAAAGACTGTACCTAATCTCAGTTATTCTTTTATCCCAGTATTTAGCAGTGATTTATAGTAATCAAAGGGAAAAGACAAGCTCTTCCCAGATTTTTTTAGGACAAGTGTCCTGAGATCTTCCTTTTGTAATATGGATACAAAATCAAATCACATTAGCTCCTTGTATTGAACATAATCAATGAGAAGTACTCATCCCCTCAAAGTATAGATTCACATTATGACAGCAACTTGCAATTAGCCATAATGCAGGTGCAGCTTAATTTCTACTCTTGTATAAGAGTGACAGAGAAATGCACTTTAAATTCGAAGATTATATTGCTCCATTATCTATACTTTTCCCTTCACAAGCACTTTAAAATTGTATTTATAATCTACTTTTTAATTAAGGTTCCCTTAACAGAACATCCTACACAGAAAACTACATTATTATTCTAGTTTTTCCACTTAAGCATTTTTATTTTGCTGAGCTGTTCATTGCATAATTTACTTTCTTCTCCAAACATGTTAATGCCAAATTACCATCTTTTTTAAATTTAACTATATCACATTTGGATACACGTATAAAGATTGCAGAAGCAAAGACATTTCATCAAACTACATTTCAGTGTTTGCATGTGTATTTATTTTATTAGATATAACATTTAGTCAAGGGTTTTTATTGATGAGATTAGCATTAATTCATACCTTGGCTTTGTCTTCATTTTTGAAATCTGTAAATAATGGCTATTTGAAAATACTATTTCAAGAAAACTTGGAGTCAAATAATTAGAATATGTATTTACTATGTATCAAACACTATATGAGTGTAGATATAGGACAATCAGTCCTGGGCTACATAGTTTGGGAGAGTTAGGGAAAGTAGTTTCTTATCCATTTTACAGCTGACGAAACTGATTTATAACAATATGCCCAATAATACACAGTAGACCAATGGAAAGTAAGGTCTAGTTCAAGGGAAAACTGACTTCTACGGCCCAAGCAGATCACACTGTGATTAAAGAAAACATAATAAATGTATCCCAACCTAATAGCATGTGAGCCAAATGCTTGGACTTCATAACATAAATTTCTCATGAAAACTGACACAAGATTGACCTGCAAAAAAACAGGTGAAAACTGTCTTTTCCAACCCTGGCCAATCTTCAAGAATACTCTAGCTCTGTTCACCCTCATGTCTGACAATTAGATAAGATAATTTGAATTCACATGTTTCTCAGGTTCAACGCTACAGCAACATGACAACTCAATCATGTAACCCAGTCCTGGATGGACCCCAATTTTGTTTTAGGGACCCATACCTATTTTATAAGATGGTCGGAAGGAATGGAACATTCAAGGAGCTAGGGTGGATGAAAACATTCTCACATATTAATATTCGAGTCAATCTGATCAGAAATCTTTTAGCTTGTCTAAGACCATTATAGTCATTCATGAAAGCAATCAAAGAACATTCTACACTGATTGGATGCTGTTAGGATAAAGCTTTAATTAATCTTTGTAGTGAAATCAAACAAAATGGTTGAACTAGCCCTTAGGGTTTTAAATAAAGAATCTAATTTGTGCATGGAAAGAGTCAAAGGTGGATGATCAAGAGATCAAAAACACTGATCAAAACAACGGCAGAGACTCAAGTTTTACTGCACTGAAAAAAGCAATGGTAAACTACTTCCGTATCTTTACCATGAAAAACTCTATACTCTATGGATACACATACCAGAATGACTTTTTGGCAGAATATGGACATTTGAAGTGGCTGTATCCATGGAGTCACTACCTGTTAGAAACAACTTGATGGTATTGAACGAGAGACTCCAACAGGAAGAGGGGAACAGACTGTCATAAATCTATGTGCTGGCAATCTTTCGTGGTAGTACATTCTCTCCTTTTAGCTTCTCACATGTAGGTTGTTTATTGTTTTTTTAATTAGGCTTTTGCTATCCAAGCTAGCACACCACACAAAAAGAACTTATATACATTATCTTATGGATGTGAACATGCAATCAGGATTTCGAAGATTGAATTGGTTCTGTTGTCACTCAGATAAGGAGGAAATTAGGAAGAAAGTGTAGAATATTTCAATATTCACAGCCCCTCTTGCCTATTGAAAGGAGGCATTTCAAAACATGGAAATCTTCCAACAGCAAACCTTGCCATATGGGAGGAAGTCACTTCAGCAGTGAGAACTATGAAAAATGCAAAATACCTGCTGTAATCTATAGGTATTTGGGACACCTGCTTAGGCACATACACAAGCTCTTACTCACAGAATCACCACTGAAAACTGCTACAAGATCTCAGAGATGCACTATCATCAAGACCTTCAAGCAGAATCTCTGTCATTAGCTTTGAAGGACCCAACAGCTCCTCTTCCTACTTATCCTGGCTTCTCTATCACTGTTCCCCAAATCACACTCCTTCTTACCTCAATAACATGCTCACTACTCTCATCTCCTTGCTACCAACCTCTTGTTCATCATGCTCTACTTCCACCTGGCCCTCCTCCATATCCTGTAGAACACTTTTATCTCATCTTTACAGCAATTTAAATCATATCTCTTAGTCCCTAGGACCTTTCCTGATTAATTGCTTATCTTCCCACCCTATTCTTCTCCTACTATTTCTTTAATTCTTCTATATCTCTTTAATCTTGGGCACACACTCTCCTGCATCTAATACATATATACACAACTTTAAACCTATCATGTCCCACTACCAGTAATTTATTTTAGTGTCTGAATCCCCTTCTAGATTGTGAGATGCTGGAGGGCAGAGGTCAACTAACTCTATTGTTTAGCACTATGGCCCTGTGCAAAATAAGCACTCACAGACAACTGACTGAGTCACAAGAAAATTGGAAAGATGATATTGGAGCCATTATTCTTTATAGCTGGGAAAACCAGAGAATTCAAGAGGATTTTGAATAACTTATGGAAAAACTGTACCTATTGAACATAGTATAGTGGATAGAGCATGACCCTGGGAGTCAGAAAGTTCTGGGTTCTAATCCTCTCTGCCACGTCTGCTGTGTGATCTTGAGTAAGTCACTTCACTCTTCTGGGCCTTAGTTACCTCATCTGTAAATGGGGTTAAGAATGTGAGCCCCATGTAGGCAAGGACTGTGTCTAACCTGATTAACCTGTATCTACCCAGCATTTATAACAGTGCTTGGAACATATTAAGCACTTAACAAGTACCATAATTATTATTATTTTTCTTCCCAGAATCAAAATGTAGCTTCGAATCTCAGTATAAAATAGTGGACGTTGGTTTTGCTGTATGTCAGTTACAGAAAAGCACAAGTAGAAAGTTAGAGAGTTAGAGAATTAAAGAGCTCTGTTCTAAGCAACAGCTTGACTGAGGTAATAGAGGTGGGAAGTCAAGAGAAAGGAAGTGTTTGGAGGTAACCTGGGAGGAACAAAGAGAGTTAGTTAAGGAAGAGCAGGGGAAGAACCTAACAGGTATAGAAAAAATTGGTGAAGAGCCTTAAAGCCAACGGTATGGAGATGTGGAAGAAAATGAAAGGCCTATGTCTGATCATAAAGTCGAGAAATGTTTGCTGAGCAACACTATAAGATAATTCATGCAGCAATGAGTGTAGTATAGATTGGATGTCAGAGAGTCTCTAGGCAGAAAGACTAACAAGGCAGCCAATACAATGATCTATCCACAATACGACCACTACCTGTATCAGGGTGACAACAGTTTATGATGGAAAGAAAGAGGAAGTCATGTATTGATAGTTTCAAACTACAAACAGCAAACACTTGTCATTTGCTAATTCTGTAGTCTCAAATACTATGGTATAAGGAACAGCTTAATAGCACTCAATAAAACATATTAATTAATGACAATGAATCTATCAGTGTTACTGAATCAATTCATCCGGCACACATGGAGAGGATTTCACCAGGACAGCTATATGTGCAGATTATGAAGCTTAGTATTTTCATTAATATTACAAAACATCAGGATGTTTGGATTTAAGATTTAAAATAAAACTAGCAAAACAAACATAACATACTTAACCTCTTAATCCTAACCCTCCCTCTGCTAATCCATTTTTGATTTCTGATTTATACATGTATCCAAACCTATCTTGAACTTATCGATATTTTTGGCCAACACAATTTACTATAGTAATTAAGATAAAAGAATAAACACATATTCAATATGATAGTTTTAAGATCAGAGCTTTACCATTTCTTTTTTTCACTGTACCACTCTGATGATTTGTGGTCTTTAATCTATACATGTTTACAACTGTTTTGGAAGTAAGGACAATCTCAAGCTTAGTGGAGTGGTGAAAGAGCTAGTTGACCAGAGGGAAGGATAATAACAATAATAATAAAAAAACCTCTTAAATAAATCTTACAAACTTTAACAATAAATAATGTTGGTATTTGTTAAGCACTTACTATGCGCCAAGCACTGTTCTAAGCACTGAGGTAGATACAAGGTAATCAGGTTGTCCCATGTGGGGCTCACAGTCTTCATCCCCATTTTACAGATGAGGTCACTGAGGCACAGAGAAGTTAACTGTCTTGTCCAAGATAACCCAGCTGACAAGTGGCAGAGTTAGGATTCAAACCCATGACCATAACAATAAATGCTATCATTTACATGAAGGACACTCAAGAGTTCAGTTTATTTAAAGTAAACTAATCTTTGCCAATCCCCTGATTATTACCAGCCTCCTGATTATAAAGTACTGATGCTTAGATCTGAATATGAAATTTTCCATGATTTAATGGAGAAGGCATGCTTCTACAGTCAAAATACATCTTGGAAATCTTAATTTTATGACACCAGCATTACTATAAAATATTTAATCGGTAACAGTTTAAAAGATAAAAATTACAAACACCAGTGGATATTTTTAAAACTTTGCCAATACAAATAAACTGCTACACCTATCAAAAGGCATTATCATTTAAGGACAAATCCAGAAGACTTGAGAGCTAAACAAAAGATGAGTTTGAATTTTTAAAAATACAAAAAAAAAAAACTAACCTGGAACTGCAAAAAAATAATTCAAGTATAAGACCAACCTACTGCTAATGCACCAATTATTGACTATTTTGCCATAACTTAGCTTTATCATCCAAGTGATTTGATAGACTCCATTTTTAACAAAAATCTAACTGAGTTAGTGCTTGCATAAACAAAGCTTATTTCACATTAATTTTAGCTTAAGGGATAATTCTCTGGTCACTTTAAAAACTTGCTTTAATAAAATGAAGGACTAATAATGCTGTTGGCAGAATGAAATGAGTTCCAACAAGTGACAGAAATGCTTTCTAAAGTTAATTATATTTGCTTTTCCTTCTCCCTTGGTGTTCATTACCTTTAAATGGAGCCACACACTGGCAGAAGTAATTACCAGGCTGGTCAATGCAGTTGGCTCTATTCTTGCAGGGAAATGAATCACACTCATCTATATCTGTTTCACATCTTGCACCTATGAAAATATAATGAAATGTTTTAAGCACTAGAGAAACAAGCAGGTATCAATCCTTAGTTCTCCGGTTTGTTCAATAATTTGATTCCTCGTGTTGAGAATGGAGACTAAATCAACCAAAGAACTCCACATATATTAGTGTCAGAACCCATTTATTTCACCTTACCACAAACCGCAACAACTTCTTTCTAAATTACAAAACATAGACTAATCTTCCTTAAGTGTGGTGGCATTCAAGGACTGTTTAGATGTGACCTAATTTATCTTCTGCTACTTAGTTTACAGATGGAGTCAGGGTTCCGGATTGCTGCAATGCAAATGAAACATTATTCAGCTACAGATAAAGAGAAATGGGGGAAGAAGCTGTAGCAAATTAGTCCATAGTGTCTTAAAGCATGCCTTGTGGACTAACCATCCTTAAAAAGAAAAAAAAACAATTGACACCACTCACCAGTAAAGCCTTGAGGACAATTGCATTCATTTCCTTTGATAAGATCTGTACATGTTGCTTGATGGTGACAGGGTGATGAGTGGCATCCATTTATGTTGATTTCACAAAGGGTGCCTATAGATTTAAGAGTTGAAAATCAAACTACTGGAGAACCCATCTATTTCATTCAACTATATTGTCTTTACATTTTTCTTCCAACACTATTCTCCAATTTAATCAGTCTATCTTTCTTTTTCTGTATCCTGCTCAGTCTGCATTTCTAATCTGGAACTTGGATCTTTTAGATTAGAATTCTTTCTTAGTTTTCTATAATATGGGAAAATCATCTTGACTATCACTGATTTGATTCTTTGGACTTAGTTTCATTATCAGTTTATGTCAATATAAAAAGACTAGCAATAAAACGATATTGAAAGATAAAAGACTACCTATACTCTGATATGAAAGGAAATCTTCTGTTCTCAGTTGGTAAGATGCCAGTTCTTATAAATTGGGAAATAACAGTTGGAATAGAGAAGAAGGTGCTTCATTTTTTAAAAAGATTAACATAGCCTAGGAAATGAAAGTTCAATGCTATCTTAACTAATACTTTCAATAGAAATTAACTATTTTGGTAACCAGTATCATCAATAAATTGAAGGATTTGGGAACTGGGAAAATTATCTAGTTTAAACTTTTGTTTAAAATAAGAAAAGAGTATAATTTGTTTCCAATAAAATATTTTCAAATTAAGGACTTTTCACCAGATCGCTTGGAAGGGAAAGTTTTCTCTGCTCACAGGCCTTCTATCACCTGGTAGTGGAAATTAATAAGCATGAAATTCTTAGTAGTAGGTTGTAATTAATTTTAATTGTCTTATGGCACACAAGTCTATGATTATCTGTCAAGTTTACATGATAGTTTCAACTTGTTAGAACAGTATCTTGGAGGACAAGTAGTATGTTAAAGCACATTTTACCAATGTTTTAGGATACAACAAACAAGGAAAGTATGGCCAAAGCTATTTAAAAACACAACATATTAATTGGCTTAAAATGAAATGTGTAGTCAATTACAGATTAATATTCTTCATGGATCCTTAACAAATATTTCAATCCCAAGTACAGTCTACATTCCTAGTGAAAGTATATCAAACAAACTAGTGAATTCAAAATCATGAAGACTGAACAATACCTTTGCGTGGAATGTATGATTACACTAAGCCACGGAAAAGACATAGTGGTGCACAATTACTGCAATCCTATAGACATTTTTCCCGTACATTTATATCTTCAAATAAATATGTGTTACATTTATCTTATAAAAATAATGAGATACTATCCTCTAAAATTGCTCTTCAAAGGGTTCATATTTGTTTAGTGTTTATGTTCACCTTGAAATTCATCTTGACACAGGCAAGCAAAGGCATTGAGTTGATCCACACAAGTAGCACCATTGTGACAGGGATCACTTAGACACTCATCTACTTCAATCTCACAGTTATTACCTAGAAATAAGCAAAAGATTCATTTCATTCTAAAAGTGTCACTGATGACTCACCAGAGCATCTTACAAAAAGAAAATCAAATAAACAAAAATATGTTCGACATTCTCAGGTTTCACTTGCAAATATAACTCTTTGGTTAATGCTGCACACTAGACATTTTCTAACATTCCTTCACCTTATAATGATTCTGTCATTCTTTCCTCCTTACAGGTACTTGATTTATGAAAAAATTTATTTTGTGATGTTAAAAAATATGAACATATTCAATTGGATAAACCCAGAAAACATTAGTGTTCTTCATAGCGTTTCATCCACGCACCTTTCCTCAGTGCTTTTTCTTCAATATACTCAAAATATCATTCTGAAATATTGATTCTGTTTAACTAGTTTCCATAATGGAAGGAACATGTGAGACTGATATTAACATGCTGAGAGCTAGGTTCATTGATATACCTATTATCTATATCACTCTAAGAGAAAAGTTAATAAAAATAAACATTTTCCATTCTTACCAAATTCTTTCTGTATTTGTTTTTGTCACATTAAAATGTAACTTAAATTGATTTTCTAGTTTCTCAGATGTGGCAATTGACATACAGTTGTCAGTTGATTTGTATTTGCAAAGTGCTACATAGATTAACACCCATGTACCCTAAAAGTCCCTTTCTTGTTTCCTATTATGAGCTGTATTGGTAGACTTCATTTTTATTACTTGAATTAAGGTAGGACAATCCAAGGTTCCTGGTGTTCTCAGTAATACAATAATTTGTATTACTCCCATTAATTTGTGCATAAAGGAAACAAAATACATTTCACTATAAGGACCCAACATTTGTCCTTGTTGTTAGGGACTTGCAGTGTCTGGAGTTCATTCATTCATTCAATCAATCAATCATATATATTGAGTACTTACTGTGTCCAGAGCACTGTACTAAGTGCTAGGAAAGTACTGTTCAGCAATAAAGAGAGACAATCCCTGCCCACACTGGGCTCACAGTCTAGAATGGGGAAGACAGACATCAAAACAAGGTCACACAGCAGACAAGAAGTGGACTTGAATTAGAATCTAGGTCCTTCTGTCTCTCTGGCCCATGCTCTACCCACTAATTCATGCTTCTTACCAGCTGTTTTCTGTGTATAGTAGCTGCCAAGCCCCTGACCCTTAGCAATCCATTCCCATTTTGGGGCATCTTGAGTTCAAGGAGCATGAGCACAACCTGTACAAGGATGGTACTCAGGGTAAAATAAGCATATCTTTGGAGATTTAAAGAAGGACAGGGTTGGGACTGAAGGGAGCCGGGGAAGGGAGAGAGAGCAAGCAGGGGCAAGGAAATTGAACCTAGACAGCTGAAGTCATTCTGGGCAGCATGACCCAAATTAAAAGAATGGGTCTGTGAAATTCATCACAATAAAATGGGTCTGGGAAATTCATACCTGAAATCTTCCCCCTCAGGAAGGACCCCAGATCTGGGCTGCTGAAGCAGAAAAGCCACACCAGTCAAAACAAGCTGCTACTTTCTCCCCCTGCTTTCAGGCATAGCTGCATTATATTTCAAATACACTTCATTTGGAACTCACCTATGAATCCAGGGGCACAGAAGCATAGATAACCATTCAATTCATCCTTACAGATGTGGATGGCTCCACAGGGTAGTGACTGGCAGTCATCAATATTCACTTCACAAAACTGGCCTGTTAAGCCTATTAAGGAGAACATTGATGCAAAATAATGAATGGTGGTAGAAAGAGCTATCGCACCCCAAACTGTAATTGACAGATTTTCTCCAAGAAGACAAACATAAATAATGATTAGGCCACTGACCTTTCTTTCTGTAAAATAAATCAAACAAACAACATTTATGCTATTTATCTATTTTCAAAAGATCATACATATTGCCAGAATTTTGTAAGTATTGATATAGTTGACCTGACAACTTTTAACATTTCTGTCAAAAAAGAACTCTGCTAATTATACCAGATAAGGATATTTAAAAGAACAGATGCCATATATGTGAACATCACTTTTGTTGAAAAATTCAAATGAAAAGATGATCAACTTGCTAACTCTTTAATGAATTGGTCCCAAAGGATCTGCCTTACTGAATGTGATTAGACTTATAGTCCTCAAGCTTCATTATATAAAAAAAAATTGTAGGCAGCACAACAAATATAATGAAATATGACCTGATCTTTTCAGAAATATTTATGTCATAAAAAATGAAGACACTCAAGTTCATTTAAATTTCCTTAAAAAATCTGCCCTAAGCCCCTGAACCATCTCGAGACAATTTTATTAATTTTGAGCCATGGTCATAGAATTGCAAATTTTCAGTCATGGCACGTTACACTGTTTCTCATGGCACTTTAATTTGAAGGGGTTATACTCGGATGTCCTTTTTAGATGCATTCAAGTAGTTTAAACAAAATGAAAGGCTGTATGACAAATGGTTTTTACCAGCCAATCGATGACACTCATATTCTCTGGGGATATAATCTCATTGTGATCTATTCTAGTAGAGTCTATTTGTCCTAGAACTTTTGGGAATTTCACAAGTGTCCTCTATGTCCCAAATGGCATATACCACTGAAGCTATTTATTACAGGGTCACAACAAGGATTTGGCATGTACATTCATTTATTTCCAACAAGCAATCATCACTTTCTAAGCCATCCAAGTGTTTCTATTAGAATCAAAGATTCAAGTAAGAACTTAAAGCTCAGAAACTTTAATAGAAGTCCAAATGATAATAAACTTTTTTTGCACATGCAGGTATCAGTTTACATTAACTACTTCTTTAGTTTTGAGTCTTTCTAAGCAAAAGTAATGAATTAGTTCCCTAGTCATATAAGAAATCTGTTTTACCTACCTTAACTCTGGACTAATAAGTAGTTAAAAGTTTAGTTTTGTTTACCACTTTTTATGGTATTTATTAAGTGCCACCTATGTGCCAGGGCCTGTACTAAACACTTGGGTAAATTCATGCTAATCAGGTTGAATACAGTCTTAGTCCCCATAGAGAAGCTTAGTGACTTAAGCATGGTCACAGAGCAGACAAGAGATAGAAACGTAATTAGAACCCAGGTCCTTCTGATTCCCAGGCCTGTGCTTTTCCATTTGGCCACAATGCTTCTCACTCCTTACTCCTTCAAGCCTATCAGCTGTATTTCAGAGCACTGACACCATTTTTTAAAAAGTATTTGTTAAATATTCACTACTTGCCAGCCACTATAGTAAGCGATAAGGTTGACCTTTTAGATACATTGGTGAAGGTAGGCAGAGCCTGAAGACCTCTCTCCCTGTGATGACTGCTATCTTTCATTTAATCTATTCATGGGAATAACTGCAAGGCAAGATGGGTGAAAAATCATATTCACAACAAAAATTATTGCCCACAATGAGACGAATACTTTCGGGGCATATCCAAGGGCATAACTACATTCTTCCTGGAGCTGTATGTATTTGCTCGTGCTTTCTCCATTCCACCCTGATAATCAATATCATGCTTGCCTCGATGTCAGATTTACCTAGCGAGGCAGGCAGGGGACAGAGCAACTCCACTGACAGCGGAAGTCATCTTGCACATTGCTTGAAGTTCAACTCAGTCTGGCAACTCTCCATTGGAGAATCAAGCATACCCCAGGCCTATTCCTGTCTTCTCAATCAATCAATTAATTATATTTATTGAATGCTTTACACTATTACTATTATTATTATACATGTTAAGCACTTTCTATGTGCTAGGCACATACTAAGCGCTGGGTGGATTCAAGCTAATCGGGTTTGACACAGTTTATCCCCATTTTACCGATGAGGTAACTCAGGCCCAGAGAAGTTAAGTGACTTGCCCAAGATCACATAGCAGACAAGTGGCAGATGTGGGATTAGAACTCATGACGTCCTAACTCCCAGGCCTGTGCTCTATCCACCATGCCATGCTGCTTTCCGGTGGTTCCAGACTACTGTACTAAGCACTTGGGAAAGTATAATATAACAATATAACGGGCATATTCTCTGCCCATAGCGAGGCACCTGGAAAGCCTTTGGAAAGGAGTTATTCTTTCACTGAGTGTGTGATATTTCAAACAGTCTGGAATTTCAGTTATTCCTTTGGGCCTTTCAAGAGTGCTTAAAGTACAACATATCTGAAAAGTCAGTGCACAAAATGAAATTGATTCTGACCTCTAGTACTGAATCCTCAAAGTATAAAGTCAAACAGCTTAGTTTTATTCCTCCAACTTCAAAAAAGAAAACTGCTTTGATCAAGGTAAATTTTAGATTTTGGTAAGTCTGGGACAAAATATTATTTAATCAATCAATTCACTGGTATTTACTGAGTGTGTAGTATGTAGAGCACTATACTCAGCACTTGGCAAAGTACAATACTGTTATAGACTTGGTAGACATGATCCCTGGCCACTAGGAGCTTACAATCTACAGGGAAATTTACAATCTAGGCAGACAATAAAATAAATCACTAATAAGGGAAAGCAACCAAGTATAAGGTTATGTGCGTAAATGCTGTGGTGAGGAATGATGAGAACTTAATTGTTTAGTGTGAATGGACCTAAATGTGTAGTAGATGCAGTAGGATGGGAGAGAGGCCAGGGAGATGAGAGCTTAGTCAGGGAAGGCTACTTGGAAGAGATGTGACTTGAGTACAGCTTTAAAGATAGGGAGAGTTGTGATCTGTCGGACATGAAGGTAATGGGTGTTTCAGGCAGGAGGGCCAGCATGGCTGATGGAGAGGATAGGGAGACATAATATGTGCAAACATGGTAGTGTGTTCAGACATGGTGTGCAAACTGGGTTGTAGTGGTAGAAGACTGAGGATAAGTAAGGGTAGAGAGCTGACTTTGTTTCTTATAGCCAATGATGAGGAGTTTTCCCATGATATGGGAAAGCATGGGTAAGTATTGGAGGTCTTTGAGGAGTGGGGAGATGTTTGCATAATGATATTTTAGAAAAATGATCTGGAAATAAGAGTGGGAAATGGTTTAGAAAGGGGTGGGGCTGAAGGCAAGGAGATAATAGGAAGACTGATGTAACAGACAAGGTATGGCAAGTACCAGGACCAATATGGAGGTAGTGGAAAGGAGGGACAGATACTAGAGCTATGTTACACACACACAGATTATTACACTCCCTTCTACACAATACAAATGATAATAATAATAATAATAAAAAAGTAATAGTATTTGTTAAGTGCTTACTATGTGTCAAGCACTGTTCTAACACTGGAGTAGGTGTAAGTTCATCAAATTGGACATACTTCCTGTTCTGCATGGGCCTCACAATTTAAGTAGGAATGATTTAATCACCATTTTACAGATGAGGGAACTGAGGCACAGAGAAGTTAAGTAACCTGATGCAGGGCACACAACAAGCAATTGAATCTCTGACTTCCAGGCCCATGCTTTTTCCACAAGTCCATACTGCTTCTTCGGCAGAGATAATACAAATAAAGTGTAAAAAATTACAAATAGAAATATTTATAAGAAAATATATCTCTATTTCTAGATCTAAATTATATTAAGCATATTCATTCATTCAGTAGTATTTATTGAGCACTTACTATGTGCAGAGCACTGTATTAAGCGCTTGGAATGTACAAATCGGCAACAGATAGAGACAGTCCCTGCCCTTTGGCGGGCTTACAGTCTAATTGGGGGAGACAGGCAGACATGAACAATGGCAATAAATAGAGTCAAGGGGAAGAACATCTCATTAAAACAATGGCAAATAAATAGAATCAGGGTGATGTACATCACATTAAACAAAATAAATAGGGTGATGAAGATATATACAGTGGAGCAGACGAGTACAGTGCTGAGGGGGTGGGATGAGAGGAGGGAGGAGGAGAGGGAATGGGGGGAGAAGAGGATTTAGCTGCGGAGAGGTGAAGGGGGGTAGAGGGAGCAGAGGGATAAGGCGGGAGCTCAGTCTGGGAAGGCCTCTTGGAGGAGGTGAGCTATAATAATAATAATAATAATAATAATAATAATGTTGGTATTTGTTAAGTGCTTACTTACTATGTGCCGATCACTGTTCTAAGCGCTGGGGTAGACACAGGGGAATCAGGTTGTCCCACGTGGGGCTCATAGTCTTCATCCCCATTTTACAGATGAGGTAACTGAGGCAAAGAGAAGTGAAGTGACTTGCCCAAGGTCACACAGCAGACAAGTGGCAGAGCTGGGATTCGAACTCATGACCTCTGACTCCAAAGCCCGTGCTCTTTCCACTGAGCCATGCTGCCCTGCAAGCATAAGGATTTAAGTAGGGATTTGAAGAAGGGAAGAGAATTAGATTGACGGAGGTGAGGAGGGAGGGCATTCCAGGACTGCAGGAGGATGTGGCCCAGGGGTCGTCGGTGGGATAGGCAAGACCGAAGAACGGTGAGGAGGTGGGTGGCAGAGGAACAGAGCGTGCGGGGTGGGCAGTAGAAAGTGATATATCCATAGAGTCTAAGATATATAAAGTATTTCATTTTAGGAGATACATATATATCAAACTTCCACCTCACCGGATTTTTTTGTAGGTATTTATTAAGCTTCCTTTTCTAAAGCTGGGATAGATACAGATCAATCAGGATAGACACACTCACCCCCTGCCCCACAAAGGTTCACAGTCTAAGCGGGAGAACTGATATCGACTCCTCTTTTACAGCTGAGGAAAGTGAGGCACAGAGAAGCTAAGTGACTTACCCAAAGTCACACAGAGCGTAACAGAGCAGGAATTAGAACGCAGATCCTCTTATTCCCAGGTTCATGCTCTTTCCCCTAGGTCCCACTGCTTCCCAAGCATAATCCAAGTAGTGTTTAATAAAAGTTAATAAATAAAAAATAGTGTGGATAGAACTAGAGAATGATTTATGGTTGTTCCAGCCACTTAAAAGTGGCAGCCTACAAACAGTTCACTGGGTATTAATTTAGGAGTGATGTTGCACCTACATATAATACAGATTTGGAGATATTTTTGAAATATGTCTCTAAAGCATCAAATTTTATGAAATACCTTAAGAATTTGGCTTATGCCATGGTTATATTTATTAACTGCTTAGCTCTAGAAGAGCTACTAGAGCTTAGAGCTACTTAGAGCTCTACTTTACTAAGAGCTATGATATATCCCGAATTATTAGATTTATTTTCCAGTGAAATTCAGTCATCTTTTCCCTTACTATACTTACAAGTGTAAGAGGGAATGGATGCTGCATGACTTTCTTAAAATAGCCAAGTGGAATAGCCCATTTGAATTTCCAGTAGAAGAGTTAGTATGACCAAGTTATGCATTAGGTACTTCAATATTTTTTATCCTTTTACACCATTTGATATTGAGAAGATCCCATAAGTGACATTGAGCATACTGTTGAGGGAGTTGAATGTGGAATCTGTGGGGAGCCTGATCTCATAGCCAAAGTTGGACAGCACTACTTGAGCCTAATGCCTCGCTGCTGTTGTGCTCTATTTGATCATGCCAGACTACTTGTTTTATTTTGTTCTGTTGTGCTTTGCTGTCTGTCTCCCCTGCTCAGACTGTGAGCCCGTTATTGGGCAGGGATTGTCTCTATCTGTTGCAGAATTGTACATTCCAAGCGCTTAGTACAGTGTTATGCACATAGGAATCACACAATAAATACAATTGAATGAATGAATGAATGCATGAATGAATGATCATCTATGGTCTTCACTGAGTGCTCACTATGTGCAGAGCACTGTACTAAGCATTTGGGTGAATACAATACAAGAGTTGGCAAAGGACAGGCTGGCCTTCTTTTATTGTTTCCTACTTCTTTGTCTATTGTGCCTTTGAACAGTGTGTTTCCCAGGTAACATAACCTTGTGGTGGCATTTAGCTCTCTGTTACCATTATAAAATTTTGGTGTGTGCCTGCCTTCCCTTGCATAGGCTAAAACATCATTTCAGTCTCCTTTAAATTTATCAGTCCATAATAGCCTCTTAGCATTGAAGTTATGCTCATCTTAATACAACTGTGCTGGGTATGAGGCGTATGAAGAATGGACAATAGCAGGATATTCAAACATCTATTGTATGGTGAACTGAAGCAGTGAAACAGAAAGCAAGAGAGAGGAAATCTTCTAAGATTGCAGCTTAACAAAGCCTAAAATAATGCTGCACCAAAGCTGAAAAATGGAAGTTAATTGCTGCAGATAGAAGAACATTTTACCGCAGTGCTGAAAGCAGCGACTCATTTGGAGCTGAAGTTTTGAAAGGATGAAGAGACAAAGTGAAAAAAGCCCTAGATGCTGCAAATATCATCCAAGAGAGCACTACAAGGGTCAGACTCCTTATGTGCATAATTTTGCCAGGGTCTTGCAAAGAAAAATGCACATATGTCCATTTAGAATCTGTTTAACATTTAAATTATTGATATAATATATTCTATTCCCTTGATAGGTATTAAGTTGTCCTTCAGTTTGAAGGTGATGCTGCATTTGGCAAGACTATATCATTGAGAAACAGTGTGGCCTGGTGGAAAGAGCATGGCCTGGTGGAAAGAGCACAGGCCTGGAGTAAGATGACTGGTTTTTAATCCCGGTCCTACCACTTACTTCAGCTGCAAAATGGGGATTCAATACTTGTTTTTCCCTGCTACTTAGACTGTGACCCCCATATGGTACCTGGTATCTCATATGTGACCCAGCACTTAGTACAGTGCTTGGCACACAGTAAGTGCAGAACAAACCCCGCTATTATTATTGAGAGACACTTGAGAACACTTTGTTCATGAAAATACATATCATATATTGAATTGTTAGACTTATTCATTTATTGATTCAATCATATTTACTGAGTGCTTACTGCATGCAGAGCACTGTACTAAGCACTTGGGAGATTAATCTACAATAAACAGACACAGCGTGGCTTAGTGGAAGTAGCATGGCTTAGTCGAAAGAGCATGAGTCAGAAGTCGTGGGTTCTAATCTTTCCCCCCACCGCTTGTCTGCTGTGTGACCTTGTGCAAGTCACTTAACTTCTCTAGGCATCAGTTCCCTCATCTGTAAAATGGGGATGAAGACTGTGAGCCACATGTGATTACCTGATTACCTTGTATCTCTCCTAGCACTTCCTTGGCATATAGGAAGCACTTAACAAATACCATCATTAGTATTCCCTGCCCACAAGGAGCTTACAGTCTAGAAGGGGGGAGGCAGACATCAATACAAATAAATAAATTACAGATATGTACATAAGTGCTGTGGGACTAGGATGGGGAAAGACCAAGGGAGCATGTCAGGGTGATGCAGAAAGAAGTGGGAGAAGAGGAAAGGGGGAGCTTAATAAGGAAAGGAAGACCTAATGGAGGAGATGTACCTTCAATATGGCTTTGAAGAGGGGTAGAGATGTCTGTATGTTTGTAAAACTAATTTTTAGAACTCTCATATATAGTCTTTAAAAGCAACAGATTTACAAAAAATAATTTTGGGATTTAACGTCCATAACTATATTTCACTGCGTTTAGCATTGTGGGTTTGAAGTGAAGGACAATAATCAGACTGGAGGTGAATATACATTTAGGTGATAATGTCAACTGATGAGCACTTAGGGAGTACCTGTTGGAGCTATACCATCTGTACTGAAGGTTTCAGACCAAAGAAACATTTAGGACACTTCAAGATACAGATGGGCACAGCCAATATATCCAAAATAGCTGACTAACTGTGGTGAAGACCACTGTAGCTGCTGGTTTCTTGCTCTATAGCACAGCATCAGAACTACGCTGTAGTGACTTTGGTCCAGAGGATCTTGCTCATTATTTACCTGTTGCACATTGTGTCACCAGAGGAGCATGGCTGGCAGGAATGAGAGAGCGGTTAATGCTATGAAATCCCAGCACTAAAATCATCTCCTTCACACACTGTCATTGTGATAGGACCCACATAGGAAATTCCATCACCTAGATACCAGTAGTTGCCAATGAGGAGTTCTGACATACTCATTGGCTCTCAAGAAGTGCCAGTGTAATGCAAACTATTGAAGTGTCCCACTGTAAGAGTGCTTCTGAGGCACCAGGATCCTTCAGCACAATAAATGTTTCAGATGCCACAAACCACGAAAGGAGTGTCAGAGAGTCAGAATTGGTACTACTACCAAAGGCACTTAGAAGCAACCTCATTCCAGGCAGCAGTGACATTCTAGGAGCAAGGAAGGCAGGCTTCACATCTACTTTATTATTATCCACTAACATCAGGTGGCCTTCTAAAAGGTTGGGTCCCATGTAGCCTGCTCATTCTTGGTCATGTAATTCCCAGATCCTGCATACACTGCTCCTGCAACAAGGGAAGTGCTTCATTCAAAGTGTTAGTTGGGGAGAGAGGAGCTGCGTGGGACATCAGGAGTGCCTCATTGCATCCTGAAGCTCTCAGTTCATGAAGGAAAGAGAATGTGCCTGCTCACTGTTGTATTGTACTCTCCCAAATGCTTGGTACAGTATTCTGCACAACAGTAAGCACTCAATAAATACGATTGTTTATTTATAAAAATTATATAATCATTCAACAATTGAATGAATGAAGATTCCAGTTCTGCAGGATTTACAACTAAATTACATGGTTTATTAGGGACCTCATCAATTGTCAGTCTTCCTGATTCCACATACTTCTCTTTCACACTTCTCCCCATTTTTTATTCCTCATACTTTTTCCCTCTTCTCCTCTTCTTTGCTCATTTCCCATAATCTTTTCCCTTGCTCTCTCTCCCATTTTATGACCCTTCCCGTTTTCCTAGTCCTTTCTCTGGAATCCCACCTTGTACCCCACCTTAAGGTGACCAAATTTCCAGTTATTTAAACAGTTAGACCTCAGTGAGGAAAGGACTGCTTTAAGCCATACTTAGCTAGATGTGAAGAAACACCATCGGCATCTCATACTTGACTTTGAAGGGCAATGATTTGTAAGGTACAATAATAGCATTAGACAATTAATTTTCTATTCTACATTCTTTTCCAGTTTAAGAGTAAAACATTCTTGTTAGTTCTCATTTAAAATATAAATGAAAGTGGTATCACAGCCTCTAGGAGAGAATGTGATAGAAATATAAAGCACAGAGCAAAATATTTTCTTAGATAATCTTGTAAGATATATGTCCTTGCCCAGAGGTGCTGCTAATAATAATACATTTTAAAAATGCATCATAAATAATCATGGATATTGAAAAGGGTAAATTGTAATCAGAAGACAATCTAAATATGAAGCAAAATAAATTATTTTTAACCAAGGAATGCGACAGGAGAGATTTTCAGATTCTAATAATAGAAAAAAATAAAGTGAATCAGCTAAAACTATAATTCATTATCTTATTTAGCTGAATTCTTCTTATGTATAAATGATGCTTCTGGAAAAATATGTCTTATTGGTTATTATTTCAACATTTAGTAAGTCACTGTTGCAGAGCATCAAATAATGCTTTTATGGGCTGAAAGAGGTGATTCACTTCCTAAAGTAATTAAATTTCTCTCAGGAAAAACATATTACTCTTAAATTAGTATAGATAGAACAGTGCATTTGTTAGTCTTCAAAGATTTAGTCATGGCTACTTAATAGAGGCTTTATGTATTAAAAGCATGGTAACTATTAAACACAGGTTGATTATTGAATCAATCAATAAATAGTATTTATTGAGTGCTTACTGTGAATAAAGCACTATACAAAGCACTAGGAAGAGTACAATTCAATAGAGTTGGTAGACACGTTTTTGCCTACAGGAAGCTTAAAGTCTAGAAGACAAGACTCACATTAAAATAAATTACAAATAGGGAAAATAAAAGAGTATGATGCTGTTGAATTGGGGATGGGTGAGTATCAAAGTGCTTAAGGGGTATTGTCCCAAGTGCATAGGTGACTAAGAGAGGTAGATGCATGGTGAGGGGACAGGGGGAGTGAGTCAGAGAAAGTATCTTGGAGGAGATATAATTTTGGTAGGCTTTTGGTAGTCTGTTGGTTATGAAGATATCAAGGAAAAGTGAGTAAAATGGCATTAGGGGAGTGAAGTGAGCTGGTTTATTGAGATATAAAAGGGAGAATTTATTGATGATATTATAAAAGCTTATTAAAGTTGAAGATAAGGAATATTTGCTTTATGCAAAGATGGATAGACAACTATTGAGGGGTTTTGAGACATAGGGACACATGGATGGAAAAGTTTTCTTTTTTTTATAAAAATGTTATGGGCAGCAAAATAACATCTGGGCCGGAGGGGAGAGAGAGACAGGAGGCAGGGAGGCTGGGTGGAGGCTGATGCAGTAGTCAAGGCAGGCAGAATATAATAAGTGCTCAGACAAGCATGGTGGCAGTTTGGATAGAGAGGAAAGGGAATTCTTGAGATGTTATGAAGGAAGAACCAATAGGAAATGGTGACAGACTGAATATGTGGGTTGAATGAGAGAGATAAATCAGAGATAATTCCATAGTTATGGGTTTGTAGTACATGGAGGACAGTGGTGTTAACAGTGATGGGAAAGTCCAGGGAAGAACAAGGTTCATGTGGGAAGATGAGAAATTACGTCTGAATATTTTAAGTTTGAGGTATAAGAGGGACATCCAAATAGAGATGTTCTGAACTCAGGGAGAAATAAGATACTGCAGAGAAAGACATAGATCTTGACTCAAAAGCTAGATTAGTGAATCATACATGTAGAGAAGGCACTTGAGGTATGCGAGTGAATAAGTTCTCCAAGGGGATGAATGGAAATAGAAAATGGAAAGCGACCCAGAAATGAGACTTGAGACATGAGTTAGGGAGTTCGGAGGTGAAGGAAGATCTGGAGAAAAACACAGAAAAGGAGAGACCAGAGGGATAGGAGAAGAACCAGGAAAGAATAGTTTCAGTAAAACTAAGGTTAGATAGTGTTCCCAGGAGAGGAAGGTGGTCTAAAATGTTGAGGGCACAGAGAGGTTGGAGAGAATAAGGATTCTTAGTCTCTTTTGCAGGCTCCTCCTCTGTCTCCTATTCCCTAACTATGGGTGTCCTTCAAGGTTCAGTTCTGGGTCCCCTTCTATTCTCCACTTGCTTGGAGAACTCATTCATTCCTTCAGCTTCAACTACTGCAGGTGTGTGTGTGTGTGTGTGTGTGTGTGTGTGTGCATTGTATTCTATAATTTTCAATTGTAATTGAAACTAGAATGTTTAGATTGGCTAACTGGAGTGAAATATGGCTAATGATTTTCATGAGCACTTAGTTCTTGTTATCTAGACCTGGATAATTAGCAGGCCATCTGTAAGTGAGCTCCAAATGGACTCCTACCTTGTATAAACACCCATTTCCCTTTCTCCTCCTCTTTCTGAGTGGCCCTGTTTTTTGCTTCTTTCTTCACAGCCCTTATCACTCAAAAATATTTATTGAGACCTTACTATGTGCAGAGCACTATTCTTACTACTGGGAGAGTACAGTACAGCATATTAGCAGAAACATTAGCTTACAGTCTATCTACATATCCATAATTTAATTACTGATATAAATGTTTAGCTCCCCTTCTAGACTGTACACACTCATTGTGGACACAGAATTTGTTTACCAACTTTGCTATATTGCTATATTGTACTCTCCTAAGTGCTTAGTACAGTGCTCTGCACACAGTAAACACTCAATGAATATGATTGATCGATTGACTGAGTTCTAATCAAGTGTGGTAGAGACAGTCTGACTTTATACAAGAAAGTGGTGTTGCTCTCTCTGTTAGAGGCCTAAGACAACTGGAATGCACATAGCAAGTTTTAAAAAATTACATACTTCGTCTTTTTTATAGTTCTTATTACATGTTTTAAGAGAAATCTAAATAGAAATACTTTCCTTAGGTCTTTAAAAGATTTCACACCACAGCTCACTTTCCTTTACATCTATTCAACCCTAGGTCAAAGCAGCAGAGATCATTACTAAAATGAGACTAAGCAAAGTAATGAAAAAACAATGACATTTCATGCTCACTCCACAATTAATTCATTCAATCATATTTAATGAGTGCTTACTGTGTGCAGAGTACTGTACTAAGCATGTGGAAAGTACAGTTTAGCAACAAACAGAGACAATCCCTGCCCACAATGGGCTCATTATATCACTCCTTGAAGACAAGTCCTTCTAATTAATGTGTAGTTTAAATTACATTTAATGTCCTTTTCTCTCTGTATTCCCATTTTGGTAAATATTCAAAACAGGAAATTCAATGTGTTAAACCACAAACATTTTAAATGTGCACTCACTTTTCTTGCAAACAAATATGATCTTGTTTAATATGCACTGTTCGATAACAAAGAAATTACCTCAAATTCTTAAAGGAGAATTACAGATGCTTTTTTTCACCACACTGGTTTCAGTGATTATCCTCAATATAGACTGAAAGCACATATTTTATAGGTAGCTTCACCTAAATAATTGTGATATTTGCTAAACATTCCATCATCACCTAGAAAAATGCCATGGGAACTACCATCTCCCCTCCTGACACCAAGGGTACCTGTTCTTTTGCGCTTTCAGACTTCTCTATCCCCACCAATAATTTGAGCCTATTTTGTGCAGCAGTTTGTGTTGTATTTCATTTAATATTTTCCCACTCATGCTGTGTCTGTCTCTAACTCATTCATTCAATTGTATTGAGAGCTTACTGTGTCCCCTACTCCCCTCTTAAACTCTTTAGATTGTGAGGGACAGAGGGACAATATGAGGGACAGAGATCATATCTAATTCTCATCTGTGTATTCTCTCTAATGATGATGATGATGATATCTATGATATCTTACTATGTTCCCAAAACTATACCTAAGCAAAGTGCTGAGATAGATACAAGATTATCGGGTCAACACAGGCCCTATTCCACATGGACCTCACAGTCTAGGTGGTAGAAAGAACTGGTATTAAATCACCATTTTTTACAAATGAGGAAACAGAGGCACAGAGAGAACTTAAGTTACATTCCCAAGTCACACAGCAGGCAAGTAGAGAACTGGGTTTAGAACCCAGTTTCTCCCACTCCCAAATCTGGGCTCTTTCCATTAGGCAACACTACACCTTTATATTTTCCATCAATGTATAGGTTTACTGACCATAGGGGCAAAGCTAATGAAGAAATAAAGCAAACTGATATATTTATAAATATGGTTCTTCGTAAAAAAAAATTGTAGTCACATTCTAAGTTGTAGTCTTCTAGACTGTGAACCTGTTGTCAGCAGAGATTGTCTCTATTTGTTGCCTAATCATACTTCCTAAGTGTTTAGTACAATGCTGTGCAAATAATAAACACTCTATAAATAAATAAGAATGAATGAATGAATGAATGAATGAATATTTTAACATTTCTGGAATTATTCTTTCTTTAAGGAATAAATATATATTATCAATTATAAGTAATTATATTATTAACTGTAAGTATGGTATTTGATATGTGCATACTATGTGACAAACACTGTGATAAGTTCTGTGACAATTACAAGATAATCAGATCAGATAGTATCTCATCAATAGCTTTATTGAAACTTGTGTGAAGAAAACCCTTGCTTTATTCCCCTCCAGACTCTGCCTTTAGCAAGTTTTATGCTTGGTTTTAGAAGGGAGTCACCTCCTTGCTGTTAGCAATAAGCTAATCGGTGTGGACAAGAGTCCATCTTCCACATGGGGCTCACAATTTTAATCCCCGTTTTACAGATAGGGTAAGTAAGGTTCAGAGAAGTTAAACAACTTGCCCAAGGTCATCCAGCAGACCAGTGGCAGAGCCGGGATTAGAAACTAGGTCCTTCTGACTCCCAGACCTGTGTTCTACCTACTAGGCCATGTTGCTTCCTACTCTTGAATGTGGGAAGCTAAATAGATTTTCAATACAACCAGCTTTGCATTATTAAACACTAGTCCACTGTAGAACTCATTATATCCCGGCTAGACTACTGTGTCAGCCTCTCTCTGATCTCCCTTTCTCCTCTCTCGCCCTGCTCCAGTCTATTCTTCACTCCGCTGCCTGGCTCATCTTCCTGCAGAAACGATCTGGGCATGTCACTCCCCTTCTTAAACAACTCCAGTGGTTGCCTATCAACCTCCGCTCCAAACAAAAACTCCTCACTCTAGGCTTCAAGGCTCTACATCACCTTGCCCCTTCCTACCTCTCCTCCCTTCTCTCTTTCTACCGGCCACCCCGCACGCTCCGCTCCTCTGCCGCCCACCTCCTCACCGTCCCTCGGTCTCGCCTATCCCGCCGTCGACCCCTGGGCCACGTCGCCCTCCCTCCTCACCTCCGCCAAACTGATTCTCGTCCCCTCTTCAAAACCCTATTTAAAACTCACCTCCTCCAAGAGGCCTTCCCAGACTGAGCTCCTCTTCTCCCTCTACTCCCTCTACCACCCCCCCTTTACCTCTCCGCAGCTAAACCCTCTTTTCCCCCTTTCCCTCTGCTCCTCCCCCTCTCCCTTCCCATCCCCACAGCACTGTACTCGTCCGCTCAACTGTATATATTTCCATTACCCTATTTATTTTGTTAATGAATTGTACATCGCCTTGATTCTATTTAGTTGCCATTGTTTTTACGAGATGTTCTTACCCTTGACTCTATTTATTGCCATTGTTCTCGTCTGTCCGTCTCCCCTGATTAGACTGTAAGCCCGTCAAATGGCAGGGACTGTCTCTATCTGTTGCCTACTTGTTCATTCCAAGCGCTTAGTACAGTGCTCTGCACATAGTGTTAAAAACAGCATTCTGAGCATAGCAGCTTTTGATCTAAATGACTCTGTTTTTGTCTCAGGAAGTCCCCCATTTCAGGTGGGATGTATATCACATCTGCAAATTCCAAATTCCGGGGGACAGGAGATTGCTTCTTTCCCAAAACAGATAAGGCCTGCTTGGACAGGAGATTGCTTCTTACCCAAAACAGATAAGGCCTGCTTGAAGAGTCTCTTTTGTCATTGAAGAAAACACATTGTCTGAGTTCTTTTGTGATTGGCTACTTCTCCTATATGTTGCAAATAAAGGCACAGCCAAACAGGAGAGGGGTACCGTTGTGTCACTCGTACCTCTCTGGAGGTAAACGGGCACTCGGTCACCTTCCTCCCTTTTCTGATCTATCCAACACTGTCTCTGAGTGTTACTTTCTTTGCTTGCGTCACCACTTTGGGTTTGAATCCTCACTGCCTTTTAGTTCCATTCCCTTTTCGAGTACACATAGTAAGCGCTCAATAAATACTATTGAATGAATGAATGAATGAATGAATTATAGAGAATTATTTTCTTTACAATGTGGACAAATGCATTTGCCCTTAAGTGTGTATTTAAGCAGTAGTTAGAACACAGGCCTGGAAATCAGGGGACCTGGCTTCTAGTCCTGGCTTTTCCACTGCCTACTGCATGATCTAGGTAATGTCATGACTTATCTGTGCCTCAGTTTACTTATCTGCAAATAATTAACAAATGCAATTGATTGATTGCACTAAATGTGTGATAGGGACTGTATGAGATTTGTTTGCATTACCATCTACCCAAACACTTGGTGTAGTACTTGGCACATAGTATGTGCTTGTCAAATACCTCCATTATCATTACTATTATTATTGGCTGCCCACACAAAAGAGTTAGTGAAAAAGGCAAAGAGCTTTATTTGGTGTTAAAATGAAGAAATTTTAAACTCAGATACCTTTACTTTGCCATAACAGTATGATAAAAGTACATCATAGAGTTAATGCTTTGCTTTATGTACTTGATAAAAAAAATCCCAGACATTTAAATGTATTACTGGGCTGGATCATACAGTGATGAGTGAAGTACATTAATCCTCATTTGGCGGTGTATAAGCTTGTGCATTCAACACATTTCAAATAATAAGTTAATAAGCAGCCTATTCTCTGAAAGAGATATTTATCACATTGGCATTATACTTTCTAGTGGTATAGTGGTAAGAGGCAAGATTAGGATTACTTTGTTAGTTGAGAGAAGAAAAAAAGGAAAACATTATCAATTATCACATATTGAATGTTAACTGTGTGCAAGGCACTGAACTAAATCTTGAGAGAGTACAATATAACAAGTGGACATGATCCCTGCCATTAGTGAATTTAGAGTCTTAGAGGATGAGTTTATGCTCTAATTATTAATTTTATTTATTAACAAAATGGAAGTCATTAGAATTCAGAATTCTGTGTAGAGTTGATAGGTGAAGCCGAGAGAACAAATGAGTTCTCCAAGGGAGTGTGTGTAGATGCTGAAAAGAAGACAACCCAGAAATGAGCCTCCCACAGTTAGAGAGTGGGAGGTGAGGATGGTGGTAATGATTCCCTATAGATTGTTAACTTTTATCTGAGTCTTGATACCATCATGGCAGTACACTTTCAATGTGTCAAAGTATGCACTAACCTTCTTGATTTGGAGGACTGTGTATTTGCATCACTTTACGGAGTGTTGTTTAGATAACAGTACTTAGAGGCAACATTCAGCTGACAGATGCTTGAGTGTGTGGAACTTTTGCCAGAGGGCAAATTCATGAAGTAACAAAGATCTTTGGATGTCCAATCAATGCCTCTCTGAAGTGTTTACCATTGCACTGATATGGCCTAACAATATAACCTAACATTATTAATATTTGGTGCTGTGATGACTGCAAATCAATCATTATCATTTGTATGCTTCCCGTGGGTATGCCTGCAGGGAACAACCATCTGCCCACACCATCTTCTTGATGTGTGTGTGAAGGATGTCTGTGATATTTTCAGCCTGCTGATATACAAGAATTTCTTAGAGAATTGGGAATGTATTCTAATAAAAATTTTCAGTACTCATGTATCTTCAAATGCAGATTAGTAGGAAAGTTGACTAAAAATGGACCAGTGTATGCTGACTGAAAATAGTTATGACACTTTCATTTGAAAGGTCTCTTCCTAAATTTGTTGAATTTATCAAACCATCAGTAGTATTTGTTAAGTGTTTACCCTGGGTAGAAGACTGTACTAAATGCTTGAGAGAATACCCTAGAGTTAGTGAAAACAAACCCTGCACTCAAGGAGCTTACAATCTAGCAGAGAGCTTATTTGCAAAGACATTAGAGTTGCTTAGTAGCTGTGAAAATCCAGGTCTAATTCATGGTGGCAATATAGTTTGTAAAATCTTTGAATACACTACAAAGTATTGGCACTACTACTACACTTCTGCCTCTGCTGTTCAGCAAAATTCATGCTTACTCTGCTTTATAGCACTCTCTAATAATACTTGACCTTACATATCTAATTACAGGTTGAATGCCTGGCTGATTTCAGAGAATAGACTATCGACTGGGGAGGGGAAGGCAATCAGCCTCAAAATTATATACAGCACTACCTCTAAGTGCTTACCCCCCAAATCTAGATCTGCAACCCTCTAACACACTTTACAATCTTGTGAACCTCCTGCATCTGGAACACCTTCACTTGGATGCCCCACTGATATACTCTATTTAATGTCAAAATGACCTTTCCACTTCCTACAAACCTTCTTCTATTTCTACCATGTGCTTTACTGTCAAAACTGTCACTATCCTCTGTGCCTCGTAAACTTGCAACTTTACTGCCATTTTGACTTCTTTCTCATATTCAGGTTCTCTATTATATCTTCCAATATAAAGAGGTATAATGATGCTTCTCCGGGCACTTCTAAAAAATTTGTCAGTTGTTCCACGTTGTAATCAAACTATTATTGTGATTCTGGTAATGTGCAATCAGCAATATCTTTTCTTCAATACCTAATGTAGAAGGACTGTGATTCAACTCTTGGCAGTACTGGGGAACAGTGGGTGTTCTGATGTCTCACCAGTTTGATTTTTCACCTTTTTGCAGATGAAGATGATGTTGGCATATTCAGTCTTGGGGCAACTTCTCAGTGTTCCATATTGTGAAATAAAGTTTGCAAAGGTGTTCAAGAAACATGACCCTTCAACACTTTTACATCGTAACAGATTTACCAGCAGATACGGTGCTTTGCCAGTTTTCATGGCTGACTACATTGGATGTCTTCAGGAAGAGAAACAGCTGCAATGTTCCTTTGATAAGTTTCCTGCGCTCTCCTCATCTCTGAAAGTAGAAGGCAGTGCTCAGGTTGAATTTGACATTTTGTTGCATTCCCTTGGAATTTCTTCTTCATTTGTGATCAGGCTGGATCAAATCTCATCCTGGATTCATTGTGCAAGCCCTTAACTTGATTTTCTTGTCATGCTGTCAGTTTCTAGTAGTCTCTCCTTGGTCATGGTTGCAAGGTACTTCAAGGTGTGTTTGATACATTGCTTATTTAGTTGCAAACTCTTTTATTATAAGTCATTTTCTTGACCCTAGTTTGGTCCAATAGAGTTAATTCCATTCTAATAACGCCTCCAACAAAAACATATCAACAACAACAATAACTAAAAACCTCCAAGGATTCAGATATGAAACTCTTCAGAAAATCCAGATTATCATCATCACTATATATACTATGATAGGAGTTTCTAAAAACCAGAAACCCAATATGCCAGCTAATTTTATATTTCTTTTAAAAACCCAAGTTCCCCTGTCTAGCAGTTTAAAAAAGTAAATGACCACATCATAAAAAAGTATCCATTTTCAAAATTTGAGGAAATAAAAGAGAAAATACTATATTCTGTGGAAAAAAATGTGATGTTTTCATAAATCTCACTTGTTTTATATATATATATATCTATATCTATATCTATATATATATACATAGATATATATTACATTTTTGGATATGTGATACTTTTTTGGATTTTGGATATATAGTATATTTTTTCTATCTACAATCTAGGCAATTATTCTGAGAGCAAGCTGATAAAAATATACAATCTAGTCAGACAAATAATTATTCCAAATAATATAAAGGCATGTGAATTTTTTTTCCTACAAAGTCACTCTGAACTTTCATGAATTCAGAAGAAATGACTTATTTTATTTTCATTTAATTTTGCTATTTGATTCCTGAATGGCCTCTAGAACTTACCTGGTGAACAGATACAGTAAAATTCACCAATCAAATTCTGGCAAATGGCTCCATTTTTGCAGGGCTTAGAGGCACATTCATCAATGTCTGTTGAACAGTTTTTGTCTGACAGAAAATAAAATCAAACATTAAAACTATAAATCATATCGAATTTGAGAAGGCAGGATAGCTACTTCATAGTACAATGTGACAACTACATATTTTAACTTTTCCAAGTTGGGGACATAGTATTTTATTTCTGCTTGACAGATTTAAAGCTGGGGGTATTCATAGATCATCAGTGATAGCTTCCTTTGGGGAATTTAATTTGTAGAATGATGTGTCCAAAATGTTGAACTACATTTTGTATATACAATTTAGATATATTATCACAAATTATTCAAAGTACATAGGCCTCAATACCCTATACACACCTTTTTTTTTTCCTAGAATATATCACTTTGGAGAAAGATGATTTACTTCAACTTGCTTTATTCTTTGTATCTTTTTTAATCTCTAATGTAAATGCATATGTATTTGCTTTGATTTACTCCATCTCACAGGACTTGATAGACTCATGTGGAAAACAAATTGTGGTATGATTAAATATATTTTCTCATTCACTGCAATTTTATCACAGAAGCAACTCATATTCAGGCCTAAATATAATTATGTAAATGAAAATGAAATAAAATGACCATGGAAACAAACAATAAGGGAGATAAAAATAAATTAAAAGCCACATAAATATCCTTACAAAGAAATGAGTGAAAAAGTGACTCCCAGTTGTAAGCCTTTTTGATGCTTTATCTCTTGAGAACCAACACTTTGGCAACTGGGGCTATTTTAAAATGTTTCCCTGAACCATTTCCTAAAAGCAGTGAAACCTTTTAAAATATTCTTGATCACTACTAAAAATATGAACCAAAAGCAAATGTTTTCAAATAATAAAAAGTCGCTGAAAATTTTTTTCACTAAATTTTTTGAGGAAATAGCATCATTTTAAATGAATAATAAAGCAATGGGACATTTCAAAACAAAAAGGCATTTTAGTCTGTGATCTCTAAACAAAATCAAACATACCATACTTATTTTTAATGTAGAATACATATTTATCTTTTTATTTTTTCAAATAAACTATTCTGCAACCATTTTAACTTCCTTTAAGGGCCAGGAGATAAAACATATTTAACATAGTGACTTTTGTTTTTTACTAGGAGAGGTGGGTGAAGGGGAAGATGTCATCAGAGATAGGTAACAAGATAACCCAACACCTCTTTTAAACCTTATCAAGAAACCCAGCACATCTTTTGGGAAGCTGGTAGAGCAAGGTGTCAGTGTAGTGCCAAGTTCCAGATCAAATTTAAGGTGTACAAATTGATAGTACTGCTAACCTCATCTATTGGAATGAAGTTTGTATTTACCACAGAAGTCACATTCACCTTTTGGACTAGTTTCATCAATGAAACTACAAGCCAGAGTCATCATCAAGTGACAAAGAGACAGAGATGGCAAGAATGACAGATTCTGCAAAAAGCTGCCTCAGGCAAACATTCATTTTTTCTGGCCATTTTTGACAGTTGTTCATAAAAATTATAGCAGGAGTACCAGCAGACTAGGGAGTGGATAAAAGAATTGATTCTGAAAGTTTTCCCTACAAAAACCAAAAAAGTCAGACATTGGAGATAAGGAATATGGCCAAGATCTGGAAAAAATGAAGCCAGGTTTCTTCTTACAGTATATCTTAAACTTCTCCTAAAGCTATGAAAAATATAGGAATTTGACTTGGCCACATCACTTATCCCTGAAAATTGAAGAAGCACATTATAACATCAAAAGCACTGAGAAATAATCTGAAATTAAAGGATGAGTCCAAATTAGCTACAGTTTGTCTATGTTGAAAATGGAATACATTTCTACACCAGACTACTCTATTTTTTTGCACTTTACTTTGGAATTAAACAAGCTACTTAATTTTCAAAGATAAGAAACTGTCAGAAAATTATGCCATCATACCTACTGTAAACCAGACATTTTGTCGCTCTTAAGTGATTAAGAAAGTGTCATTATTGAACTATGATTGTTGTCTTTTCTTCAATTTGTAGTTACTTTTTGTAATGTTCTTTAGTTTAATTTGTGAAACCTAGGCTGCTTACTGCATTTCAGTGGTCTTGCATTTTTTTTTCTCTGAATTCTTTCTGTTCTGGCAGTCAGAATTGGAATTTCATTTTTATCTCTCACATCATCATATTAGGGTAACAAGCCCTATTTGAGAAGCAGTATTGCATAGTGGATAGAGCACAAGTCTGGGAGTCAGAAGGTCACGTGTTCTAATCCCAGCTCCACCATTCATCTGCTGTGCAACCTTGGGCATATCACTTCACTTCTCTGTGCCTCAGTTACCTCATCTGTAAAATGGGGATTGAGACTGTGAGCCCCATGTGGGACAGGGATTGTGTCAGACCCTATTTGCTTATATCCACTCCATTGCTTTTAACAGTGCCTGGCACACAGTAAGCATTTAACAAATATCATTATTATTAAAAATGCTAGATATGTTCCAAAGAATTATATCAGAAAATAAAATTTCCTTTTTATACTGTACTTATTATAATTTGTTTTCCCCAATTTCAATGTTTGATTCAGCATAACAGAATACAAAAGAAATGATAAAAGATGATGTTGTCTGGGAAGAAAATATATCTTTTGATGAGGGCTTGAAAATGAATATGAAGTCCAAGAAAGTGGCCAGTAAATAATACTAAAATCAGTTTTCGTCCCCAGCATCATGTGTACACAGGTAAATTATTTTTGGTGTATGGAGTGAAATATAAGGTGATATTAGGTGAAACATGACCTTTTAATGGAAGACAATTTGTGTGGATCATTAAAAAAAAATGTGAATCTGAGTACTTCATGCAGTTGTAAATAAAAAACAAATTACAGTGATACGAATTTCTAAACTTAATGATGGAAATTATCCTTAAGAGTAGATATAAATAACATATTTAACTTTTCAACAGAATTGAGTGAACATTAGAAAAATGGAAGGATGCAAGTTTGAGCCTAAAACTGTTCCAGGGCCTAAAATTATTCCCTTCTTCAGGCAGTTGTGAGAAACATGAACATTTTCAGACCACCAGAGGACTGGTGAATGCAAGTCTGCCCTTTGTAGTTGGAACACGTAGTTTGAACATGTTAACACTCCTCTCAAAATGTCAAATTTACCTGGCATAACCTTGAATCCGCTCGAGATTTTTAAAATTGGGTCAAATTTATTTTCTAAGTTCCTTTTTGTATAATGTTAGATGCTTATGGAAGATTAATAACTTTATTGAGATGCAGATAATGAATTAATGACATAATGATTAATGAACCCCAGAGTCCAAAAGAGTCCCCGAGTCTCCCTAAGCACCTTAATTATTTCCAAATTGAAACAGTGCCAAACATTCTAAGAGGAAACCTTTAAGTCATAGAACTGTTTTTGTCTGATTAGGAAGTAACAATTATCAGCAACCAACTAATAATATTTTGAACCCCGTGGGGGTAGTGGCGAGGGATGGGGATAATGTTGATATATGTAAGGGTAATTCTCATTTTAATTACATAATTCTCATGTTTGCTAATAGTGGAAGTTGGTCCTTGAATAGATTATGATCAACATTATCTTTTGTAATATGAAGACTAACCAGATAATTTTTCTCAAAGGGCTCTCTATACATGTCTCCTTCCTCTTCATAAAAGCATATAGTTTCCCATCCCTCACTTCATCAAGCAGAAAGGCTTGACCAATGGTTTTAAATCACTTGGTCATCCTTTAACCACCACACTATGGCTCAGCACACTCTTCATTCATTCATTCATTCAATAGTATTTATTGAGCACTTACTATGTGCAGAGCACTGTATTAAGCGCTTGCAATGTACAATTCGGTAACAGATAGAGACAATTTCTGCCCTTTGACGGGCTTACAGTCTAATGAAGTTACAGTTAATGAAGGGAAAGAAGCAGCCAAAATCAATTAATCAAAAACATATTTACTGTTATTAACATTGGTCAGTTTTACTACAAAATAATAAGTAATATACTTTTCCAAGTTGAAGTATAGTTTAATCTCTCTTCCTCTCTCCAGCCTCACATTTCCCCTTGCTTTCAAGACCTAAGCTTACCATGTCCAAAACAGAACTCCCCATCTTCCCACCCAAACCCTGTTCTCCCCCGACTTTCCCATTACTGTAGACAGCACCACCATTCTTCCTGTCTCACAAGCCCATAACCTTGGTGTTATCCTTGACTCCTCTCCCATTCAACCCACATATTCAATCCACCATGAAATCCAGTCAGTCCCACCTTCATGACATTGCTAAAATCTGCCCTTTCCTGTTCATCCAAACTACAACCACATTAATACAATCATTCATCCATCCCACCTGGAATCAGTATTCCAAACACATAGTTTGCATCAGCTTCCTTGCTGATCTCCCAACATCCTGTCTCTTCCCATTCTAGTCCATGCGTCATTCCACTGCCCAGATCTTTTTCTACAAAAACATTCAGAACATCTCTCTCCACTCCTCAAAAAACTCCAATGGTTGTTCATCCACCACCATATAAAAAAAACAAAACTCTTCACCATTGGTTTCAAAGAACTCAATCACCTTGCCCCATCCGACCTCACCTCATTACTCTCCTACTACAACCCAGCCCACACACTTCACTCTTCTAATGCTAAACTTCTCACTGTGTCTTGATCTTACCTATCTCACCACCAACCGCTCACCCACATCCTGCCTCTGGCCTGGAACACTTTCCCTCCTCAAATCCAACAGACAATGACTCTCCCCTTGTGGATGAAAAACTTGACAAGTTCTGCATTGTGTTTAGAAAAGGGTATGTCAGAGACAAATTTATTACTACTAGTTCTTCATCTGGCACTAGAGAGACATTCAGCAGCAGAAATCCCCTGCTAATCAAAGCCAGCTCAACTTACAGCAATACAGAGTTTCTTCATATACCATTAGTACAGCATTCATAATGATCAGAAATCCCCTGCTAATCAAAGCCAGCTCAACTTACAGCAATACAGAGTTTCTTCATATACCATTAGTACAGCATTCATAATGATCAGAACAATGCAATAAGAGAAATACTTAGGATAGTAAGCAGTCCCTGGGGCATTTTCTGTTTAGTCCAGGACCTCCTTTGATATGGTGATAAGCAGGGCCAGGGGCTTGATTAGTTCAAGGGCATGATTTTACCATATTGTAATGTGTTTGACTCAGATCGTGTTTGGCTACTCTATTTGAGTCAATTTTGAAACCAAGTTATTTGAGTAAACCATATAGGCAAATTATTTGGTCAATCAAATGACTAGGCTTGGCTTTGTAAGTCAAGTAACCAGGTAGTTTGGGTTAATCAAATTACTGGTCTTGACTTGACTGAATCAATTAATCAAGCCTGGAGTCAATCAACCCGTTGGGTTCACGCAGTGTCGTCAAGGGGACCTAGGCAGAGGGAAGGGTCAGAGAGAAAGGCGGACAAATGCAGGATCTTGACCATTGTGCTCCGCACTCTCCTTCAAAGCTTTATTGAAGGCACATCTCCTCCAAGGGGTCTTCCCTGACTGAGCCCCACTTTTTATATTCTCCCACTCCTTTCTGCATCACCCTGACTTGCTCCCTTTTTTCCTCCCACCTCCCAGCCCCACAGCACTTATGTAAACATCTCTAATTTATTTATATTAATGTTTTTTTTTCCCCCAACCTAGACTGTAAGCTTGTTGTGGACAGGAATGTATCTGTTTTTGTTGTACTGTCCTCTCTCAAACACACAGTACAGTGTTCTGCACAGAGTAAAGGCTCAATAAATATTATTGAATGAATTAATGTTTTGTTTTACTTTAAAATCAAAACTCGGAGACTTCTATCATGCCTCTGCTATTTTGTTCTTGCAAACATTAAAATGGAATTTCAGTTTTATAAATGGAAGCTTACACATTTATCATCACATTTTAAGGTTCAAAAGTAACTAATTTACCAGTGAATCCTGGTGGACATAAACAAGCATAGTCTGCCACCATGTCTAAACAGGTTGAATTACTCTTACAGAATCCATATATGCACTCATCGAAGTTGATTTCACAATTCAGACCTTCAAATCCTTCAGTTCAAGAAAAAAATAATCATCTTAATCCTTGTTTTGATTTCTGGGTCCTTGTTCACAAATAATAAATAAATTCTAACAAATTAAAAGGACTAAACCAGTCATAACTTCCAATTTTGCTACCTATATTTTCTAAATATTGATGGCATTTCAGTTTTGTTTTTGTAAAATGATCATTTTTCACCTCGAACAGGATCCTCTAAGGATTGTTTTCCTATCTGAACTAATCCAGACATCAACTTAACCCAAAAAATACTTTTGCAAAGAACTACTGCTTTATAAATGATGAAATTTTAAGAACATTTTGAAGATGAAATAATATTAAATCATCTGACTTTGATTTGATAATAGAATTTCAGAATTAAATGTGATAAATTTAGTTAGTTACTGAACTTCAACAAAGCAATGGTTGAGGATAAATTTTAGGCAAACATGAATTTCTGGGAGGGAAAAGACTGCCTGTGCCAAGAACTGTGAAGAATCTTCTCTCCGACATTTGACATTTTATGTTCTTGTAAAGGCATTCTAATGCACGGTCACACTACAAAATGACTGTCATTAGTGCTGTCACAGGCCATAGCTGTGAGAAGACCTTGACTAATGCTAAGCTATCAGCAATATCGGCGCAAGGTGTATTCTCATAATTTCTCAAACTGACCATGGATCCAATTTCTAGTGATCCTTATATCATAAAACTTTACAATTATCCCGAGTTCATTAATAATGTATTACAGCTCTCAATCGCAATCAGAGTTTAATCAGAACCATGTCTCACAGGTAGGGTTACAAGCAAGCCACAGAATTATCCATATAAATGCCAAGATTTATTTTCCTAACTAAATGATAAAACCTAGTCAAGCATAGATAATAATGAAGTGATCCTTTCTGAGCTTAAATTCGAACTGCTTTCTAATACAAATTTGGATTGCCACTTCCAGACCCTTGATACTGGAAGCTTTATTTTTAATATTAGTATCTGGGGTGCCTATATTTAAATAGTGTACTTAATTAGACATAACACTTGTTCAAGATAATGGTTGCCCATGACTTCTTGGAATGTTGTGGGAAACATAATTTAAGTCTAGTTATTCAGAAATATTCAAATATACAAAGAAAACAAAGTCAAATTTCATCAATATTGGGATAAAATGGCTTTGATAAATCACCAGTGCTCATCTAAAATATAAATTGATTCCAGGTCAGTTCTAAGAAGGTGGCATCGACTTTTATTACTTGAGAAGTTTTGTGGATCTTAAATATTTTAAATTCAGACAATAGAATAATCATTTAAAATGACTCCTAGAAACCTTATCTGAAATTTCATTCATCCAAATTTAAAACATGTCACCAGTTTGCATTAGTAAGAAAAGAGAAAATGAGTATAACTTCAAATCTAGTATAGCTAAAAGATATACAGTTCCTGAAATGAAACTGCTAATAAGGAGTCAGGACAGGATGTCTCCTATGGCTCACTCGAATACCTAGTTCATAGGCACTAGCTCCCTCCTTCTGGGTTACTTTGGAGAGGAGAGCCATTAGCCCAGATAATATTATTTTGGAGAGGAGAGAGATTGGCCCAGGTAATGTGAGGTTTGCTTACTAAACCTCAGTTTGGTAGCCCAGCACCTCAGAAGATGAAGCTCATTTCAGCCCATACCACATCTAGCTTCACAGGACCTGTTTTTCAATTTTTTTTAAATCTAAAATTACTTAAATACGGTTGTCCCTTGTTCATTATAGTATAGTTGGGATGCCAATGAGAATCTCTGCATTTGTTTAGGTTTAACAAGGGTGCAGATTTACATAAACTTGGATATTCTTTAGGCTTAAAAGCAGTCTGTTATACTGTGGTGTGAAGTGATTCCAAATCCTCTGTGTGTATCCTAGTCCACGTGGACCCCTAGACCCCTAGATAATGAAAGCAGAGTAATTAGCTCCCTAGTGAGTGTGTCTGGAAAGGTTTTTTTGTTTTTTTTTTTAAGACACCACACATTTAGTACTCGGTGTTATATCCAGAGATAACTTGCTAAATACCATTGCTACTACCAATATTTTTGAATGGAGAGAACTTCCCAGTAGACTAGAAATGCATTTTGAAGCCATTTTCCATATTCCTCATTATCCTTTCAAGTACAGAGTCATGGAAAAGGGTGGACAGGTTGCACATGCTATATGGCTCTGCTTAGTTCTTATGGGGATGTATTTCCTGATAGCTGCTCAATGTTTTTTTGTACCAAATTCTGCTATTTAAACAGTTCACAATCCATCAGTGCACAGGATAAACAAAAAACAAACTAAAATGAGAAGGGAAGGTAATGTGAAAGAAAAACTTTACAGACTCTGCTTTGTGTCCAGAAAAGGGTATGTCAAAGACAAGTTTAATTACTACTAGTGCTTCATCCAGCACTAGTAAGTAGAGGCACTGAGCAGCAGAGATTCCCCCTGCTAGTCAAGGCCAGCTCAACTCAAGAAATACAGAGTTTCTTTATATGATGTTGGTACAATATTCATAACTATCAAAATAATATAATACAAGAGAAATACCTTACGACAGAAACTGTAAGTAACTGGGGAGTTTTCTGTTTAGCTCTGGACCTGCTTTGCTCTAGGTGATAATCAGGGCCCGGAGCTTGATTAGTTTATGGGAGGAGTTTTATCACATTGTAATATGCTTTACTCAGATTGAGCTTGGCTACTCAATTTGAGTGAATCATGAAACCAAGTTATTTGAGTCAATCAAATGACTGGACTTGGCTTTGAATAAATCAAGTAACCAGGTAGTTAATCAAACTACTGGGCTTGACTTGAATGAATCACGTAACCAAGCCTGGAGTCAATCAACCTTTCAGGCACACTCAGAGTGGTCAAATAGGCCTAGGCAGAGGGAAATGTCAGAGAGAAAGGTGGACAAATGCAGGTCCTTGACCATTGTTCCTTCCACATTAGCATGGACTGGCAATGTAGATAGGGCATCAAGCTTAGTAACGAAACAGTGGTCTTTAAAATTGTGATGATGTTTGATTCTACCTCGCTTTTCCATAGAAGGCCCATCTGACTTCTTGAGCTGTTTCATCAGTGTCTCCTAATATTTGTTAGATAATAATCTCCAACAATGGGGTTTTGTTAGTCAGTTCACCAGTATCCTATCACAGTTTTATATCAATAAATAAATTCCATGGTTGATTAATATTCAAAAATGTATTTCAGCTATGATATGGTAGATTGAAGAGAAGCAGCATAGCTAGTGGAAAGAGCATTGCCTGAGAGTCTTGGGTTCTAATCCTGACTCTGCCAACTGCTTGCTGTGTGACCATGGCTAAGTCACTTAATGGTTCTGTGCCTCAATTTCCTCAACTGTAATATGGAGAGTCAGTCAATACCTCTTCTCCCTCCTACTCCATGTGGGACAGGGACTGGGTCTGACTAATTTACCTGTACCTACCCCAGCACTTAGAATAGTGTTTGACACATAGTAAATGCTTAATAAATATATGTGGCTAGGGAGGGCATATAAACACTTTAAGGAGTTAATATCATGGTTAGGAGAAAGCTACTATAAACATATGATCCAGGTTTGTGGCAACCAGGAAAGGGGTTGTTCTCCTTAAGCAGATGCTACAAGAAGATCAGGAAGTTTTGATTCCAGCATAGATTGTGAATGGCAAATCAGTATGTGCAGCAAAGGACATGTACACATTAAGAATACATCATCAATTGCACTTAGACTTTGGCAGTCACATCCACATATGTGGATAGATTTTATAATCATTAGCATCACCTTTGAATATGGAGGGAAGTGAGGGGTAGTATGGGTGTGTGTAAACTCACTATAGGTAAGAATGTGTCTACCAACTCTGTTGTATCATATTCTCCTAAGTGCTTAGTACAGTGCTCTGCTCACAGTAAGCCCTCAATAAATACCATTGACTGAATGATTGGTGCCTCTTTTCTGCCCCATTGCAAAATCAAACCTTTTCCTTTCTATAGCAATATGAATTTGAAGATGACTTTGTTTTCTTTCAATGCAATAAGCCTGCATCAGTCACTCTCATATCCTCACAATAATGCATGCCAAAAGCCCCATTCTTTGCAGGGAATTGTAAATTACATGAGAGGTAGAGGCTGGGAAAGGTTTTGAGATCTGTCTGCAGAGAGGTGGTAGCTGAAGACACATGAGTAGCTTTCTATCCCAACTTAGATTTTGAGTCCTGTTATGAGTAGGGACTACGTCTGATTTAATTTTACTATTACCTCAGCATTTAGCACAGTTAGTACATACCTATTGAGGTTGTTTTCATTTGTTCTAGTCACACTAGAGGCTGTTTGCATTGTAGTGTTCTGTGTCTTAGACTTCTCTATATCAGAAAGGTCAAAACTGTTTTAGCTATGGGTATATTCTTGCTACAAATGCTTGTTTTTGATATTTCTCAAAAACAGCAAGTTGCATATCTGATTTTAACAACTTTTTAGAAATCCAAATAATATGGTTACACATCATACATCTTTTCTTGAAAAACATTACCATATATATTGTTTTCATAAAGAAAAATAGTCAGAGCTTGACAGAGACACATAGGAAAACAAAGAGAGAAAAATATGGAAGCCAGATAGTAGAAATAATAAAATTCAATAGAAGGAAAAAATACCAGCACATCATTGATGATATCCTTAAAAATATTTTATCCTTCCAACAATTTTAATGAATCATCTGTCTTAATAACAGTCTTATTGTTTGGGAACAGCTTACCTTCAGAGCACAAGCAGTGGTACCTGTTGAGATCATCCTGACAGACTGCTCCATTGAAGCAGGGACCAGAATCACATTCATTAACTTCAGTTTCACAGTACTGGCCCATGAACCCTACAACAACAATTTACATCTTTAGTGTTCCTTATCCTTAAATGGAACATGGTCACAGTTTTCATGTCTTTATCAAACTACATCAATGAATAGTACCAATGAAGTAGAATATGCCACAATTCAATTTTTACTCCTGAACAATTTTTATTGACTTATTGCATTTTCCAAGCGCTTCGTACAGTGCTCTGCGCATAATAAGTGCTCAATAAATACTATTGAATGAATGAATGAATTTAATCTTGGATACCTTAAATTCCAGGCAAGATAAAATATCTATACTTTCCCTTAGTTTAGAACTGCAATATATGTAAGAATACTTTTATTTAGTAAAAATACATGACATATTTTTTTACCATCAATGAAAACAAATGGCATCTATTATTAGTGTCCTTTAAAGACATTCAAGGAGGCTTTTACTACTGCTTATTGTAGTTGCATATTGGTTCTGACTTAATTAATTGTCATTAAATAAACTTTATTGACTACGTATATTTTGTCTCTAAGATCTGTGAAAAAAATGATTTTATTGTTTTGTTTCTTTTTACCCCATATCTCCCTCTTTTTCCCCCTCATCTCTTTCAATCCCCCTTTTTTGCCCGAATAATAATGATGTCAGTTATTAAGCATTTATTAGATGCTAAACAAGGGGTAGGGACAGGATAATCAGATCAGACACAGTCTTTGTTTGATCATGAGCAATGATATTTATTAAATGCTTACTATGTGCTAAGCATTGTACTAAGCACTTGGGAGGATTCAATATAACTGAGTTGGCAAGCATATTCCCTGCCCACAGGTTCACAAAGTGTACTCAGTTCTTCAGTGGCTCCATCTCCCCAAGTCCTCCCTTCTGTCTTTTGGCTCCTGACAAGATTTGGTCTGTCCCAGACTTTCTTTCTGTTCACCTTGGGGAGGGGTAGAAGAATAGGGCAAAGTCAGGGAAAGGGAATGGAAAGAAGATTAAGAGAGGATAGGGCCACAGTAGAGGAATAAAAATAGAGAGGAGGAGGTGGAGAATAGGAGGAGAATCAAGCAATCAATTAGCTTTATTGAGCACTTACTGTATGCAGAGTAGTAAAGTATTTAGGAGAATACAAAATAATAATAAAAATAATAAGAAGAAGAATGTTATTTGTTATGCACTTACTATGTGCTAAGCAGTGGGGTAGATACAAGGTAATGAGGCTGTCCCACATGAGGCTCCCAGTCTTATTCCCCATTTTACAGATGAGATAACTGAGGCACAGAGAAGTTAAGTGACTTGTCCAAAGTCACACAGCTATTCCTGGATTAGAACCCACAACCTCTGACTCCCAAGCCCATGTTATTTCCCCTAAACTATGCTGCTTTTCTATTTAGTTTGGTAGATATGTTCCCTGCCCACAGGAAGCTTACAGTCTAGAAGGAGAATGGAAGAAAGCAAAAATGAGAAGCGAAAATAAAAAGCACAGATGGGTAGAGAGAAAACACAAAAGGGCTGTAGGTTGATGATACAAGATCATAGAAGGGGCAGGGACCTGAGGGAGTTGAGGTGAATGGAAAGGGTGGAGGATTTGTGGGTCTAGAGGAGATAAATTCATTCATTTCATTCAGTCGTATTTATTGACCACTTACTATTTGCAGAGCACTGTAATGAGTGCTTGGAATGTACAATTTGGCAATGGATGGAGACAATCCCTGCCCAACAACGGGCTCACAGTCTAAAGGGGGAGACAGACAGCAAAACAGTACAAGTAGTCTGGCATCAATACCATCAAAATAGATAAATATAATCATATATCATAGAATTATATATACATATCATTAATAAAATAGAGTAATAAATAATATATGTAAATATATGCAAGTGCTTGGGGAGGGAAAAGGGGTAGAGCAGAGGGAGGAAGTAGAGTTAATGGAGAGGGATGGAGGGGCAGAGGGAAAGGGAGGGCTCAGTCTGGGAAGGCTTCCTGGAGAAGGTGAGCTCTCAGTAGGGCTTTGAAGAGGGGAAGAGAGTTAGTTTGGCAGATGTGAGGAGGGAGGGCATTCCAGGTCAGTGGTAGGACATGGGCCAGGGGTCAATGGCGGGATAGGCGAGAACAAGGGACCGTGAGGAGGTGAGCAGCAGAGGAACGGAGTGTGAGGGGTGAGCAGTAGAAGGAGAGAAGGTAGGTAGGAGGTAGGAGGGGACAAGGTGATGGAGAGCCTTGAAGCCCAGAGTGAGGAGTTTTTGTTTCATGCGAAGGTTGATAGGCCACCACTGGAGGTTTTTGAGGAGGGGAGAGACAAGCCCAGAGCATTTCTGCAGGAAGATGATCCGGGCAGCGGAATGAAGAATAGACTGCAGTGGGGAGAGACAGGAAGATGGGAGATCAGAGAGGATGCTGACACAATAATCCAGTCAGGATATTATGAGACATATTTGGGTATGGAGACCAAATCAGGCATGATAACATGGAATACTTGGAAGGGATTTCGAGAGTGGCAATTTATAAGGGGGTACAAGATGGTTTTAGGGGGAGAGGAGACGGATGAGGAAGTTGTGATGAGAGAGAGAGAATTTTCAGATTTTAGCATCTACCCAATCTCTCCAAACACAGTGACTTCCGGGAAGAGTTTTATACCAAACAGCTAGACTTAATAATAATAATAATAATGTTGGTATTTGTTAAGTGCTTACTATGTGCCGAGCACTGTTCTAAGCGCTGGGGTAGACACAGGGGAATCAGGATGTCCCACGTGGGGCTCACACCCTTAATCCCCATTTTACAGATGAGGTAACTGAGGCACAGAGAAGTTAAGTGACTTGCCCACAGTCACACAGCTGACAAGTGGCAGAGCTGGGATTCGAACTCATGACCTCTGACTCCAAAGCCCGGGCTCTTTCCACTGAGCCACGCTGCTCCTCCTCCGGAAACAGACTTCTGTTTCCTTTCATTATATGCACAGTGCCTCCCACCTATAAATAGCAATAATGATACTATGGTTACTAGAGAAAACACTAAAACTGCTTGATCAAGTATAAAGAAGTTTAAAATACAGACATATAGAAAGAAAGCATAGGTCTCTGAGAGTTAATCCAATATAACTTTCAGGAAATACCATAAAGTAAATTTAAAGACTTCCATAAACAGAATATTGAGTAATCATTACCACTTGCTACTGCAGATTTAACACTAAACAGCATGTAATTAAAATGCTTTCTATCACTGAAAATATTGTCTCAAAAATCTTGAAGGGGATTATTAGTAGATAAAGAGATTTGCAATATTTATTTTTCTATTAGAGGATAGAAAGTAATTGGATTTTCATTAATGGGGTATTTCATTATCTTCATTTTAAGATATATTTGGAATAAACCTGAACATTACAAGTGAATGATTCCCTCACTGTATTAAAAATTATAAGTTTGGAAACCTGGAACATTAATTTTCACACCTTCTATAATTGTGAAATAAGTCAAACAGTAAATGTAGGGTGTTTTTCCAAATAAAATGTAAGACCAGGAGCTTTCAACTTAATCAAATTCTATAGTGTTTTCATTTGTCAACAACTGTTCCTTTAGTATTTTGGGTGGACTTCTTCCGTCTCTAAAATTGCTAAAAGTAGCTAATAAATATATGATGCACAACATCAAATGGTTTCTATATTATGTTGGTCTGGAAAATCTGTGGGGTTATTGAAGTATTGTTTTTACTAAAAATGTGGAAATATACCAAATGAAAAACTTGAACATTTTCCTACAAAAAAGTGATATTTCATATCTGAGTACCTCATTTTAAATCCCACATCAGTTTGTCAGTTTGGAAAAAAATGAATTTTTGGAAATCATTAAAATTATTTTTTTTTTAGATTTTGACGTTTACAGTCATTTGGGGTATCTGTTCTTATTTAATGACCAGCATTCCTTTCTAGAGAGTTCTCCAAAAACACCCCAAAAGTTAGGAATTCATACCCTCCTCCTGTCAGTTCATAGATGAAATCATTTTTCCAAGGCAATTTGCACTGGCCTTCTAGCCATCCAAAGGTCTGCTGATACTGAGGTGTTAAATGGATATGATTGCTCTGAAAGAACTACTTCTGATTATCTGATTTAGCATCTGCCTAGATAAATCTCATCTTCTTCTAAAAGTTAAATGAAGGGCAAATGAATGTTTCAAAGGTTAAACATCTGATCTAAATCTTCATGAGACAAAACTTTTCCGACAATACTACACTGCTTAGTCCAAAATAGAGTTTTCTTTCACATGACTATTGACCGAAAACAAAAGAATAAATTAAGATTGGACTGGATATTACTCATTAAAAATAAATCAGTGTCCTGATTAATAGAAAACTCCCTTAATATAGGAGAAAAAAATGTTGATTATTTGATTAATTTCATCTTTTTTGTTTCTATAAATTATCCATGTATATATTGTTTTTTATTTATTGTCTCATTGTTGGGTTCGTGCTATCCAAAATCTACCAAACATTTTAATACTTTAAAGGTATAAAACAGCTCTAAATATGCTAAAAATATTTTATTTTCATTCATATTAGCTAAATTTTATCTTTTTTTGCTCAATTTAGTTGGTTGATTCAACTTTAAGGGTTGTTCATAAGTACTCAACAAATATCTTTATAAATATTAATTTAATTATTTTACACTGTGATTTTTCTAAGAAACAAACTAATCCTTGAATATTTAACAAAGCAATGCATAACTTTTTAAAAAAAAAATTCTGAAACAACTTCCAGTGGACCTGGCAGACATCTCATAACTTTACATTTCTGTCAAAATCCTAACCAGGTACTTCTGAACTTCTGGATCAGCTATGAAAGAGTATCGGCAACTCAACACTCCTGCAATCCTAGTGTCGCAGCAAACCACAACTTGGCACAGGAATTATTGGTTTGGCAGCACATCAAATGCAGGGAACTGCACCAGAATCTCTGCTCATTTTTCCCAGACTTTGCAGTAGATCAGGGCTCTTGAAATTATTTAGCAAATTTATTGTCCTAAATAGTTCACCAAGATTCCAAGACAACTTTATTATGGCCGGCTGGGCAGATTGGAATAAAGTCATTCTCCATGTGCAATGGAGTAAAGCAGGGAGACATATTTGGCCTGATCTTATTCAATGCCTTCTAGGCAGTCATGTTGGATAATGCAACAAGAAATCTAAATGCAGGTGTATAAAACATTTATGCACCTCTGGGAAAGTCTTTCAATAACATAGTCTGAGAATCCTGGAGGCAGTCAATAAAGAATTGCAGTGTATAGATAACTGGGTCCTTAAGTCACACATCCAAAAAAAAAAAAATCCAAATGATGGTAAACCACTGTATCGAATCAGCTAGACAGCAAAGGCTTATGATACGCCTAAAAGTGATATGTCAGCCAGACAAACCATATTTCACAACCCAAATTTCATATTGACAATGCAGAGCTAAACACTGTGATTAAACACTGTAACACAATTTTATTATTTATGAAGCACAATGATCAATGACATAACAGTAGACAAGAAAGTAGAAATCAAGAAAGCCAGCACATCTTTCAGAAGATGTTCAAACACAAATGTGGCAGCAGCATGGTAGACAAAATAAGAGCCTACATAGCTCTAGTGCTGTGAGACCAGGACCCGACTCAGACATGTTCACTGTCAGATTTACACTGTTATGCAGCTTTAGCTGTTCTTTGCTCACCAATCTGCAGTCAATATTCAATTCTCTGCTCCTATCATGTTGGTGATTAATAATCAAACCAGTCATTCAATGTTTTATCAAATAACAAATAAACCCAGTTCATCTATAATAAGTGTTTCCATTCTAACAATGTACTTTGGATAATATACTCTTAGAAAACTAGGGAAATTAAAATAATAAAAAAAGGAACCGTCTATCTGGACCGACTATGATTACAATGCCAGAATTAAAAAAATTGCTCTATGTGAAAGACACTGGCAAGGTATATTCTAGATACATGTTCCTTAATATGGGCCTCACCAGCACTATAAATGTTGTGTTAAAGGAGAACAAAGTGTGACATTTTCTAAAAGACTTAAATAATTACGGGTGAGCGAGTCTCAGGCATTGCTCACTCCTTCACTGCTTAATTCATTTTCTAGGATTTTTCTTCTCTGGAAGGTATATTTTTCCATGTAATTATTATGATTTCTTTATTTTAAGTTTGGTATTTGCAGGAAAAGAGTCAGAAGAGATTCAGAAAAAAAAAAGAAATGTATTATTTTCTCCGAAAAGGAAGAAAGTAACTGCAAAGTAGATTCAGAGTGAGCAATCTCTAGTGAATGCTAAATTTCTAAAATTGCAGATTGCAAGTTTGCAAAGTTCCAAAGCTAATGCTTCCAAAATAGAGAAAGGGTTGTAGAAGCACTTTTAAAATCTGATTTCCAAGAAACAAGAACTGTTTCTACTTTATATCACAGTTTTTTAAAAAATGCTTTCTTGACAGCCCAATGCGTTGTGAGATAAAATGTTAACTGTGCAGATGCACCTTGAAATGAAATATTTAAGAGGGTGGAAAGTCATCATAGTGTAGAGTATTGTTATAAATGTAGAAGTTAACTCTGAAATTGACTTCAAAAATAAAGCTCTCATTTTACGTCATCATTTTCTACCTCACTAATTTCACTTTTTCATCTCACTAATTGCCACTTTTTCCACAGTTCTGTTAGCCATTTTAGATGATTTTTGAATCATTGTACTTTTAGAATGAAGCAATATTCCACATTGTATTAAATTGATTAACAGAGCTATCTTACAGATTACTCATGTTTCTGTCAGTATTCTTTATATGTATTCCAAGGTATGTGATAGCATTCAATTTTATTAGAATATGAAATACCATAGTGAGTTAAAACACATCTTCAAATTATGTTTTCCTTATCCCTGGTGTAAGTTTCAAAACCTTAGAGTTAAAAATTATTTTCTTCTAGAAAACTCCATAGATATCTGAATGATTTTTATCTTCTTATTATCACAGGATTGAAAACTCAGTCCATCAAGGTGTATCTTTTTCTTTCCATTTTCCAATCCCTTCCCTGTCTCCCCTCATCTATGTGATAGACAAGCAGATTTGATGGCCCCCTTCAAGGCTCAGCCCTCAAATTAGCTCTGAGGGAATGAATGTTAGTGCCTAATTGTCCACTGCTAACAGAGAAGCCTCTGAAAAATTAGGATTCTGTGACCCATTCTGGGCAACATGGAGCAAAACCTCTGCAGATATGCTTCCTCAACCTATCCCAAAGAATGTAAGGTCCCAGCACCTGAACCTTTCTTGCTGAATTCATTCATTCATTCATTCATTCATTCATTCATTCATTCATTCATATTAATTGAGCATTCATTGTGTCCAAAATACTATACTAAGCACTTGGGAGAGTACAATACAATAATAAATGGACACATTCCCTGCTCACAAAGAACTTACATTCTAAAAGGAGAGGCAGACAATATGAATAAATAAATAAATAAATTACAGCTATGTACATGAGTGTCGTGGGTATGGGAGGGGGGATGAATAAAGGAAGCAAGTCAGGGTGATAGAAAAGGGAGTGGGAGAAGAAAGGAGAGCTTAGTCAGGGAAGGCCTCTTGGAGGAGATGTGCCTTCAAAAAGGCTTTGAAGTGGGGGAGAGTAATGTCTCTCGCATATGAGGAGGGAGGCCAATCAAGGCCAGAGAGAAGACGTGGGCGAGAGGTGGACGGCAAGATAAAGAAAATCAAGATAATGTTAGAAGGTTAACATTGGAGAAGCCAAGTGTAGCAAAGTGTATCTATGGAAGAGCTAAGCTTAAGGAGCATTATTCAAGGCCAGTTTCACCCTTTAGTCTCCTTAGGAAAAGGGCACTAAGAACCTTAAATTCCCCTCTAGACTGTAAGCTCATTATGTACAGCGAATGTATCTGCTAATTCTAATGTGTTGTGTTCTCCCAAGAACTTGGTTCAGTGCTCTGCACATAGTAAGCACTCATTAAGTACAACTGATTGATTAACAATGGTATGGCCAGCCAACTGAGAGCTGAAAGTGCTGGATCTTTTCCTATCACCAGTCAGGAAAGCAGGTCTGGATGAACATTTAGGAATATTTAACTTATTTTAATACCTGGTAGCTGGATTGACTGTAAGCTAAACTGTAAATTCTTTTGGTAATAATAATAATAATAATAGTATTTGTTAAGGTTTTACTATGTGCCAAGCACTGTTCTAAGCACTGGGGAAGAAAGCGTGGCTCAGTGTGGAAAGAGCCTGGGTTCGGGAGTCAGAGATAACGTGTTCAAATCCTGGGTCTGCCGCTTGTCAGCTGTGTGACTTTGGGCAAGTCTCTTCACTTCTCTGGGCCTCAGTTACCTCATCTGTCAAATGGGGATTAAGGCAGTAAGCCCCAAGTGGGACAACCTGATCACCTTGTATCCTCCTCAGCGCTTAGAACAGTGCTTTGCACATAGTAAGTGCTTAACAAATGCCATCATCATCATCATCATATAAGGTAATCAGGTTGTCCCAGGCAGGGCACACAGTCTTAATCCCCATTTTACAGATGAGGTAACTGATGCACAGAGAAATTAAGTGATTTGCCCAAAATTACACAGTTGACAAGTGGCGGAGCCGGAATTAGAACCCACAACCTCTGTCTGACTCCCAAGCCTGAATGTATCTACCAACTTTGTTTTATTATACTCTCACTTAGTACAATGCACTGCACATAGTGAGAGCTCAATAAATACCATTGATTTATTGAATGATTGCTAATAGATTTCCATATCACTCTGCGATGACACTTGTATTCTGGAAGCACAGATATAAGAATGCACTGAAATTAAACCTTCCAAGACCACAGTTCCATATTATACTGCAGAGAGGACGAGTTACCTGGGTAAAACGAGTTACCTGGCCATACAAAAGTTCACATTTGAATCAAATACTGTTGTATAAGCAATATATTATCCACTATATAAAGTACCTCACTGTAAATTCTACAAGAGCAGGAGTCATGTCTTTTCAGCGTAAAAAACATAATAGGCTTTCTGTGAATACCATGCCCCCCCACCACCCTCTATTCCACAACATCCAAATTAATTGCAGTCTCTGCCTCAGTGACTCAGGTAAGGGCCGGGAAGTGGGACTGCAAGTCAGTGGGAATCAGCTGGATGAGGGAGACAGAAGCAGTTGTGCTGGCAGTCATGGTGGTTGTTGCTGTAATAGCTCCTAAGAGCTAGAATTGAAGGTACTACACAACCCAATCACCACAGAATGGGAGAGGGCCAGGCCTGAGAGGAGGCAGGAAATAGGGAATGCCAAGGGGTAGTAGGGACAGGGAGGGATCAGAGACTTTGTAAGCACTAAAACAGCACTAAGTGCTGCAAACAATGGGTTTAGACAATTTTCTCGAGGAGTTCTATCAATAAATCAATCATAATTTTTGAGTGTTTACTGTGTGCAGAGCACGGTACTAAGTACTTGGAAAGAACAATACAATAGAGTTGGCAAACACATTCCCTGCCCACAACAAATTTACAAGTCTTAAATTTTATGGGAATATATTATAGAAGAGGTTGGCTACCTATGGCTCGTAAGATATCATTGGCTCATTATGAAATCAAATATGGCTCTTAAGCCAGAGGTGGTTAGGCATTTAAACAGCTGTACTCGTCCTTGGGCTAACGCATGGTACTGTATGCAGTATCAGCACTGCCAATGCATCCTAAAAGTTTAAAAGTTGGGGCAGATAGTTCAGGGCTGATGGTCTCCAATAAGGTCCCTTGCTTCTAGAGGTCAGGGAGGAAGATGGAGAGAATCAGCAGGAAGATGCCTGCCTTGGGTCTTGTCCTAGGTGTGGTGAATGATCCCTAAAAGATTGGGCTCTTATAGGATTCCCAGTGGGCTCTGAGGCTTGGCGGGTAGCCTTGAGTAGGGCCAGATCCATGTTATTCAGACTGCCCATCCGGCACAGTTCCAACTGGATAATTCTCTCTCCATTCTGTCCAGGGAGAAGTTTCTGGGGGCCAGGATTCAGGAACCCACCACATAGCTCTAGAAAGCCCTCCTTCCTCCCAACCCCTATCCCCCACATCCAAGCAGCAATGCTGAAACTAGCTGCCAGTCACAGGGTAGATAGAGAAGGTTCTTGGACTGACCTGGGGAGAGCAGGGACCCACTTGACCCCAAATGCCTCACTGTAGCCCCTTCTGGGAAAGAAGAAACGTACCTGTCTTTAGCTAGGGATACAAGTGGAGAAGTAGGAGGTGAATTGTTATTCCTGTCCTTGCTGAAGCATGGAGACAATGTCCTATAGCATTCTTGAGCAAGGGAAGGGCAGGGAGGAAAAGTGAGAGAAAGGAAGGAGGAAGAGATGAGCCTCTTTCACTGCTCATCTCTCAATCATTGCCTTCCCTTGTCACTTTAATCATAATAATGATTAAGGTATTTGTTAAGCTGTATGTGACAGACACTGTACTAAATGCTGGAATGGATACAAGCAAATCGCATCATCTCCCTCCTACCCTTCCTTTCCAAACTCCTGAAGCGAGTCATCTACAATCTCTGCCTCAAATTCCTCTCCTCCAACTCTCTCCTGGACTCCCTCCAATCTGGCTTCCATCACCTCCACTCTACCGAAACTGCCCTCTCAAAGGTCACCAATGACCTCCTTCTTGACAAATACAATGGCTCCTACCCTCTCCTAATCCTCCTTGACCTCTTAGCTGCATTTGACACTGTCGGCCATACCCATCTCAACACATGATCCAACCTTGGCTTCACTGACTCCATCTTCTCCTGGTTCTTCTCATCTCTCAGGCCATTTATTCTCAATCTCCTTTGCCGGCTCCTCCTTCCCCTCCCATCCCCTAACTGTAGGTGTTCCTCAAGGGTCAGTTCTTGGCCCTCTTCTGTTCTCTATCTACACTCACTCCCTTGGTGAAATCATTTTCTCCCACGGCCTCAACTTTCATCTCTACGCAGATGACACACAAATCTACACCTCCTCCCGGTTCTCTCTCTTTCCCTCCAGACTCGCATCAATTCCTGCCTTCAAGACATCTACACATGGATGCCCTTCTGCTGCCTAAAACTCAACTTGTCAAAGACAGAGCTCTAGTGGTTGCCTATCGACCTCAATATCAAGTAAAAACTCCTCACTATTGGCTTCAAAGCTCTCCATCATCTTGCCTCCTCTTACCTCGCCTCCCTTCTCTCCTATATTCCAGCTTGCACACTCCGCTCCTCTGCTGCTAACATTCTCATTGTGCCTCGTTCTCACCTGTCCCGCCGTCGACCCCTGACCCACATCCTACCTCTGGCCTGGAATTCCCTCCCTACTCACATCCGACAAACTAGCACACTTCCCCCTTCAGAGCCCTACTGAAAGCTCATTTCCTCCAGGACACCTTCCCACACTAAACCATTATTTTCCTCTTCTCCTCTTCCCCTTCCCATTGCCCCAACTCCCTCCTTCTTCTCTACCCCCTTCCCAGCCCCACAGCATTTGTGTATATATGTACATATTTATTATTCTATTTATTTTATTAATGATGTGTATATATCTACAATTCTATTCATTTATATTGATGCTATTGGTGCCTGTGTTCACTTGCTTTGTTTTGTTGTCTGTGTCCCTCCTTCTAGACTGTGAGCCTGTTGTTGGGTAGGAATTGTCTCTATTTGTTGCTGGATTTTACTTTCTAAACACTTAGTTATAACAGTGATAATGATGGTATTTGTTAAGTGTTTACAGTGTGTGAAGCATTCATTTATTCACTCAGTAGTATTTATTGCGAGCTTACTATGTGCAGAGCACTGTACTAAGCACTTGGAATGTACAATTCAGCAACAGATGGAGACAATCCCTGCCCAATGATGGGCTCACAGTATAAACAGGGGCTCACAGTTCTAAATGCTGGGGAGGATAAAAGGTGATCAGGTTGTGTCACGTGGGGCTCACAGTCTTAATCCCCATTTTACAGATGAGATAACAGGTACAGAGAAGTTGTGACTTGCTCAAAGTCACACAGCTGACAAGTGGCAGAGCCAGGATTAGAACCCATGACCTCTGACTCCCAAGCCTGTGCTCTTTCCACTGAGCCATGCTGCTTCTCATACAGTGCTCTGCACACAGTTAGTACCAATAAATACGATTGAATGAATTAATGAAGCAAATCAGACTGTACACAGTCCCTTGTCCCACATGGGGTTCACAGTTTCAATCCCCATTTTACAGATGAGGTAACTGAGGCACAGAGAAGTTAATTGACTTACCTAAGGCCACACAGCAGACAAATGGCAGAACTGGCATTAGAACCCATGATCTTTTGACTTCCAGACCCAGCACTTTCCCATCCTTCCCTTCCCTTCTGGCTATAACTGTTGATGCTATGAATAGCTGTTGCTATGAAGCAGCCATGTAGTGCAATGACATCATTATAATGTGCTGTGAATATGATTCATGCACCTTCCATTGACTCTGATGGCCACTATATGGGAAGGCAGAGAGAGACATGGAATGAGGCATTTTTATAAGGTAGACTCAGGATGAAGCTTTGCTGATGTTTAAACCATAGAATTGGCTCCTTTATTCATTCATTAATTCAGTCATAGTTATTAAGCACTTACTGTGTGCAGAGCACTATACTAAACACTTGGGAAAGTACAGTACAACAATAGATAGTGACAATCCCTGCACACAACAAGCTCACAGTCTAGAGAGGGGGAGACATACATCATTACAAATACAATTTTATATATTTGCATTGATGTCTATACATAAGTGCAGTGGGATGGGATGATGGGAGGAGCAAAGGGAATAAGTCAGGATGATGCAGAAGGGATTGGGAGATGAGGAAAAGTGGGGTTTAGCCTGGGAATATCTTTTGGAGGAGATGTGCTTTCATTTTTACTTTGAAGAAGGGGAGAGTAATTGTCTGGCAGGTTTGAGGAGGAAGAGCATTCCTGGCCAGAGGCAGGACGTGGCCCAGGCTCAGCGGTGAGACAGGCGAGATCAAAGCACACTGAGAAGGGTAGCACCAGAGGTGCAGAGTCCATGGGCTGGGTTGTAGGAGAGAAGCGAGTTGAGGTAGGAGTGGGCAAGGTGATACAGTGCATTAAAGCCAATAGTGAGGAGTTTTTCTTTAATACGGAGGTCAATAAACTGCCATTGGAGATATTTGGAGAGGGGGATGACATGTCCTGAATGTTTCTGTAGAAAGATGATCTGGGCAGCAGAGTGAAGTATGGACTGGAGTGGAGAGGCAGGAGGTTGGGCAGTCAGAAAGGAGACTGATGCAGTAATCCAGGCAGGATAGAATGAGTGACTGTATAAACGTGGTAGGGGTTTGGATGGAGAGGAAAGGTGATCTTGTTGGATCTTGTTGATGTTGTGAAGTGGGACAAATGGGATTTGGTGATGGATTGAATATGTGTGTTGAATGAGAGAGCAGAGGCAAGGATAACGCCAAGGTTATGGGCTTGTGGGACGGGAAGGACGGTGGTGCCATCCACAGTGACAGGAAAGTCTGTGAGAGGACAGAGTTTGGGTGGGAACATAAGGAGCTCTGTTTTCTGTTCAGTTTGAGGTGATGGGAGGGCATCCAAATAGAGATGTCTTGAAGGAGATGTGAGTCTGGAGAGAGGGAGAGAGATGAGGGGAGGAGATGTAGATTTGGTCATCATATGCATAGAGATGGTAGTTGAAGCCACGGGAGTGAATGAGTTTTCCAAGAAAATGACTGTAGATGGAGAATAGAAGCGGATTAAGAACTGACCCTTGAGGGACAACCCCACTGTTAGGGGGTCCCTACTTGATCTCTTTGGATACCAACTGCTCAACTGTTTTACTTCTTTGCACAAGGGTGGGCTTACCCAGATTTACAGGATAAATGTGTGTGCATGCATGATTCTTCTTTTATAAGAATCGTGGGAAGCAGCGTGGCTCAGTGGAAAGAGCCTTGGCTTCAGAGTCAGAGGTCATGGGTTCGACTCTCGGCTCTGCCACTTGTCAGCTGTGTGACTGTGGGCAAGTCACTTAACTTCTCTGTGCCTTAGTTACCTCATCTGTAAAATGGGGATTAACTTTGAGCCTCACGTGGGACAACTTGATTACCCTGTATCTATCCCAGTACTTAGAACAGTGCTCGGCACGTAGTAAGCGCTTAACAAATACCATCATCATCATCATCATTATAAAAATAGCTCTTAAATGGACAGCTCAACATAATCATCCACCTCTGGAATTAAGACCATATTTTGCTCTATATTCCCATCTAAAACACTATTGAAAAGAATAAAGAAGTTTACTTTACTTTCTCCCATGTTTCCCAACTGTCTATCCAACAAAAAAGTTTGGTACCTAGTGAGAGCAAGTAAACTCCATCAAGAGATGATTCTCTAGTTGGGAACACAATTGTACTTCCTTATATCCAGGCACTTAAGCACTCAGTAGGAAGGCATTTCCTATCCTCATCAATAATGGATTCTGTTCCACAACAATGCCCTTCACCGGACACAAACGAATTGGTTTCAATTCAAAGGTCTTGGACCTCCCTGCATCACTTGGAACTCCCCAGAAGTAATTGATTGAAATCCATTTTCATCACGGGTGCAGTCGTAACTTCTAGATGCATGTCTTCCGGCACACTACACCAGCTTGGTTTCAATGTGATAAATGTTACCTGAAATGTAAACTGAAATGTAATCTCAGAACAGGGAAGGAGCTGTCACCAACAGCAGCTCATATCCATCAGGTCTGTGATCTATAACTACAAGGCATTATAGATCCATTGAAAAAAGAAAGGAATATACATATATATATAAAATTATATATATATATATATATATATATTTATTTATTTTTACTTTCACCACTCCTCTGGTTTAGGAGGTCGGAGTTCACTTTAGATCCACAGAAAAGTATGCTTTCTCCTAAGTAAAGGGACCTGGAGGTAGACTTTTAAAATGATTGCTACTTGGAAGGTTTCTGTCCTGTCATCCTCCCTCTAAACTGTAAGCTCACTGTGAGCAGGGAATGGGTGTTCTACCTCTGTCACATTGTATTCTTCCGAGCATTTAGGGAAGTGATTTGACCTGGTGGATAGAGTTCGGGCCTGAGAGTCAGAGGATCTGGGTTCTAAGCTCAGCTCAGTCACTTGTTTGCTTTGTAACCTTGGGCAAATCATTTCACTTCTCTGTTCCTCAGGTCCCTCATCTGTAAAATGGGGACTATGACTGTGAGCCCTGTGTGGGATATAGACCCTGTTCAACCTGATTAGCTTTGTCTAACCCTGAGCTTAGAAGAGTAACTGGCATATAATAAGTGTTTAACAAATACCTTAAAAAACACTTAGCACTGTCCTCTGCATATATTAAGTGCTTAATAAATATAAATGATTGATTGATCTGGAACTCAGACTATGAGGGAATTGGGGCTAAGGGATCAGTTCTCTATGGCATATGACGCTCACTATTTTTTATATTCCAGGTATTTTGGTCTTAAAGCCATAATTCCTCAATGATCTCCCTGCCTCTTGTCTCTCCCCTCGCCAGTCCATACTTTACTCTGTTGGCTGAATCATTTTTCTGAAGTAACGTTTAGTCAGTGTATGGCTGTACAGATACTTTTCTATCAAACAGAACCTTCTTACTATCAACTTTGAGGCACTCAATCAGCTCTCTCCCTCCTACCTAACCTCACTGACCTCCTACTACAATCCAATCTACACAATCCACTCTTCTAATACCAACCTACTCTTAGTATCTTGATCTCATTTGTCCCACCAGTGACCCCTTGCCCACTGTCCCTGAGGCCTGAAATTCCTACTCCTTCTTATCCATCAATCCACCACTTATCCCACTTTCAAAGCTTTCCTAAAAATCACAGTTCCTCTGTGAGGCCTTCTTTAACTAAGCCCTCATTTCTCCTAGTCACCCTTTCTAACACTCACTATTCATTTGTCTTTGGACCCCTTAAGGTCTTTGATATCCCAGCTCAATAGCACTTAGAAACATGACTTATACTCTTTCTTCAGCTATAATTATTTTAATGTCCATCTCCTCCTGTAGACTGTAAGCTTCTTGTGGACAGGGAATGGGTCTACCAAATCTATTGTATTTTACTTTCTGAAGTGCTTAGTACAGTGCTCTGCACAGTATATACTTAATAAATATATTCAATTGATGGATTTTCTGCTTGATAGACTGGAAGTCTCTTGTGGCCAATAAACAGGTCTGCCAACTCTATTGTATTGGACTCTCCCAAGTGCTTAGTTTAGTGTTTTGCACTTAATAAGTGCTCAATAAAAACCATTGACTGATTGATTGATGGTTATTTCCTTCCCTGTAATTGCCTTGCTGTCTTTATGGGAAGCAAAATGAACTAGTAGAAAGAGCACAGGCCTGGGAGTCATAGACCTGTGTTCTAATTCCAATTCTGCCAACCTTGGGCATGTCAATTAGCTGCTCTGCCTCAGTTTCCTCATCTGTAATATGGGGATGAAATTTCTGTTTATATTGTGAGCCTTGTGTGGGACAGGGACTGTGTCTGAGTGCATTATTTTATAGCTACCCCAGTGATTAAAACTGTGGTTGACATACAGCAAGTGCTAATGAACACCACAAGTTCCCAACCACCAATTGGATATTTTGAAATCCTCAGGTTTCCAGAGAGATGGACTGTAAAATAGCACAGTCTATCACTGTTATCCACACATACTCCTCTGATATTTCACCTGCGGAACTGTCAGCAACTATTTTTGCTTCTCATGTTCCCCACCCATGAACATGCCAGTAGAGAAACAATCTCCAGAAATTTTCCCTTTAAAATGGTGCTGAAATTCATCTCCCTTGCTAACTCTTTTCTCCACGTTCAAATATTTCTGCATAAATAGTGCTGTTCCAGCTGATTTCACCAGGTGGGTGATTGATATTCTATTCAAAAGAGGAGAGCCATCTTGGGAAGTGAGCAATTTCACTCTATGTGCAACGCTGGCCTAGCTTGGACCCTCATACTCCCTTGTAAAGAAATCCTGAAATTTAAAGCGCAGGGCCAGCCACATGTATCCATCCTCACCTGGGTGGGGAAATCTCACATGGAGAGCCAAGTTAACAAAAGTTGGGAATGGGACTCCTTGGACAGGCTCTTGCAATCACTAGTTGGGCCAGACTGGTGCAGACCTAGAGGAAGTTGGAAGAGAACTTCTCAGCATTTCTCTTTCCACTATCCTATATTTGTTCCATTTAGGCTTCCCTCAACTACCTCGAAAAGTGTCAAAGCCTGATCTAGCAAGCAAAATGAACAACCAAGCCTACCTTTGACATGGACACTTGGGTTGCTGAGAGAAGCTGCATAGCAATGTTTGTTTTTAAAAGAAAAATTCTATACAACTTCCTCTGCATTTGAATCCTATAACATTTGCTCTACATCTGATTGGAGATTGTAGACTATTTCTTCTTGATAAATCCTATTAATATTTTCATTTTCTTCACCTATCAATCTGAAAAATGCAGCCTTGGTTAGGTTTCCCCTATAGGTTGTGCACATTACCTTAGCTGATATACCAATCCTTGATAACTGCAAAGAATATGAATTAGCAAAAATCTTGAACTTAAGGGCCCAGTAAAAGGCACCTCCTCACAAATTTGTTTTCTATCTCCAATGGAACATTTGGAGAATATAAAAACCAACTTGAATCTTCTATGTTTATAAGTATACTGAAGTCAGGGAGTGCAATTTCAATAAGGGTACTCACTGAAATTTGTAAATAGAAAATGGTAAGTACTATATTCAGCCAGTCCAAGGGTTTAGAAAGGATTCTGTGCTTGCAAGATGAGCCAGACACAGATTTTGTCTGCTTGATCTAGAAAAAAAAGAGGTTTATAAATGAAGGTTTAGAGTTCAAAAGTAAGCTTTAGTCAAGATGAAACTGAGCCCTTATCTCACCGAAGTAAAGATCTGACTGCCAAAAAATTCATTGAGTGGGAGACATTAGTACTTGGGCACTAAACTAGCTTTTCTGCCAATCCAGAAGTGGCATGATAAATTAAAGTCAAAATTTCAGTTTGGCCAATTGATGAAATAAAATAATCCATAGGATAGTAAATCATAACTTGCTATCATATTCATATTTCAAAAATGGCACCCAATCATGTTAATTTGATCATTGAAATGTAAAAGGAAAGTGATGGAAAAATAATTTTATTTCAAAAAAGTAAAGTGAATTTTACTATGGTTTTGATAAGGAACTAGATAAGATTTGTTTGAGAATGTGAGACTGTTTTGTGTGGAGAGAAATTCATTCATTCAATAGTATTTATTGAGCACTTACTATGTGCAAAGCCCGTACTAAGCGCTTGGAATGAACAAGTCGGCAACAGATAGAGACAGTCCCTGCCGTTTGATGGGCTTACAGTCTAATCGGGGGAGACGGACAGACAAGAACAATGGCAATAAATAGAGTCAAGATGGCTTGTGCCCATGAGAAGAAGTGTTGCCTAGTGGAAGAGCAGTCAGTAGACCTGTGTTATAATCCCAGCTCAGCCACTTGCCTGTTGTGTTATCTTGCATAAGTCATGCAACTTCTTTGTAACTCTGTTTCCCTATTTATGCAATTGGGAATCAATATCTGTCCTCCTTGCTACCTAAACTGGGAGCCCCATGTGGGTCACAGATTGTGTCCAATCTGTATCTACCTCAGAGTTTAGTACATAATAAGTGCTTAAAAATATCAGAATTATTATGAGTGCTAAATGAGTTTTATTTAACAGAAGGTTTTAGAGAATGAAACTCCCATAACATAGGAGAACCATATTTACTAGAAGAGGACTCTCTTACTTTACAGGGAAGTCTATGAGGGAGGAAATGCAGGAGGCAAGATAGAATATGGCAAATGCCTGGACCAGCATGGTAACAATTTGGATGGAGACAAAGAGATGGATTTTTGAGATACTGTGATGAAAGAGCTCTCAGGATTTGGTAACTAAATGAGTGTATGTTGAAAGTGGGAGAGGAATCAGGAACAATACCAAGATCGTAGATCTGACTGATGGGACAAATTAGAGTTGGAAACAGTGACAAGAAAGTTAGATAGGGCAGAGGATTTAAAGGAAAGCTGAGTTCATTTCGGGGCATATTAAGCTTGAGGTTCTAGTAACACATCCTTGTAGTGATATCTTCCTGGAGACATAAGGCTTATGAGAATGCAGAAGAGAGAGGTTAGAACTAATGTAGCAAATAAGGGAGTTATTCATATACAGGTGATAGATGATGCTGTGGGACCAGATGAGTATTCTGAGAAGCATGTCTGGATTAAGAATAGAAGGAAATTTAGAACTGAAATCTGAGGGACACCCACAGTTAGGGAACAGGGGGCAGAAGGAGAAATGGTGAAAGAGGCTGAGGAGGATCAGTCAGAGAGGCAAGAGAACAGAGATAAATCAATCAATAAATAAGCTGCATTTTTTGAGTGATTACTGTGTGCAGAATACTGTACTACACACTTGGAAGTGTGTAGCCTCCCTCCAGGCTATAAGCTCCTTCTGGACAGGGAACATATATATCAACTCTGTTATATTATTCTCTTCAGAGTGCTTAGTCCAGTGCTCTGCACACAGTAATTCTTAATGAATATGATTAATTTATTGATTATAATGGAAGAGAGTTGGTATACATTGTCCCTATCTACACAGAGCATACAGTCTATAAGGGGAGACAGACAGTAAAATGTATTACGGAAAAGTGCACAAGTGTGATGCGGCTGAAGGTGGGGTAAATAAAGGGTACAAATACAAGTACAAGAATGATGAAGAAGGGAGAGGGAGGGAGAAAAGAAGAGCTTAGTCTGGGAAAGCCTCTTGAAGGAGATGTTATTTTAATAAGGCTTGAAGGTGGGGACAGTGGTAGTCTGTCAGCTATGAATGGGGAGTTTCATGGACAAAGAGTCAGCAGTGAGATAGAAGATACAAAGGTACAGTGAGTTGGTTGATGTTAGAGGAGTGAAGTAAATGTGCTGAGGGATATCAGCAAGGTATGAAAGGTGGGAGCAAGTGGTTGAGTACTTTGAAGCAAATGGTTAGGAGTTTCTGTTTTATACAGAAGTGGATGGACAACGATTGGAGATTCTTGAGGGATGGGGAATCATGGGCTGAACATTTTTTAAGAAAAATGAAATATGGACTGGAGTGGGGAAAGACAGAAGGCAGACAGGTCAGTGAGTAGGTTGAAAATTAGTCATTGATAATAATAATAATGTTGGTATTTGTTAAGCGCTTACTATGTGCAGAGCACTGTTCTAAGCGCTGGGGTAGATACAGGGTAATCGGGTTGTCCCACGTGAGGCTCACAGTTAATCCCTATTTTACAGATGAGGGAACTGAGGCACAGAGAAGTGAAGTGACTTGCCCACAGTCACACAGCTGACAAGTGGCAGAGCCGGGAGTCGAACCCATGACCTCTGACTCCGAAGCCCAGGCTCTTTCCACTGAGCCACGCTGATGAGAACTGTGCCTGTGAAATCACATTTGTAGGGTTTCCAAAAGAAGCAAGAAGTGCATGTTGTTGAAGAGATTGAAGAGGGCAGAGCTATTTCAGGTGATGATTTATTTTAGGTGGGCGAGATTGTCTTGGAGCCTTTGGCCATGGATTTGTGAATTAAGAGAAATGGATTTGTGGATCAAGAGGAAGGACGCTGGGACTAGGATAAGTGGAAGGGGCCAACTGGTTGGAGGTCTTTAGAGATGGATAAAACAATTTTTCCAGAAAGAGGTGGGTGTTAGAGAAGGAAGGCAAGGAGGTTGTAGGATTTCAGTGGTGGTGGTGAGGTTAGAGATTCTACAGAGATTAGAAAAGATGAGATCAAGCACGTGTCCAAGTTAGTAAATGGATTATGTGAGGAGGAGAAGTTGGTGTAGTTGAGTAATGATGAAGAAGCAAGTGGCTAGGAGATTTTCAGGAATATACACATGGATACTGAAAAGTCAAAGACCAGTGTAGGGATAGAGAAAGGGAAAAATAAGGTAAGAAAGGCATGATATTTAGAGGTAGAGTTAAGGGGTGATAGATGAAGGTAACTGGTAAATGGAATGGGTCATAGAGGTGGATGCTATATTAATGATAATAATAATAATAATAATGATAATAATAATTGTGGTATTTAAGTACTTACTATTTGTCAGCCACTGTGCTAAGCACTGGGATGGATACAAGTTAATCAGTTCAGACAGAGTCCATGGAGCTCACTGTCTTAATCTTAATGAGTTACAGATGAGGTAATTGAGACACAGGAAAGTAAGTGACTTGCCCCAGGACTCACAGAGGACAACTGGTGTAGCTGGGATTAGAATCCAGATCCTCTGATTCCCAGGCTTGTGTTCTTTCCACTAGGCCTCTCTGCTTCATTGAGTATATTTTCTCCTTCAACTGAGGGATTCCTATTTTTGCTGTGTTAATAATGAGTTTGGGGAGCTTTTCTTCCCTCAAAGAGAGTAGTATGGTCTCTAAATCCTGATAGTGTAATCTTTGTTTCTTTGGCCACATATGAATTTTACTAACATTCAGAAATCCAGTGTCCAATCTGCCTGGGGCAAAATCAAAAGCAGTTAAAACAAGCCTTCCTTGGGGTTCTTTCTGCTTCTTAATTTTGGGCTTCTTCTTTTGAAAGCCCTGCCCACTGTCACATCATAAGCTCCAGAAAAATGTGGCCTCTATAATTCAATATACTGGGCTTCCAAAGCTACTAAATTACAGAGAAGGATTTTTTTTTTCCTCTCAAGAGATTATGTTCTCAAGTGCACCCTCTGATTGATTCATGCTCATGCAAGCCTGACAGACCGCAGTTTTACAGCAGGTAGATTCCCATGCTTCTGGCATTTGACAGACAGCTGTTTCCCATGCCACTCTCAGGATTTAAAGACCCTATTATACCAGAATAAGATCTGTGGGTGTGTGGGCCAAAAGGTGAGTGGATTTTGATCTGACTTAGAGAGAAGGCATATGTTTCCAGGAAGATGGTGAACTTGAGGAGCTGAAGCCTCCACCGATTTCCTCAGTCCAGATAATAGACTAAGTCTCAAGAGAAAGAACTGGAGGTCCAACGAGAAGAAAATACTGGAAGGAAGGTGACAAAGATCAAGGACTTTAACTGATACTGAGATCAGTTCCAAGTCTATCTTACAGATATCCAAGATCTCACTGGGGACCTCTGTTTTCTCTTAGTTCGCACCAACACAGCCCTGTTTTCTTCTAAACACTGGTCCCTTTGCTTTCAGAGACCCAAGGACAATTCAACCATCTCCTCAGGGTATCACACGATTAAGTAGTTATTGCTGTCTTGTACCTCACCTACAATGTTTAAACGTCACTGACCCCACCATGACCTTTCAATCCCCACCCTCCAGTTAGCCCAGCCCAATCCTCCATTCCCACCATGTGTTGCCCCCAACTCCCACCCAAGCCCTTCCCACCCCTTGTGCTGCCCCCATCCCATCCCTGTAATCCTGTCCATTAGCCGCACCTTGTTCCCCTTCCCCCATGACAGCCCCTGTCAATTCACTCCCAACCAAGCCCTCCCATTCCATCTTCTAGAACAGACCACAGTCTGAACCAAGTGTGGCCTGTGGAACTCCGACTCCATCATGGGGAAGCTTCCCTTCATCCTTTACCTAATCCTGATCCATTCACTCCTCCTCCTCACCATCAATGAAACCTGGCTCTGCCCAGATGACTCAGTCTACTCTGCTGCTTTCTCCAGAGGGGGCTTCATCCTCACAACTCACTGGGAAAGGAAGAACGGTTAGCTTCCTTCTCACACCTCAATGCCACTTTTGCATGATTTTACCTCCCCCATCCTTTTTTTTCCCCTTCCTTTGAAAACCATATCATCTCCCTCTACCAGCCACTCCAGACTCTAGTAATGGTCATCTATGTCCCCTAGGTCCCACCTCCAACTTCTTTAACCATTTGATCCCTTTGTCACATTCCTTCTCTCCTTCTCCATCCTACATTGATCCGTGGGGATAGCAATATCCCCATAAATGTTACTGAAGACTCCTCAACTCCACTGACTTCTTGCTTTACCCCACCTCACCTACTCACCAACTTGGACACACTTTTGATCTTAACATCTCTAGCCATTGGACAACTGCTATTATCACCAACTCTGAAATCCCTCTATCTGACCACAACCTCCTCACCTGCCTTGTATCCCACAAACCTCCTTTCTGCAAATCTGTGCTTTTCCCCCACAGAGAAATCTAATGTTTTGACATCATTCAATTTTCTCAAGCTGTCATTCCCCATTCAGCCCTAACTACTTTCCCCTGATGATCACACTGATGTTCTCAACACCACCCTCTCTACTGAACTCAACTCATTTGCTCCCCATCCCTTCATTAATCTTGTACCCCTAATACACTGCCTTGGATCACCTCCACAATCCACCTCCTTTGCTCTTGTGCATGAGATGCAAAGCACTGCTAATGGAAATACATAGGTCAGGTTTGTCCACTTAAAGTGTATCCTTGTGTGCTTTAACTCTGCCCTTTCTTCTGCCTGGCAAAATTATTTCTCCATCCTTATTGACACCCATGCCCATGCCATTGCCAGTTATTCCAGATACTAAACTCCATCTTCAAACCCCCTGTCTGCCCTCCTTCCCTATCCCTTGGTCCGAATGATCTGACCACTTACTTCATTGAGAAAATTGACATTAGCAGTGGTAATCTCCCTGTCCCTCCTCGGTCCTTCTCTACTCATGCCCCTTCTTCAACTCTCCTATCTTCCTGGTGTTATCTCTAGAGGAGATACCTTGACTTATCTCAAAATCCACCCCCTTCATCTGTACATCAGACACTATTCCTTTGCACCTTATCAAAACACTTGTCCCTTCCCTTCTTCCTTTCCTAACTGCTATTTTCATCTGTTCACTCTCCAGTGACTTCTTCCCTACTGCTTTCAAACATGCTCATGTCTCCCCTATACTAGCAAAACCCTTCCTTGACCCCATGGCTCCCTCCAGTTATCATCCTATCTCTTTCCTACCATTCCTCTCCAAACTTCTTGAGTGAGTTGTCTACATTCACTGTCCTACAAATCTCTCCTTGACTCCCTCCAACCTGGATTCCGTCCCCTTCTTGTCAGAGAGGCTGCACTCTCACATTTCACCAATGACCTCCTACTGGCCAAATCCAATGGCCTCTATTCCATATTAATCCTCCTTGACCTCTCAACTGCTTTCAGCACTCAACTACCTCCTTCTTCTTCTTCGTAAAGGAAACATTATCCAACTTTGGCTTCACTGACACTGTCCTCTCCTAGTTCTCCTATCTCTCTGGCTGCTCATTCTCAGTTTCGTTCACAGACTCCTCCTCTTTTTCCCACCCCCTGTTAGAGTCACTCAAGGTTCAGTTCTGGGTCCCCTTCTATTCTCCATTGACACCCACTTCCTTGGAGAACTCATTTGCTCATGTGGCTTCAACTATCACATCTCTGTAGATGGTACTCAAATCTACATCTCCAGCCCTCATTTCTCTTCTCCTCTGTAGTGTTGGATTTCCTGCTGCCTTTGAGTCATTTCTACTAGGTTGTCCTCCCATCACCTTAAACTTAATATGTCTAAAACAGAACTTATCTTTCTCAGAAACTCTGTCCTTCTGTGGCTCTAACTCCCTGTGAGTTCAAACTGGGACACAGATTGTATCTGACCTGATTCACTTGTTTCTACCCCAGAATTTAGAATATGCATGACACATAGTAAGTTCTTAACCAATATTATGATAATGAGAATTATAATAATGATAATAACACCTCTCAGCTTTGCTTATAAAATTAATATACTCAGCTTCAATCAAAATATAGTAATTAAACTTGATTTCTATGGTTTTTTTGAAAAACACAGTCTTCTTGTCTAGTTCCAATACTCCTCTGACTAGAACCTACTTAGTCCTGAATATGGCCTTAGGTCAAGCACCTGACTTTCAGCTGGCAGAAAGGAATTCAGTGCAATCAGCTCACTAACTCCCAGTCCACTTTGGTCCAAGTAAATATTCAGACAACCAGCATAAACCAATATAGTCTCTTTGGCTCCAACCCAGATTTTCCTCTTGATCTACTCCAAGCAAACCTCTTAAGTGCTCCTCACTCTTGACTACATTATAGCCAAAATCTTGCTTTCATATTTGCTCCTGCTTAATACTAATATTAATGTTGTGACATTTGATAAATTCTTATTTTGTGCAACCTGCAATGTGCAATGTGCAATGTGGAAGATACAGTGCAATCTGATCAGACAGTCCCTGTTCTATACAGGGCTCAGTGTCTAATAATAACAATAACAATAATAATAGTGATGATGATGATGGTATTTGTTAAGCACTTACTATGTGCCAAGCACTGTTCTGAACACTGGGGGAAATACAAGGTTATTAGGTTGTCCCAAGTGGGGTTCACAGTCTTAATCGCCATTTTCCAGATGAGGTAACTGAGGTACAGAAAAGTTAAGTGGCTTATCCAAAGTCACACAACTGACAAGTGGTGGAGCCGAGATTAGAACCCATGACCTCTGACTCCCAAGTCCATGCTCTTTCCACTAAGCCTTGCTTCTAATGTTGGGGGTGGGGATTTCAATCCCCATTTCAATCCCCATTTCACAGATGAGCAAATGGAAAGTCAGAGAGAAGTGACTTGCTCAAAGTCACACAGCAGACAAGTGATGCCCAATTCTCTTTCAACTAAGCAACATTGGTAGAATTATCTTCTTGTCAAATCACATTTCTCCCCTTTTACACTTTCCTCTTAACAAGAAATCTCTTCAAAAATTATTCTAATTACTCTCTCCACCGTCATCAAAATACAATCCCACCAAAACATCTAAGCTAATATAGTCATGTTTTAATCTGTTTTATAATGGTTATATTCATAATCAATTTACATTCATTGTTTTACATCGACTGCTTCCTTGTCACCCATTTGCATTTAAACTCCTCAGGAAAGAAACTGTACCTTTATAGGTATTCCCCTCAGTGCTCAGTAGTTCAATAAACTCTGCTGACATAGTATGGCCCAAAAGTCAGATCAACTCTGTATGGATGGAAAGACTTCTGTGATTCAGGCACTGCCACAAAATGTAGACAACCACTGCAGCTCTACAGGGTAGCCCATGGAGTTAGAGATTTTGATTTGACCACTTGCTTCCTGAGCTACAGTCTGCTCATAGCTGTCCAGCTCAAAAATATCTCCCCTTCATCTCACACCTAATGACATACACATGCTTAAATATATCTGTGCCCATGAAAGGATTATATACCATTCTCCCCTTCCACATATTTGGCATGATATGTTGATACATGGCAACAATGGAAAGAATGAAATACAAAGCTGTTAATTTTTTTTTTAAAGGCACATGACTAGAGAAGCAGTGTGGTCTAGTGGAAAGAGCAAGGAAGTGCCTGGGATTCATTGGACCTGCATTATAAATCCAGTTCTGTCACTTGCCTGTTTGGTAACCTTGGGCAAGAAGCAAAGTGTCTTTGCTTCAGTTTCTTCATCTGTAAAACTGGGATGAAAAACTTGTTCTTCCTCTTAGACTGTGAGGGTTTGTGTCTGACCTGATTATCTTGTATGAGTCCCAGAGCTTTATATAGCCCTGGGGTGGGAACCATAGCTGGAGTAGGTAGGAAATGCTTAAAAATACCACAATTAATATTAGTGGACTTTTATCTAGTGCTGAAGAAAATATTTGAATCAATCAGTGTAGAGTATTTCAAATTTTAATATATATTTTAAAATAGCACTGAGATAAACAGAAATAGAATGATTAATCTATTGATTAGTGATTGGAAAAATAAATACCAGATCCCTAAGGAAGGTAAATATTGTTATTCCAATTTCAAGTCAATCAAATTCATATTGAAAATCACCAGATAAAGCATTTCTTTTTTCAAAAGAGATAATGGATCCATTCTGTTTCATTTTTAGCAAAAAGGAAGTCACCTAATATTTTTAATGCTAGTACAAATCAGTAACAAGGTACCCTCAAATAAGTATAATTAGAAATTTCATAATTCTTTCTGGAAGATTTAAAAAGATATTGTTTCATTCATTATTGCACTTTTATTTCTACATCTTTTATTGTCTTGAGGATTGATGTCCTACAGAAAAACAATTTGAATGTAAAGTGATTTTTATTAATCTTTATTTCTGCTGAAGTAGATTATTAATTTTCAATGTAACATTAGGTTCTTTGATCATGTTTATTTATTGCTGCTTAAAAAATGACACATGCTATAAAATCAATTAGCTATTTTAAATGTAATGGAAGAACATTAGTCAAAGAAAGATTCATTTCCTTTTTTTTAAAAAAAAAGCACTCACAATATGCTAAAACTATTAATACCTGACATTATTCAAAATTAATTTCAGTTGTTTTATTTATACACGATAAAGATAAATAGATAAGGATGATTTGAATATTAACACATTTTTCTCTTATAGTCTGTGTTCACAGAAATGTTGCTAAATTGATATGATAGCAGTTGAGAACAAAAATTAGATCTCCATCTTTAATTAGCTTTTTGATCATTGAAATCTTAAATAGTGACTACTTTGTAAAATAGTCATTTAGTTATGTTGGAATTGTATGGTTATGCCCAAGACTATGGCTTAAAGTAAACAGGCTTCCTTCGACCATGGCTGACACTACCTGTCATTTCAAACCAATCATTGGTTACTTAGTGCTTACTAAAACTGAGCACAAAACTAAGCTCTTGGGAGAGGACAGTACAACAGAGTGGAAAGACATATTTCCTGCCCATAGTGAGCTTACAGTTCAGAAGGACAGAAAAACAATAATATGAATGAATAATTTATAACATACAATTGAAAGATAATCTACTTAAGAGCTAGTGGGTTGAGGATGAGGCAAATTTCAAATGCTCAAAAGTCACAGATTCAAGTGCGTAGACAATGCAGAAGGGAGGGGGAGCTGGGGAATCAATCAATCAATCACATTCATTCTGTGTGCACTTCCTGTGTCCAGAGCAATGTACTAAATGCTTAGGAGAGTACAATATAGCAGAGTTGGTAGACATGTTCCTTGTCCACCACAAGATTTAAGAGGGCTTTATTCAGGGAAACCTTTTGGACGAGATGTGACCTTAATAATGCTTCAAGTTGGTAAGAGTGGTGGTCTGGTGTATTTGAAGGGAAAGGAGTTCCAAGCTAAGGGAAGGTTGAGGGAAAGGGGTTGAAGTTGAGATAGATGATATCCGAACACAGTGAGTAAACTGGTGCTAGAGGATTGAAGTGTGCGGAATGAGATGTGGTAAGAGATGACGAAGTGAGATAGGATGGGGAGAATTGATTGTTTTAAAACTGATGGTAAGGAGTTTCTATTTGATGAGGAAGTGGAAGGACGGACATTGGAGGTTCTTCAGGAATGGGGAGACATGGATTCAACTTTTTTTCAGAAAAATGATATATGCAGCAGAGTGAAGTATGAACAGGAGACAGGGAGTTCAGCAAGGAGACAGATGCTGTAGTCAAGGTAAGACAGGATAAATGTTTGAATCATCCTGGTAGCAGTTTGGATGGAGAAGGAAGGGTGGATTTTATCAATATTGTGAAGGTAAACTGACAGAACTCAGTGACAGATTCTCATTATTTTAAAATTATTATTGTGGTATTTATTAAGTGTTTACTATTTTCCAAACACTATTCTAAGAGTTGTGATAGATACAAGGTTATCAAGTTTGGACACAGCCCTTGTCCTGCATGGGATTTACAGTCTAGGTGGGAGGGAGTAGGAATTAGTCTCCATTTTCATCAATAGATCACATGTTTTGAGAGCTTATTTTATGCATAGAACTGTACTAAGCACTTGGGAAAATACAATGCAACAGAATTAGCAGACAAGGTAAGTGATGTGGCCAAGGTCACAGAGTGGACAAGTGGCAGAGCTGGGATTAGAATCCAGGTCCTCTAACTCCAAAGTCTGTGCTCTTTCTACTAGGCAGTGAGAGAGAGGAGTCTAGTACACAGCCAAGGTTACGGGCTTGTGAGATAGGGAGGATAGTGGTATTGTCTACAGTAATGGGAAAGACAAGATACAGAGAGCATTTGGAGGGGAAGATAAGAATTTCACTTTGGAACATGTTAAATTTGAGCTGAGTCTTGAAATTACCCTATCAGTAGTTCATTAGCATTACACACAAAATGTAAATGTAACTGCTGAAAGCTCAGTCACCATAAATTTACTAATGAACTTTTGGACCTGATTTGAAGAAGCACAGTGTGATCCTAATCCTGGAAGTAACAAGTTTTCATACAGCCAGCTTGAAGTTTCAGAATGACAAATAAATAAGTAAATAACTTACAGATATATACAGATATACATATACATATGTGCCATGGAGAAGGAAGAGAGGATGAATGAAGGAGTAGACATGAATGAGATAGAGAGGAGTGAGTGGGAGAAGAGGAGAGGAGGGCTCAGTTGGGGAAGGTTTGCTGGAGGAGTTGTACCTTCAGTGAGGCTTTGAAGTGGGGAAGAGCAATTATTTGTCTTATGTGAGGAGGGAGGGCATTCTAGGGCAGAGTTAGAATGTGGGCGAGAGGTCGGCAGTGAGATAGATGAGATTGAGTTACAATGAGGTGGTTAGCACCAGAGGAACGGAATATACAGGCTGGGTTATGGGAGGAGAGTAGCGTCGTGAGGTAGGAGGGGCAAGTTGTTTAAGTACTTTGAAGCCACTGGTAAGGAGCCTTTGCTTGAGGCAGAGGTGGATGGGCCACTACTGGAATTTCTTGAGGAGTGAGGAAACATGGTCTGAATGTTTTTGAAGGAAAATGCTTTGGGCAGCAAAATGGAGTATGGACTAGAGTAGAAAGAGGCAGGAGGCAGGGAGGTCAACAAGGAGGCTGATTCAATAATCAAGGTGGAATAAGTGCTTGCATTAATGTGGTAACAGTTTGGATCGAGAGGAAAGGGCAGGTTTTGGCAATGTTATGAAAGTAGAACTGAAAGGGTTTAGTAATGGCTTGAATATGTGGGTGAAACGAAAGAGAGGAGTCAAGGATAATATCAAGGTTATGGGCTTGTGAAACAGGAAGGATGGTGGTGCCATCAACACTGATGCGAAAATGAGCAGGAGGACAGGGTTTGGATGGGACGATAGGAAGTTCAGTTTTAGCCATATTAAGTTAGAGGTGACAGGAGAACATCCAAGTCGAGATGTCTTCAAAGCAGGAGGAAATGTAAGACTGTAGAAAAGGAGAGAGATCAGGGCTGGAGGTGTAGATTTGGGTGTCATCAGCATAGAAGTGATAGTTGAAGTCGTGTGAGTGAATGAGATTTCCAAGGGAGTGGGTGTAGATGGAGAAATGTCACCTCGTCTCCTCTAGGATCTCCAGTGGTTGACTATTACCTCTGTATTGGGCAGAAACTTCTCACTATTGGCTTCGGAGCTCTCCATCACCTTGCCCTCTCATACCTCACCTCCCTTCTCTCCTATGTCCCAGCCCACACACTCTGCTCCTTTGGTACTAACCTTCTCTCTGTGCCTCATTCTTGCCTGTCCCGCAGTCAAACCCTGGCTCACATCCTGTCTCTGTCCTGGAACACCCTCCTTCCTCAAATCCCTCCTTAAACAATCACACTTCCCCCTTCAAAGTCCTACTGGAGTCTCACCTTCTCCAGGGGCCTTCCCAGACTGATCTCCCCATTTTCTCAGCACCCTCTCCCCTCTGCTTCTCCTCAACTCACTCCCTTACATTCATTCAATCTCATTTATTGAGCGCTTACTGCATGCAGCGCACTGTACTAAGTACTTGGAAGTACAATTTGGCAACAGATAGAGACAGTCCCTGCCCAACAATGGGCTCAAAGTCTAAAAGGGGGAGACAGAGCAGCAAAACAAAACAAGTAGTCAGGAATCAATACCATCAAAATAGGTAAATAGAATCATAGTTCACTTTGCTCTACTCCTCCTCCCCCTGCCCACAACATGTGTGTATATGTGTATGGATGTACATATTTTAATTCTATTTGTTTATATTGATGCCTGTTAACTTGTTTTGTTAATATATCTATAATTTTATTTATTTATATTAATGCCTATTCACTTGTTTTGATGTCTGACTCTTCTCTACTATACTGTAAGCCCAGGGTGGCAGAAACTATCTCTCTTTATTGCTGAATTGTACTTTCTAAGCACTTAGTAAAGTGCTCTGCACACAGTAGCACTCAATAAATAACAATTGAATGAATGAATGAATTTTTTATTTGCTGTTTTTCACAAAAATGTTTTTTTCTAGTTGCCTCCTGGTTTGATGGAAGCTAAATGGTCCCTAAGCCCATTTATTTGATGTCTTTGATTTTTAACAGTTACAGCTTTGTGAAATACAGATACATTTCAAAGTACAAACATTAAGCCTAGCAAGGGAAAACTTTATTAAATGACAGGAATTTGTTCTGATACTAGTAATAATAGTAATAATAATAATAATAGAATTTTCTAAGCACTCCTAAGACCTGGAATAGAAGATATTCAAGTCAGACACAGTCTCTGTCCGTCAGCAAGGGCACAGTCTACATATGAGGGTAAACAGATATCTGATTCCAATTTTACAGAGGAGGAAACTAAGTCACAGAGACGCTGTGACTTGACAAAACTAACCCAACAAGCAAATTGAATAGATGGAATTAGGTCTTCTGACTTCCAGGCTGGTGATCTTTACTAGGTCACCTTGTTTCATAGAATGAACCTAAATAAGCACATTTGTTGTAAAATAAAGGGCAACATTAGTGAAAAATCAGTGTTGTGGGTAGCCAAGAGCAGGATGTTTTATGTATTTTAAGATTCAGGAAGGAGGGATCTAGACTAATTATTCTCTTGCTACTTAGCTTTCAACCCAAACCTCAAGTCAGTGTATTTTAAAATTTGCATTATAGCCACTGTTTCTCCTGAGTAACTTCTGGCACTTGAAATATAAACATTATATATAAGGATGTGCTTCTAACTTATTTCCTGGGCATTATATGATGTGGGGCTCCATAATGCAAGCCTTGCTTTTGAAAACATTATATACTTTCTTGTTTATTTTATTTTTAAGAATAATAGAGTCCCAGATTAACTCTTCCTCATGAAAACAAGTTCTCAGTTGTTTTCATTGTTAATTTCAGCAACTAGAAATCTACAAGCGTGAATGAACCTGAATCCTCCTTTAAGTAAATTGTGCATTTATTTCAATACATAGAACAATAGAGTGGATGGGGGGGGATATTTTGGTCTAAAATATGGTTCAATGTTTAAAAATGATTAACAGTCTTAATGCAAACCTTACTCACATGCATTTCAAAAGTTCCTTGCTTTGACAGAGACTATATTTTCTTAATGATTGAGAACCATTATGTTTTAATTTTATATTTCTTTATAAAATCTACACTTCTATAGCACTTGCAATGGGTCCTTAATTTTTGGCACTCCCAGATAATTACTTGAACTATTTGTGCATTCAGTCTCCCCCAGCCCCTACCCTTATCTGGCAAAATTTGATTCAATTCCTAGAGCTACTTGGCATTACCCTGTAATGCTAGGATTGTGTTCTTTCCAAGTATTGAGAAAGTTAAAGAATTCAAGATGACTCCTGAACTTTCTCCCAATTTTCAATAACCTTAGATTTTTTGAAAGAGAAGCAGTTGCTGAGACACTCAAAGACCCTTTAAAAGCAACATGGCCTAGTGGAGAGGGCACTGGCCTGAGAATCAGAGGATGTAGGCTATAAGCCCAGCTCTGTCACTTGCCTGTTGGGTGATTTGGGCAAGTCTTTTAACTTCTCTATGCCTCAGATTTCTCATCTATAAACTTAGACAGTGAGACCTATGTGAAATAGGGCCTCTGTCCCACGTGATTATCATATCTAAAACAGTGTTTAGTACAGTGCTTGTCCCCAGAGTAAACACTTAAAAAATACCATTTAACAAGCCCTTGCTGCATGTAGAGCACTGTATTAAGTGCCCTGGAGAGTAAACTATCAAAGTTATCATTATCATTATTGTCTTGTCAGTGAAAACCCATCAAATGTATAAGCAATCACCAAAGGATAGTCTGTAGGCACAGAACTATGTAGCTTGGCCCCACTTTTCTCCCTTTATCACTTTGGTTCCCGAGCAGTCTATGCGTCAGTTGACATTTAGGAAACAATTTTCAGCTACCCATTTCCCTAATATTTTATCTTAGAGTTTGGAAAGGTAAGGCAAGATTACATTGTAAAACAGATGATTGGGTAATGGTGGAGTCTGTGAACGTGGGACAAAATATCTGTGTGAAACCCCTTCAGTAGTGGACCTTATTGTTCCTTCACACATTTGCTAATTGAGGCAATCATTTTCCAGAGAGCCTCTAGGATCCTGGTAATCCCATGAGACAAACAAACAGGATTCACCTAGATGAAATTTTCATTTAATTAAATTAAGGCATTAAAGTCTGTTTTGACCCGCTGCTCAGTGGTGTAGTGGTGAGAAGCAACCTGGTCACATGGAAAGAGCACAGGCCTGGGAGTCAGAGCACCCAGGTTCTAATTCCAGCTCTGACAAGTGCTTTCTGTGTGACCTTGAGCAAGTCACTTAACTTCTCTGTGCCTCAGTTTTCCTGCTCTGCCTCCTACATAGACTTTGGGGCTCAGGCAGCACAGGAGCTTTACCCACCGTAATGAACATGAATCTACCCCAGCGCTTAGAACCGTGTTTGACACATAGTAAGTGCTTAACAAACACCATAAACAATAACAATAATAGCACTTATGATTGAGGTAGATATCCTTTTATTTGCTGCACTGAAAAAAGCTCTAGCCTAATTTCCCTTGTAATAATAATAATAATAATGTTGCTATTTGTTAAGCGCTTACTATGTGCAGAGCACTTGGGTAGATACAGGGTAATCAGGTTGTCCCATGTGAGGCTCACACAATCTCCATTTTAAAGATGAGGTAACTGAGGCACAGAGAAGTTAAGTGACTTACCCACAGTCACACAGCTGACATGTGGCAGAGCCAGATTCGAATCCTTGAACTCTGACTCCCAAACCCAGGCTCTTACCACTGAGAGAATGTGAGGAGAGAGTAAAATATAACTTGCACAAAGGAAAATGTGATTTGGATTTAGTATTAAGTAAACATCTAAGAAATGTGCACTTAGATCTCTTTAATTGATAAAATGACCAAACAGCAAACCAAGTGAATGATATTTTATTTTTGAAATCAATGAAATGGCTAGATAGCTTTTTATTATCTCATTTAAATTTCATGCCTCTTTCCTCTTACATTATCTCATTACATTTTTCTGAATTGATTCCTCTACATCAAATGATACATCCAATAAAGAACTTATAAAATAAGAACCCCTTGCCTGAAGAAATAATGCTTTACCCATTAGAAGTAGATAAACCAAGTATATCCCTGAAAACAGGCACTGACCTAGAACTTAATTGTTGCTCTAAATACTCAATGAAGTGTTTGAATAGGTGTAATTTATTTACTTAGAAATTACCAACACAGATGTTCTCGCCCATCACGCACATCTTTTCTATTCAACTATGATTTAATGGTTTCTTGTACAGAACTAGTCCAAACCTATTAAAAAGCAAATAAATGGTCACAGTGGAGGGTAAATTGCCTTCTCTACCTTCAAGGAGCATGTGTGCACCAGTAAGATAAAATGCTGTCAACCTGTTAAAATTTCAGCATAATCTGTCCTCAATCTCCTGCTAGAAGCAAAAAGACTTCAACACAACTACCAAGAATAATTTTTCCAGATATATTTATAACCCCCTAATATAACCTTCAAAATGTGGTTTCCAGAGGTCCATAATTAGTGGCACATTAATTTGGATTAGGTTTTATAACCAGGGTCTTTTTAAGACTTTATGTGGTTCAAAAGAAAAGCACATGAGTAAAAAGTAAAAAGATGAACAGTTGAAAAAAAAACATTGCAGATGACCAGATTGCATATGATAGGAGGAAAAAAAGGATTTTTATTTTCTCTTTCAGTACAGGGTTATGTTCCCAATTTTCTGGAAAATGATGCATTTCAATCTGCAAACAAGTCACGAGTGGCAAGTTGTAATAAAAAAAATAATAATGGTGGTATTTAAGCGCTTACCATGTGCCAAGTACTGTTCTAAGTGCTGGGGTAGTCAGGTAATCAGGTTGTCCCATGTGTGGCTCAGAGTCTTAATCCTCATTTTACAGATGAGAGAACTGAGGCACAGAGAAGTTAAGTGACTTGCCCAAGGTCACAGAGCAGAAACATGGAAGAATCCGGATTAGAACCCACATCCTCTGACTCCTAAATCCTTGCTCTTTCCACAGAGTCAGGAGGACCTAGGTTCTAATACTGGTTCTGACATTTTTCTGCTCTGTGACCTTGGGCAAGTCATTTAACGTCTCTATATTGAATTACTGCATTAATATTTATACCACCTTTCAACTAAGTGCTTGAGCTAATACTGACTCCTCATTGGTACTATAATTTTGTGTATTATGTAATTTTAGTGGGTCCACTGTGGACGCTTGATTTGCCTAAGAGGCACTTGGCTGGCTTTTGAATTTGTCTGGGCGGCCAATTTCTTCTACAAATCCTGAAGCAAAGGGCTTGAACTACTAATCAACATGGCACCACCTCCCCTGCCAGTCATATGATAATAGCTGATTCTGGCCTGAACAGTTCTTGGCATATAGTAAGCACTGAACAAATACCATTAATATTATTATTATTCCCTTTTTCCTACAGAGCATCACAGAAAGTCCCACCTTCTTCTTCTTCAGCCCTGCCCCCTTCTCAGAAGATCAGGTGACTTCGTAATTTAAATTATGAGTTTATTAATCAGCAGCCATTATAAACAGCTAGTTTATCATATCATCTTGAAGGATTTTGCCTCATTAACATTTCTAATTGCCAAATGCACTAACCCATTTTGGAACTACTCTAGTTACACTTTGGGTGTTTTATTCCCCATTTAGCTTTACTTTTCAAAGATGACTGACTTTTGGAGTTTGTGTTACTCCTTTGGGAAATGAGTTAAAGCAACAGGTGTAATTTCTCTCTTCTTAACTTTACATAACCATTGATGTCTCAGATGAATAATAAATAATGCAGGTAGAGAGGCAGGTATCCCTTTCCTAAAACACTTATAATTCCAGAGTGCTGCTAACCAGTTTCCCCTTTGTAAACCCCATTTTTGTCTTAACACTGCAGACACAGTTCATAGGTTCACTATGCCTACTAGATGTGAGGCATCTGTTCCTGAAATTGAAATCTATCTATCCTTTACTATTTCATAAAAACAGTTTTCAAATATCAGTACAGAAAATATAGGACTGAAGATAATTTGGAACCTATGAAAAGATGAAAAACAAAATCTCAAAAAGAGCTGATGAGTGGAAGTAATTTGATTTGTCTTTATGCCTCAAGTTCTCTTTAGGGGAGACCATGTATAATCCGAGAAACGACATCCAATTTGTTTCTAGAAGAGTTTAGCTAAAACTAAACTATGAATTGTAATTTTGAATGCAAGATACAAATTTATCACCTTCCTGTCTAAAAAATTATTCATCATCAATTGGTTCCTAAATCCCAAATTTGCTGTTCATAATTCAGTCAATTTTGAAATTGCCCAAAAAGATGTTCAGAACATGAATTAGAGATAATCTAAATGTAAATTGTAATTTAGAGTAGAGGATATTTCTATAATAGCTACAATAAAACAGTGAAGTAAGAAATGATATTTACAATTTCCAGCAGGAATGCAAAACCTGAGAGCATTACACTAAATGGAAGCAATTGAATTGTTCTCTGCTGTGGGCTATTAAGTACACTCTGCAGTATGTGGATTCAATTTGATAAAACTGGAAAGTTGGAGACAGAAATGACCTTCTAGAAAAGACATGTCTTATTCCTCAATTTTTGGGATGTTTAACATCAAGTCTCTTGGAATACATTCTTCAATCTAGGAATCCTTGAATAATTCTAAAATAAAATAAGTTTATGAAGAAATTGTAATTTGGCTTTTAAGAAATTTAGATCAAATGGCAATCATGAGATTAGGTTGAGATTCGTGAGGTAAGAGTGAGAAACATACTTATACCTCCCACTCATACACACCACAAATAAGAAACTTAATAGCATCAGTGCTGCATCACTCTCTTGGACTTTTTCTTGCACTACACTTGAGGTGCAGAACTAATGATTAATCTAGGATCTTTGGCTCTTAGTTTCCCAAGCCAAGAAGTAACATTCTGATTTAGAAATCTTAATCACTTTAAAAAATCTAGAATGAAGATCCATCTGTCTAATTTGGCAATTTAGTAGTAACTGTTGTTTATTATTTTAATTGAGTAGTTTGAGCTGGAATTTTGGAAGTAATTATTAGTTGTGATTTTTATTTGATTAGAAACAGCTTCCTAGAATGTTTGCTTGAAAAGAGCTTTGTAAATGCAAATTACACCATACTACATTCCTTAGTTGAGAAACAACAATTTGGCTTCATCTAATTAGAAGTCATGAAATAATACCATGAGCTGTAGAGGCTTGTTTTAATGCTTGCATAATGAATTGTCTGAAACAAACACATTTTGAATCTTTTTAACATGAATGTAACAGAAAAAAAACAACTTTTGTACATGAACAAAAATTATGAATTCTAAGTTCTGTTTCTACAATCTCTAACATTACCAACTCTGAAAATCCACTCTCTCATCTCTACTTCCTTACTTTCTCTCCTAATAATAATAATAATGTTGGTATTTATTAAGTGCTTACTATGTGCAGAGCACTGTTCTAAGCGCTGGGGGAGATACAGGATAATCAGGTTGTCCCACATGAGGCTCAAAGTTAATCCCTATATTACAGATGAGGTAACTGAGGCACAGAGAAGTGAAGTGACTTGCCCACAGTCACACAGCTGACAAGTGGCAGAGCTAGGATTCAAACCCACAACCTCTGACTCCCAAGCCCGGGCTCTTTCCACTGAGCCACGCTCCTAAACGTGACCTTCCTAGAAAACTGAGTTCTCCCTTCACAGAGACTTCTGATTTCTTAACTCCCTCCACTTATTCCAGGCCATCTTGTCCCATTTGGACACCCTATCCAGTCTCCCATGTAGTGTGATGCCCAAATCTATGTCCTCAACTCCCTTAATAATGAACTTAACTTCTTCATTCTATGTCTCTTTCTCTTTATGTTGCACCACCAAACCCTTAGCCTGAGTCACCTCCACATTAAACTTTCTCATCTCCTGTGCTCATGACATGGAACACACTGTTGGCAGAAATCCAGGCAATGGGCCTATTTCTTGTCTTGTCTTATTCTGTTGAGTTATCTCCAACCCATAGCAACTCTGTGGCGATGTGTCCTTCCAGACTGCTGTACCTCCATTTCCAATACTTTTGCAGTGTATCCATAGGGCTTTCCTGGTAAAAATATGGAAGTGATTTACCATTGCTTTCTTCCGAACAGTTAACTTGAGTCTCTGCCCTCAACTCTCTCCCGTGCCACTGTTGTTTAGCACAGGTGAGTTTTGATTGCAGCAGATTACCTTCCACTCACTAGCCAATGCCCAAGTGAGGAATGGAACAGGTATGCCTCTGCTCGATTCTTCCTCTTATAGCCAAGACTGGTAGGATACTGGAAAACTCCAGGTGTGATCCTGAGAGTGTGGGGTCTATTTCAGCCACCTCAAATTCACCTTCACCTGTTATAACTTAGCCCTCTCTATAAACTGATTGCAACTAAATCTCCATATGTCAAAACCCCACATATTCCCCCATGAATCCTCTTCCCTCCACCTAACTGTACCATTACATTTGAGAACACCACAGTCATCCCCTTCTCTAAAGGCCCATAATCTTGGAATTCTTCTTAATTCCTACCTCTTCCTCATCCTGTCTGTCACCAAGTCTTTTCGATTCTTCACGACATTTCCATAGTCCTCCCCTTCCTTTCCATGCAAATAACCATTACTCTGGGCTAAGCATTTGTCTTAATCTCTGCCTTGACTACTGGCTCAGCCTCTACACTGACCTCGCTCTCTCCATTTTTTAATGATATTTGTTAAACACTCAAGCACTGCTCTAAGCTCTGGAGTAGATACAGGCTAATCAGGTTGGACATGGTCCTGTTCCTACATGGGGCCTACAGTCTAAGTAGGAAGTTGAACAGATATTGAATCATCATTACGTAGTTGAAGAAACTGAGGCACAGAAAAATTAAGTGTCTTACCCAAAGCCACAAAACAGGCAAGTGGTAGAGCAAGATTAGAAAAGAGTTCCTCTAACTCCCAGGCCCATGCTGTATTCACTAGGCCACACCATTTCCCTCCATTCTCTCCTCTTTCCAATCCATATATCACACTGCTGCCTGACTCATTAGTCTGATATGGTGTTCTGCCTATATCTGCCCATTCCTCAAAAACCTCCAATGGTTGTTCATTTCTCTCTGCGTTAAGCAGAAATTCTGATACTCACTTTCAGTACAGTCAGCTCATTCACTTCTAGTTAGCTAGTCTATTCTCCTACTATATATTTTATTCCTAAATCAATATATTTATTATATCCCACTCTTGTCTCTGCTACCATTAACCAGTTAATCACATCCTCTTACCTTTCTTGAACTTTCTATTGCTGTTCATCTTATAGAACACTGTATTCTCCATCTTCAAAACCCTTGTGAAATCATATCTTCTCCAAGAAGTTATCCCTGATGAGTCCCTTATCCCTTTACCCTATTTCCCTACAAACTGATACCTTCGGACTTCTGAGTCATCTAAGCAGCGTGGCTCAGTGGAAAGAGCACGGGCTTTGGAATCAGAGGTCATGGGTTCGAATCCCAGCTCTGCCACTCGTCAGCTGTGTGAATGTGGGCAAGTCACTTAACTTCTCTGTGCCTCAGTTACCTCATCTGTAAAATGGGGATTAAGACTGTGAGCCCCATGTGGGATAACCTGATTCCCTTGTGTCTACCCCAGCGCTTAGAACAGTGCTCTGCACATAGTAAGCACTTAACAAATACCAACATTATTATTATTATTAAACACTTGGGTTTTCACACCCTTAGGCCTAGTTTCACATAGGTACATATATAAGGTTATATTACATATATAAGGTTATACTTTATTGTTTTCTCCTTTCTAAAATTTATTTTAGTCTCTGCTTCTTCCACTAGACTGTAAGTTCATTCAGGATACGGTTCCTATCTATTAACTCTACTGTACTCTTTCATACACTTAGTACAGTGTCCTGCATAGACTAAATGATCAATAAACACTAATGATTGATTGCTTGATTGACAAAATGACTGCTCTATGTCCAGGGGTGGGATATAGGAACTTGTAAATGAAAGAGTGTTTGAAATGGAAGAGTTCATTCCTACTAGGATAATGGGGCAGAGGAAGAATTGAGATGGGATGAAGGTTGGAGACTGGTAACCTCTGGAAATGGTTGAAAGTGCAGTAGTGTCTGCTGCTGATATGGATTTGCAAAGATATGTGGGAAGCAGGGAGGCTTAATCGAGAAAATACATGACTGGAAATTAGAAGACCTGGATTCTAATCCCGGATTTCCACTTCAATCAATCATATTTACTGAGTGCTTACTGTGTGCAGAGCGCTGTATTCAGAACCTGGAAGAGTACAATATAACAGAGTTGGTAGATAAATTTATTTCCTGCCTACAATGAGCTTACAGTCTAGAGGAGGAGACAAATGTTAATGCATATAAATAAATTATGTATATTACATAAGTGCTGTAGGGTTGAGGAAGAGATGAGTAAAAGGAGCAAATCCATGTGCCAGGGTAACACAGAGGGAGTGGCCTGCAGAGGTGAGTGGGCAATCACTGGAGGTGCTTGAAGAGTGGGGAAACCATGGACTGAATTTTTCTGTAGGAAAATGATCCAGGTAGCAGAGTGAAGTATGGACTGGAATGGGGAGAGACAGGAGGGAGGGAGGTCAGCAAGAGGTCAGATACAATGATCAAGATGGGATAGGATAAGTGCCTGGTTGAATGTAGTAGCAGTTTGGTTGGAGTGCATATTTTAGCATTGTTGTGGAGGTTGAACTGATATGTTTTACTGACAAATTGATTATGTGGATTGAATGAGAGAGATTAGTTGAGCATAATGCTACGGTTATGGGCTTATGAGACAGAAAGGGTGGTAGTGCTGTCCCTGCCACTTGTCTGCTGTGTGGCCTTGGGCAAGTCACTTAACTTCTCTGTGCCTCAGTTACCTCATCTGTAAAATCAGGATAAGGACTGTGAGCCCCACATGGGACAAACTGATCACCTTGTATCCCCCCCCCAGTGCTTAGAACAGTGCTTTGCAAATAGTAAGAACTTAAATACCATTATTGTTATTATTGTTATTACAGTGTTGGTCAAGTCACAGGGAGGACACCATTTGGGTGTAAAGATAAGGAATTCTGCTTTGGACATGTTTAGTTTGAGGAGTTGGTGGGATATCCAAATAGCAATGTCCTGGAGTCAGGAGAAAATGTGAAACTACAGAGGATAGAAATCAGAGCTGGAGTTGTAAGATTTGAGAATCATACACATAGAGATGGTAGTTGAAGCCATGGGAGTGATTTAGCTCTCCAAGGGAGTTGGTGAAGATTGAGATTACAAGGAGACCCAGAACTGAACCTCCCCTCTTGCTATTTTGCAGGTTCCTCCTCTGTAAACCCTAGGGGGGTTTACAGAGGAGGAGCCTGCAAAACAGACTGAAAATGAGTGTCCAGACAGATAGGAGGGGAACCAGGAGAGGACAGTGTCAGTGATTCCTAGGTTGATAATGTTTCCAGGAAAAGGAGGTGATCAACAGTGTCAAAGGCACCTGAGAGGTCGAAGAGGATGGAGTAGAGGCCATTGGATTTGACAGGACAGAGATCATTTGTGACCTTTGAGAGGTGGTTTCTGTGGAATGAAGGGGATGGAAGTCAGATTGGAGGGGGGGCAAAAAGAGATTTGAAGGAGAGCAACTGGAAGCAGTGGTGTAGACAACTCATTCAAGGATTTGGAGAGGAATGGTAGTAGTGTAATGGAGCAATAACTAGAGGGAGCTATGGGATTAAAGGAGAGGGTTTTTTAGGTTAGGGGAGACATGAACATATTTGAAAGCAGTGGGGAAAAGCCACTGTAGAACAAACAGTTGAAGACTGTGGTCAGGGAGGAAAGAAGAGAGGGAACAAGTGCTTTAGTAAATTGTGTGTTTAGTAAGTGTTGTACAGCACAGTAGTGGATGGAGTTAAAGTAGGTAAAGATAAATTTTATATGGCCAGAATTGTTCTCTGATGGAGTTCCAACAACAGCACTTTGCAGGATGAGAGCAGGATAAAATGATGTATAGCATGTGTGGCTGTTGGTCTAGGGACAGTGGAGGAATGGGCTGTGAGGGAGTTGATTTCAGTTACCTGCCCTGGAGTCTGAAATCTTTGGATCATAAACACAACTGGTAACTGAGGAGAGATAGAGAAGAGAAGCTGAGAAAATTATAGTAGAAATGTTTGACAGGAAAGGAACAAGAGTAGGAACAGCTGGGAAAGCCACAAGTATTGCAAGAGATAGGAAAGAGAGGAAGGAGTAAGGATAAGAGGGTAGTAAGCCCACAAACACGGCAAGAAACCCAGACAGGAACATTGGGATAGGGTAGGTATTTTGGTCAGCCCACATATATTTGACATTGTTTTGTGCCTCAGTTACCTCAGATATAAAATGAGAATCAAGACTGTGAGCAGAGGGCCTTTGTCCAACCCGATTTGCTTGCAATTCATTGCAGCACTTTAATACAGTGCCTGAAACATTGTTAGTGCTTAACAAATAGATATCTGTCTAGATATCCCCAAGACAAGGAGCTCAGTTAGGATGATTATAATAATATTGGTATTTGTTTAGTGCTTATTATATGAATGACATTGTACTAGCCATGTGGTAGGTTCAAGACAATCAGTTTGAATATAAGCACAGTCCCAAATGGGGCCCACAGCTTAAGAGGGGACTGAGAACAGTTATTTAACCCCTATTTTATAGATGAGGAAACTGGGGTACAGTGACGGTAAGTGGCTTGCCCAAGAACCATAGTGAACCATAGTGATTTTAGAAGTTGTGTCTCAGGTCCATGCTCTCTGTTCTAGCGCATTTCAAATATTGCTTCTGAAATTACATAGAATCATTTAATGACCCAAAAGTGATAATGTCTGGCTACCATATGTTCAGATTTCTACATCTCATTTCCAGGAAAATGTGAGCAGTTTGGAAGGTGTGATGAGCACAATCACTAAATGATTATGGAAATAAGAGAAATTCTGTATTGAGAAGTTAAGGAAAGCAGTTATATTTCAGTAATCACAGACTTAGAAATATTGACTAATGTAATATGAATAGGAAGAGGGAAACAGTGTATTGTGGCACACTGGGATTTTACTGAATGTGAAGTTTTAAAATGAAATATTTTATTTTAATACTGAAAAATTTATTTCAGTCTATGACATAATTTATTGATAGTATTATCTGTCAGGTACTGTAGAAAATCCAATGAATACTAAAGAGGGAAATAAGTCCCACGAAATTAACATGGGAAAGAAACCAATGGTAATAATAATAATTGTAGCATTTGTTATTAATAATAATAATGGTATTTGTTAAGTGCTAACTATGTGCTAAGCACTGTTCTAAGCACTGGGGTAGGTACAAGGTAATCAGGTTGTCTCATGTGGGGCTCACAGTTTTCATCCCCATTTTCCAGATGAGGTAGCTGAGGCACAGAAAAGTTAAGTGACAAGCCCAATACCACACAACAGAAACGTATCTGTCGACCTCTGTAACCTACTGGCTCCCAGACCCATGCTATATCCACTGCGCAAGTGTTCAAGTCCACTTTATGAGAAGTAACATTGCCTAGAGGATAGAGAATGGGCCTGTGAGTCAGAAAAACTTGAGTTCTAATTCCTGCTCTGTCACTTAGATGCTGTGTGACCTTAGGCAGGTCACTTGCCTTCTCTGTGCCTCTGTTTCTTCCTCTGTAAAATTGGAATTAAAACACTGAGTCTCATGTGGGGCAGGGACTATATCCAACTGCACTGTCTCATATTTACCCCAGCAATTAGTACAATGCCTGGCACATAGTAACCCCTAACAGATGCTACAATTAAAGTCATTTATATGGTAACTAGGATTCAAAATGTCAAAAAGCTTGAAATAATGAAATAATGGCATAAAACTCTGAGATATAGATGAGTTTGAGAACACCTCTAAGTGTACTGCTTTGGAAATATGAGGCATATAAGGAGGAATAAGGGATTCAAAATTTTTCTATCATGGAAATTAGGCCAAAGTTTATTAATGAAAATAGGCACAGCCCTCAGTTTTTAGTAGTCATAGATCTGACCATGAATGATAGGCTTCAGTGATTCTATTATGCAGACACCTCTGACTGCCACGTAAAATGAAGAGTCATGGGGCAGTCCATTTGACAGTATTTGTTAGAAATCTATTAAGAATTGCATTCTGGGGTCTATAAAAAATTATTTTGTAACTCCATTATGAGACTATGTTTTCCCACACAATAAAACATTGTTTTTATCATCAGTTCTACTGTGATTTTTAATCCCATTCTTCCATATCCACTTTCTGAACATAAGGGTAAGCCTCAGTGACATGTTTTGTATAAAATCCAATAAAGATATTGAGAAGCATGCCCTATGATTCATTTAAAAACCACAGAGTGCATTCATTTTGAGGGTTACTTTAAAAGTAAATCAAAATGTCTGGCTCTAAAGTCTCTAGTTTTAAATATGACTGTAAAATGCCTATGTGCATTAAGTGCTTTTTTACCTCTTCAAGGGAAAGATTTTATTCTTTAAAAATCATCATTATTTTTACATCAGAATGTCCTTTCATTTTTCACTAAAGTGTCAATCTACTTTAGTACTTTGAAACAATTCTGATGAAAAATAGAACAAATTAACAACTAAAACACCCTATCAAGGAATATGCTTGCTACCGAACTGCTTCATTTTCTGCAGTGAAATAAATACTTCATTACAGCTGATGGCAGAGGAGGTCATCTGTGAAGAAATGACTCCCCTGAACAGATAATACCCAAGAAGATTATCTATAGAGAAATTTTATAATCAAGTGGTTAATACTTTCAAGGGCCATCCATAGAACATCCTCTGTCAGTTGACAACTATGAATGAATTTTTCCATGCACTAATCTGCATAGTAACAGAAGAGGGAAGAAGACAAGTAGGAGGGATTTTAATACATTGGATGATCTTTGAGTTGTCCCCTGTCTAAGTACTATTTAATTATATCTATTAAATATATTCATGCATGATGACTGGGTCCCAAAATGGCATACAATTTCAATAGTGTAAAACTAATATCAAATTCTGTGAGTTAGAGTCATGGTATATAATACTACTAGAATTAAATATTTCAAGGAGACTCTTTCCTTGTTAAAATGAGACACACCACCCAACTAAATTAATGGTTCATCCAGGAGATAAAACATCATATTGGCAAAAATGAAACATTGGTTTTCTATACTGGGATAAGACCGCAGTCTTTAAAAATATTAGACCAAGCAATCATAAAGACTTCCGGTCCTCTCACAATACAGCAAAATAATGCTTCACTTCTGTCTATATTTTTAAAGATCCATAAATCAAAGTAAGCACCCAAACAATACTTCCAAGCATAAACTAGGTGATGGAGAACAGAGTTGTTGTGAACCACCTTCAGCTAAAACATAAGGAGGCAGACTGTTGCATTTTCATTCACTTGGAGCTTCAGCATTGCAAAGTGCAGACATATCCTTAGGAAACAGTCAGCTCTGGTTAACTCTCTGAATGGTTTCTGTTACAGATTATCTCTTCTATATTAAACTTTTAGCACATCCCTTTTCTTCAAGGCTGATTCCTTGACATGCAGATGCATGACTTGAGTTTTTGAATTCAATGACTAGAAGGCAGGATGTCATTTCCACCTAACCCTTAAAGTTGATATCAGCCCATGGTCTACTCACCACACTACCTTCACACTGCCACCCAGAGGGGAATGCTCTATTCCAGCTGTCTGGAAAATCAAGAGGAGCATGCTAAATAATCCATTAAGAAAATCCTTCAGGAAGGTAGTTTACCGGTAAAAGGTAGTTTACATAGAAAGATTGGGAGTGGGATGAAGACTGGGAGCCTCATGTGGGACAACCTGATTTCCCTGGATCTCCCCCAGCGCCTAGAACAGTGCTTTGCACATAGTAAGCGCTTAACAAATACCAACATCATTATAGAAAGCTTACTATGTTACATTGGATTTTATCTGTTTGCTTTTATGTTGGATAATTTTTAATGTATGGTTAGTCTCCCCAACCGGTTAGACTGTCATCTATTTGAAGTCAGGATTTGTGTGTCAGAATTTTCAGATTTTTTTCGGCACCTGGGAAAGATTGGGCAGACCAGAAGGTCCTTGATGAAGCATCAAGATGGTAGGGATACCAAAGAACAAATAGAGTATTGTTCCTAATTAAGATTGCCAACAGATATTGAAAAGTGAGGTCTTTAAGGAGAATCTTGTGATAACACAACAGAGAAATTTCAAATTAGTTGCCTAAATTCTTCTAAAATCTCCTCCTTGGACCTTTCCTAAAACTGAAATTTTGAAAGAGAGTGGGCATTGTAAAAGACTTTATTGAAAAGCACAGTTGCCTAGCCCCTGTTTTCCAAAGTGTGCCTAATAGTTTCCTTTTAAGCCTCTACTGGACATGAACTTTCGAGAAACAGCATGGCTTAGTGGAAAGAGCCCGGGATTGGGAGTCAGAGATCATGGGTTCTAATCCCAGCTCTGCTAGTAGTCAGCTGTGTGACTTTGAATAAGTCACTTAACTTCTCTGTGTCTCAGTTACCTCATCTCTAAAATGGGGATTAAGACTATAAACCCCATGTGGAACAATCTGATTACCTTCTAACTATCCAGAGTTTAGAACAGTGCTTGGCAGATAGTAAGCAATTAACAAATACCATTATTATTATTTTTACTCTTTTCATTAGCCATTTTTATGATTTGATAGCACAATTTATCAATTCTGCATTTTTGATGCGTTTAAAATTCCTCCTTTTCTCATTAATTCCATTAGAAGGTAAGTAGATATTTGGATGCAAGTACTCACTGTACGTTATCTCTGAAGTCATTATAGTAGCAAACCACTCCTTTATCTTTTCATTGTCAATAGTGCCACTCATCCCCGTTTCCTTGTTTACATTTCTTAGTTAAAAAACTAAGAGATCATTAAAAGTCCTCAAATTACTTAAACAGGGGTTCTTCTATGCTGAGGACTGTATTCTGGAAACATATGTGCACAGAAGACAGGCAGATGATTATGAATCAGTTCTTAGAATCGGCTAAGCACCGAAGACTGACAACGAGACCGAAGATTGTGATTATCTACCATCCCAAACCTAGGAAGCCTTACTTAAAACCAGGAGGCAAAGTTTGTCACTGTCCAATAATACAAGGATAATCCAGGCAATAGAAGACAAAATTAATGAGGTTATTTTGCCCTTTGGGTAACGTTGTATAATAATGTAGAAGCAGCAAGGTGTAGTAGATAGAGCATGAACCTGGAAGTCATGAGGTCATGGCTTCTAATCTAGACTCCACCACTTGTCTGGTGTGTGATCATGGGCAAGTCACTTCATTTCTCCCTGCCTCAGCTACCTCATTTGTAAAATGGAGATTGAGACTTTAAGCCCAGCACAAAACAGATCCTGTGTTCAACAATCTGCTTGTATCCACACTATTAGTAACTGCCTGGCATATAATACGTTTTTAAGAAATACTACAATAATAATTATTATTCTCTGGTTGTACACAGTCCCTGTATTACATGGATGCACAGTCTAAGTTAACTAGACACAAGTTAATCAGGTTGGACACATTCCCTGTCCGACATTAGGCTCACATTCTAGGTGGACAGGCAATGTGGGCTGCCAACTCAGTGTACTAAGTGCTTAGTAAAGTGGTCTCCATACAGTAGGCACTCAATAAATATCATTGACTGATTGGACTGTCACTTTGCATAAACTGATGTCGCATCATCAACAGTGTCATTTACAATATCTAAAAGTCTCAGTACCTCAGATGATCATAAGTACCTTGAAGAGTGTAGGTAATTTAAGTTTCTTATTATGGCTATCTATACAGGTTTCTGCTATGTAGAATCCAGGGTTAATGGAGACAAAATTCTTATTAATTCTATTACTTCGTTTTAGATTAAGCCATCAGGAACCTGGATGCATATACTCATTTATTTCCTCAAGATGTCCTGTCAATATCTACATTCTGCAGGTGCCAAAAGCTAGGAACTCCTAGATAGAATGAATAATCCCTTTGGCAACTACCTCAGAATTGCCTTCTGATTTCTACTTCTATTTTCTTTTGTCACTATTTTTAAAGGTTCAGATTCTTAGAGTACTAACTACAAATTGGAATGCTTCTGAGATTTCTCATTTTTGGAAAAACATGTACCTTTTTTTTTTGTAATTTCTTGATTTATTTTATTTTTACAATACACTCAGGTAATCAGCATTCTAATGTCATTAGAAGTTAATTGTGAATTTTGGGAGAAAACAAATTGTGTCACTGCTTCAGTTTTTTTAGGGATCTGAACTTTTTTCCTGAATTTCAGCAGTTTCCCATTTTCTGTTACCTACCACTACTTCATCCTTAATCAAACTTCACTTTTTGCTATATTCAGCTTTTCTTGTAGAATTTAAGGAATTTGGACATGTTCTCTAATTGAAATTAAAACGACATAGACAACAATTGGCAGTTCTAATATAGTAGCCTTTTCACAGCTGGTATGATCTGTTCATATTCTCCTTATTTTCATTTATTGTGTACACCTTGCTATTGGGAAGCAGCATGCTCAGTGGAAAGGGCACGGTCTTGGGAGTCAGAGGTCATGGGTTGGAATCCCGGCTCTGCCACTTGGCAGCTGTGTGACTGTGGGCAAGATACTTAACTTCTCTGTGCCTTAGTTACCTGATCTGTAAAATGGGGATTAAGACTGTGAGCCTCATGTGGGACAATCTGATTTTCCTGTATCTATGCCAGTGCTTAGAACAGTGATCTGCACATAGTAAGTGCTTAACAAATATCAATGTTATTATTATTATTTTAATAGTAATATTAGTACAGAAGATAGGTCATTTATCTCACAGGCCCTTAGAAATACGAACATAATGCCAAATTGGGTCATAATAGTAGCCAACCTAGTTTAGTCTTCTCTCTTTCGTTGGGGACACCAAAAAACACCACCGAAGGATAGATTCCTTTTTTGACATCCAACTATGTGTATAATGTTGAACCTGATAACACTCTTATTTTTTCGAACAACCCAACACAGACCTCTCATCCATATATGTATTTAATTTTTTTGAACCGTTTAATAATGTGTTTTATTTTTAATGCCCTATATCAATCAGTAAATCAACCATTTATTGAGTGCTTATTCATTCAATCATATTTATTGAGTGCTTAATGTGTGCAGAGCACTGTTCTAAGCACTTAGAAAGTACAATTCAGCAACAAATAGAGACAATCCTTACCCAACAAATGGCTCACAGTATAGAAGGGGGAGACATACAGGCATCAGTAGCATCAAAATAAATAAATAGCATTATTGATATATACAAATCATTAATAAAATAAATACAATAATACGTACAAATATACACAAATGCCGTGGGGCAGGAGGGGTACAGCAGAGGGAGGGAGTCGGGCGATGGGGAGGGGAGGAGTAGCAGAGGAAAAGGGAGGGCTCAATCTGGGAAGGTCTCTTGGAGGAGGTAAGCTTTCAGTAGGGCTTTAAAGGGGGAAAAATGTGCTAGTTTGATGGGTTTGAGGAGGGAGGACATTCCAGGCCAGAGGTAGGATGTGGGCCTATGGGGGCACAGGCAAGAGGCACAGTGAGGAGGTTAGCACCAGAGGAGCAGAGTGTTCCAGGTGGGCTGTAGAAGGAGAGAAGGGAGGTGAGGTAAGAGGGGGGCAAGGTGATGGAGAGCTTTGAAGCCAAAAGGGAGGAGTTTTTGCTTGATTCAAAGGTTGATAGGCAACCACTGGAGATTTTTGAGGAGGGGGGTGACATGTCCAGAGCATTTTGATAGCAAGATAATCCGGGCAGCAGAGTGAAGTATGGCCTGAAGTGGGGAGACAGGAGGTTAGGAGATCAGAAAAGATGCTGAGGCAGTAATCCAGTCAGGATATGATGAGTGACTGTACTAACAAGGTAGATGGTGTTGTACAGTGTGCAAAACACTGTACAACACTAAGTACAATACAACAGTATAATAGAATGTATAGACATATTCCCTGCTCACAATAAGCTTACAGTCTTGAGGGAGCTTACACTTGAACATTTTTCCCATGAATTCATAGAAACCTCACCTTCCCAATATCGCCAAGATCCGCCTTTTCCTCTCCATCCAAACTGCTATCGTGCTGGTACGAGCTCTCATAATATCCTGTCTAGATTATTGTGTCAGCCTTCTCTTTGATCTCCCTTCCTCCTGTCTCTCCCCACTCCAGTCTATTCTTCATTCCACTGCCCGATCATCTTCCTAAAGAAATGCTCTGAGCATGTCCCTCCCCTCCTCAAAAACCTCCAGTGGTTGCCTATTAACCTTGGTTGGCATGAAACAAAAACTCCTCACTCTTGGCTTCAAAGCTTTCCATCACCTTGCCCCTTCCTACCTCACCTCCCTTTTCCCTTTCTACTGCCCACATACACTCTGCTGCTCTACTGCTCACCTCCTCACTGTCCCCCATTCACGCCCTTGAACCCTGGCCCATGTCCTACTGCTCTCCTGGAATGCCCTCCCTCCTCACATCCACCAAACTAACTCTCTTCCCCCTTCAAAGCCCAACTGAGAGCTATCCTCCTCCAAGAGACCTTCCCAGACTGAGCCCCCCCCTTCTCTCTGCTCCCCCTCCCCTCCCACACTCCTCTTCCCCCTTCCCCTCCCCTCAGCACTCATTTGTATATATTATTGATTACCCAATTTATTTTGTTAATGAGGTATATATCTCCTTGATTCTATTTATCTTGATCATGTGGTCTTGTTTTGTTTTGTTCTGTTTTGCTTTGCTGTCTTTCTCCCTTGTTTAGACTGTGAGCCCATCACTGGGCAGGGATTGCCTCTATCTGTTGCTGAATTGTACATTCCAAGCACTTAGTACAGTGCTTTGCACATAGTAAGTACTCAATAAATACTATTGAATGTAAACTTTCTTAAGCTTCTTTGTATGTTAGTTTTGTTCCACCATTGGATATTTTGGGAAAGTGAGGAGACCAGTGCCGAGTGCTTTTAGAAAATGATATGAAATGAGTGAAGAATGGACTGAAGAAGGGAGAGGCTGGAAGCAGGAAGTGTAGTGAAGAGACTGATTCAGTAATTACTAAGTTATGTACCAAGCACTTGGACTGGAGTAGTAACAGTTTGGATGTAAAGGAGGTAGTAGATTGTGGAGTTAGAAGATACAATGGATAGGATTTGGTGACTGACTGATTGTGCTCATTGAAAGAGAGAGACAAGATAAATTGAGGATATTGCCAAGTTTGTGAATGGTGATGTTAAAATTTATGGGAAAGTTGTTGTAAACAGAAAGTTTTGTAGTGAAGATGAGGAGTTCTGCTTTGGATGTGTTGAGTTTGAAATGACTGTGGAAAAAACAGATAGAGTTGTCTAGAACACAGGAAGAAATGTGTGATTAAGAGGAGAGAGGTCAAAACTGAAGGTGCGACTGGAAAAAACAGATAGAGTTATACAGAAGGCAGGAAGAAATGTGGGATTACAGAGATGAGAGGTTAAAACTGGAGGCATAGAGATTGAACTACTCCCTGCCTCCTCCAGGCATCTGATATAATCTGACACTGGTCTGAATTCCTTCCCAACCTCGTTCCACTCAAGGCCCTGCTCCTGGCACCTCCTCCCACATACTGTTGTCATATGTATAGACCTTGGGATTTATTTTTTATTTTTCAATAAAAGGAATTCCAATTGCCATCTTTCCCAGCCAATCATACCCCATCCTGAGGTGCTCCAGCACTGTAGGATTTATTTCTTTTTTAGAGCAACAGTAGAGCAGCTCTGTCCTTCCTCTCCACTCCCACATCCCTGAGAGTGGCACAGGTGGCAGTGGTAGTGTCAGGAGCAATAGCTCTCTGTGACTGGTCAGGATATTTCCAGCTGAGGCAGCCCAGACTACGGGGGTCGGCTCCAGATTCATTGGGGCATGCTTCAGTTTTGGAGGAAACTATGTGCCACAGCTGGTCTGAGTTCCCTCACTTCCAGCTTCTTGGAAAGTCCTGCTTCCCTCTTCCCCATTGCTATCCCCTGCTCACCAGTTTGGGCAACCTAGCAATACAAACTATGAGAAAAATCACTCAATAGCTATAAAACAAAATTATGATTGTAATATTACCTTGAAGAATTTTGCCTGAATAGCATGCTATTTTGCAAAAGTGTCACCCTGCTGTAGAACCCACTGGAGGCATCCAACTATGCAACTACTCAAGGATAAACAAGGAAGTAGAAAATGGAATCATAAAGCTTAGTATATCCTTGGGACATCCAAATATAGTCCTTACCAAAACAGCAGCAAGATTCAGAACAACTTGACTAAATACAAGGCAGTAATGTCCAACCTTCTTTATGAATATGAGCTCTGACTCTACCATGGCTGCATATATACATCAAGGTCAGTTAAATGCACTTAACATGAAGTGGTAAAAAAGGATCATAAAGAATATTTGTTACACATTCTAGGAATCTGTCTATGATCGACTATTGCTACTCCTTGCTAAGTAAAGCAAACCAATTCCATGTTTATTGAGTGTTTATTATGTGCAGAGCATTGTACTAAGAGCTTGGGAGTGTACAGTATAACAATAAACAGAGTTGGTAGACACAATCACTGCCCAAAATGAGCTTACAAATGAGCCCAAAGTCCCAATTATATATGTGGAAAATAAGACACAGAGAAATTGTGTCTTACCCAAGGTCACAAAGTAAGAAGGTGGCAGTCCTGTGATCAGAACCCAGGTCTTATGACTCCCAGTCCATTCATAGGGAAAGGAAGCTCAGAAATTACCAGAACACAAAAACTCATTGACTTTACCAACCATTTATAGGGAAAAGACTTGGAAACCAGGAGGGGTCTAGTTACTTTGAGGGAAAAAGTATCTTGCCATTTTAACTGAGATTTGACACTTAGCAATCCATGGAACATGACACAGGTGATTCAGGCTAGGATCTCTGGAAAGTAAGTTTCCTTTCCTGGAGTTGGGAAAAGCTACTGGATGGATGGCAGTTGTTTCACCTTGGCATCAATGGTTCACCGTGGTTCAGTGCTCTACACACAGAAAGCACTCAATGAATACCACTGATTGACTGATTGATCAACCTGATACTTAGGATGACCCAACAGAGACTGAGGGAGGTGAATATTGGAATCTGCCCCGAGACACTTATAGGAAAATAGAGAGTCCTATGGGGAAGAAGAAAGTTAACTCCGACAAGAATGTGTTTGATAGAGAAAAGAGGTTTGGATCAGGATTATCTTGTCTTCATTTTCTCATTTATTTATTATGGTTATATCTATTTTTCCATGAAAAATCAGTTAGAGCTCCATTTTATGTGCCTATATTTGGTGGTCTTGGAAGCAGAGGGTACAGGATGGGCCTCCTTGAGCCCAGGCAAGGGAGATAGAAGGATGAAGTCCAAATGATGCCGTTGTGCTTTGGAATACTTGTCTGAAAGCCAAGGGAGTGGTGGTTGTATCTTGAGAGACACAGGGTTGGGGTTTGCTTTCCAGTGTCCCTGATTATTGGCCTTTCCTAAAACAAAAAAGCTTCACCTTGTCAGGAATCTGAACTCTCATACAGTGGCTCTAGGCCTATTTCATTAGGGAAAAGGACTGACAGGCCTTGGCCTGCCACAGGAACCTTTAAATATAATGAATGTATTAAAATGATATAATGCATTATAATGATAGCAGAAACATTTCTCTATGGTGAGGTACAGTTGGTTCATCATAAACATGGTGGACAGAAGAAGCATTTTTTAAAGACATGATGAAAAGCAATCTCAAATGGCAGTGGACATAGTGGTGGACAGTTGGGAGGTAGCAACAGGAGAATGGTCAGATGGGCCAGAGTACAGGCTTTAGAAAGAGTGGGGCCCTCAGAGAAGAACACAAAACCAGGACCAGGCACTGTGGTAAATAAATGTAAAAGTTTGGATAGGCTAAATCTTTTCACTCACATGGAATATAGGGGACTGTCAAGCAGGCATTGTTTTTATCAGCCATGCTTACATACACTTTAGAAATTCACATTATCTTTGAGCCCTAAATATTGGCAGATTAATAATCTAGGACCACCTGTTACAGAAAAGTAATTTTTACTATACCAGTATTGCTTTCACTAATGATCCTGATGAGTTATTCAGTCAGTCAGTGAAGAAAATTGAAGTTTGCCACTATTACTACTGACTTCAATATGGCAGTGTTACCAAGTAATGATAATAATAATATTGATAATGGTATTCATTAATCTCTTAATTTGTGCCAATTACTGTACTAAGCACTGGAGTGGATACAACAAATCAGGTTGGATGCAGTCTCTGTCCCACATTGGGCTTGAATGTAAATTCCCCCTATTACAGGTGAGGTAACTGAGGAACAGAGAAGTTAAATGACTTGCCCAAGGTCACACCGCAGACAAATGGTAGAGCCAGACCTAGAACCCAAATACTTCTGACTTCCAGACCTGTGCTCTTTGCCCTAGGCCACTCTGCTTCTCTAAAAAAAAATCCATTACATTTTTGTTATCCTGCTAGTTAGTATGGCATCACGGAGGAAGGTGATCCAGAATGTTGGTAAGGTATAAGAATAGGAACAGTCAAGCAGTTTAAGTGCACTCTACTTTTAATTCTTCTATTTAATCTAACTCATTTAACGTTTACCATTCGTTTCATCCTGGCCAGTTGATATTTAATACAGCCCTACAAAATTTTTGTGAAATATTGAAATTCCTCCCTTGTCCCCATATATTCCATGGTGTTTCTCTGCCCTGACAATATGTCTCCATTACTACTCTTTATGTCATCCATTAAATATCATATCACATTGTGCCTGACTCTCCATCTCTTTCTCCTTTATGGATTTAGGATCCGGAAGCACTTTATCACTTTACTTTTTTCTGTATATCCAATTGATAAATACACTCTTCTTTTCTTTCTCAATGTGGGCTAAGATTTTCCTCTGGAAGGCTGTTATGGAATTAAAAATAGAGCACACTTTGATTTGATTGTACTTTTTTTCTTACTTCTTATCAACATTCTGGATCACCTGCCCCTGTGATGCAATACTAACACTGGCAAGATAACAAAAATGCAGTGGTATCTTTTTATTAAATCAACAAGTGAAACTCTAAGAAATAGATCTATTTGTATGATGGAGAGAAAAGAAAATAGGTGCCATGATCGTCAGAAGGAAAATACCTTTGATAAGGCTGAAAAGGTTAAAGCATTCTCCAGTTCTGATTCTATAGGCAGACATAGTAGGGTCAACACTCACAATGGATTTCATGCCGACATTTGAAAGGAGGAACTTAACTACCCTGATCTGAGCAAAACCTCAAAAATCTACTTCTCTTGATATGTGATACCTTTGCAAATGACTGAATTTTAGATTCTCTGGAAACCTGTAAAACATATTAAAATTTTAACTTCACTGTTATCAAAAGACTAAAATGCCTGCCAATCAATGGTTTTCACTTTCTTTTTCCTTTATAATTCAGACACTTAAAAGATAGGATATATAATATCCTAAACAATATACAATCCTATAAATCTCCTGTCCTTTCCTTTTGGTTAGCAAAGGAATTGGTGGAATTTTTATTATAATGAAATGCTTCACAAAACAGTAAGATATTGAAGGAACATAAGATAATTTTATTGAATTATAATATACTGGATTAGAGTGACCTTTTTTCTCCAATAATTTGATAATCAGTTTGAAGTTCTAGGACTTCCACCACATTTCCCATAACGGACCCTTTTACAAAGTTTGAGAATTTCCCAAGTTACTGTAAGATAGGTAACCTTTGAAAACGTTGCATTAGTCAACTTGAAAGGTTTCAAATATTGACACCCTCTTTGGGTAAAGTATCCATTCAACCCATAAATTAAAGTGATGATAAAAATTAATCAATCAATGGTATTTATTGAGCATCTATTGCACAATACTATGAATACTACCTAATAACAGTAATTATGTTCAGGTTACTATGCTAAGTACTACACAGTAGATTTGGTAGATGTGATCCCTAACCATAATACTAGTTTTATTTATTTATTGAAAAAGAAATAAGCCCAATAAGTCCTATCTGGATAGGACAGGGAGTTGAAGTTTTATGTCTAAACGAATGTACTAAATAGAATAGACAGGTCTGAAAGAATGGAAGTGACTCCAAAAGATAAGCAGTTTGTGTTTTTTGTAATCACAAAATAATGGATCTATCCCAGTTGGAGCTATTTTGCATACTGGATGCCCTTATGGATGAAAAACATAATTTTAGAATTGATAGAATCTACACTAATATTATTCTAGACTAATATTATTCTAGGTCATACTTTGAGCCCGTCATTTAGACTGTGAGCCCATCGTTTAGACTGTGAGCCCATCATTGGGCAGGGATGTCTCTGTTGCTGAATTGTACATTCCAAGCGCGTAGTACAGTGCTCTGCACATAGTAAGTGCTCAATAAATACTATTGAATGAATAGTCTAATAAATAATAATAATAAATGAAATTATGTAACAATAAATGCAGGGGTACATACAAGATTATGAAGTTGAACTTTGTTCCTGCCTCATATGAGGCTCACATTCTATTTTATTCCCACCTTACAGATGAAGAAACTGAAGTCCAGAGAAATTAAGTGACTTACTGTTCCAAGATGAACTGGGTTACTCAGCATCTCAAGGTCAAAATGCTATCTTGTGACTGCCTGAGGTAGTAAAGCATAGATCAGACATGCCATGGGAGACCTCCCCAGCAACTGAAACTGTTAGATTTTCCAGGCCAGGAATGCAGAAGGTGTCCCTCTCCCCCACCCCCACCCCCCCGCCAACCAAATAAGATATGGAGAAGTGATGGGAGGCAGGGAATGGACACTGGACAAGAGGAAACCAGGAGGCTAAATGGCCTGGAAGGACAGGTAACAAATATCTGTCAGCGCTGATATTCTGGGCAATGTAATGAGACTTGCAGCAGCCAGGTGTGCATCACCTCTGCCCAATGTGGAATTCCCATTCTGTCTGCACAAAGTGAGGAGCTGTGGGAGAAGTAAGTGTACCACTGAGTACTCATAGAAGCTGGAAGCTAGGCACATCTTCATATATATGAAACACATAAGTGAATTCCTCCCTAATGAGAAGTATTTCGGGACAGGAGCTAGGTTCTGCACTATGTGTGAGTAATGCATAAGTGAATTACTCCCAGGTGGGAAATGTTCATGGTCGGGAGCTTAGTGCTTTACCACATGCAAGTAACAGATAAGTAAATTCCTTCCAAGTGGCAAGTGTTTGCAAGTGGGAGCTACTCTCACCACTTGAGAGTAAAGCATAGGGTTTGATAAATGCTATTGAATGAATGAATAAGTGTATTCCTCCCAAGACAGAGGTTCATTCACTGCATGTGAATAACTAAATGTAAGTACATTCCTCCCGAAAGGGAAATTCAATTTGACAAACAAAATTAATTTTGCATAGCTTATCTTTTCTGACTCTGGTATCTCATTCTAGACAAGCCAATCCTCAAACCTGTCCCTGTGGGATGGGTGACACCTACCCAAAGTCACAGAGTGGGTCAGTGATGGAGCTGGGGTTTGAACCAAGGTCTTGTGACTCTGATCTTTTTTGCCTTTTGAAATCATTTAATTTGCTAAATCCTATTAGATTGTGATTTGCCCTGTCCTGAGCCTTTTATTTTGCATCATTTTTTTCAAATAAAACTATCAGTAATATTTATTGTATTATAACTGTAATAGTATTTACAGCATGGCATAGCGGATAGAGCACGTAGCTGGAAGTCAGAAGGTCGTGGGTTCTAATCCTGGCTCTGCCAGTGTCTGCTCTATGACCTTGGGCAAGTCACTTCACTTCTCTGGGACTCACTTACCTCATCTGTAAAATAAGGATTGAGACTATGAGTCCCACGTGGTACAGGGACTGTGTCTAACCTGATTTACTTATATCCACCCCAGTGCTTAGTACAGTGCCTGGCACATAGTAAATGCTTAAAAAAAATCATAATAATTACAAATTATTATTTAGAGTCTCTACAGTATAGCTCATTGTGGGTAGGGAATGTGTCTGTTATACTGTTATATTGCACTCTACCAAGCGCTTAGTACAGTGCTCTGCACACATCCATTCATTCATTTAATCATATTTATTGAGTGCTTACTGTGTGCAGAGTACTGTACTAAATGCTTGGGAGAGTACAATACAACAATAGTTACATTCCCTGCCCACAATGAGCTTATAGTGTAGAGTGGGGGAGACAGTTAGCAATACAAATAAATAAAATTACAGATATGTATGTAAGTGCTGTGGGACTGAGGAGGGGAAGAACAAAGGGAGCAAGTCAGGGTGATGTAGAAAGGAGTGGAAGATGAGGAAAACTCCCCAGTAAATACAAATGACTGACATTTATTGATTGCTTACTCTGTGAAGCGCACTGTACTAAGCCCTTGCAAGAATACAATATAATTATTCATTCATTCATTCAATAGTATTTATTGAGCGCTTACTATGTGCAGAGCACTGTACTAAGCCCTTGGGATGAACAAGTCGGCAACAGATAGAGACAGTCCCTGCCGTTTGACGGGCTTACAGTCTAATCGGGGGAGATGGACAGACAAGAACAATGGCAATGCATAGAGTCAAGGGGAAGAACATCTCATAAAAACAATGGCAACTAAATAGAATCAAGGCGATGTACAATTCATTAACAAAATAAATAGGGTAATGGAAATATATACAGTTGAGCGGACGAGTACAGTGCTGTGGGGATGGGAAGGGAGAGGTGGAGGAGCAGAGGGAAAAGGGGAAAAAGAGGGTTTAGCTGCGGAGAGGTAAAGGGTGGGTGGCAGAGGGAGTAGAGGGAGAAGAGGAGCTCAGTCTGGGAAGGCCTCTTGGAGGAGGTGAGTTTTAAGTAGGGTTTTGAAGAGGGAAAGAGAATCAGTTTGGCGGAGGTGAGGAGGGAGGGCGTTCCAGGACCGCGGGAGGACGTGGCCCAGGGGTCGACGGCAGGATTGGCGAGACCGAGGGACGGCGAGGAGGTGGGCGGCAGAGGAGAGGAGCGTGCGGGGTGGGTAGTAGAAAGAGAGAAGGGAGAAGAGGTTGGAAGGGGCAAGGTGATGTAGAGCCTTGAAGCCTAGAGTGAGGAGTTTTTGTTTGGAGCGGAGGTTGATAGGCAACCACTGGAGTTGTTTAAGAAGGGGAGTGACATGCCCAGATCGTTTCTGCAGGAAGATGAGCCGGGCAGCAGAGTGAAGAATAGACTGGAGCGGGGCGAGAGAGGAGGAAGGGAGGTCAGAGAGAAGGCTGACACAGTAGTCTAGCCGGGATATAACGAGAGCCCGTAGCAGTAAGGTAGCCGTTTGGGTGAAGAGGAAAGGGCAGATCTTGACAATATTGTAAAGGTGAAACCGGCAGGTCTTGGTAACGGATAGGATGTGTGGGGTGAACGAGAGAGACGAGTCAAGGATGACACCGAGATTGCGGGCCTGAGAGACGGGAAGGATGGTCGTGCCATCCACGGTGATAGGGAAGTCTGAGAGAGGACCGGGTTTGGGAGGGAAGATGAGGAGCTCAGTCTTGCGCATGTTGAGTTTTAGGTGGTGGGCCGACATCCAGGTGGAGACATCCTGGAGGCAGGAGGAGATGTGAGCCTGAAGGGAGGGGGAGAGGACAGGGGCGGAGATGTAGATCTGCGTGTCATCTGCGTAGAGATGGTAGTCAAAGCCGTGAGAGCGAATGAGTTCACCGAGGGAGTGAGTGTAAATGGAGAACAGAAGAGGGCCAAGAACTGACCCTTGAGGAACTCCAACAGTTAAAGGATGGGAGGGGGAGGAGGCGCCAGCGAAGGAGACCGAGAATGACCGGCCAGAGAGGTAAGAGGAGAACCAGGAGAGGACGGAGTCCGTGAAGCCAAGGTGAGATAAGGTATGGAGGAGGAGGGGATGGTCGACAGTGTCAAAGGCAGCAGAGAGGTCAAGGAGGATTAGAATGGACATAATCCCTGTCATCAAGGAGATTACAATCTGGCAGGGGTGTGGGAGGGGAGATAGACATTAAATAAATTATAGATACATTATGGTATCTGTTAACAATTTATTGTGTGCCAGACACTGTTGTAAGCAATGAGGTAGATAGCAAAGGGGCTTCGCAGCCTAAGTACGAGGGTATTGAATCCCCATTTTACAGATGAGAAAACTGAGGGAAAGAAAAATTAAGTGGCTTTCACAAGGTAGCACAACAGGCAAATGGGAGATCTGGGATTAGAATTCATGTCCTCTGACTTTAAAGGCCAGGTTTTTTTCATTAGGCCATGCTGTTTCTCACTAGGCCATGATACTTCTGGTATTGGGAAGCAACAGTTTTGAACCTAAAGATATTGGCTTTATTCCCTTAAACCTGGTAGAAACATCCTGATGGAACATCTTCCAAAGTTCTGGCTAGTAGGGTTTAAATATAAGGAAGTCCCTTCTTCTATGATATTTCTTCTTTTTTGCTTTTTTCTCTCTATGTATCCTCTAGCAATAGATTTCTGTACCAACATATCATACCCTTTACTTCCCTCAAGTTAAGAATTTTGTAATTTTTGCTTAAAAAAGTTGATTTTACTAGATTTTGTACTACTACTTTTCATATTTTAATTTGGGTCAATCACTGCTGGAATATTGTTATCCACCTGGTACCCTTAACTTTGGGCATGGGTCTACTGGCAATACTGTGTTTAGGGTTCTCCTCTATATGAGGAGAAACCTACTAATGGCTTGAGCAGCTACTTCTGATAGTATGGTGATTTACTCACCCTTATTGAAGAGGAAGCTCAGGCTATAGATGATTTGGGCAGATTCAGGGGTAAGGCTATGAGTACCTTTAATGCTAGCCAAGAAATTCTATGGAACAGGACAATGGCAGCATTAAAGGGAACCTTCGAGGGCCCCGGGGAGGTCCTTTACATCCATAGACCATGGAAGGACCTAGATGAGTTATAGCAGGGATTGCACGGCCTGGGTTTAGTGTGGGCTATGTGGAGCCCCCTTCCATGCGGGGAGGAATTTGGCCTAGAGCCTGAAGAAGCCCCCCCCCTTAAGAAGGCAATGCTGGGGACCTTAACAGAACTCTCCCTCTCGCCTCCTGGAGTACCCTGGCAAACGGCCCAAAGGGACTCGGGAAGGATGCCACAATTTCCACTGCATTAGATCTTCTGGCTGAGCTGGATGAAACACAGCTCTGGCTCACGGTGGGGATGGAGGAGGAAGACTTCTCTCAAATAAGTTCAAATAGTAGCCATAAAAAGGGAGGTGGACAGGGCTGGGCACTTTTCTGGCAGGCTCACCGGACACTGGCCAAGTACAGGCTCTGAGCCACAGCGTAACATGGTGAGAGGCCAACCAACTTTTGGAACTGGGAATTCAGAGGGTAGAGATTGAAGGTCTACCCACGTCAGTCTTAGAAGAAATCGTCCAGACCCTCACAGAGGGGAAGAGAGGCAAAAAAGGAAAAAAATCCCAGTTAACAAGCATCCAGGAGCTAGGGCACCCTCTCTTGCTCCTCCCTGCCCTAGCCTGGAAGCATGGAAGACAAAAAAGTGGATTAGGGAGACCACAAGGAGGACTCCCAATTAGCTGGGAGTGCTCAAGATGAGACCGTTGGTCACAAATCAGACCCCGAGAATAGTTTACCCAAGATTCCAGACATGAAATGTAGTGGCTTATATCTGCACTAATGACTAAAAAGTTGGAGTTGCAGCCACCCAATCAACCTGTATGAACCAGACTTCTTGTTCTGAAACCACGCCACTCCTGATGAAGATAGGTCTCCTGACAATGACCTGAAGCCATCTCCCTTCGGTTTAAGTACTGAAAGAATTGTGTAAATGTGTTAACTTGCTTGTCTGTGTAAAAGAATACATAAACAGCGTGGCTCAGTGGAAAGGGCCCGGGCTTCAGAGTCAGAGGTCATGGGTTCTAATCCCGGCTCTGCTGCTTGTCAGGTGGGTGACTTTGGGCGAGTCACTTAACTTCTGTGCCTCAGTTACCTCATCTGTAAAGTGGGGAGTAAGACTGTGAGCCCCACGTGGGACAACCTGATCACCTTGAATCCCCTCAGCGCTTAGAACAGTGCTTTGCACATAGTAAGCACTTAACAAATACCATCATTATTATTATTATTATTATAAACATGTCCACACTAGATGAATTGGCTAGGGTGATGGAATGGTTTCTTGATGTGTATTGTGCATAGTGAAATTCATAAGGAGGAAGCTCAGTAACTCCACAGTTCAGGAGTTATAACTTTAGGGCAAAAGGTGGGGAGGGGAATTTGTTTGGGGGAAGGCACCTGCCTCAAGCAAATGAAAACTTTCCTTATTGTGAAATGTGGATGTCCTGATTGGAAGCATTAGCTAAGGTGCAAAAATGTAATAGAGGTAATTACAAGGAGAGGATCTCAGCTACTCTTTCTCCTCTTCCGGCAGGAATGCCTGCAGGGGGCGGCGCCTCTAATCTAACAAAGAGGCTCGTAAACTGGTTAAGAACTGTCACCTTTACTGCAGGCCAGGTAAAAAACAGTAGGAGCAAAAAAGCCTTGCTTTGCAAGATTCACTAAGTTAACAATGTGTGGTGAAAAAAAAAAAAGTATGTCTATATGCCAGTACAAAAAATAGTTAACTGTACAAAAATATGGTATTTATTGATGTTGCTGGGTTCTTAATCTATGGTTAAGATTGTAACTCCCTAGATTTTAGCCCAGCAGGACATACTAGCTTTGCCGAGCACCTGTCTTGAGTTCAAGCCATGAAAAGAAATGACGTGTTCCCATCAGAAGACCTGGTCCTGAGAGGATTTGGGTACCAGTGCTTATGTGGGGATGAGTCATGAACTATAAGAAATGTGTGGGTGAAAAAAAAGTGTTATAATTGATGGATTTATGTTCATTGACAACTGTGGGTAATATAAATAATTTGTGAATCTATTTGAATCCCACATGCTGTTTTGTGCAGATGCAAGGACTCCCCTCATATCCCTCCTTTTGCCCTCCTATTGGTCTTGCTGTTGCTCAGACGAATGGGAGAACTAAAGGAAAAAGAGGAAATGGAGAAAAACCTACATCCCAGTGTTGTTATAGTACTCTTGTAGAAAAATCCCTATTGAAAGGATTGATGGTGATATTGATCACCATATATGTTATAACATTTTTCCCTCTTGTTTAAAGATTGTATTATATAGTTGTTGAGTTTACCGAGGTAGCACAGTCCCTATTTAAGGGACTGAGGGTGATATTGATCACCACTCACATGATACCCAAATCTACACCTCCTCCTCTATTATCTCTCCCAGCCTCCAGGCTCGTATCTCCTGCCTTCAGGACATCTCCACCTGGATGGCCTCCCACCACCTAAAACTCACCATGTCCAAGCCTGAGATTCTCTTCCCTCCCAAACCGTCTTCTCCCTGAGTTTCCCATCGCTGTGGACGACACTACCAACCTTCCTGTCTCACAAACCCGCAACCTTGGTGTCATCCTTGACTCTTTCTCGTTCACCCCACATATACAATCTGTCACCAAAACATGCCGGTCTCACCTTCACCTTTATCGCCAAGACCTGTCATTTCCTCTCCATCCAAACCACTACCACGTTAGTACAATCACTCATCATATCCCGGCTAGATTACTGCACTACCACTGATTCTGTTCTCTTAATCTCCTGTCTCTCCCACTTCAGTCTCTACTTCATTCTGCTGCCCAGATTATCTTTCCACACAAACTGTCTGGGCATGTCATCACCCTCCTCATAAATCTCTGGTGTTTGCCTATCAACCTTCTTATCCAACAAAAACTCCTCACTATCTCCATCACCTCACCTCACTTCTATCCTTCTACAGCCCAGCCCACACACCTCGCTCCTCTGGTGCTGACCTCCTCACTTGCCTTCTCTCACCTGTCTCACCATCTACCCCTTGCCCACGTCTTACCTCTGGCCTAGAATGTCCCCTCTCCTCAAATCCACCAAACTAGCATACTTTCTCCCTTCGAAGCCCTACTGAAAGCTCACCTTCTCCAGGAGGCCTTCCCAGACTAAGCCCCTCTTTTCCTCTGCTCCTCCTTTTCTCCCCATCGCCCTATCTACACACACTCCCTTGGAGAACTCGTTATCTCACATGGCTAAAACTACCATCTCTCTGCAGATGATACCCAAATCTACATCCCAGTCCTGACTGATCTCTCTGTCTCCCTTTCTGCAGTCTCGCATTGCCTCCTGCCTTCAAATCATCACTGCTTGGATTTCCTGCCATCACCTCAAGCTTAACATGTCAAAATAAAACTCCTAATTTTCCCATCACTGTAAATAGCACCAATATCCTTCCTGTCTCACAAGTCCATAACCTTGACTTTGTTCTTGACTCTGCTCTGTCATTCAACCCACATATTCAATCCATCACTAAATCCTGTCAGTTTCACCTTAATAGCAATACTAAAATCTGCCCTTTCCTCTCCATCCAAACTGCAACCATGTTAATACAATCACTTATTCTATTTTGCCTTGATTACAATAGCAGCCTTCTTTCTGATGTCCCGGTCTCCTGTCTCTCCCCACTCCAGTCGATACTTCTCTCTGCTGCCTGGATTATTTTTCTACAAAACCATACAGGACATGTTTCTCCACACCTCAAAAGACTACAGTGGTTGACCACCCACCTCTCTATCAAACAAAAACTACTTCATTTTTGCTCTACTATAGGGAAGAGGAAAAAATTGGTCACTCAAGGATACCACAAAAAACAAGGGGAAATTCATTTTGGTCCACCTCTTCCCTTATTCTTTGCTTGAATCAGGTATTACCCTTTTGATGAGGGAGCAGATATGGGCTCAACATATTTACTCTTTGTTCATAATATATGCATATGCTGTACTTTAACAAGAAAAAGGTAAAAACAGTTTTGAAATAATAGGAAACTAATTTTCAATATGGAAATGCTGTTTTCCTAATAAGCGTGACTCAATTTACAGAAGAGCTAATTGAATCAATTAAAGGATGCCACTGAGAAGGGTGAGATTGTAATTAGATGTGAAATACTGCCCATATGTAATCATATACAGAATGGGTGGTATAGTGGAAAGAAATAATTTCTCTGAACAATAATACAAGGAATAACTGATTTAAAAAAAAATTGACATTTTCCAAAGCTGGAATGTGTATATTATAGGTGACTGAGCTATAACAATTCTCTAGAATGTAAAAGGGAGCATAAACCTTAATGAAGTGGAAGATTCAATGAAAACATATGACAGAAAGTGATTTAATACATTTTAAAAAAATTAATTGTGGTTAAAATGCTGTATTAAGGGTATAGAGTATTATTTATAATAGTGTGACCCAATTGAGTCACCCATAGTATCCAGACTCCCTTATCAAGTTCCAGAGTGCCTCTATCTCTTCATATAGCTTAACTAAACTATCCAATTTTAATCAATAAATTGATGGCATTTTTTGGTTTATGGATGATTTGTAAATGTTATCAGAAGAAGCAGCATGCCTAGTGGAAAGAGCATGGACCTGAAGTTAGAGTAGCTGGATTTTAATCCCAGCCCTGCCACTTGCCTGCCATGTGATCTTGGGCAAGTCTCTCAAATTCAATAGTATTTATTGAGCGCTTACTATGTGCAGAGCACTGTACTAAGCGCTTGGGATGAACAAGTCGGCAACAGATACAGTCCCTGCCGTTTGATGGGCTTACAGTCTAATCGGGGGAGATGGACAGACAAGAACAACGGCACTAAACAGCGTCAAGGGGAAGAACATCTCGTAAAAACAATGGCAACTAAATAGAATCAAGGCGATGTACAATTCATTAACAAAATAAATAGGGTAACGAAAATATATACAGTTGAGCGGACGAGTACAGTGCTGTGGGGATGGGAAGGGAGAGGTGGAGGAGCAGAGGGAAAAGGGGAAAAAGAGGGTTTAGCTGCGGAGAGGTAAAGGGGGGGTGGCAGAGGGAGTAGAGGGAGAAGAGGAGCTCAGTCTGGGAAGGTCTCTTGGAGCAGGTGAGTTTTAAGTAGGGTTTTGAAGAGGGAAAGAGAATCAGTTTGGCGGAGGTGAGGAGGGAGGGCGTTCCAGGACCGCGGGAGGACGTGGCCCAGGGGTCAACGGCGGGATTGGCAAGACCGAGGGACGGTGAGGAGGTGGGCGGCAGAGGAGAGGAGCGTGTGGGGTGGGTAGTAGAAAGAGAGAAGGGAGAAGAGGTTGGAAGGGGCAAGGTGATGTAGAGCCTTGAAGCCTAGAGTGAGGAGTTTTTGTTTGGAACAGAGATTGATAGGCAACCACTGGAGTTGTTTAAGAAGGGGAGTGACATGCCCAGATCGCTTCTGCAGGAAGATGAGCCGGGCAGCGGAGTGAAGAATAGACTGGAGCGGGGCGAGAGAGGAGGAAGGGAGGTCAGAGAGAAGGCTGTCACAGTAGTCTAGCCAGGATATAACGAGAGCCTGTAACAGTAAGGTAGCCGTACTGTATCTTAGTTATCCCATCTGTAAAACATACATAACATATTTCTTCTCCCTCTGTCTCTGACTGTGAGCCCATGTGGAAGAATGATGGTGTCCCATTTGTACTGTATCTAGTCCAGTATTTAATAATAATTGTGGTATTTATTAAACCTTACTATGTGCCAAGTGCTGTACTTAGCACTGGGGTAGCTGCAAACAACTTGCGTTGGACATAGTCCCTGTCCCACATGAGGCTTACAGTCTCAATACCCCTTTTACAGATGAAGGAACTGAAGTGACTTACCCGAGATCGCACAGCGGGCAATTGGCAGAACTGGGATTAGAACCCGTGACCTTCTGATTTCCTGGCCCGTGCTGTATCAGCTATGCCACATTGCCTCTTAGTTCAGGGATTGAGCACATAGTAAGCATTTTTCAAATACCATAATCATTACATACACACCCACTCAATCAAAGCCATTTTTGCAAATCTAATGGTGTGAGGCAGGGATACGGAATGAGGTACTTAAGAAAATTAATATATTTCAGTCACGGACTTCCAGGATAGGATGTAGACCATGGACATTCCTCTCATTCTTCAACCCTCCTTCCCTTCATAGGTGTTATGGGCTGGAAAGCCAGGCTTTAGAGTTTATGGCACTAGACATTCAGGCTGAGGTACAGCATCTAATCCCTGTCAAATAACTCTTTATCTTCTAAGAAGTTACAAGGTCTAGGAGCTGATGGGATGTCAGTATTCCATCAATTATGTAAACCTCCGAATGTCCCCCAAACTAATCATAGTGCCAGAGATGGTATTTTTGTTAAGAGCTCACTATGTGTCAGGCATACTGTACTATAAACACTGGGGAGGATACAAGCAAATAGGATTGGATGCAGTCCTTGTCCAACATGGGGCTCACAGTCTTAATTGCCATTTTACAGATGAGGTAACTGAGGCACAGAGAAGTTAAGTGACTTGCCCAAGGTCACACAGCTGATAAGTGATGAAGCTGGGATTAGTACCCTGGTCCTTCTGACTCCCAGGTCCTTCTGCCTCCCAGGTCCATGCTCTATCCACTAGTCCATGATGTTTCTCAAGGCGATCTGGAAGTTGAGCAATCTGGTTTTTGGCTACCATACATTCTTGGGAGTCCAACAAAGACAAAGAAAGATAAACATTATCTCAAGAGTAACTAATACATATGAATTAAGGGTAGCGGATTACTCTGGAGCCTTTAAAAAGTGCTTCTAGCAGAGGGAGAATACGTTAGAAAAAAAGCCAGAGAAAATGCTACCAATGAGTGACTTTTATGGAAATCTGCACTGCCATTTAATGAAGAAAATGTAAAATCAAAGGAAATTGTTCCAGACTTACGATCACTGCCTTTTCAAAAATAAAGAGATATATTGAAATTTCAGCAATGGTATCAGCAATGAGTATGACAGTAGAAAGTGGAAGATGTTTCAGTTTGATATCTTTCTTCATAGGATTTTCCCAATATTTCAAGGAACAAATTCTTCACTACTACTTTTGTCATGTGAAACCTTCAACTACTTTATTTCTTCAGGGCAATTATCAGAAATAATGAATAATTTAGTCAAAATCCTAATTAAAAATAGAGCTAGAGCCTCAGAGCCAGTGAGAGATATAGGACAGTGTCACTAATTAGTTGTTTTTCTAAATTACTATCTGAAATAGTAGAAGGCAGAGTTTCAGGAAACAGTGTATGCAATTGTCCATCCAAATAGGAACAGGTTTAGAAAAAGTGTCTTCATGATTGACAGTAGAAAGTTATTAAATATTACCCACTGCCTCAGGAGCATGGAAACTCTCTCAGCTACCTTTGCAACTGAGACTGAAAGTATTTTCTAAGATCAAATGCAATGAAGAGTTTGGAAATAAACATTCAGTGACTTTCATAGCATCAGGTCAATATATATATTCACTAATAATAATAATAATGTTGGTATTTGTTAAGCGCTTACTATGTGCCGAGCACTGTTCTAAGCGCTGGGGTAGACACAGGGGAATCAGGTTGTCCCACGTGGGGCTCACAGTCTTAATCCCCATTTTACAGATGAGGTAACTGAGGCACCGAGAAGTTAAGTGACTTGCCCAAAGTCACACAGCTGACAAGTGGTAGAGCCGGGGTTCGAACCCATGACCTCTGACTCCAAAGCCCGTGCTCTTTCCAGTGAGCTGCTGCTTCTCACCACTAATTATAATGGTTGTATTTATATGTTATTTATCATCAGTCCTCAACTAATACTGTTCATTTTAAATTTCTATCTAAACCACCAAAATTATTTTTGAAGTGTCTAGGGACAGGGAAAAGGATAGAGTCAAGTCAATTGTTGCAAGGCCCCTTCATGTGAGCAAACCAAGGTATGGAGGTATAAAGATGGCAAATCAATTGCAGAGATAGAAATTGTCTTCTTATGCCCCACAGCTGTGTGAGTCTGTGTTTACTATATACTGTCTCAGTTCCTTGTCAAAGCAAAAAAAAAATACTAGGAGCCTATGGTTCAATTTTCTATTTGGGGGGAATATTAAAGATTCTGATCTATCCCCAAGCTACGAGCACTAGAGTAGCTTTGAAGATTTACTCATTTTTCCCCTCCTGATAATGGGATCTGGAAAAATATAAGGCCAAATTTTGTGTATACATGTATGTGTATGTGTGTGTATTTGTGCACTATTATGGTTCAGGAAAAACATTCGCTGACCCTTCCCCTTCTCTATCATTCCCAGGCCTGGGAATCAGATGGTCAAGGGTTCTAATTCCAGCTCTGTCACTTGTCTGCTGTGTGACCTTAGGCAAGTCTCTTAACTTCCTTGCATCTCAGTTATCTCAACTGCAAAATGGGGATTAAGACTATGCTTAGTACAATAACTGGCACATAATAAGCGCTTATTAAAAGCCATAATTACTATTATTATCAAACCCTATGATCACAGACATGTGTTAGATTGTAGACTGTAAGTTTCTTGTGTTCAGGGATCATCTCTACCAACTCTATTGTACTTTCTCAAGCACTTTTCAGTGCTCTATTGATCGTTCTGAAGTAAACTATAATTGTCAGCAGGAAGACCACCCAGAGCAGATCTCCAGGAGTCTGAGACCACCCTCCCTTACTCCAAAGGCATCACACTGCTCTCCCAAGGAGCCTCTTAGCATAAGCATTATTTCTGACTCATGTTCAAACATCCAACCACTAAATTCATGACCACCCCTAAGTGCCGCACCCACCTTGAGACACTCTCTTCTCATCTGAAGCTGGTTCTAGAGTCAAGGAGGGGAAAGTGTCTCCCTCCACTTTCTCCACTGATCAATCAATCATATTTACTGAGTGCTGATTGTGTGCACAGCTCTGTACTTTGTACCTGGAAGAGTACAATATAACAAAATGTGTTACTCTGACCACAGGGACCTTACCTCTAGAGGAAGCTTCTTCAGTGTATCTGATTTGATGAAAATTTATCACCCAAACTTGACCCCTGCTAATGGGAAACAGTGTAGTCCTCAGAGCCCAATGCTAAAGAATCATAATAATGGTATTTGTTAAGTACTTACTATGTGTCAAGCACTATATTAAGTCCTGGGGCGGATACAAGGAAATTGGGTTGGATACAGTCCTTGTCCTATGGGGCGCTCACAGTCTCAGACTCCATTTTACAGATGAGGTAACTGAGGCCCAGAGAAGGGAAGTGATTTGCCCAAGGTCAAACAGCAGACAAGTGACAGAGCCAGGATTGGAATCCATGACCTTCTGACTTCCAGGCTCATGCTCTATCCACTACACCATACTGATTGTCATGCTATATAGCAGGAGAGTCCCCAAGTCTTTTAGTGGCTTCAGAGTAGCCCAAGATTGCTGAAGAATTGAGAACAGGGAAGAAACATGCTCAGTGTCAGGGCACATTCCTAATTTGTAGAATGTAAGGAAACTCGTGGCTGTTTTGATTACTGGACTCATCATCCTTCCTGAGGGGCAAAACCCCTGCAGATTTCTCCTATGTGGATAGTGTTTTAACAGTTTTATTACTTTTATGGTCATCTTTGTTCTTGAATTACTTCTGCAAAGGGTGGGGAGGGGTTGGATGGGAGTAAGCTGATGGGGGGCAGATTTTGGGGGAAGGGGCAAGGAGAATGGTTGGGATAGGGTAACAGCGATAGGGTTGGAGACAGGGGTAGGGGTGTCACAATGTGTAGGGATGGGATGAGTGAATACTGGGAACAGGGATGGGTTGATTGGAGCCAAAAACTGAGCTTCTTATCTTTGCTCCTTATCTTCCTTCCCAAACCCTGTGCTCTCCCTGACAATCCTGTCACTGTGGATGGCACTATCATCCTTCCCATCTCACAAGCCCACAACCTCAGTGTCATCCTTGACTCTGCTCTCTCATTCACTCCACACATCCAATCCATCACCAAAACTGCCGGTCTCACCTTCACGACATCACCAAGATCCACCCTTTCCTCTCCATCCAAACTGCTACTTTGCTGGTACAAGCTCTCATCATGTCCCAAATGGATTATTGCATCAGTCTCTTTTCTGATCTCCAATCCTCCTGCCTCTCCCCTTCTGTCTGTACTTTACTGCCTGGATTATCTTTCTACAGAAACACTCTAGGCATGTCAACCCCCTCCTCAAAAACCTCCAGTGGTTGCCTATCAACCTTCACATGAAGCAAAAACTCCTCACTCTTGGCTTCAAACCTCTCCATTACCTTGCCCCCTCCTACCTCACCTCCCTTTTTTTCCTTCTACAGCCCAGCCCTCACACTCTGCTCCTCTGCCACTAACCTCCTCACTGGGCCTCGTTCTTGCCTGTCCCGCCATCGACCTCTGGCCCATGTCCTATCTCTGACCTGGAATGACCTCCCTCCACGCATCCACAAAACTAAATTTCTTCTCCTCTTCAAAGCCCTTTTGAGAACTCACCTCCTCCAGGAGGCCTTCCCAGACTGAGGGTTCCCTTTTCCTCTGCCCCTCCTTCTCTCCTTATTCCCCCTATTCCCTCCCTCTGCTGTCCCCCCTTTCCCACCCCACAGTATTGGTGCATATTTGTTCATATTTATTGCTATTGCTCTATTTATTTTATTAATGATGTGAATTTATCTATGGTTTTATTTATCTATTTTGATGGTAATGATGCCTACTTGTTTTGTTTTGCTGTCTTTTTCCCCCTTCTAGACTGTGAGCCTATTGTTGGGTAGGGATTGTCTCTATTTGTTGCCAAATTGCACTTTCCGAGCACTTAATACAATTAGTACTGTACTGCATACAGGAAGCACTCAATAAATACGATTTAATGAATGAATGAATGTAGTGTAGGGAGGGGTTTGAGGAGTCATGGTGAGGTCAGATAATTTTAAACATTTAAGAGAAGTTGTTAACACCAGTAACTGTTTGATCAGGGGGTTACATGATTAAATTGCTGAACTGTATGCAGGTCCTTGGGTCTTCATTTATTTATTTATATTAATGTCTGTCTCCTCCTCTAGACTCTAAACGCATTGCAGTAAGGCAATGGATCTGCTTTTTGTTACATTGTACTCTTCCAAGAGTACAGTATGGTACAACTTTGCAAACAGTAATAGCTCAAGAACAAAGATTGAATGAATGAATGAATGAATGAATGAATGAATGAATGAATGAATGAATGAATGAATGAATGAATGAATGGAAGAAGCAAATGTTTAGGAGTAACAAAGGGCTGTTGTTAATATGTGAAAATTTACGTCCTTGTTACAGGGTGTGATAGCCGCACCTGTTCTGTATTCTCCACTTTAGATTTAGGCAAGGCTTCAGTTAGAGAGTGAAATCTCCATGTCCTGGCCAGCAAAAGGTATGCAGTAATTCCGATGGTCAAAGACCTGGGCACACCGAGGTAACTCAGCAGACAGATGTCAGTGACCTCGGGCAGCTCTCTGTCCTGGATGATGTTCCATGATCCCTGCCTGCTGAGGCTGCTTGGCAGGGAGAGATCTAAGTGTCCTGGAGCAGGTCTTTGTCTGAGAACACTTTAAGTACTTGATAGTCATCCCAACTTGAGCACTACATTACTTAATGTCTACATTTGTAATTTACTTTAATGATTGTCTCTCCCTCTGAAATGTAAGCTCCTTGTGAGCAGGGAATGTAACTCCCAAGCACTTAACACAATGGTCTGGACACAGTAAGCACTTATAAATTCCATTCATTGATTGATGTCTAATAGTCTACATTTATTAGAAGTCATTAAGTGGTCTGAGTTACCTTTCTTTATAAGGCAGATAGTCCATGGGATTAAACAAGAAAAGAAACCCTTGTATTATACAAAAAAAGAAACCCTGTGGATTTTTAAATAGCTTTTTAAACCTCATTCAAAGTATATACACAATCTAACCATTTTCCATTTTTTAATTGAAAGCAGTTTTTTCCAGCTAAAATTTCAGCATTCACTCTTTGCAGCAGTAGTCTGTGTGTTATGGATTTAATTTTTCTGCTTATGACAAAAAGTGAAGGGAGCAAGAGCATGAGGGATATAAAAGTGATAAATTTAAGAGGAGGAAATTAAACAAGATTCCATATGTGATCAAGATTATACTTTAATTATCATAGCAAATATGAAAATACAAAGATTGCATTTTTATGATCTGGATAGTGAAGGAGCAAGGGACTGAATGTTTCATATGGAAAAACTAGCTGAAGTGAGGGAGTATTTTGAATAGATCTCATTTATGCTAACTGGCCCCATTTGCTTTTAATGGCTAACTCTTCTTTCATGATAGTCCAAATCATGCCTTTCATCCTTTTTAAGTTACCCTGCTCACCATATTAACACTTAACTCTCCAACCTGAATCAGTCCCATTATCCTCCCCAGCACTTATGCAAATATTGGTAAATTTGCATATATAAACAGCTTGGCCTAGTGGAAAGAGTTAAGACCTGGGAGTCAGAGGACCTAGATTTTAACTGAAGCTTTGCTAATTGGTTGCTGTGTGACCTTGGGCAAATCACTTATCTGTGCCTGAGTTTCCTCAAATGTAAAATTGGGATTCAATACCTGTTCTCCCTCCTACATAGACTGTGAGCCCCATGTCAGAAAGGCAATGTGTGCAACTTGATCAACCTGTATCTTCTCCAGAACAGTGCTTGACACATAATAAGTACTTAATAAATACAATTATAATAAAATAATAATAATAATATAGTTTATGCATACTTATATTTCTCCATGAAAATATAAGCCTTTTGATAACAACCTCTTGATTTACCCTCAATTGCTTCTTGGTAGCAATCAATCTGTAATATTTATTGAACACTTACTCTATGCAGAGCCCTGTACTAAGTATGAAGCACTTGGGAGAGTATTAGGGGAAGCAGCATGGCTCAGTGGAAAGAGCCTGGGCTTCGGAGTCAGAGGTCATGGGTTCGACTCCCGGCTCTGCCACTTGTCATCTGTGTGACTGTGGGCATGTCACTTAACTTCTCTGTGCCTCAGTTACCTCATCTGTAAAATGGGGATTAACTGTGAGTCTCACGTGGGACAACCTGATTACCCTGTATCTACCCCAGTGCTTAGAACAGTGGTCTGCACATAGTAAGCGCTTAATACCAATATGATTACAATATAACAGAATTGGTAGAAATGTTCCCCACCCAGAAAGGGCTTACAGTATATTAATAATAATAATAATGATAATAATAATGGTACTAAGTGCTTACTATGTGCCAGGCACTGTATTAAGTGCTGGGGTGGATATAAGCAAAGCGGTTGGACACAATCCATGTCCCACATGGGGCTTATGGTCTTTATCCCCATTTTACAGATAAGGTAACTGAGGCTTGGAGAAGATAAGTGACTTGCCCAAGGCTACAAAGCAGACAAGTGGCAAAGCCGGGACTAGAACCCATAACCTTCTAACTTCCAGTCCCATGCTCTATCCACTATGCCATGCTGCTTCTCAGTCTAGAGGGGGAGACAGACATTAATATAAATAAATTATGGATATGTACATAAGTGCTATGGAGTTGAAGATAGGCTGAATCAAGGGAGCAAATTTATGAGCAAGGAAGTTATAATGGGAAATGAGAGAAGAAAAAATGAGGGTTTAGTCAGAGAAGGCCTTCAATAAGTCTTTGAGAGTAGAGAAAGTAATCGAATGTCAGATATGAAGAGGGATTCAAGCTAGAGGCAGGATGTAGGCTAGGGAAGAGTGGTAAGATAGATGACATTGAGGTACAAGGAGTATACTGGCATTAGAAGCAGCATGGCTCAGTGGAAAGAGCCCGGGCTTGGGAGTCAGAGGTCAGGGTTTCTGATCCTGGCTCCACCGCTTGCCAGCTGTGTGACTTTGGGCAAGTCACTTAACTTCTCTGTTTCTCAGTTACCTCATCTGTAAAATGGGGATTAAAACTGTGAGCCCCAGATGGGACAACCTGATCACCTTGTATCCCCCAGGGCTTAGAACAGTACTTTGCACATAATAAGCACTTAACAAATACCACCATTATTAGAAGAATGAAGTGTGCAGTCTGGGTTGTAGTAGAAGAGCAGTGAGCTAAAGTGTGAGGGGGCAAGGTGATTGAGTGCTTTAAAGCTGATGGTAAGGGGTTTCTGTTTGATATGAGGGCTGATAGGCAATCCCTGGAGGTTCTTGAGTGGTAGGGAAACATGGACTGAACATTTTCATAAACAAATGATCCACACAGCAGAGTGAAGAATGGACTGGAGTAGGAAGAGACAGGGGTCAGAGATGTCAGCAAGGAAGCAGATACAGTAATCACAGTTGGTTAGGGTAAATGCTTGGATTAATGTGGTAGAAGTCTGAATGGATAGAAAAGGGAAGATTTTAGCTGTGCTGTGAAGGTGGAACTGAGATTTAGTGACATGTTTTACAGAAAAAAAACAGAAGTCAAATAATGCTGCTACTGTTACTACTAAATGAAATGTGTTCTTGATCAATCAGTCAAAAGTATTAAACACTGTACTGTTCTCTTTAAGCTTTTTGGAAGAAATGATACAATAGAGTGGATAACTATGGAGTATTAGACAACCATCAATGAAAAATGTTCCCTAGCATTATCTCATGCAGAAAAGTTACAGTTCTGAGATCATATCTAACTAATCCAGCCTTAGATCCTGCATCTGGAGCCCTGCTGTAAGTACATCCATCTGATTGACAGAGATGTGCTTTGTGTTTTTCCATTTTTCTTCTTCTAAAGAATATTTCATATAGCAAAAGTTGGTGTTCATTCATTCATTCATTCAATAGTATTTATTGAGCGCTTACTATGTGCAGAGCACTGTACTAAGCACTTGGGATGAACAAGTCGGCAACAGATAGAGACAGTCCCTGCCGTTTGACGGGCTTAAAGTCTAATCGGGGGAGACGGACAGACAAGAACAATGGCACTAAACAGCGTCAAGGGGAAGAACATCTCGTAAAAACAATGGCAACTAAATAGAATCAAGGCGATGTACAATTCATTAACAAAATAAATAGGGTAACGAAAATATATACAGTTGAGCGGACGAGTACAGTTCTGTGGGGATGGGAAGGGAGAGGTGGAGGAGCAGAGGGAAAAGGGGAAAATGAGGCTTTAGCTGCGGAGAGGTAAAGGGGGGATGGCAGAGGGAGTAGAGGGGGAAGAGGAGCTCAGTCTGGGAACGCCTCTTGGAGGAGGTGATTTTTAAGTAAGGTTTTGAAGAGGGAAAGAGAATCAGTTTGGCGGAGGTGAGGAGGGAGGGCGTTCCAGGACCGTGGGAGGACGTGACCCAGGGGTCGACGGCGGGATAGGCGAGACCGAGGGACGGCGAGGAGGTGGGCGGCAGAGGAGCGGAGCGTGCGGGGTGGGCGGTAGAAAGAGAGAAGGGAGGAGAGGTAGGAAGGGGCAAGGTGATGGAGAGCCTCGAAGCCTAGAGTGAGGAGTTTTTGTTTGGAGCGGAGGTCGATAGGCAACCACTGGAGTTGTTTAAGAAGGGGAGTGACATGCCCAGATCGTTTCTGCAGGAAGATGAGCCGGGCAGCGGAGTGAAGAATAGACGGAGTGGGGCGAGAGAGGAGGAAGGGAGGTCAGAGAGAAGGCTGACACAGTAGTCTAGCCGGGATATAACGAGAGCCCGTAATAGTAAGGTAGCCGTTTGGGTGGAGAGGAAAGGGCGGATCTTGGCGATATTGTAGAGGTGAAACCGGCAGGTCTTGGTAACGGATAGGATGTGTGGGGTGAACGAGAGAGACGAGTCAAGGATGACACCGAGATTGCGGGCCTGCGGGACAGTAAGGATGGTCGTGCCATCCACGGTGATAGAGAAGTCTGGGAGCGGACCGGGTTTGGGAGGGAAGATGAGGAGCTCAGTCTTGCTCATGTTGAGTTTTAGGTGGCGGGCCGACATCCAGGTGGAGACGTCCCGGAGGCAGGAGGAGATGCGAGCCTGAAGGGAGGGGGAGAGGACAGGGGCGGAGATGTAGATCTGCGTGTCATCTGCGTAGAGATGGTAGTCAAAGCCGTGAGAGCAGATGAGTTCACCGAGGGAGTGAGTGTAATTGGAGAACAGAAGAGGGCCAAGAACTGACTCTTGAGGAACTCCAACAGTTAAAGGATGGGAGGGGGAGGAGGCTCCAGCGTAGGAGACCGAGAATGATCGGCCAGAGAGGTAAGAGGAGAACCAGGAGAGGACAGAGTCCGTGAAGCCAAGGTGAGATAAGGTATGGAGGAGGAGGGGATGGTCGACAGTGTCAAAGGCAGCAGAGAGGTCAAGGAGGATCAGAATGGAGTAGGAGCCATTGGATTTGGCAAGAAGGAGGTCATGGGTGACCTTAGAGAGAGCAGTCTCGGTAGAGTGGAGGGGATGGAAGCCAGATTGGAGGGGGTCTAGGAGAGAATGGGAGTTAAGGAATTCTAGGCATCGATTGTAGACGACTCGTTCTAGGATTTTGGAAAGGAAGGGTAGTAGGGAGATAGGACGATAACTGGAGGGGGAAGTGGGGTCAAGAGCGGGTTTTTTTAGGATGGGGGAGACGTGGGCATGTTTGAAGGCAGAGGGGAAGGAGCCCTTGGAGATTGAGTGGTTAAAAATAGAAGTTAAGGAAGGGAGGAGGGCAGGGGCGATGGTTTTAAGAAGGTGAGAGGGAATGGGGTCCGAGGCGCAGGTGGAGGGTGGTGTTCTAGCAGAGAGAAATAGTGCAGCCAGTAGATAACTCAAAATTAATCTATGAGACCTAGGTATGCACCCTTGGACTAGCCAACTACTCTGTGCCTCAGTTTCCTCATCTATAAAATGTGGATTCACTATCTGTTGTCATTCCTACTTAGACTGTGAAACCCACATGGGACAGGGGCTGTGTCTGACCTGATTTTATATCCCAGTACTTAATAGGATCTTTGACACTAGGTAAGTACTTAATAAATACTATTAGTATTGTTGTCTTTATTATTATTATTGCCATTATTATTGTAGTGGAGAGTTTCTGCTTGATGAAGATATGTTTGGAAAATCATTGGAGGTTTTTGAAGAGTAGGGAGACATGTGCAGAATAATTTTTGAGAAAAATTATCCAGGAAACAGTGTAAAGTACATCCTGGAGAGGGAAGAAGCTGGAAGCAGGGGGGTCAGTGAAAATGCTGAAGCATTAGTAAGACAAAATATTACAAAGCCCTCATTTCCTCTTTTCCCACACGCTTCTGCATCACCCTGACTTTCTCCCTTTATTCCCCAACCCACAACTCCCAGCCCCACAACATTTATGTACATATCCATAACATTCATTTATATTAATGTCTGTCTCTCTCTCTAGACTATAAGCTCATTGTGGGAAGGGAATGTCTATTATATTGTTGAGTTGTTCTCTCAAGTGCGCAGTACAGTGCCCTGCACACAATAAGCACTCAATAAATATGAATGGTTGATAAAAGCGTGGACCAGCATGGTAGCTAAAAAAGTAAAAAAGCTATAACTCTTTACTATAAGCTACTTGTGGGCAAGGATTGTGTCTACCAACTTGATCATATTACACTCTCGCAAGTGTTTAGTTCATTGCTCTGCACAAAGTAAGTACTTAATAATTATCATTGATCAATCGAATGAATAAAGCCACCTGCAAATTGATTAAGTGAAATTCCAATATTCATCTATGAGCAGATGGTTCCAGCTTCCAAAAAATAGTATGAAAATGAGAAAATCTCCTAAGGTCAGTTTTGCACAAGGCAGATCTATTAAAGAAAAAAAAAATCTTGTAGAAATTCCATGGTCTGGCTGAAGATGCCCAAGGCGAAGTTTGCAATTTATAGTGGTTTTGACCATCATGATTAATGATGACAAAAATGTACAGTAACAAATCTTCCTAAAGTAAGCACATGTTCTACCGATTCTGTTCAGCCATTCAATCATAGAATCCTAGAGTGGAAAATGACCTTTGGAGGTTATCTAGTTTATTTCCATACCTCCATTAGAGCAACACATAAAAAATCTAAGGAAAATGGCCACCTGCCTTATTCCTAAATTCTCTTAGGACAGTTTTGAATTAACATGGCATTACATGGCTAATTAAATTGGGGCACTTTTTCTTCTGCATATGAATTAGTTTTACTGTGATGTCCTAGATAAAAAATGTCTATACATAAAATTAAAAAATTACTGTAACCTTTATGACAAACCCCTACTCTCTAAATGAATTATTAAAAGAAGAATTTAAGAATAATGAGAAATGGGGATGACCCATTCAGTTAAGAGATCATAATTTGTGGTTCCTTTTTTACAAATAGACCAAAAGACAAAAACTGCAACTTCAGAAAAATGAAGCGAAACATAAACTTTCTCCATAGTTGTAATGGAGAACAAATACATTTAAATGAAGAAATTTAACAGGTGTAAAATGCTCCTCTTTTCAGGGAGAACAAGTAGTAAAATATAAACTAAGAGCAAATGGATTGATTTGAAGAAGTCAAATTATTAAATAATGAATATTGTGTACAGAGGCACCAAGTCCAGGGGGAAAAAGGGGATGATTGCCTCGTGATGTTAGCAAGAAGAAAATAATCCATTGGCTTTAGTCCCATATTTTTTTGGATAGGGACATTTAGTTGACCCAGGCTCTTGGATCTGAAAATTGGACAGAAGATGGAGCCAAAATGGGAGTGGCACTTCCAAATTTACCAGATGACCAGAGTTCTATACATGACTCTGTCACTTGCCTGTTGTAATTTAACTTCTAATGCCTCAGTTTCCTGAACTTTAAAGTGTAGTTGAAATAAATCCCCATTTTTCCCACCTCCTCAAACCATGCGCCTAATATAGGGACTGTGTCCAATCTGCATATACCAGATTGACACCAGGGCTCGGTACAGTGCTTAATAATAATAACTGTGGTATTTATTAAGTGCTTACTATATGCCAGGCACTGTATTAAGTGCTGGGGTGAATGCAAGCAGATCAATTTGGACACAGTCCCTGTCCCACGTGGGGCTCACAGTGTCAACCCTCATTTTAAAGATAAGGTAATTGCGGAACAGAGAAGTTAAGTGACTTGCCCAAGATCACACAGCAGACAAGTGGCAGAGCAGGGATTAGAAACCATGACCTTCTGACTCTCAGGTCTGTGCTCTATCCACTAATGCTGCTTAGTGCTGCTGCCACTACGTCATGCTGCTTCTTCTTGGCACACAGTAAGAGCTTGACAAATATAATAATAATGATAATAATTATATAAGCATTATTGCTCCATGCATGGTGTATCAGGCATGGGTGAGGTGGGTGGAGAGATCCTCTTCATGGCTTTGATACATATGTGAGAGGAACCTCTCAAGTACCCAGGCCTGGTGTCCATGAAGACTAAAAAGGCAATGGTGGAGGGGGAGGAGATAAACAATACAAGTGAATATCTTTAATTTCCTTGTCCTCCTTCTTTCACTCCCCTTTGCTTCCTCCTCTTGACTCCTTTCTTTTCTCTTTCCCTCGCAATTTCCTCAAAGCCTATCCCCTCTAATATCTAATATCTACCCTACTATCACAAGATGCTCACGAAACTGCTCAAGGAGCCAGATACGCTTTCTGTGGTACTTTCAATTCTCACTACCATATAAATGATATGTGGCCCTTTAATTTGATGTTAATTATGTGTCTCATGTACTCCAGGCTTTCAAATATCAGTGAACCAATGGTATTCATGCTTATTATAGTATTCATGCTTACTGTGGGCAGAGTATTGTGTGCTAAGCTTTTGGGAGAATACTATATATCACTCTAGGCTTCAAGGCTCTACATCACCTTGCCCCTTCCTACCTCTCCTCCCTTCTCTCTTTCTACCGCCCACCCCGCACGCTCTGCTCCTCTGCCGCCCACTTCCTCACCGTCCCTCGGTCTCGCCTATCCCGCCGTCAAACCCCGGGCCATGTTCTCCCGCGGTCCTGGAACGCGCTCCCTCCTCACCTCCGCCAAACTGATTCTCTTCCCCTCTTCAAAACCCTACTTAAAACTCATCTTCTCCAAGAGGCCTTCCCAGACTGAGCTTCTCTTCTCCCTCTACTCCCTCTACCAGCCCCTCTTCACCTCTCCGCAGCTTAACCCTCTTTTCCCCCCATTTCCCTCTGCTCCTCCTCCTCTCCCTTCCCATCCCCTCAGCACTGTACTCGTCTGCTCAACTGTATATATTTATTACCCTATTTATGTTGTTAATGAAATGTACATCGCCTTGATTCTACTTAGTTGCCATTGTTTTTACGAGATGTTCTTCCCCTTGACTCTATTTATTGCCATTGTTCTTGTCTGTCCGTCTCCCCCAATTAGACTGTAAGCCCGTCAAACGGCAGGGACTGTCTCTATCTGTTGCCGACTTGTTCATTCCAAGCGCTTAGTACAGTGCTCTGCACATAGTAAGCGCTCAATAAATACTACTGAATGAATTAGTATATATGATTCCCATGCACAAGACGTGCTCACCTTCTTGTTTTTTTAACTACTTTCTGTCTTTCTGGGTATCACTAGTGAAATACACACACTACAAAATTCAGTGACAGCAGTCATTTCTTGCTTACCAACTGTATTATTTGATTTAGTGTAGCAATTCTCATATGTGAGCTTTTACATAACTTGATTCATTTTTAAGATAATTGCCAGTTCATTGCCAGGGATTGATTCATCAATTTACCACCCAGGGACACAAAGTCTCACTTCCCATAGGCACTAAACTTAATCCTGCATCTTAGCTTATGTAAAAAATTTCAGTAATTTTGGAGTTGCTCTTTATCATTAAAATGTTAATATATTTTGAATTTAATTTGAAATTTACCCGGCAAAATGCCTAGTTTCTCTTTCAGAAAAGTAACTGGAAACATTGGGAGACATTGTTGACCACTATTCTATTACAACTGATAGAGTTGTAGATAAAAGGTAGTTGTAGTTATAGATAGATAATATTCAAATTAAGAAGGCAAATACATTTTCTGTTGGATGGTCAGAAGGATTATGGTACATAGTTTAACATCAAGCTTCAGACCAAGCTGAAGATCTATACTGCAAGACAGTTGTAAAACCTCAAGTTGCAGCAGATGTCAAATCTGCCTTCTAAATGTCATACTTATCATCCATTAATAAGGTAGAATATACAACAATCAAGTTCTGAGCTAAGTGTCATTTTACTACACCAGGCCCTCAAGGGACTGGACACTTAGTAGACTGGACTTCAGCAGGGCACCCAAATAGTAGCTAATAAGGTTAATTGAGGTATTTGTCAAGCACTTCCTATCAGCAAAGAAATAGCTCTTAGTATACTGCATACAGTATAAACACTCAGTAAAATACCCACTGATTGATTAATTGAGTTTTGGGCCAGATACAATAAAATCCATTGATTTTGGCAAGCTGAATGTCAGAGGTATTGAAAGAGAGCCTAATTGTTCAAGTCAAACTTCCCCTATGTTCCTGCTAAAGCTTCCCAGGTGGCTCACATGTATTGTGAAAAATCTATCTTCTGCCTTTAAGAATCACTACATTCTCCAACTCATACTTGTCTGTGTTTTTACAATTTGAGGTCTTTTGGCATTTCACTCTTCTTCCCACGTTTCTCAGCTAACACCCCAGGATAGTGAAGTAAATCACCCTCTCCCTCCCATGGCTTAAAGGTTTATCTCTCACATTTAAATGAACATTTCCTGTGTGTGCAACACTTTACTAAGTGCTAAGGAGAGTATAGTACAACAATGAAAAACTAAAATGATTTCATCTGCAACACCTAAGATCTACACTGTGATAGTGGTAGTTCATTGTTTAAGTTTATTTTGCTCTTCCTGGATGGCAGAATGACATTAATTTTTCAATCTCAAGCAAAATAAGTTTAATTTAAATACTTATTATTCTTTAATATCTATTTACATATGTTATGTCAAATCATGGGTGGATTGCCTTCTGAAGTTAAGTAGCAAAGCTGTGAATAACAGGGTTTGCATATATTAATGGTGAGATTTTATTGATGTGTACAAGGATGTCTATTAAGATTGACTTGTTACTGACACATCCTTCCATACCATATTCCTTTAACAGTTGTCCTTTGCTTTTATTAATACAGTTCAGAAACAAGGTTGTGATGTAAACATTTTACTATCCTCTAAAATTAATATTGAAATTTTGACAAAAAACAACCCCCAAGCCAGTAGAAAAATCAATCATTAATTCAGTTCTCTCTACACAGCAAGGGCTCAATAAATATCACTGATTGATCAAGTCTTTCATTTATTCAATAATATCATTAAGCACCATGTGTCCAAGCACCATAGTAAACACTTGGGAGAGTACAGTACCGTCTGGGAAAGTGGTAGACATGACTCCTGACCACAAGGAGTTTACAGCTAATAGGGGAAACAGATATTTAAATAAATTACAAATAGGGGAAATGGCAGAGTGTAAGGATTCATGCAGAAGTGTGTGGAGCTAATGGTGGGTAAATATCAAGTCCTTGCAGAACATACAGTCTAGCAGGGGAGAAAGAACCAAAAATAATGCCATTGCTTGCCAGTTTGCTGTATTTTATATAGTGCACTGTATCTGTTCCTGCAAATAGCATAATGGCAATATGTTGAAATTCTTTCTTTTCACTGAAATATTTCCCCAATCATAATATTACCCCTTCCCAGACCTTTCCTGCTTTGAGTCAATAATTAATAAACCTAGATTTAAACTCATAAAGGTACCCAGTCTTTACATTTTCACTGGAGGCTTCCTAGTGCTATGAGTGTTTAGTTCTCTCATATTTTTTATTGTTTAGCAATGAATAATTTAACTTATTTGTGGGAAACCTGAAGAAATCCCAATTAGCATACTAAATTTATCTATCTACTCATTTTCCCCTCAGCAACTCCCTCTTTCTGGCCTCAGCCATGCCATGTGGTCATTTGCTTTAAGTTGTTTTTGTATAATATTTGAATATCTCCTTCAATCCACTAGGCCTCTTTAATTTTGAAGATTCTCTCAGTATCACAGAGCTTAAAGTGAGCTTAAATTCCAGTAGTCACTACCATTCATTGTTTTCACTTATTCCTGAAACCACATAGGCAGGGCTAGCTGTAACAAACATTTTACCTCTTTCCAAATTTCATTCACTATGTAAATCTGGGGGAAAGTTATTACATCACTTATCCAGTGGATTCTGTACTTTCTGTGTACTTGGGAACTCATTCCACCCTTAGTTGAGAATAACATATATGTACATACCTTTATGATCAATATCTTCACCTACTTATAATTCATTCTAGTGTTTGTTTATTTCTTCACCTATTTATAATTTATTATATCTTCCCATTAGATTGTAAACCCTTACAGGGCAGGAATCATATCTACTTACCATAATTTACTATCCAAAATGCTCAGTACCATGCTCTTCACAGAGTAAGTGCTCAAGTGACTGATGGATTGTGTCGGCCTTCTCTCTGACCTCCCTTCCTCCTGTCTCTCCCTGCTCCAGTCTATTCTTCATGCTGTCCGGATCATCTTCCTGCAGAAACGCTCTGGGCACGTCACTCGCCTCCTTAAAAACCTCCAGTGGTTGCCCATCAACCTCCGCATGAAACAAAAACTCCTCACTCTGGGCTTCAAGGCTCTCCATCACCTTTTCTCCTCCTATCTCACTTCCCTTCTCTCTTTCTACTCCCACCCCATACACTCTGCTCCTCTGCCACTCGCCTCCTCACCATCCACCATTCATACCTATCTCACCGTCAATCTCTGGTCCACATCCTCCCGCTGTCTTGGAATGCCCTCCCTCCTCACCTCCACCAAACTAACTCTCTTCCCCTCTTCCAAGCCCTACTGAGAGCTCACCTCCTCCAAGAGACCTTCACATACTGAGCTTCTCCTTTTCCCTCTGCTCCCTCTGCTGCCTCTCTACCCCCTCTTCACCTCCCCTCAGCTAAGCCCTCTTTTCCCCCTTTCCCTCTGCTCCTCCCCCTCTCCCTTCCCCTCCCCTCAGCACTGTGCTCATTTGTACATATTTTTAATACCCTATTTATTTTGTAATGAGAAGTACATCCCCTTGATTCTATTTATCATGTTTATGTTGTCTTGTTTTTGTCTGTCTCCCCCGATTAGACTGTAAGCCCGACATTGGGCAGGGATTGTCTCAATCTGTGACCGAATTGTACATTCCAAGCGCTTAGTACAGTGCTCTGCACATAGTAAGAGCTCAATAAATACTATTAAATGAATAAATAAATGAATGAATAGGTGTTTATAAGAATTTAAAAAAAATTGAACAATCTATCAAAATATCTATTTAAGGATGAATTGAGAGTATGCCATTCAATTTTCAAAGAGAAAAGTTCCCTAACATTTAAGAAGGCCTGAGCAAGTTTCCAAGTTCCTTTGTCCACTTGTTTTTAACTTTCACTAAACTTTTTGATACTCCTGAGTAACCAGATATTGATTGCTAGTCTTGATAACGAATATTAATATTAGCTACATTAGCAGGTGTTAAAGTGTAATATCTTAAATAAGGATTGACAGAATAGGGAAAGGAGGAAATAATGAAGAATTAGGAAAATACTGCAAAATTAGGTTTTTTTCTATATTAGGTTAAAAATTTAACAATATATCTAGCAAAATGCAGTAGTCTTGCCTCAGTCAAATCAAGGTGGAAGAAACCATTTCAAAAGCTTTCAAGGAAAACAAAAGAAGAAGGGCAGTTAGTTCAGCCAGATTGACAGACATTCCTTGAAAAGTCAGTACATCTATTGTTCCCTTCTTTTTCTATTCTGTTTTCAGCTTTCTCTGGGTAGAGAGGCTATTTTCTGCTTTGTGGGACTATGTTTAATCTTATACAATGTTGTCAGTTCAGTGAGTTAGATGAATACTACCTCCCAAAGCATTGAAGCAGGCTTGGAAGTGTCAAGAACAAATCTGACAAAGTTCAATTGTCAGCACTATCAAGAAATGTTTGAATGAGGGACAAGATCTCCATTTAGGAAGGATTATTCCTTTGGGAAATGAAAATTCAACAAATCTCTTTGATTCTATTTGTGTAATAATGGTACCACTTACTCTGGAAGCATGTCTAAAATAATGTTATTTAATGTGAAATAAAGAGGAAGCCTTTTGTTTTTCATGAACCTAAAATTACCAATTGTGATGTTGTATTAACAATTATCATTTTAGATTATTATTGGGTTTTTTATGTGGAGGAAAATCATAGGCTGATAGCAGACAGCTGCACAGTGCTATGTTCTGTCATGCTAGATCTTTGTCTTGTGCTAATTTTTATCAGTAGATGATTACATAGGTATTACCATCAAATTGGAGTTCCCTACATATTGGGAGAAGGATCAGGGTGGATAGAGCAAGGGCCTGGGAGTCAGAAAGACCTGGGGTCTAATCCCTTCTCTGACACTTGTCTGTTGTGTGATTATGTGTAGGAAGTTTCCTTCTTATTCTTTTAATTTATATGAAATAAAATTATCACTAAAATAAAAAATGTTGATGTCATCATTTCACTAAATATGAAAACTATAAAATATATTGAAGGCACATACTGCAATTTGTAATGTCTTCAATGAAAAATCTTCTTTATCCAGGGATTTTTTCACAAACAGGGTTCCTAAGTGATTTATAAATGTTCTACAAAATCTAATGGCATCGAAGATTGTTTATCCCTAATGTTTGTCTCTAACTGAAGTGCAAGCTCTTCGTGGGCAGGGAATGTGTTTAGTGTGTCGACTATACCTTCCCAAACATTTAATGTAGGATTATCCTGAGGTCTCTTGATCAATATCATTGCTACTAACTCCTTTTCAAATTTCTTTAATTGTCCTACATAGTTTAACTGCATAATGGAAAATCTTCCCAATTCAGGGCAATATTTGCTGGACCAAATAAAAGAAGACTACCAAATTTTAATTTCTTAGGAAATTTTTAAAAATAATATTGTAAATATAATTACAACAAAATGGTATGTTTTGAAGGTCATTTGAGCAATAAGAAAGATGATTCTGAGAATTTCTTTTGCGATGAATCCCTTTTTGACTTTTAGAAGATGACATTTCACATTTATATTTCATCTGTTCCTTAACTCTATGAAAAGGAATAACAGCCCTTACAGCATTTACATATCTCTGAAAGTCTTATTAATAAGATTCTGCTGGATCATTGTTCCTTCAACCTCTTTTACAGGAATCATTCTCATGTTTTAAAAATATATTACCCATTAAAGCATACATGGAAGTAAAATAACATGAAAATCAGCACAAATAGAAGTCATTAACTTTGTCTCAGCTATTAAACTTTTAATTTTATATTAAGGAAGCTTAAAATGACAGATGCATGTACTAAGGATGATTCAGAAGTTATTTATGCTTGGACATTTGTCTACTTGAGTCACAGTTGGTTAGTTACATTATTTTATGTTTGCAAAGTATATTAAAGATCAAAAGCAATACATAATAAATGAGGCAGCATAATTACTTAAGGATGTAACTACCTAAGGCAATAAAGCCTTATGGAGAGAGCACAAGATTGGGCATCAAAAGACCCAGTTAGTCCCAGCTTGGACACTGCCCAACTGTGTGACCTTGAATGTGAATGTGACTCGTCACATTCTTTCTGGGCCTCAGTTTCTTCATTTGTAAAATGGAAATAAGAGTAATTTTGCATCATATTTGGAACATTGTGTCTGCTTGAATAATCTGCCATCAACTCCAGAACTTTGTTTAACAAATGGCATAATTATTGTTATTAGTATTTTGTAAGTCCTCAGAATCACTATCTTGAGCTGAATCAGTGTTTCTATTAATTATCCATCTATGAAGAGATTACAATACAAAGATTATCATCAAAGATTATTGGGGAGTTACATTTGGAGGGAAGTTATAGGCTGATAGCAGACAGCTGTTAAGTTCTATGTTCTAATAGTCTAGATCTTTCTCTAGTGATAATTTTTATCACTAGATTACTATGTACTACCATCAGATTGGATTTCCCTACACAATGGGAGAAAGATCACTGTGGCTTAATGGATAGAGTAAGAGTCTGGGAGTCAGAAGGACCTGCATTCTAATCCCTCCCTCCCCTGCTTGTCTGTTGTGTGACCTTGGAGCAGTTACTTAACTTCTTTGTGCCTCAGTGACCTGATCTGTAAAATTAGGCTTTAATAATGATAATAATGTTGGTATTTGTTAAGCACTTACTATGTGCCGAGCACTGTTCTAAGCGCTGGGGTAGACACAGGGGAATCAGGTTGTCCCAGGTGGGGCTCACAGTCTTAATCCCCATTTTACAGATGAGGGAACTGAGGCACAGAGAAGTTAAATGACTTGCCCACAGTCACACAGCCGACAAGTGGCAGAGCTGGGATTCGAACTCAAGAGCCCTGACTCCAAAGCCCGTGCTCTTTCCACTGAGCCACACTGCTTCTCCTATTGGGAAGCAGCATGGCTTAGTGTATACAGCATGGGCCTGGGAGTCAGAAGGTCATGGTTTCTAATCTCAGGCCTGCCACTTGTCTGCTGTGTGACCTTGGCAAGTCACTTAACTTCTCTGTGCCACAGTTGCATCATCTCTAAAATGGAAATTAAGACTGTGAGCCCTATGTGGGACAGAGACTGTGCCTAATCCGACTATGCTGTATCTATCCCAGCGCTTAGAACAGTGCCTGGCACATAGTAAGCACTTAACAAATGCCAAAATTATTATATTAATACTGAGTCCTATGTGGGGTATGGACTGTGTCCAACCTGATTATTTTGTATATACCTCAGTTGCTGGCACAGAGGAAGAGTTTAACATACACAATGGAAAAAAAAGGGTCTGTCTTCTGGCTGTCTTGTCAGAGCTTTGATTGCCTTCAACACTGAGCCCTCCTTTGTACTAGAAACATACTCTAACCTTGTTTTTCTCTGATAGTTTTCTTTTGGTTCTTCTATGCCTTCCTGGACCAGTCCTTCTTAAAATGTTTCACAGGCTCTTTCTTGGCCTCCTAGCCCCTAAACCCCTACCCAATCCTTCTTGGTAGTGACTATGCTGCATTTTTTTCACTCTTCTCCACTGGTCTATCTGCACTGATTCTTGGAGACTGCACTATTCAAGATGATGAGCAATCAATCATATTTATTGAGAGTTGCTTACTCTGTGCAGAGCAATGTACTAAGAATTTGCGAGTACAGTAAAACAGAGTTGGTAGAAACGTTTCCAGCTGATGATGAGTTTACAAACTAGAGAGGGACACAGACTGTAAGTTTGTTATGGTCAGTGAATGTTTCTGCTAATTCTGTTGTTTTGTACTCTCTCACATGCTTAGTACAATGCTCTACACAAGTGCTCAATAAATACCATTGATTGATTAATATAAATAAATGAATTATAGATATGTACATAAGCGCTGTGGGCCAGAGGGATAGGTAAATTCAGGGTGCAAATCCAGGAGCAAAGGTGAGAAAGAAGGGAGTGGTAGAAGAATACATGAGGGCTTATTCAGGGAAGGCTTCTTGGAAGAGATGTGCTTTTAATAAGACTTTGAAGGTGGGGAGTGATTGTCTGTCAATATTAAAAGGGAGAGCAATCTGGTCAGAGGAGGATGTGGGTAAGCGGTCTGCAGTGAAATGGACAAGATTCGAGGTACAGTGAATAGGTTGACATTAGAGGAGTGAAAAGCAATAAAAAATCAGGGAGGTAAGATAGAAGGCAAGGTTATTGGTAAGGAGTTTCGGTTTGACTTGGAGGTGGATGAGCAACCAGTGTTGACAGGAGGTAGGGAAGTGAACAAAGATGCTCAAGCAGTAATAAAGGTGGGATAGGATAAGTGCTTGCAGGAAAAAATGGACAATGGCCTGGGGGATAAGAACACAGGCCTGGGAAGTTAGAAGGATATGGGTTCTAATCTTGACTCCACCACTTTTCTGCTGTGTGACCTAGGTCACTTAACATTTCTGTTCCTCAGTTACCTCACCTGTAAAATGTGGGACAGGGACTGTATCCAACCTGAGGATCTTGTATATACCCCAATGCTTAGAACATTGCTTGACACATAGTAAGCACTTATCAAATACTATCATTATTATCAGACATCAAAAGTTGAACTATCACTTAATAAGCTGAACCATTTTGGATATCATAAATCCATCACCAAAACCTGCCGTCTCACCTTTATAATATCGCCAAGATCCACCCTTTCCTCACCACCCAAATGGCTATCTTACTGGTACTGGTACAGGCTCTCATAATATCCCAACTGGATTATTGCATCAGCCTTCTCTCTGATTTCCCTTCCTCCTGTCTCTCCCTGCTCCAGTCTATTCTTCATTCCGCTGTCTGGCTCATCTATCTGCAGAAACGATCTGGGCATGTCACTCCCCTTCTTAAAAACCTCCAGTGGTTGCCTATCAACCTCCGCACAAAACAAAAAATTCTCACTCTAGGTTTCAAGGCTCTCCATCCCCTTGCTCTTTCCTACCTCTCCTCCCTTCTCTCTTTCTACTGCCCACCCCACATGCTCCGCTCCTCTGCCGCCCACCTCCTCACCGTCCCCCGTTCTCGCCTATCCCACCGTTGACCCCTGGGCCACGTCCTCCGGCTGTCCTGGAATGCCCTCCCCCCTCACCTCCGCCAAACTAATTCTCTTCCCCTCTTCAAAGTCCTACTGCGAGCTCACCTCCTCCAAGAAGCCTTCTCAGACTGACCTCCCCCTTTTCCCTCTGCTCCCTCTGCTCCCCCTCTACCCCCCTTCACCTCCCCTCTACTAAGCTCCCTTTCCCTCTGCTCCTCCCCCTCTCCCTTCCCCTCCCCTCAGCACTGTGCTCGTCAGCTCTTGTATACATTTTATTACCCTATTTATTTTGTTAATGAGATGTACATCACCTTGATTCTATTTATTGCTATTGTTTTAATGAGATGCACATCCCCTTGATTCTATTTATTGCTATTGTTTTTGTCTGTCTGTCTCCCCCGATTAGACTGTAAGGGCAGGGACTGTATCTGTTGCCGATTTGTACATTCCAAGCACTTAGTCAAGTGCTCTGCACATAGTAAGCGCTCAATAAATACTATTGAATGAATGAATGAATAAATTCTATCCTCTCTACCTCCAATTCTGAGAAAACAACAGCAAAACACCATCAGACCATAAACATACTTCCATTCTCCTCTAAAACATGAATTCCACGTACACACCATTCCATGGGACTCAGCCAGGCTGCCTCTCCAAAGACAATCCTCAGTATAAATGGAGAATCAGTATATCCTAATGGAAAGAGCAGTGGACTGGGAGAGTTCTAATCCCCACTCTGCTACTTGCCTGCTGTGTGACCTTGGGTAAATACTTAACTTCTCTGTGTCTGTTTTCTCATCTGTAAAATAGGGATAAAATACCTGTTCTCCCTCCCTCTTAGTCTCTGAGACCCATTTGAGACAACAGGGACTGTGTCTGATCTAAATGCACTGCATTTATCCCAGCACTTACAGCTTAGCACATGGTAAGCACTTAAATAGCATTATTTATTACTATTCTTATTACCATTATCATTATTATTCAGTGCTCAAACATTTAGTGAAGAGCTCTGCACAGAGTAAGTGATCATTTAATACCATGTACTGATTGATTGAACTTCTCACAATCCTCTGGCTCCTTCTTTCCTTTCAGACAAGCTCAAGTATCCTCCATATGGAAAAAGCTATCCTTCAAATCCCAACATAACATCCAGCTCCCATCTCATAATCCTCCCCATTCCTTTGTAAAACCTTAGAACACACCCTGATTCAAGGCACTTAATTAGTTATCTCACACACACCCCCTCCTTATTTTCCCTCCTTTCAGACCACAGGCTTAACTATTGTATCTATGGTATTTATTCAATATTTATGAGACTATACTAAGTACTCTGTGAATACAACAGTGTACTACATATACTCTCAATTAAGCACTAACTCATATACATATTCCTTCCTTTTCCTTAGCATGGTGTAGTGGATAGAGCATGGGCCTGGAAGTCAGAAGGTCATGGATTCTAATCATGGATTCTAATCTCAGATCTGCCACTTGTCTACTGTGTGGCCTCGGGCAAGGCACTTCTCTGTGCCTCAGTTACCTCATTTCTAAAATGGGGAAAAAGAATGTGAGCCCTGTGTCAGATATGGACTGTGTCCAACTGGATTTGCTCATATCCACCCCAGTACTTAGTACAGTGCCTGAGATATAGTAAGAGCTTAGCAAATACCATAATTATTATTGTTGTAAATTATTTTAGTATCTACCACGGCAGGACTCAAGATTACTCTACTGTCCTCACTCGTGTGTTTGGAGAAGTGCTCCTAACACCTCATTTGATCTTCTAACTTGTATTCACTGAACTGCACCCAACAGGTGCTAAATAAATTCTTCACCACATACCTGCCATCCCCTTGCCACCAGCACCAGACCTAAGCCCAGTATCCTAGGCATAGGGAGTAAGGGTGGTCTATTCCCATGTTTCTTCTTCCTTGTCATCTAGCCTTGCTTAGGCCTACTCACCACTGCCACCAAAAGGATGTGGGAGAAATAGCTGAGCAGGGTGTTCCTAGGAGGAAGTGATCAGGCAGTGTAGAAGAGGAGGGAGAGCCTAGGTGGTCCAGTCCCCTAGCTGTTTTATCCAAGCTGCAGGTGTTTGCTCCCACTAGATTGCAAAAACAACTCTTCTTGTGGTGAAGGTGATCACTGTTCCCTGCGAGACAGGTGAAGACGTGGGGAGAAGTTAAAGAACTCAGCCACTGGCCCAGTGCTTCATCAGCATATCATGATGCTGGGTCTCTAGTGTAACCTGTGATATAATAGTAGATATATTTTTTTTTCTTTTTCAAATTTTCAATTCTGCCTCTATTAATAATAATGATGACAAAACAACACTACTGGGGTTAAGCACTCATTATTCAATAAACACTGTTCTAAGAACTTAAATAGATGATAATCAGTTCAGAAATAGTTTCTGTCCAAACAAGTGGCACATTGATTAAGTAAGAAGATGAACAGATATTGAATCCTCATTTACAGATGAGAAAACTGAGGAGCAGAGAAGTTGACTATTCTAAGGGTGCACAGCTAGCAGTGGTGAAGTTAGGATTAGAATCCATTTCTTCTAACTCCCATGCCTGTGCTCTTTTCACTAGGTCCGTCTCTTTTACAGTTGTTACTTCTAGTTTTCCTGCTTAGTGACTTAAGATAATCAAAACATTGGTCATGTAGATGAAGAGCAGTGTTTAATTAAAAATGAAATATAGGAGAAAATCAAAATACCCACAACAGGCAGGAGTCAATAGCCTAAGAATCTTGCTAGAAGGTGGCACAGGAGGCCATTCCAATTGTTAAATTAGTGATCAGCCCTATTGCTAGTCTTTTTTTCATTTAATGGTATGCACAAAGCACTTACTAAGTTCTAAGCACTGGGAGAGATAGAAAATAATCAGGAGTTGACCACAGTTGATGCCCCACTTGGGGCTCACAGTCGTAATCACTGAGGTGAGCCCACAGCTAGCTGCCTTACTGTATGTGACCCCATGAACAGCAACAAGGAAGAGGCTTTGTGAAGGCCCTGATGGGCTTTACTTGAGGCAGGTGATTGCTGGCCTGTGGGGGTAGAGCATGAAGGGAAGTGTGGTCTTCTCTCCCTGCTCTATCCAGTAGTGGGCCTGGACCAATTAATGAATGTTAAATAGAGCCACAGCTATGATCTCTTAAGGCCAGTAAAGGCAGTCACTTTGAATTGTGAGGAAGCCCACAGAAAGCAAGAAAAACCAGCAGCAGGCAACAGCACTGAGGTAAGCAGAAAGATGCACTGAGTGAATGGGCTCCCTTGACCAGAAGACTGGTATTAGACCCTTGGTGGAGTGAGTGAGTCTGTGTGTGTACATGTCACTACCTTGAACATTAGCCAAACTAAGTAAAACACTTTAACCATTAACCTTTGTGATCAGAGGTGTGGTTTGACTTCTACTATGTGTCAGTGAAGCCCCCCTGGTCCAGGAAGGTTCTGGTTGGTACGGGTCAGGGGCTTGCGAGAATCACTCTCTTCCAGATGAAGTAGCTGAGACACAGCAAGTTAAGTGACTTGCCCAAGGTTACATAGCAAAGTGGTAGAGATGGGATTAGAGTCCAGGTCCTTCTGGCTCCCAGGCCTGTGCTCTCTCCATGAGGCCATGCTGCCTTTTCAACTTTCCCCTCCTTCATCCACTCACCCAACAGCCCTCTTGAACAACCTCACCACTTCCTCAAGTCAGAAGGGCACTTCATGTAATGCCACCATTGGAGGCTTTGCAGATCCCTTCTTTTTCTCCAGCTCTTTTAAGCACTTGCAAAAAAGAAATGTCCGCAAACCCTGACCTGAAAGCTTTATAGTCATTTAATTTTCCTTTCTAACCTGAGGATGGAAATTACCTTACTAAAGTTCTTATAAAGGATTACTGTGCAAATAAAGGAAAATCATAGCAAGATCAGTCAAAAGAGTAAAGGTCTGGGAGTAAGAAGTCTGTCTAAATCCAGGTCTGCTGCTTGCCTTCTATGTGACCTGGAGCAAGTCATTTAACTTCTTGGTATCTGTTACCTCATCTGTAAAATGGTCATTGAATTCTTTTTCTCCCTCAACATTACTGGGGGCTATGAGCCCTAAATCAGGACACCCCTAGTCACTTTAGAAGCTTCTGGACCCTGGTTAGTCACAACTGGGTCCTAAAGTCCTTCAGTTTATACATTCTTGAAATGTAGTCTTGGGGATGTCCTGTTCAGTGCTACCAAGTCCATAAGTTTCCCTGGAATCCAGAGCTTTTCCTCCAGACCTTACTGTAGCCCGACACCAAGATATGAGATCTCAACAACCTTATTGCTGCCTCCACTTTTTTACTGAATCCCAGGCATCTCCCCAAAGGTCATGGGGGACTTGCCTTCCCCCTCCCAGAAGGGATTGGCTGAAGGAAGCTCTTGGAGAAAGTGCTCCCTCCCACTCTTGTAGACTGTAAGCCCGTCAAAGGGCAGGGACTGTCTCTGTTACTGATTTGTGCATTCCACATGCTTAGTACAGTGCTCAGCACATAGTAAGTGCTCAATAAATACTATTGAATGAATAACTCCCCAAGTCCATGTGCCTTGTTGAGAACTCAGATCCTGGTGTCTGCTTACTCTAGAGGCTTGAGAAGAAGCCTCAAATGCCAGGATCTGAGTTCTCAACAAAACTGAATCGTTTCTCAACTCAGAACCTATTAAACAGACATATGGCTCAAACCGCCCTTCTGTGGATATAAAACTCTCCCAACTGCAGAGCCATTTGTACTTCCCTGATGGTGTTCCAGGGTTCACATACTTCTGGCCCTTCTCCCTCTTCTCTTGGGGTATCCTAGGTTCCAGTCTAATCTTTTCCTAATTGTTTGGACACAGGTTCTCTTGGTGTTCTTTCTTCCCTTCAGGGGGCAAGAACCTGGCTCCTCTGAAATCCTAGCTGGTGATCCCCAAGACTCCAGAGCATCCTAACCTTCTCTGAGGATCAACTCTGACCCCTCCCTTTTCCCTGTTTCTACCCAGGGCCACAGGCCAAATCTTCCTTCTATTGTGTTCTTCCTGGTATAAGACTAACAACCGCTCACTTCCATGTTGGTCCAGGGTCTTTTTCTCGAATTACCAGAGAATACTTCTCTGGATTGATTCACCTAAATATTACACTTCCCTCAGGGAGGGCCACCATAGAGTCACTACTCTAGTTTCCTCCTCCCTCTCTTAATTGTGGGGGCCACTGGACCTTGTTATCACACCCTCTTACTTAAACTGATTATAGAAGAGGGATTGTGTCCATCCAACCTGATTTTTTTTTTTATCTACCCCAGGCCTAATATAGTGCTTGGCCTTAGTAAGTGCTTCACAAACACTGTTGTTATTATTATTATTGATATCTATAAGAAGTAAGCTTAATAAATTGATAAAGTCAATCATCCATAATTCAGTTATCAACAACTCAGTTTGCAGTCCAATCATGGAAAAAACTAAATGTTAAAAGTATAATAGCCAACCCTAGTTTCTACTCCCTGATCTACATATCCAACCATAATTTCAGTTCTAATGAGGTATTTCAATGATGAAATGGTAAATGAGTTGTTTCATTATGGGAAATATTGCTGATTAAGTTTATTGATGCCTAAACTTTAGTTTTAGCTGATTTATTGCTTCCCACATGAAATGTATTGAATAGTTTTCAAGAAAGGCATTATATATACTTAAAGTATTACTATAGTGTAATCTGGTTAGGCACATATAGAGTTATTTCAAAAGAATATATCACCTACTTCAAATTCAGTAGCAACTGAAGAGATAGATTTTAAATTCTCTATAATATGATTTACACAGAGGACTGGGGATTTTAAAATGCAAAATAAGTAGCTGGTTTTGTGAGCCATGAGCACAGGAATTTCTTTGCTCGCCTTGAGGTTGGGTCAAAAATCTGTAAATGACTGACTGCTCATCAGTTGGAGGAGGGTGAAGGAGGAGATAGTAAACAAAGTTTCTATGAAAAACCTTTATCTTCTTTCTCTTTTTCCTGTTGAAAATAATCTCAATCTTTCAGAGGTTATGCAGATAAAAATCCATCTTTAGAAGGTGTCCAGCTTTTCTACTGCTAAAGAAAGAGGTGGGTTCATTTGAACTCATTTTCAGTAAAAGTGCTTTTAATAAATCCTCTGAATTCCAAATTATAACATAGATGAGTTACTTAAGTTATTAATTTATAAAAGAGCAATCATTTACAAAAAAATTGTACTCTTTATTCCCATGTTCATAAGATCAAAAGATATTTATATAAATCTTATAACAGGTTAGGAAAGTTTGACATTTTTGCTCTAAGTGAATTAATATTTAATACAACCTCTCTATGGACATTTTCTGTGCTGATCTAGTAGATATTTTTTCTCTCTACTGCCCATGACCCATGATGTTTAATGCAGTTTCTGATTCTTTCAAAGTAATACTCCCTTAGCTCTGTTCATTTCAATTATTTTGCTATTGGTTTTTCCTTAGTATTCAGCAGTGTGCCGAAAGGATTAAAAATATAAACTTTTATCGGTAATTCACAGCCATTCTTTTTTTAAATTTAGGTCTCTACTATGATGAATTAGGCAATCTGTCTATCAAAGTTTATTTTTTGGGATTAGCTCTGCAAAGGTCCTTGAGGAAAGACAAATGCATAGTACTTGGTCTCAAAAACTCTTTGTTTCATAGGTGACATAAGATAAACATATAATCAGTATATCAATCAAAGAATGAATGGGGAGAAAAGAGTGGAATCTGTATTGTGGGGGGAAATTAGAGAGTATGAAGGGTTAGGATAAACTTCTAAAAAAGGGTTGGATCTTGAACTATGGTTTCAAGAACTGAGAGGTGTAATATGACAATTAAAAGCGGAAGATCTTTCCATGTATGAGACCCAGCAGGAGCATGTGTTTGGCATAGAGGGGGAGGGGAGAGTACAGGAGGATAAGAAGGGTGTAGTACAAAGTGTTGGCTGAGGTGTAATGGTAGATAACAGGAAAGAGATAAGGTGGGGACGGCAAGAAGACAGCTTTGAAACCTCCTGTTAGAAGCTGGTATTTGATCTGGAGTGAGTTGTGAAGCAAATGTGAAGTGATTTAAGACTATCAGTGTGCAGAATACTTTGGTGGGGAGAGAAGCTGGAGTCTGGAAGTCCACCACAAATAGGTAATTTGTACTGGATTTTATCAAATTGCCAATGTGGATGGAAAATTTATGAGTGTATTGGATTTAATTTTGAAATTATCTAAATTGAAATGTTTATAGTGTCTCCCAAATACTCTTCTCAAGCTTACTTTATAGTTGATGACAGTTGCATTTCTTAAACCCACCATCTTGGAATTGGGGGCATAGTGAAACAGGGGGTTTAAGGATAGGACTAAAAATCTGAAATAGCTTGGAAAGACAAAGGGCATGGAAGTCAAAAAGGATAGAGTAATATTGTTGCTGGGCAGAGGCAACATGTTTGGATTTATGCCAGCAGTCCTTTGCAGTTTATGCAGAAGAATGGGAGAGAGCATACAGTAAAGATGACCCAGGATTGTGGGTTCATGGTATGAGATCGATAGAGGAGTGGAGGAGGGACGGAATCAAGTATAAAATCTCCCTTCTAGACTGTGAGTGTGCCTCTAGACATTAAACTCCTTGTTAGTAGAAAACACATCTATCAGCTCTGTTGCATTATACTCTCTCAAGTATTTAGTACAGTACCCTGCATCATCTTCATCAATAGTATTTATTGAGCACTTACTGCTTGCAAAGCACTGTACTAAAAAATTGAGAGAGTACTAACACTGAAAACAGTCAATAAATATCACTGATTGAGAAGGTGGTGGTTGAGGAGAAGCGTTTGGGTATCTAGGGAAGATAGTGTGGGTATGAAAACAAAATGGGGCATAGTGACTTTGGAAAATTGGAGGAGTTCAAAACATCAGGGATCTCTATGGAAAAACAGGACAAATTTGTAGACGGGAGTGGCAGAATAAGGCTTGTCAGAAGGTTGTGGTTGGAGAGTAGAATTTCAGAGTGCTAGTGCTTGAGAAAGTACAATAAAATCATGAAAGTTTATAATTTGGAAGGAGCTACAGTTATATTTACAAATGAGAGGATCAAATAAATTCAGTGACTGAACATTTAGTTATACAAGTAAAAATAAGTGGTCAGGGATATTATAGATGTGTAAAGACTAATAACACAAGCTTAGATATCAGAGGACCTGGGTTTGAATTCTGGCCCTAACACCTGCCTGCTGGATGACCTTGGTAAAGTCCTTTAATTGCACTCTGCCCCAGTTTTTCATCCACAGCATGGAGAATAAATGTGTTCTTCTACCCTTTAAACTGTGAGCCCTATTTAGGGCAGGGACTGTGTCCAACTTGACTAACCAGGGAAGACTAGCTTGAAGAGGTGAGATTTTATGATGACTGAGAGTAGGACTATGATCTTTACAATAAACTGTGGAGGTTGCTCCAGGCTGGTAGAACAAGCAACATGTTCAAGAGGATGGAGGCAGAAGATCTCATTTGCAGTGTGCAGCTCTGGACAAGTCACCTCCACCGCCTTAAAAATCTACAGCTTTTGCTTGATACGGAATTTGATAGGCAACAATTCCTCAGTATTGGTTTCAAAGCTCTCCATCACCTTTCCCTCTCCTACCTTACCTCCATTCTCTCCTTTTACATCCCAGCCCACACACTCTGCTCCTGTGGTACTAACTTTCTCACATGGACCCCTGGCCTGGAATGCCCTCCATCCTCAATCTGCCAATCACCTCCCCCAACCCTCAAAGCCTACTGAAGACTCACGTCCTCCAAGAGGCCTTCTCAGACTAAGCCCCCCTTTTCCTCAACTCACCCTCTACCTCCCATTGCCCTGACTTTCCCCTTTGCTCTATCCCCAACCCTGCCCCACAGCACTTGTCTATAGATGTGCATATTTATAATTCTATTTATATTAATGCCTGTTTATTTGTTTTGATGTGTATATATCTAAAATTGTATTTATATTGATGCTATTGTTGCCTGTTTACTTGCTTTGATTTCTGACTTCCCCCTTCTAGACTGTAAGTCCTTTGTGGGCAAGGATTGTCTCTATTGATGAACTGTACTTTCCAAGCACTTAGTAAAGTGCTCTGCACACAGTAAATGCTGAATAAATATGATTGAATGAATAAATATGATTGAATGAATGAATAGAAAGTGAATTTGGGCAGAATGAGGAGAGTGAGCTAAAGTGAACAAGGATGGGTGAAGAGAGATCAGATATAAAATGCCGATAATTCAATGAAGAACCTTGAAGCTGGTCATGAGGAGTTCCTGACATTGTGAGCAGAGGGAAGCCATTGGAGAGTTTTGGGGAGTTATGTGAGATGCTTCAAGAGATCATCTGTGCAGCAGCTTGAAGTCTAGATTATTGAAGATAAAGGCTGAAGCAGAGAAACCAGTGACAAGACTGCTACAGTAGCCATAATATTAAAACTGCTTGTACCAGAATATGTAGATACTAGAAATACGGTGTAGAAAGAACCAGCAGAAGTTAGCAAAAGGTTGAATGTGAGAGCTGAAAGGGAGTGAGAAGTTGGGGATGAAACCAAGGTCATGGGCCTCTGCAACAAGGATGATGGCTGTGTCATTGGGAGAGAAAGTTGGAAGGAATATCTCAAGAAGTTTACAGTCAAGTGGTGGAGATAGACACAAATATTTAGAGATGGAGGTGGGGGGAAGTGAATGGAAATAGGGTTATGTGGATGAGTAGGTGCATAAACAGTATAATATGTATGTGAAACAATATGGAAAGAAGTGCTATGGGTATTGTGATTGCAGAAGTTCAGAGGTGAGAGTTGAAATGATATGTCCTGGTAAGAAGAAAGTTAGTGTGTAAGTGGTCTCCTTTAACAATATACTGTTAGGCCAAGAGTTTCAATTTGTTTATATTGGTATTTGTTAAGCGCTTATTTCGTGTTCTTAGAAGTGGGGTAGATACAAGTTAGCTAGGTCAGACACAGGTCTTGTCTTACAAGGTTTGCAGTTAAAGACAACTTCATAGCTTGCTTCTGGCTGCACTCAGAATCTTGATTCATCCCTAGGTTCAGGGCCAGGCAGGCAAAAGTGGTCAGTCAGGTGGATGAATAGAATGGTTTGAGAAGGAACTCGGGCAGAGCTAATGTGCGCACCTATGCATGATTGCTACATGGTGTGGGAGCTGAAGAACCACAGCACTGTCTCATATCCCAGTTGGCTGAGGCAGATGAATACTTTTAGAGTGTGAGTTGGGAAAAAACTGTAGCAGAATCAAGAAACAACTGAAAATATATCTCCTATTCATACCTACATGGCTATATAGCTTTCTTTTTATCGTAGAGTAAAATTACTGTCTCATCCGGAAAGGTACTCTGTCTCTGTATCTATAGAGACTGTGAAATGATAAATCATGCAACATGAATATCTGCAGACACAGTAGAATAAAAATTACCAAACTAGAGAGACCAGCTCTAAGCAACATCAACTAGCAAATCATCCACCTCGGCTGCAGCGGAAAGGACATCATTTCAAGCTACATTGAATACTGCATGCTATAATACAACCCATTTTGAAAGATAATTAGATGCACAATTTCCTATATAGACTGCACGCGAAGCCAATCAAACTAAATTTGTCATTCCACTGGTACATTTTTGCTATCCTTAATGTCAATTTCTATCATTTTTTTCCACCCACTGTGTTATTATTTTCATGAAGACTGCTACTGGGTCTTGAAGTATTTTCTGCACAAATCCAAATATCTGAATGACTTTTACCTCCCATTTATACAGAAGATTACATCACATTTTAGGAATGTACTATAACTGGCATTCAAATGTATAAATAAGCTAGGGTCTATTACAGTGAAGTTTATTTTTCATCAGCATCTTTCACATTCTCCATCCCTACAATGACCCTTGGGGACCTCCAATATCCACATAAATGTTCCTAATGACCCTTCTGCTGCTTGCTTCCTATGATTCCTCAACTCAACTGGTCTTCTGGTCTACCCTGACTCACCCACTCACTAACTTGGATATTCATTCATTCAATTGTATTTATTGAGTGCTTACTGTGTGCAGATCACTGTACTAAGCATCTGCTACATAAACTCAAATTATTCATCCCTAGTCACTGTACAATCTCTATCCTGGCTAGCTCTGAAATCCCTCTCTAAAACCACAATTTCTTCACCTGGGTTCTCCACCACACACTCCCTCCTAACAAATATGTCCTGTTCCCCCACAGAAACCTCCAATATTTTGATCCACATCAATTTTCTCAGGTCATCAGACCCCATTTAGACTCCACACCCAAATATCCTCCTTTGATGAGCAAATTGACCTTAAAACCACCCTCTCTACTGACATTGCTCTCCTATCCCTTAGAGGATTTTGAGCCACTAGCCCATAGCCCTGGATCACCACCAAAGTACACTATGTTCACTAACTGTTCACATACTGTGAATGGCTGCTTACAGAAATCCAGATATTATCCATTTCAACTTCGTCTGCTTTAGCTCTGCCCTCCCATCCATCTGGCAACATCATTTCACCTCTTTATTGACTCCCATGCCCAGTGCTCTCATAAGTCATTTCATATATTTAACTTTCTCCTCAAACCCCTTATCCACCCCAATATCCCTATCTCTTGACCCTACTGACCTGGTTAAGTAATTTATTGAGAAAATTGAAATCATCAGTAGTGATTTGCCTAAAATCTACCCTGCTCTTCTCCAGTCCCTCCCTACTCCTGCTCCCTTTTCAACTATCCCATCTTTCCCAGCAGTATCTCAAGAGAACTTGCCTTTTTCTCAAAATCCACCTCATCCACCTGAGCATTCGACCCCATTCCTTCACACTTTCCCTTTCCTTCTTTTCTCCCTGCCATCTTCAACTGTTCATTCTTCCCTCCTGTTTTCTCATGTATCACCTATCCTGATAAAGCCCTCTCCACTTCATGGCTTCCTCCATGGCTCCATCTCTCTCCAAACCTTCCTCTACAAACTCCTTGAACAAGATATCTACACCCACTGCCTCTACTTTGTCTTCTTCAGTTCTCTCCTTACCCGCTGCAATCTGGCTTCCATCCACTTCACTCCACCCTCTAAGAGATCAAGAATAATTTCCTTCTTCACAAATACAATCGTCTCTACTCTATTCTAACATTCCTTGATCTCTCAGTTGCTTTCATTCAATCATATTTATTGAGCACTTACTGTGTGCAGAACAGGGTACTAAGAAAGTACAATACAGAAATAAAGAGATAATACCTGCCCACAATGGACTTACAGTCTAGAGGCCTCAATACTGTCAACCACCCCATTCTCCCAGAAACATTATCCAACCTTGGCTTCACTGAAGCTGTCCAGATCTTTCTCCAGTGTCACATTTCCTCCTGCCTTCATGATATCTCTACTTGGATGACCAGATGACTTCTCAAATTTAACATGTCCCAAACAGAATTACTTGTCTTTGTAATCAAACCCTGTCCTTCCTCTGACATTTGCATTACTGTAAACAGCACTACCATCCTCCCTGTATCAAAAGCTCTCAACTGGGCAATATCCTCAACTTACCTCTCTTAATCATCCCACATATTCAATCTATCACCAAATCCTGTTCAAGCTTCACAACATCACTAAAATCCATCCTTTCCTCTCCGCACAAACTGCTACCACATTGATTTTATCCACTTGTATCCAGCCTTGACTACTGCATCAGTCTTCTTTTTGTTCTGACTCTTGTGTCTCCCCACATCACTCTGCTGTCCAGATCCTTTTTCTAAAAAAAAATTCACTCCATATTTCCACAGGCCTCAAGAACCTCAAGTGGTTGTCATCCACTTGCACATCAAACATGTCTGCTGTGTGACCTTGGGTAAGTCACTTCACTTCTCTGGGCTTCAGTTACCTCATCTGTAAAATGGATATTGACACTGCGAGCCCCATGTGGAACAGGGACTGTGCCCAACCCAATTTGCTTGTTCATTCATTCATTCATTCAATAGTATTTATTGAGCGCTTACTATGTGCAGAGCACTGTACTAAGCGCTTGGGATGAACAAGTCGGCAACAGATAGAGACAGTCCCTGCCGTTTGACGGGCTTACAGTCTAATCGGGGGAGACGGACAGACAAGAACAATGGCACTAAACAGCGTCAAGGGGAAGAACATCTCGTAAAAACAATGGCAACTAAATAGAATCAAGGCGATGTACAATTCATTAACAAAATAAATAGGGTAACGAAAATATATACAGTTGAGCGGACGAGTACAGTGCTGTGGGGAAGGGAAGGGAGAGGTGGAGGAGCAGAGGGAAAAGGGGAAAATGAGGCTTTAGCTGCGGAGAGGTAAAGGGGGGATGGCAGAGGGAGTAGAGGGGGAAGAGGAGCTCAGTCTGGGAAGGCCTCTTGGAGGAGGTGATTTTTAAGTAAGGTTTTGAAGAGGGAAAGAGAATCAGTTTGGCGGAGGTAAGGAGGGAGGGCGTTCCAGGACCGCGGGAGGACGTGACCCAGGGGTCGACGGCGGGATAGGTGAGACCGAGGGACGGCGAGGAGGTGGGCGGCAGAGGAGCGGAGCGTGCGGGGTGGGCGGTAGAAAGAGAGAAGGGAGGAGAGGTAGGAAGGGGCAAGGTGATGGAGAGCCTTGAAGCCTAGAGTGAGGAGTTTTTGTTTGGAGCGGAGGTCGATAGGCAACCACTGGAGTTGTTTAAGAAGGGGAGTGACATGCCCAGATCGTTTCTGCAGGAAGATGAGCCGGGCAGCGGAGTGAAGAATAGACCGGAGCGGGGCGAGAGAGGAGGAAGGGAGGTCAGAGAGAAGGCTGACACAGTAGTCTAGCCGGGATATAACGAGAGCCCGTAATAGTAAGGTAGCCGTTTGGGTGGAGAGGAAAGGGCGGATCTTGGCGATATTGTAGAGGTGAAACCGGCAGGTCTTGGTAACGGATAGGATGTGTGGGGTGAACGAGAGGGACGAGTCAAGGATGACACCGAGATTGCGGGCCTGTGGGACGGGAAGGATGGTCGTGCCATCCACGGTGATGGAGAAGTCTGGGAGCGGACCGGGCTTGGGAGGGAAGATGAAGAGCTCAGTCTTGCTCATGTTGAGTTTTAGGTGGCGGGCCGACATCCAGGTGGAGACGTCCCGGAGGCAGGAGGAGATGCGAGCCTGAAGGGAGGGGGAGAGGACAGGGGCGGAGATGTAGAGCTGCGTGTCATCTGCGTAGAGATGGTAGTCAAAGCCGTGAGAGCGGATGAGTTCACCGAGGGAGTGAGTGTAAATGGAGAACAGAAGAGGGCCAAGAACTGACCCTTGAGGAACTCCAACAGTTAAAGGAGTTAAAGGATAAAACAGTTAAAGCTTGTATCCTCCCCAACATTAGTACAGTACTTGGCACATAGTAAGCGCTTAACAAATACCATAACTGTTGTTATCAAACAAACTCATTAATATTCACTTTAAAGTACTCAATTGACTTATCCCCTTCTCTCTTACCTCACTGATTTTCTACTGCAAACCAGCTCGCACACTTTGCTCTTCTAGTGCCAACATACCTACAGTTCCTCAATCTCATCTATCTCACTGCCAACCCCTCACTCTTGCCTCCCTCTGGCCTGGAACTTTCTCCTCCTTCTAAACCATAGTAAAGTCATATCTTTTCTAAGAAGCTCTCCTTGGCTATAATCTCATTTCTACTAATCCCTCTCCCTTTCTGTATCCCCTTGCACTTGGTTTGTATGCTTTACTCACCTCACTCTCAGCCCCATAGAACATCAATTTATTTTGATATATCTCCCCTCTAATCTGTAAACTCCTTGAAGAAAGTAAATGGGTTTATCAACTCTGTAATATTGTCCTCTTCCAAGCTCTTAGAACAGTGTTTTGTACACAGTGCTCAATAAATACAAATGATAGATTTATAAGGTGAGTTTTTTGTTCTTTTAAGCAACCTTTTCATCATGGAAAAAAGTCCATTTTCCTAGAGCTAACACTTTGAATTTAATTCATGAGTTGATTTTAAAGCTTCTCAACAAACCTTATCTCCTAAGTATACTATTTCATCAGCCACCGCTACAAAGAGATTTCCAAATACATTCATTTCTTGGGTTATGCCTTCAACTTGTTTTCCTCTGCAGTAGTCATTCATGACACACTTTTCAGAGATACATTGCACTTAAGTATATGAACATTACTTTTGGTTTCTATTACCAAATAAATTGATTCCAAATTCTTAATCCAGAAAGAAATCCAATGAAAGAAAATGCAGTAATTACATTCCCCCCCGCCCTTTTTATTTCTCCTTGAGGCCATTTACTTACTAGTATGAAGCAAACATAGGCACAAACAATTTAAAGATCATGTCAGACTAATTCTCCAAATGTGACCAATTCCCTAACTTTCAAAATCTGCTTGTTGTCCCTACTTTTTATCTTTGTAATTAATGTCATGTTGCAATCAGAATAGCATTACTACACTAAGAAAAAATATCTACTTAACTTAAATGGGAGGATGTTCAATTTCCATTACAAAATATGTTTAAAAACCATAATTCATCTGACTCTTGTTTTCAATCTGTAATGCTTTTACATTGTACTAATTAAAAGCATAGAATATTGGGCTACTGGATATGGCTTCTTATTACTGCATGGACAGAGAAGAAGATCTTTGTTTTTACATTGCTCACTTACAGCTTTCCCCAAAGATTTTTCTTCAAATAGTAACTTATTGTATTATACTTCTATAGCTTTGCTTTTGATGGGTCTTTAGTAGAAGAGATCACTAAAATATCCAAGGAATAGCCATGAACAGAATCATTTCAGTGACTCAGCTGTAGATCTTGCACTTCTAGATAAGATTGGAAGTGCACTGAACACTCCTATAACAAGAAGCTTACAACCTTGAACTCCACGTTAAGCAAAATTCACTGTCCATCACACATAGGATGATCGGTGCTGTCCACATGAGAACCACCATTTCTTCCAACATCTAATTGTGATCTATCTAGGTAGACATACATTGTTAGAAAAATGGGCCCACTTGTTTATCCTTTCCCTGCACTTAGTACAATGCTCTACACAGAGTAAGAAGTTAAGCAATACCATTACTACTACTAATGTAATGTATCCAAAAACAATTGAAAACAATTTTGTAACAATATATTAGGAAACATGTACACCATCTCTTTTATAGCATACTCTCCCAAGTGCTTAGTACAATGTTCTGTACACAGTAAGCACTCAATAAATATGATGGATTTGGATTGGTTAAGTGTTTACTATGTGCCAGGAACTGCACTAAGTGCTGAGATATATGCAAGATAATCATGTTGAGGACAGTCCCTGTCTCACATGGGGCACCAGTCTAAGGGGGAGAGAGAACAAATATTTAATACCTGTTTTACAGATGAGGAAATTGAACCAGAGATAAAATAAGTGACTTGTTCAAAGTCAGCCAGTGGACAAGTAGCAGAACCAGGATTAGAATTTAGGTCTGCTGTCTCTCAAACTCATGTTCATTCCACTAGACCACACTGTTATGGAAAAACTAAGGCTACTTCTTCATTTCCTCTGCCATTATATGATCCTGGAAATCATCATGTTGTGCTCATCTGTATTTGGCTCCTGCCACAAATCATCTACAAGGTGAAGCTAAAATTTGGTTAGTTTATAATTAGTCATTTAAATTTGACAGAAAATTTTCAGTATAACGATCCCGCCAATTCTATTCCTAATCCAGTAAAATAAGTGGAACATCATGAGAATATGAGGAATTAACTGTTTGGATTACAAAATATACTTTAAAACCCATGAGACAGATTCATGGATTTGGGTGTAGGATCTCATTTTGTGCCTGTGGCACTTTTACATATACATAAAAACTGCCAATATGGCACCTCCACCAAGTGTGAAAGTCATTAAAAATACATCAGGTTGTCAGAAATGCACTTTACATTTTAAAGTGAGGGAAACAGAGAAGAGGTGTGACTTCAGCAGCTACTAGTTGAATTCTGCTTTCCTTGTGCCCAATGTTTTAGAGGTAAAATGCTTCATTTTTAAGTTTCTAATCTTAAAAATGAGATGCTGTTTTTAGAATGGTACTGCAAATTTGGGCAACATCTTCATTCTTTCAGTTTGACACTTTATTTTATAACTTTAAAATGATCACCTTCCAGTGATTGACTGCACTTCAGTTTCACATGCTTTTTATAACTTTCTCCAAAACTTATCTAGGTAAGATTGATACTGATGACTCCTACAGAAATCTTTTAAAATAGATTTCTTTATAACACATTTCCAGCATAAATATAACTGCAGATGCTCACGATTCCCTTAATCTCACATCTCCAAAATCCCTCTATCTGACCATAATATCCCCTCACCTGCCTCCTCTCCCACTAACTCATTCTCCTCAAATCTGTCCTTACTCCCAGATAGAGGCTTTTGACTCCCTCCAAGATACATTTTCTTATACATTCACCCATCAATATAGAGGTGTCTATTCTCCCAAAAAATATTATTATTGTGTAAATCATACTGTGGATGTTTTACTCTCTCCCTTTCAAATTTAACACTTTAGCACAATAATCTCAATCACCTAACAATTGATTCTTTTCAGTAGTGAGGTTTAGAACTGAGAAATGAGAAATGAATGTGTGTATTACATGCATTGAGTATGGTTATAGTCATTATTTCTACAAAAAAATACTTCTAGGGTAGTCAAGAATATCCCTCGACTCAGGCTATATCAGACCAAGTGAAGCAGCGTGGCTCAGTGGAAAGAGCATGGGCTTTGGAGTCAGGACTCATGAGTTCGAATCCCAGCTCTGCCACTTGTTGGCTGTGTGACTGTGGGCAAGTCACTTAACTTCTCTGTGCCTCAGTTCCCTCATCTGTAAAATGGGGATTAAGACTGTGAGCCCCACGTGGGACAACCTGATTCCCCTATGTCTACCCCAGTGCTTAGAACAGTGCTTGGCACATAGTAAGCGCTTAACAAATACCAACATTATTATTATTATTAGTGTTAGATGTAAAAAAAAAAAAAGAAAAAGAATCTCATAACATTTCCTATGGATTAAAACAAAAAAGACCCCAAAACTTTGAGCAACTCTATACTAAATACCCATTTGTTAATGGTAATAATTCTATTCATTATCAATCAATAGCATTTATTGAGCACTTACTATATTCAGAGCACTGTATTCAGCATTTGAAAGAATCCTATACAATAGAGTTGGTAGTCCTCTTCTCTGCCTACAAGGAGCTTATAGTTCAGAGGAGGAGACAGATTTCTATACTTAATAAATTTCAGATATGTAACATTAGTGCTTTGGGCTGAGGGAGTAGTGAATAGCATGTGCTTAATGGGAATATAACTGTGAAGGAGGTAATTGGAAGAGAATTTGCAATTGCTCATCCAGGCTAGAAATGCTTGTAGGGATGTTGATTTAATCACTATTTTTGAAGTTCTACTACATTAGATTTTGTTAAATTGGTAAAAGAGGTATAGAAGCAAGTCAAATAAAACTATACGGGAAGCACCATATCATTGTAGATTAAGCACAGGCCTGGGAGGCAGAAGTTGTGGGTTCTAATCATAGATCTGCCACTTTTCTGCTGTGTGACCTTGGGCAAGTCACTTTACTTCTCTGTGCCTCAGTTCCCTCATCTGTAAAATAGGGACTGTGAGCCCAGCATGGGACAGAGACTGTGTCCAATCCAATTCGAATTTGTTTTCCATCCCAGCATGTAGTACAGAAGCCTGAAGACTGTGAACTCTATGTGGGAAAACCTGATTACCTTGTATCTACCCCAGCACTTAGAAGAGTGCTTGGCACATAGTAAGTGCTTAACAAATACCAACATCATTACTGAGAAGCAGCGTGGCTCAGTGGAAAGAGCCTGGGCTTGGGAGTCCGAGGTCATGGGTTCGAATTGCTGCTCGGCCACTTAGCTGTGTGACTTTGGGCAAGTCACTTCTCGGTGCCTCAGTTACCTCATCTGTAAAATGGGGATTAAGACTGTGAGCCCCACGTGGGACAACCTGATTCCCCTGTGTCTACCCCAGTGCTTAGAACAGTGCTCGGCACATAGTAAGCACTTAACAAATACCAACATTAATTAATTATTATTATTACAGTGCCTGGCACACAGAAAACACTTTATAAGTACCAGAATTATTACTATTCTGTGTGTTTTAAAACATTTCTAAAATACAATATATTAATTTTCCAATTAAAGGTTCATGAAATTTAATGTGTGAGTATAAATAATATAGTTATACTATGTGGGCATAGATTGCACTCAATCAGCTCCTGGTGAGTGTTCAGTGGTGATATAGAAAGCAGGATGGGAAGAAACAACATTTTAGGAATAGGATAATGCATGAGTTTGGGTAGCAGAAATCATCAATCAATCAATTAATTTTATGTATTAAGTCATTACTCTGTGAAGACCATTTTATTAAATGCTTGGGGGGGTACAGTACAATAGAGTTGGTAAATTTGATCCCTTCCCCAAGGAGCTTACAGTCCAATAATAAAGGCATTACAATTAATTACTGATGGGGAGGAAAAGTGTGAGCACCACTGAGATGAGGACTATGCCTGACCTGATTGTACTGTATCTACCCTTAACAAAGATCATGATTATTATTGTTGTTGTTGGTAATAGTTATAATCATTAGTATTATCATCATCATTATTCCTCTAAGTGCTCCAACATTACCAAAAACACTCTGTGGGATTTTTAAGCAGTGTAGATTATCTGAGGTTCACAGGGTTGAGCTTTGCCTGAAGCATTTCCCACAGCGACTGCACTAATAGGGTTTGGCTCCAGTGTGGATTCTCTGATGGTGAACTAGGGATGAGCCATTAGGCTAAGCTTTCCCATAGCTCTTACATTTGTACGGTTTCTCTCCAGTGTGAATTCACTTATGCTCATTAAGGCTTCTTCTTTTCCTGTAGGCTTTCCACACCAATTACAGGTTTAGGATTTTTCTCCACTGTGTGACCTTCTATGATTAGTCTTATCTGAGCTAATCTGACTGTGAGCCCCACGTGGGACAACCTGATCACCTTGTATCCCCCCAGCACTTAGAACAGTGCTTTGCACATAGTGCTTAACCAATTCCACTATTATTAATATTATTATTATTATTATTTTTGGCTTCATTTCCTGTTCTCTGAACTATTCAGTCCCAGGTAGCCATGGGGGTCCATGGCTTCATTTCTCATTCTAGCAAGAAGATCATGGCTGGCTTTGAAACCGAGGGTTCCAGCAAAGCTTTGTGTCCAAGATTCTCCAGCATCACAGCCCAGTACAGTTCCTGTTGGACGAGGTTGGGTTGCCTATACTCTCCTAGCTCAGGTACCTGTCCATGGCCTCAAATACTGCTAGCACCTGATCTGCCTTTTTCTACTCTAAGTCCCTGAGGTCCCTCAATGCTGTGGCCATTGCTTGTATTCCAGGAATGATCTGAATTAAACCCAAGAATCCCTTTGATTCATTGTCATATCAGGGGAGATCTCATCTTTGCACCCAAACCCTGTCCTCCCTGAAACTTTCCCAATATTGTAACAACGGCACCATCCTCACTTTCTCATATGAGTGACATTATTTTTGACTCATCTCTCTCATTCAACCCACCAAATCGTATTGGTTCGACTTTTACAAATTTAGAATTCATCCCTTCCTTTCCCTTAAGATTACTTGATACCACACTGATCCAAGCATTTAACATATCTGCATTAACTGTTTCAGCAATCTCCTTGCTGACTGGCCTAACAACTGTCTCTCCCCTCTCCACTCCTTACATCGCGCTGCTGCAAGGACCATTTTTTTCTGAAAAAAATGTTCAGTCCTTATCTCCCCACTCAAAGGTTGCCCACTCACATTTGCATGAAACAAAGTCCTTACCATCTAGTTTAAGGCATTCAGTATGCTCTCTTGCTGGTCTCTTGCCTTACCCATCTCTTACTACAGCCATCCTGCACATTTCACTCCTCTAACACCAACCCACTCACTGTACCCTGACCTCAACTGTCTCACTACCAACACTTACCTATGTCTCTCTTGGCCTGAAATACTCTTCCTCTCCAGTGATGCCTGACATACACCTCCTTTTCCATTTTCAAAACCCTACTAAAATCACACTTCCTTCAAAATGAGTTCCCTAAAACCCTTATTTGTCCTATTTCCAAAATCACTTAGTTTTGAACCCCTTAAGTACTGGATATTCACCTATTCACCCTATTCCCAGCTTTAGCATTTTTGTACCTATACATTTCCCCTATCTTTAATTTATTTCAATGCCTGTCTCCCTTCCTAAACTGTAAGCTCCTTGTGGGAAGGAATCATGAATATTAACTCTACTGTGTTACATTCTTCCATGTGCCTTGTACAATGCTCAGCACACTGTAAGTGATCAGTCAATATCATTGATTGATAAGCAACATAGAAGCAGCATGGCTTAATGGAGATCAAGGGCCTGGGCATCAGAAGGACCTAGGTTCTAATCTCTGCTTTGCCACATGTCTGCAGTGTGACCTTGGGCAAGTCAAGTCACTTCTCTGGGCCTCAGTTACCTCATCAGTAAAATGGGGATTAAGAGTCTGAGCTCCATGTGGAACAGGGACTGTGTCCAACTTGATTAACATGTATCTACCCCAGTGCTTAGATCAGTGCTTGGCTATGCTTAACAAGTATTACAATAATAATACTTTATTATTATTATATTGACTGGCTAACACAGGTCATAAAGACAGTGGCAAGAGATATTACTGACTACAGGCATAGCCATGCTTTTTGGATATGTGGTTGTATTATGGGTTACGTTTTTCCACAGAATAAGATATCATAATTTAGGATCTACTCGAGGACCACTGGGGAAATAATACGGAATCAATCAATTACTTATTGACTTACTGGCAAATTGGATATTTGTTGACTGCTTACTATATGCAGAACACTGTGTATATAATTTGGGGAGAGTCACATATATGCTATATAGTTTAATGATAAACATCACAAAATTATTTTTTAATCTTTAAAGCAATCTGAGGCATAACATCACAACATTACATAAAGGGAATCTTTGCAGGTAGCTGTAGATGTAGGTACCTAAACTCTTGGGTACAACGTTTGAACTATAATCTCTTATAAGGTCTTCAGTCATTCAATCAATGGCATTTACTGAATTTTTTTTAATGGTATTTGTTAAGAATTTACAACGTGCCAGGCACTGTACTAAATACTGGGGTAGATACAAACTAATCAGGTTGGACACAATCCATTTCCCATAAAATGCTCACTGCCTTAATCCCCATTTTACAGATGAGGTAACTGAGGTTCATAGAAGTTAAATTCTATGATTTACCCAAGGTTACACAGAAGACAAGTGGCAGACCTAGATTAGAATACATGTCCTTCTGATTCATAGACTCATTCTCTATCCACAAAGTCACACTGGTTCTCATGATGCTTACTGTCTGCAGAGTACCTTACCAGGTGCTTACCTACTTAGCTATGCATTTGTCATTTTGAAAATTGATGCAAGACTTTTTAATCCTCAAATTTTAAGTGATAGTGGACAAATTATGACTTGTATATCTGGTTCAGTAATATACAATTATTCATTCATTCAATCATATTTATTGAGCAGTTACTATGTGCAGAACACTGTACTATGCACTTGGAATGTACAATTAGGCAAAAGAGAGAGACAATCCCTGCCCAACAACGCGCTCACAGTCTAAACAGGGGACACAGAAAACAAAACAACAAAACACTGGAATTTTGAATGGTGATAAAGTCCTCATAGGACAACAATTCCTCTGAATTAGGACTCTCCAACATCCATTTTAGAATGTAATTGTCTCCCCAGTTCAAAAATATCTTTGACTTTCTAGATTGTAAACTCCTGCTCTAGAATGTAAGAATGTAAGATCCTTGTGGGCAGAGAACATGTCTACCAACGCTGTTGTATTCTCTCAAGGGCTTAATACAGTGCTCTGCACACAGGAAATCCTCAGTACTATTACTTGATTCATTGATTGCTAAGGACTCTTTTAAAATCCTTGAAAATCTGAGCTCCACTGGTCAGATCTTCATTAGTTATGGATTGCTTCAATTGGACACATGCTGAGCTCCTTATCTTCCCTCCCAAACCCTGTCCTCTTCCTGATTTCCCTGTCACTGTGGATGGCACGACTATCTTTCCCGTCTCTCAAGCCCGAAACCTTGGTGTCATCCTTGACTCAGCTCTCTCATTCACCCCACACATCCAATCCATCACCAATGCCTGCCGGTGCCTTTACATCATCGCCAAGATCCGCCCTTTCCTCTCCATTCAAACGGCTATATTACTGCTACAAGCTCTCATAATATCCCAAATGGATTATTGTGTCAGTCTTCTCTTTGATCTCTCTTCCTCCTGTCTCTCCTCACTCCAGTCTTCATTCCGCTTCCCAGATCATCTTCCTGCAAAAATGCTCTGGACATGTCACTCCCCTCCTTAAAACCCTCCAGTGGTTGCCTATCAACCTCCGCTTGAAACAAAAACCTCTCACTCTGGGCTTCTAGGCTCGCCATCACCTTGCCCCCTCCTACCTCTCCTCCCTTCTCTCTTTCTTCTGCCCACCCTGCACTCTCCGCTCCTCTACCGCTCATCTAACAGTCCCCCGTTCACGCTTATCCCGCCATAGACCTCTGGTCCACCTCCTACTGCTGTCTTGCAATGCCCTACCTCCTCACCTTCGCCAAACTAACTTTCTTCCCTACTTCAAAGACTTACTGAGAGCTCACCTCCTCCAAGAGGCCTTTCCAGACTGAGCTTCCCCTTTTCCCTCTGCTCCCTATCTGCTCCCCCTTTACTTCCCCTCAGCAAAGCCCCCCTTTTCCCCTTTCCCTCTGCTCCTCCCCCCTCCCTTCCCGTCCCCTCAGCATTGTGCTCATTTGTATATATTTTTATTACCCTATTTATTTTGTTAATGATGCATACATCCCCTTGATTTTATTTATCCTGATTAAGTTGTCTTGTTTTTGTCCATCTGTCTCCCCCAGTTAGACTGTAAGCCCATCAATAGGCAGGGATTGTCTCTATCTGTGGCCAAATTGTACATTGCAATAAATTATATTATATGCATATATATAATATATAATAAATATGTTATATTCCAATAAATACTGTTGAATGAATGAATGAAAGCTATTAAGTTATTAAGTAATGCAGGTTGTATCACTGGGTGATGATAACCCAGAGTTATGCCTGTGTTTGTACTTTGAAATTGTCCTCTTCTCCCAGTACATAAAAATCTAAAGGTGAATCAAATGTTTAGATCTTGAATGGGATAAGTCATAGTTCTTGCCTCTATTTTGCTTTCATGTAATTTAATCTGGTTATTTAACTAGAACGTTTACTGCAAATGGACACTGAGTATTCAGTCAAAAGATAAGTGGAGAAAACGTAAAATAATTGGTCATTAGCATAATATTCAAGAATCATTTACACTGCAGCTATTTTACAGTTCTCTAGCATGCTGCATAAAAAAAATCCTTTAGTTGCATTTTCACAGAAAATCAACTATTTCCAAATATTATCATATTCTTTCCATATTCAGTTGAGCTTTTTACATTCTTTATTTGATATGTTAATCTGGAATCTGAACATTTGGTAGGATGGAGGTTTTTTTGGTGTAGTGAAGTTACTTGAGTTGTTTGGGTGCTTTACTGAATCACTGAAACACAAAAAGATCTGTTTTATTGGAGCAGGGAGCTACCAAAATATTTATTGCAGACTATTTTCTTAAAATTCTCTTCTTCCAAGTTTTTGCATATTTGACATTCAAGTAAATTTCTTGATATATTGTCTGGATACATACATTTTAAGCAACACCCAGGCTTGCAAATCCATTGCACTGAACTACAAAAGTATATTATTCAAAACACATTTTCTTGTGACTAGTAATTTCTAAAATGAATATGATACTTCAAATTGATGTGTCCTTTCTTAATATATGAAAGTGTTATTAAATAAATACATTTATTCCCAGGCATATCTAATCATCTTGAAGTCTTCTACATGGTCACATTAGGAGGGAAATACTTTCATTCTTTTTTTCCCTTTGTTTTAGTAAAAATAGATGGCTTTAATTCATTCTGACAACTAGGTATTATGAGAATGGGTCACAACCATTATTCACTCTTAATCATTGTGCTTAAGAGCCAGAAATAAGCAATAAGGTTCATAGATCAACCTTTTTAGAGTTCCTAAGGAGAATATATTTTCTCTTTAATGTATTTCCTTCCTTGTCAGTCCTACCTTACCTCCATACTGACGAACAGTGCAGCATATGGCATTTTAAAATTTAAATGTTTCAAGAATTTTGTAAGGTGAGATATCATCTTGACATACTATATTTATTCTTGGAAGTATTTATGGGACCCATGCTGCTACAAATCAATCCTTTCTAAAAATTAAGAGTTCAAACTTTCATTCATTGTAATAAACAACCAAATTCAGCACCTCCTTAAATGACAGACACTAGCTGTTTTGCGAGCCAGGTCTACAGGACACAGCAGCAATTGTTCTGGAGACAACTGGAGAGGTATTCAGAGAGAAAGTCACTGTATGAGAGTTTTGGGGACAGGGAAGATTGGTTTATGAGGCACTCATCTCTGAGGGGGAGAGATTTGGTGGGAGGTGGTGGGTAAGTGAATCTGTCTTCTCTGGGCAGATTGGTTTATGAGGCACTCATCTCTGAGGGAGAAATATTTGGTGGCAGGTGGTGGGTAAGTGAATCTGTCTTCTCTGTTTGCCAAGCAGGACATACAGAATCATGGAGAAACAGCATTTCTGACAATCGTCCTCACAAACATGGCATAATAAACTTTCTTTGGTTACCATTTTCTGGTACAAATTCAGGAATTTTTGGTAACATAAATTTTTGATGGTATAATGAAGAAAATGTTCCAATTCCAAATGCCTGTTTCTGATTATTCTAGATTGTGATCCCTTATTTAGACTGTGAGCTCCTTGTGGGCAAAGGCCATATCTCCTGCCTCTGTTGTCTTGTACTCTCCCAAGCATTGAACACAGTGTTAAGTACAGTAAATACTGTTAAGAAATCAATTCCTTTTAAATTCTTATTTATGCTTAATTTTGGGGTGAGGTTTCAAACAATTGCTTAGGCATACTTTTCTCTGATTTTCCTAAGTTAAACAATTCAAACAGTAACAGAGAAAAAGTTAATAACCTGTTTGTACTTTGACAGTATTTACAGTTTTTTTTTTAAAAAACAAAATCCTGGCTATTCTGAAGTTTATCTTTCTAAAGCAATTGATGAAAGAGAAGACAGGTTGGGTAAGGGGAAGGAAATGAAGAGGGAGTCGAAAGCAAGATGAAACAGTGTGGAAGGAGGGAACTGGGTTTGAATACATTTGGGAAGAGAGGATGGGGCAAAGAAGAATGTGGTGGATCATGTTGAAAGGGGTGGAGAGAAAATTAGTCTGATCTAGGAGCCCAAAGGAATGAGAAAATAGGTGGCAGAAATAGGAGAACAGATGGAACCAGTTGGCAGCAACAGTGCCCGCATGACTCCTCCATTACTGATTGAGCCTTAGGGTAGCATGGAGCCTACTGAATTCTAAGCATTCCAACTAATGAATCTAATCCTACTCATCCTGTTCTTCTGTTCCCAGAAAGCTTTTACATAATCTTGGCTGATGTAAAAAAAATGAACACTGGAGATCAAGAAGCTGCTATATAATTAAGTCAATTAAACTTTAAGGACTTTGAAAAATACTCTATGAATAAATAGCAATTAAAAATCACAAGTCATCGACCATCCCTAGACCAATGAGAGATGGCCTCTAGCAGTAGGACACAAGACGTTTGGATTACGTGACCATGACTTAATTTTTCTGCAAGCCAAAGGAGCTGCAGAAAACATTGCAAAAAGATATTAAGAAACTCAGAGTAATGAAACAAGTGTTCTAATCTGCATTCATCAACAGCAGAATTTTGCCTTATAGTTTTACAAAAGTTGTCAAGGTTGCTTTCAGTAACAGAGAAGCTGGCATAACCAATTTGCACTGTTCAAGTTTCTTTAAAATGTGCAGATGTTCTGTCATCTATGGCAATATGATGGTGGTACATTTAATCTACCCAAATTGAAATAACTGGGATACATAGTCAATCATATTCATTGAGCACTTGGGAAAGTACAGTACAACAATTAACATATTCCCTGCCATAAGAGTTTACACTCTGAAAATTTATTGAATGAATATACACCCCAGTTATTTCAATTTAATTTGGGCAGATTAAATGACAGTCTTAACATTAGGGGGTATAAATGTGTGCTGAGAATATGCAGAAAACATACATGAGAGGATATCACAAAGGAAAAAGTCATAAGAAAAGTTGCAAGCAAGGAGATTCAAAATTTAATTTGTCAGATATTTAAATGTTTTTTCTATTTGAATGTCACATTACCAGTCCATATAAACTATTGCCACATTAATCCAAGCAGTTACCTAACCACCTTGATTACTGAATCAGCTTAATTGCTGACCTCCCCACTCCAGTCCACACTTCACTCTCTTCCCAGATCATTTTTCTATGAAAATGTTCAGTTTGTGTTTCACCTCTCCTCAAGAACCTCCAGTGGTTGCCCATCCAACTGTGTATCCAACAGAAACTCCTTACCATTGGCTTTGAAGCACTCAGTCACCTTGCCCCTTCAACTTAACCTCACTGCTCTCTGACTGCAACACAGCCCGCACCCTTCACTCCTCTAAAGCCAACCTAATCACTGCATCTCAATCTTGCTGCCCACCTGTTGCCCATGATCTGCCTCAGGCCAGGAATGTCCTCTGTCTTCATATCTAATTCTCCTGTTCATATCCAATTATATCTTTTATACCCTCCTATCTGGATTCTGTCCCTTTTGCTCTACTAAAACTACTTTCTCAAAAAGTCACAAATTATTTCTTTCTTGCCAAAACTAATGGCCTCTATTCCATCCTACTCCTCCTCAACCTTTCAGCTCAGCTACCTTTGACACTGTCAGTCATCTCCTACTCTTGGAAACATTATCCAACATAGGCTGCACTGACACGGTCCTCTCCTTGTTCTCCTCTTACTTCTCTGGATTTTCATTCTCAATCTCTTTGATGGGCTCATTTTCTGCCTCCCAATCCCAAAGTGTGTGTGTCCCTCAAAGTTCAGTTCTGAATCTCCTTCTGTTCTCCATCTACACCCACTCCCTTGTAGAACTCATTTGCTCACATGGCTTAAAGTGCCACTGCTACACAGCTGATATTCATTCATTCATTCAATAGTATTTATTGAGCGCTTACTATGTGCAGAGCACTGTACTAAGCGCTTGGGATGAACAAGTCGGCAACAGATAGAGACAGTCCCTGCCGTTTGACGGGCTTACAGTCTAATCGGGGGAGATGGACAGACAAGAACAATGGCACTAAACAGCGTCAAGGGGAAGAACATCTCGTAAAAACAATGGCAACTAAATAGAATCGAGGCGATGTACAATTCATTAACAAAATAAATAGGGTAACGAAAATATATACAGTTGAGCGGACAAGTACAGTTCTGTGGGGATGGGAAGGGAGAGGTGGAGGAGCAGAGGGAAAAGGGGAAAATGAGGCTTAAGCTGCGGAGAGGTAAAGGGGGGATGGCAGAGGGAGTAGAGGGAGAAGAGGAGCTCAGTCTGGGAACGCCTCTTGGAGGAGGTGATTTTTAAGTAAGGTTTTGAAGAGGGAAAGAGAATCAGTTTGGCGGAGGTGAGGAGGGAGGGCGTTCCAGGACCGTGGGAGGACGTGACCCAGGGGTCGACGGCGGGATAGGCGAGACGGAGGGACGGTGAGGAGGTGGGCAGCAGAGGAGCGGAGCGTGCGGGGTGGGCGGTAGAAAGAGAGAAGGGAGGAGAGGTAGGAAGGGGCAAGGTGATGGAGAGCCTTGAAGCCTAGAGTGAGGAGTTTTTGTTTGGAGCGGAGGTCGATAGGCAACCACTGGAGTTGTTTAAGAAGGGGAGTGACATGTCCAGATCGTTTCTGCAGGAAGATGAGCCGGGCAGCAGAGTGAAGACTAGACTGGAGCGGGGCGAGAGAGGAGGAAGGGAGGTCAGAGAGAAGGCTGACACAGTAGTCTAGCCGGGATATAACGAGAGCCCGTAATAGTAAGGTAGCCGTTTGGGTGGAGAGGAAAGGGCGGATCTTGGCGATATTGTAGAGGTGAAACCGGCAGGTCTTGGTGACGGATAGGATGTGTGGGGTGAACGAGAGGGACGAGTCAAGGATGACGCCGAGATTGCGGGCCTGCGGGACGGGAAGGATGGTCGTGCCATCCACGGTGATAGAGAAGTCTGGGAGCGGACCGGGTTTGGGAGGGAAGATGAGGAGCTCAGTCTTGCTCATGTTGAGTTTTAGGTGGCGGGCCGGCATCCAGGTGGAGACGTCCCGGAGGCAGGAGGAGATGCGAGCCTGAAGGGAGGGGGAGAGGACAGGGGCGGAGATGTAGATCTGCGTGTCATCTGCGTAGAGATGGTAGTCAAAGCTGTGAGAGCGGATGAGTTCACCGAGGGAGTGAGTGTAAATGGAGAACAGAAGAGGGCCAAGAACTGACCCTTGAGGAACTCCAACAGTTAAAGGATGGGAGGGGGAGGAGGCTCCAGCGTAGGAGACCGAGAATGATCGGCCAGAGAGGTAAGAGGAGAACCAGGAGAGGACAGAGTCCGTGAAGCCAAGGTGAGATAAGGTATGGAGGAGGAGGGGATGGTCGACAGTGTCAAAGGCAGCAGAGAGGTCAAGGAGGATCAGAATGGAGTAGGAGCCATTGGATTTGGCAAGAAGGAGGTCATGGGTGACCTTAGAGAGAGCAGTCTCGGTAGAGTGGAGGGGACGGAAGCCAGATTGGAGGGGGTCTAGGAGAGAATGGGAGTTAAGGAATTCTAGGCATCGATTGTAGACGACTCATTCTAGGATTTTGGAAAGGAAGGGTAGTAGGGAGATAGGACGATAACTGGAGGGGGAAGTGGGGTCAAGAGCGGGTTTTTTTAGGATGGGGGAGACGTGGGCATGTTTGAAGGCAGAGGGGAAGGAGCCCTTGGAGATTGAGTGGTTAAAAATAGAAGTTAAGGAAGGGAGGAGGGCAGGGGCGATGGTTTTAAGAAGGTGAGAGGGAATGGGGTCCGAGGCGCAGGTGGAGGGGGTGGCACTTGCGAGGAGGGAGGAGATCTCCTCTGAGGATACTGCAGGGAAGGATGGGAAAGTAGGGGAGGGGGTTGGTGGGGGGGAGGGGAGAGGCGGAGGGGTGACTTTGGGGAGCTCAGACCTGATCGTGTTGATTTTCGTGAGGAAATAGGTGGCCAGATCATTGGGGGTGAGAGATGGGGGAGGGGGAGGAACAGGGGGCCTAAGGAGAGAGTTAAAGGTCCGGAACAATCGGCGGGGGTGACGGGCAAATCTACATCTCCAGCCCCCTCTGCACTCTTGCATTTGCTCCTGACTTCAAGACATCTCTACTTGGATCTCCTCCTGTCACCTAAAACCTAATATATCTATAGCAGAACTTATCTTCCCACTCAGACCATGTTGTTCTCCCCATGACTTTCCCATCACTGTAGGTAGCACCACCATCCTTCCTTGCTCACAAGCCTGTAATCTTTGCATTGTCCTTTACTCCCCTCTGCTACCATGTTAATCCAATCACTTATCCTAGACCAACTAGATTGCTCTATCAGCCTCCTTCCTCATGTCCCTCTCCACTCTCTCTACTCCATACTTTACTCTGCTTTCTGGATCATTTTTCTAGAAAAACCTTTCAGGCCATGTTTCCCTACTCTTCAAGAAACTCAAGTGGTTATCAATCAAATAGAGAAACATAGTTGTCCATCAAATCTCTGCATCAAACTAATTCTTCACCTTTGGCTTTAAAGCACTCAATTGTCTTGCTCCCTATTACCTCACCTCATTGCTCTCCTAGTATAACACAACCCACAAACTTCACTCCTCTAATCAGTCACCTTGCACTATAAGGTGTATCTATAGGTGCACTATAAGGTATAAGGTGTATTGTACTCTCCTAAGTACTCAGTATAGTGCTCTGCACACAGTAAGTTCTCAAATAATGATTACCAAGAGGCAAGGGTGAGGAAGAGAGATTTAGATTAGAGAAGCTGGACTGGTATTTTCTTCCTCAATCAAAGAGGTTTATTTCTTTTAACCTTATACCATATATGAGCTGGAGTGAATACAAGACTGGGCTCGCAGTCTTAATCTCCACTTGAAAGATGAAGTAACTGAGCCCAAGCAAGAGAAGTGACTTGCCCACTGTACCTTCTCACTGTACCTCTATTTCATCTGCCGTGCTGCCAACCTCTAATGCACATTCTGCCTCAGGCCTGGAGCACTCTCTCTGCTCATATGTGACTGACAATTACTCTCCCCACATTCAAAGCCTTATTGAACGCACCTTTCCTCCAAGAGGCCTTCCCTGACTAAGCCCTCATTTCCTTTCCTTCTACTCCCTTCTATGTCTATTATATTGTCTGCCTTCTCCTCTAGACTGTAAGCTTATTTGGGTAGGGAATGTGTCTGTTACAATGTGTTATACTCTCCCCAGCACTTAGTACAGTAAGGTCTCAATAAATATGACTGACTACTGACTGAAAGACAATTACTCTCCCCATTTTCAAGCCTTATTGAAGGCACATCTCTTTTTTATGATATTTAAGTTTTTACTAATACCAGGCACTGCTTTATTTCATTTATATATTCATATTAATGTCTATCTCCACCTCTAGACTGTAAGCTCAAGGTTGGTATAGAATGTGTCCATTACATTGTTGTGCTGTACTCTTCCAAGTGCTTAGTACAGTGTCTCAGACACACTAAGTGCTCAAATATGATTGATTCTATGAGCTGGAGTGAATACAAGACAGGGCTCGCAGTCTTAATCTCCACTTAATATAGATGAATTAACTGAGCCCAAGAAAGAGAAGTGACTTGCCCAAGGTCAGAGCTGGGATTAGAACTCAGGTCCTTCTGACTCCCAGACTCATTCTCTATCCACTAGGCTGGGCTGCTTCATGGCCTACAGATCCATACATCACCTCCAGACGCCTTCCTTGTCTAAGTCCTCATTTCTTCTTGTCCCACTGTCTTCTGTGTTGCTTTTGACATTGAATTTGTTCCCTTTATTCACCCCTCCCTCAGCCCCACAATATTTATGTACATATCCATAATGTATTTATATTAATGTCTATCTCCTCCTCTAGACAGTAAGCTTACTGTGAGCAATGTGTTTACTAACAGAGCTATATTTTAAAATTGTACTCTCCTAAGTACTCAGTACAGTGCTTTGCACAGAGTAAGTTCTCAATAAATGATTACCAAGAGACACAGATGAGGAAGAGAGATTTAGATTAGAGAAGCTGGACTGGTTATTGTCTTCCTCAGTCAAAGAGGTTTATTTCTTTTAACCTTATACCACCTGGGGGTAAGGAGGAAAGTTAAATTTGGCCATAATATTTTTATTAGCTAGTTAAAAATAGACATTACAAAACATTGCCTAGAAACAGTGATGAGATGATGAAATACTCCAAGATTGTTGAATTACCTTCTCTGAAAGACAAAACATTGCTTTGCCTAAGCGGCACTGGTTATCAGTTGATAGAAAAATATCTGAAGGGATTGGAAACAGATCCAAATGAGTAATCTTGTGGTGGACCGGGAATATGTCTGTTTATTGTGTTTACTGTTGTACTGTACTCTCCCAAATGCTTAGTACAGTTCTCTGCACACAGTAAATGCTCAGTAAATCTGATTGAATGAATAAGTGAAGTGAAAGAATTCGACAGTTTAGTATTGGAGACAGGAATATCTGATAACCTTGGATCTACCCCAGAGCTTAGAGCTCTTGACATGTAGGAAGTGAATAACAAATACCATTAAAACATGTCTGAGAAGTGATAAGAAATTCTTTCTCATCATGTATTATTTACAATTTTATGGCAGGTGCCAGTGGTATAGTTCTTCATGTTTAGAGATAATGGAACAAGTGGAAATGTGTTTATATTAAAAATGAAATGAATTTTAGGATGTCACATCACTGGACTGTACAAAGAAAGATTATGGAATCTCAATTTTAGTAAACATTTAAGAAGTAGACACTTCTTGACCCTGAATAGTTTGGTGACTAATTTCCCTAGAAATGGAACCAGAACACATGGACTTCAGAAATTTCATCTTATTAGGGTATGGAAGTACTTTAAAGATGGAAGATTAGGCTGAGGAAAGATAATGATTTCACTAAGTGAAAATCATGCCTCATAATTGTTAGATAGCAAGGTCACATGCCTGGCAGAAGGACTAATACCCCTGCCATCCCACCCCAGGAGTCACACTGTGAAGAGGCTTGTCCCTCTGCCACTAGTTGGAAAGCTCTAACCCCCTCAGGGTGAGGGTAGAGTAAAGGGCATGCAGGAAGTTGGAACTTGCTTTTGGCTGTGGTGGCTTTTGCTGCCTGCTATCCTGATATGCCGCAGCAGAAGAGCTTCATGTGAGCTCAGCTTAAACATTGTGATGATGGTGGCATTTGTTAAGCACTTATTATATATCAGGCACCATTCTAAATGTTGGGGTAGATACAAGGTAATCAAGTTGTTCCACGTGGGGCTCACAGTCTTAATCCCCACTTTACAGATGAGGTAACTGAGGCACAGAGAAGTGAAGTGACTTGTCCAGAGACACACAGCTGATAAGTGATGGAGCTGGGATTAGAACCCATGATCTCTAACTCCCAAACCCATGCTCTTTGCACTAATCCACACTGCTTCTAGTAAAGGGTAAAAAAGACAGGTGAGGGGGTGATAGTTTGCCCTCACTTCACTTCACGCAGGTCCGGGGCTTTCTCCCTTCCTGACTTACCCAAGTTGAACCTGGAGTCTCCTGAGCTGGGTTGGCTGGAACTGCATCTCTCATTTGGCTACTGAGTGCTGTTTTGGGGAATAGGCCAGGCTGCAGAAAGGGGTTGGAGTTCTGCTTTGGAGAAACATGTCTCCATCAAACTCCATTTAAGGGTGTTGTGGGGGAGTTGGAGCGGTGGCGGGGGATTCTCAGGGTAGCAGCAGCTCATCGATTGAAGGCCTAATTCCTTGAATACTCTGGAGTATTTGGAGGTCTCTCAGAACCTTATGTGACTATCAGGCGATCTCATTGCCAAAGGAGCGGTTTAGTTACTTAATAATTCCAATTAGGGTTTCTCCCTTGAATCTTTTGAAAACAGTTCAAATCTGGTGATCCTATTTTGAAATAGCCCATTTGACTGAGAGAATCCCAGATAGGATGAGATGTGCAGGAAATCAGATATTCCAGGGTACACATGAATCTGTTTCCAGCTCTGATTTTCTGCTGCTTATAGATGATTTTCTTCACCGTGACTTCTTCAACAGAAGAACTTCCTGTTAGTCTCTAGAATGTTCCCTCTTTCAAAATAATACTCTTCCTGGCACCTAACTGATCTTTTGTCCACCATTTTATTAGGCATACCATTGTGGAAATGACAAGGGAGGGTGAACTGCAGCAGCAATAATTGCTTCTAGCTTTGCTTCTGTCAAGGAATGACATTTTCACTACTGCCAGCATCCTTTTCAGAGTACAAAGGACAAGTATCAAGAAGCCTGATTTGATGCCACTTTGAAAAGCTTCCTGCCTATTTATTCATATTGACCTTGTGCACAAATTATTTCCAGATACATTCCTAATGTAATAAAATAGTAAATTGAAAAGGTAAACAAAGATAAATTTAAAAATGAATAGCAATTTAGATCTCAAAACCACATCCTGATTATTTCCGGATATTGTACTGTTACTCCAATGTTAGATCAGAACACAATAATATGATGAAACGAAAAATTGACATTGAATCAAAGGGAAATTTATTTTCAAAAGTAGATTAAACAGCAGGGTCAAGGATCAAAACCTCAAGTACATAAGGGAAATACAAAAGTAACTGTTTTGTTAGAAAATAGTGCTGGAAAGTGAGGACATCAGTGGATTTCCATGACCACATTCACTGTAGCATATCTCTCTGTATTTACATATACCTAGAGATAATGAACTTGCTAATTTTAACGAGTCCCTATCAATTCTATTCAAATATATGTATTTTTGTTTGTATTTTTTTATTTTATCTTAATCCTTGAACCAAAAACTACAATGAAAGGGTAGGCAGGCTGGCCAAGTGTATACAGACTGAAGGTCTATAGTAAATACAGAGCTATTAAATAATATATTTTTTAAAATTGGAGGCTGAATATAATTAATGGGTCTGAAGTGTCAGTAACATTTTCTTAAGGTAGTTTACAAAAGAAGGGAAAGATGGTTGACCACTTGTGTGGACAATAGTTGCAATTTAAGTCTTCACTTTCCCTGATAAATTGCTTTTTCCCCAAATCTGTCTAGAGTTTTCTAAACTGGCTCTTAAAGTTACAGGGTCATTTGACCAGCATTCTCACTGAAAAATTCTGTTTTATGTTTTTCTTCTCTGATTTATCCCATGAAAAATATCTGGATTTAGAGATTCTTGCTTTTTACTGCAGGTACTGTGTGCTTGGGTAGAGTTGAGATATTCAATGCATTATTTTCAATATGGAAGTCAGAGTCTAGTTCTTGAAAACATAACATAATCCTGATAGATTTGAAGTTAAGAAAATCTAGCTGAGATAATTTTCAGGATCACAGAGTTAAATTTCATTGTTAGAATTTGTCATCAATTCATTTTGTTTCTTCATGCTAGGTGTCTGTCTGTCCCACCTGTGTTATGAGCCTCCATGTGGAACAGGAACTAGGTCTGAACTAATGTTGCATTTACCGCAGTGCTAAGAACTTCTTGGCTCATGAGTTCGAATCCCAGCTCTGCCACTTGTCAGCTGTGTGACTGTGGGCAAGTCACTTAACTTCTCTGTGCCTCAGTTCCCTCATCTGTAAACTGGGGATTGAGACTGTGAGCCCCACGTGGGACAACCTGATTCCCCTGTGTCTACCCCAGCGCTTAGAACAGTGCTCTGCACATAGTAAGCGCTTAACAAATACCAACATTATTATTAGTATACTCACCTGTCATTCAGGAGACTAGAATTCAGTTTTCTTATGGAAAGGTGCCTTCATTTGGAGAAGCAATATGGCATACTGGAAAGAGCATAGACCTGGGAGTCAGAGGCTGGGTTTTAATCCTGATTCCATCACTTACCTACTGTGTGATCTTGGGTAAGTCATTTAACTTCCTTCTCGGTACCTCAGTTTCCTCATCTGCAAAATGGTCATTCGATGCCTGTTCTCCCCAATACTTTGTGAGCTCCATGACGGCTCTTATAGATCTTATAGCTTATCATTTATTAGCTTATAAGTTATAAGCTTATAGCTTATCGCTTATTAGCTATAGCTTATAGCTAATCATCTTATAGCTAACCCAGTGCTTGGCATAATACCTACTTGGCACATAGTAAGCATTTAATGAATATTAAAATTATTATTATTATCACTATTAAATATGCTTGACAATAGTATGTCCTTAATAAATAGCACTATTATTGTTATTATAGCAAATAGTAAGCATTAAATACCATATCGATTATGAGTAATAAGGAAATGCTTTGATGATAGAGTTATCTTTCAGTTTAAAGATAACACTGCTGATTGTGAGGTTGGTTTGTGGATATGAATGCTAATGAAAATAGACTTGTGTGCCATTTCTGGTGCTTTGTCATTCCAGATGAGCATTGCTCAGATACCAATGAGTTATAACAGAAAGGTATATACTAGGCGACTAGCTGTATGTAAGTGTGATGAATTTTTTCTGCTTTTTTTCTATAGTGAAAAATCAAGCTTTTTTTTTCACCAACAGCTGAACACAGTCACACTTGCATGGAGTCCATGTTAGTAAGGGCAGCTCCAAGCAGCCTGGGCTTTCAGACACACTTATGTTTGCTGATTATGGCAGTTAAAGGAACATTAAGTACTTTTTTTTTTTAGTTTCTCTGTGCTCAGAATTGGAAAAGAAAAAAATGTACATTTTTTTGCTAGGAGTAGAAGTAGCAAGAAATTAGGCATAAAATTCTTTGCAATTGTCATGCTGTTGCCAATATCTAAGGATATTTGGAATAAAACCAACTATTTGGAAAGAAAAAATTTGCACCAAATGTTTCTAAATGATGGAATTGTTTTTCAGGTACATTTTCTTCCTAAAGGAGATTTGCTTTACTTGCACAAACTGGGATTTGGGGCAAAGAAATGTATTTCCTGCTGGTCTCCTGGTGTCTTAGGATTCTATCTGATTGACAGGTGCTTTCAGAAGTGGTAGGGATTCAGTATCTCTCCCTCTCTTTGCTGCCAGACTACCTAGGCTTTAAAAACTGCCATTGGTGACACCTCTGGTTGTCAGAAAGCAGAGAAGAACCTAAATACCTATTGGGTATGTGTCTGTCAGGAAGCAAGGGGTTGGCTATTGATCTAAAGCTCCTTAGACATTAACCTTGTCTAATAGGGCAAGTCTTGCTCTAATCCTTGTCACATTCAGACATTCAGGTCAACAATACAGCGGAGGAGGGCATTCAAAATAGGCTTTGCCGAGCATAGAATTGGATAATGAATTTTCCTGAATCTTACATTTAAATCACAAATGCTTAGCTCCCATAGCTTTTCTTGCACACAGTGGTTTAACGAGTGAATATTTATGAATTCTTTGGATCTCTTCCTTTCTCTCTCTTACTTTGTAGCTTTGAAATGCAGAGGGAGAACTTTGATGCCAGAGAGAAGTCATCTTAGTATAGGAGTAGTGTGAATTCCATCTCTGCTCCTATCTTAACTTTTGACTGAACTAACACTTTTTGGAAGCAAAACCAAAGGAAATACCATTTCAATGGTGCCCTTGAACAAGATCCCATCCTCTAGTGACTAGACAGTCATCATTCCTTTTTAGTTAGCCACCCATCAGCCCACTCATCTCCATATCTTTGGAATGTCATAGAGATGGCACCTATTAAAAACTTATTATGTGCCAAGTACTTAACACTTGGGGCTTTCAGTTTGACTTCACTTAAGATTATAGAATAGCCTAAGGCCCTGGCTGGTCAGTTCTGACTCTTAGATAACAGTTACTTTTGTGTAGCCTTACACATTCCATTCTCTGAACATTCTGGATAACAAAGCTTATTATGGCTCAGTGGAAAGAGCATGGGCTTTGGAGTCAGAGATCATGGGTTCGAATCCTGGCTCTGCGTTAAGTACTGGGGTACATACAAAATAATCAGATTGGACAGAGGCCCAATCTCACAGGAGGTTCACAAATCTGCACAACAGCTTTCCCTAATTGGAATAATCCAGGAATAAAGGAGACTCACTAGAATGTTTCAACTCCTTGTTAGGAAAACATTCCAGCTATGCCTCTTCGATGTCCAGAGAGTTTTCCGCCATGAAAATAATAGTGATATTTGTTAAGCATTTCCTCTCTGTCAAACATTGTATTAAGCACTGGGATAAATACATAATAATTAGATTAGACATAGTCCCTCTGTCATGGGAATAATAATAATAGTGTTTTAGTGCTTACTATGTACAAAACATTGTTCTAATCGCTGGGGTATATATAAGGTAATCAGGTTGGACACAATCCTTGCCCCACATGGGGTTCACAGTCTTAATCCCCATTTTATGGACGAAGTAACTGAGGCACAGAGAAGTTAAGTGACTTGCCCAAGGTCATACAGGAGATAAGTGGTGGAGCTGGGATTAGAATCTAGGTCCTTCTGACTGCTAAACCTATGCTCTATCCACTAGACCATGCTCTTTCTCAAGGTGATCTGGAAATTAGGTTAAAAGATTAGTCCAAGATCACATAGCAGGCAAATGGTGGAAATAGGTTTATATTTCAGCACTCCTGTCTTCCACACCTAAGGTTTTTCCACTTGGCTATGCTGTTTCCTGTTTCTGAATGGTCCCATCAAATGGCTGGACACCAGCAAATAGAGCAGGTGAGTTGGATACTAGAAGAGTGATAGCCAGGACCACAAATATTGCTTCCATAAAGAAATGTGTGTACCTCAGAGTAGAAAGTTCTGACATGTTTTTTCAGGTGCCCTGTGAATCCCAGGCAGGCCTATCCCTTCCTTTCCCCTGTCTTCCTGCTGGGGAGTTTAGAATTCAATGCAGTAGGCATACACAATCCCTTCCCAGAAAGAGATTACATACTAGAGGTAGACACAGACATTAACATAAATTATAGATGTTATGTACAAAAGTGTGTATAATAATGTTGGTATTTGTTAAGCGCTTACTATGTATAGAGCACTGTTTAAGCGCTGGGGTAGACACAAGGGAATCAGGTTGTCCCATGTGGGGCTCACAGTCTTAATCCCCATTTTACAGATGAGGTAACTGAGACACAGAGAAGTTAAGTGACTTGCCCAAAGTCACACAGCTGACAAGTGGCAGAGCCAGGATTCAAACCCATAATCTCTGACTTCAAAGCTCTCTTTCCACTGAGCCATAATAAGCTTTGTTATCCAGAATGTTCAGAGAATGGAATGTGTAAGGCTACACAAAAGTAACTGTTATCTAAGAGTCAGAACTGACCAGCCAGGGCCTTATGCTATTTTATAATCTTAAATGAAGTCAATCTGAAAGCCCCAAATGTCTGTGAGGAGCCAGTAGAGAACCCTGGTCACTTACCTTTAAAAGATATGTTTGCTAATCAAATTAAGAGGTAACCTTCTGTTGAAGCTTAAGGAGTGAGAGGGCTGCTTGCTAATCCCTCTCTTGTGGAGAGTTTATCTAGAAGCTACTCAGGACTGCAGAGACTGGGAAGCATATTTTTAACCTAGCCAGACTTGGCCAGTAGATAACTCTCAAATATGTACCATGGACCATACAGCTTTAATATAGGATTTTTCTGCAGAAAATTTGTATATATTTGGTAAGATAACCTTGTGCAGACAAGGAGATCATTTGTGCAGAATACTCTTACTATATTTCTAGCAAGCTGATTGACACTACATTAATTATAAATCTACCTCTCCAATCCTGACCACTGTTCATCACTGCAAAAGCTCACATTTGCAAAAACTCACATTGCAAAAGTTGCTTTCAGGACAACTTAGATGTCCCAGTGATGACTCAAACTAAATAGGTACAAAACAGAACTCCTCATTTTCCCACCCAAACTTTCTCCTTCCCCCAACTCTCCTACTGCTCTTGACAACCAGACCATCCTCTCTGTCTCACAAGCTCACAACCCTAGCATTGTCCTCAACTCATTTCCCTTTGTCAACCTGCAAACCCAGTCAGTCACTAAATCTTATCAGACCTACCTTCATAACATTTCTGATATCTGCCTTTACCTCTCCAACCAAACTGCTACCATGGTGATTTGGTAATTTGTCATATCTCACTTTGACTCCTGCATCAGTCCTCTCACTGACCTTTCTATATGAAATCTTTCTTCTTTCATGTTCATGCTTTATTCTGCTGCTGCTGATAGCATATTTCTAAAATATTATTCTGCATATGTCTCCTCACTCCTCAAAAACTTCTAGTCATTGTCCATCTATTTTTGCATCAAATAGAAACTCATCACTGGCATTAAATAATTCAACCAGCTCTCTTCCACTGTAATGCAATCCACACACTTGGCTCTTCTAATACCAACCTACTCACTTGTGCCACATTCATGTCTCTTTTGCTATTAACCCATTATTCAAACACCCTCCCTCCTGACTGAAATTCCCCCTTCATTATGACAGACCTCCACTCTATCTTTAAAGCCCTGAAAATCTTATCTTCTCCAGAAAGTCTTTCCTGATTAACATCTCATTATCCCTATGCCATTTTCCCTTCTACGTCACCTATTCTCTTGCGGTTAAGCTCCTTAGCACTTTGACACTCATTCCACCACTACCTCCAGAGCACTTTTACATGTATCCTTACACTTTGCTGCCTTCCCTATTTGCAATTTACTTCACTGTCTGTCTCCCCAGATACTTGTGATAAGGGTTCATGTCTACCAACTGTACTGTACTTTCGTGAGTCTTTAGTATAATGCTCTGCACACAGTATATGCTCCATAAATACCTCTTATTGACAGTTATACTGAATCCTGTTGGTTTCTTTTGCTCACCTTTTAGCTGTCAAAGCCTTTTCTTTTATCTCTTATGTATTTTTACAATTACTTGGCATTTTAACAGAGCTTTGGAAGCCGAATATAAAAGAAAGGATAAACCTGAAGGATATGGTAAAAATAAAAATTTTCTTAGGGAAGGAGACAATATGTAGCATTCAGGGAAGGCTTAAAATAGGCCTTAGAAAGTATTAAATATCCAGGGTAAAATACATTTACCCCAAGGAAAACCCCCATAACAAAATAAAAATAAAAATAGTAATCCCTACTCCCTGTATGGGAAGAAGGTGGACAAGGACTGAGAGCCATATGTCTCAGACTGTGAATCAGCTTCCCTCAGTAATTCAGGATGCAGATGCCTGAAGATTAGACTTTCAATACTAGACCCTTGAGGAGGATGTGATGGTTGTAATTAAGGACTCTCTACCTGGGGTCGTGAAGGTCTGTGGTCCTGACTTCCAAGTTCCATTCTTTTACTTGTCTTGTGACTGTCTTGGCTTTTTTGACTCTGTTGCTTGTGCTGTTGCAACCCAATGTTACTGTTTTTTTCTTTATCTATTCCCACCTAGATTGTGATTCCCAGGTCGGACAGGGAAAGTGCTTGATCTGTTATTTCTAGGTCTACTCCTCTGCTTAAAAAATGTCATAATTAATTAGGAACATGGACGTTAATTACATTGCACATTCTTAAGAGACAGATCACCACTCTTTTCTAATACAAATAAGATTAATTGCTGTTTGTCTGCAATGTGTAAGCTTAATACCTTTTAATGATGATGGAGTGTCTGAATGAGAGGACAGATAAGTTTCAGTCTTGAGACTTCAGGTTTAAGGACCTGCACAAAAATTTGGACTAAGAAACTAACAATTCTCAGGTCCTGCAGGTCATGCTTCCGCTGGGTCATAAATTTTCAAAGTAAGTATTGTCTGCAGGCAGGGTTGCAAAGTGCAACTAAAAGTGGTGGGTTTTTTTTTTGTTTGTTTTTACATGCAGGACCCATATATGGTGACTACAGCATAATAATAATAATGTTGGTATCTGTTAAGTGCCTATTACGTGCAGAGCACTGTTCTAAGCACTGGGGTAGATACAGGGGAATGAGGTTGTCCCAGGTGAGGCTCACAGTCTTCATACCCATTTTACAGATGAGTGAAGTGAGGCACAGAGAAGTGAAGTGACTTGCCCACAGTCACACAGCTGGCAAGTGGCAGACCTGGATTTGAACCCATGACCTCTGACTCCCAAGCCCGTGCTCTTTTCACTGAGCCATGCTGCTTCTCTACAAGTCATAGTGCTGATGCTGTGCTCTCCTGCTCTGTAGTTCTCCTTTTCTGTAGTCTCTCATTTCCTTCTGCTATCAGGACAACTCTACCTGGATGACTCGCCAAAACCTCAACTAAACACATTCTGTAGCCGAATTGTATATTCCAAGTGCTTAGTACAGTGCTCTGCACATAGTAAGCACTCAATAAATACAATTGAATGAATGAATGTCTCATTTTCCAACCCAAACCCTGCCTTCCCCCTGATTTTCCCATCACTGTAGACAATACCATTATCCTCCCTATGACACAAACCTATAACGTTGGCATCTCTTTCTTTCGACCCACATATTCATCGTCACCAAATCCTGTTAGTTCTACCTTCACATCACTAAAATATGCCCTTTCCTCTTCATCCAAACTGCTACCGCATTAATCCAAGCCCTTATCCTATCCTGCCTCTGCCACCTATCTCTTCCCACCCCAGTCCATACTTCACTCTGCTGCCCAGACCATTTCTTCAAAAAAAAAAAAGTTCAGTCCATGTCTCCTCAGTCCTCAAGAACCTCCAGTGGTTGCATATCCATGTCTACATCAGACAGAAATTCTTATCATTGGCTTTAAATAACTCAATAGTTTTGTCCCCTGCTACCTTACCTCATTGCTCTCCTACTACAGCCAAGACTACACACTTCACTATAGCTCCAGTTTACTCACTATCAGCTGCTTTCGTTTATCCTCCCACCAACCCCTTTTCCACATCCTCCCTTCTGCTACTTATACTTCTGCCACCGCTCTCCCCACCTTCAGAGCTTTAATAAACTCACATCTTCTCCAAAGGGCTTCTCAGATTAGGCCCTCATTTCCCTGGCCCCGTCTTCCTTCTGTGTCATGTATGTACTGGATCTGTGTCCTTAGGCATTTGGTATTCACCATATCATCAGCCCGAAAACATTTATGTACATATCTATAAATTATATATTATAAATTCATATTAATGTTTGTAACCCCATCTGGGCTGTAATCTCACTGTGGGAAAGAATATGTCTATCAACTCTGTTGTACTGTACTCTCCCAAGTGCTTAGTACCGTGCTCTGCACACAGTGAGTATTCCATAAATCCCACTGATTGATTGCTGACTTGTAAGGCTGCTGCCTTGGAAGCTGCTGAGGTCCTGGAAATCCCCATTGATGCATTCATTTATTCAATTCATTCAGTAGTATTTATTGAGCTCTTACTGTGTGCAGAGCTTTGTCAACAGAGGCAATCCCTACCCAACAACAGGCTCACAGTCTAGAAGGCAGATATGGACAACAAAACAAGTAGACAGGCATTAATAGCATCAAAATAAACAGAATTATGGATATATACACATCATTAATAAAATACATATAATAATAGGTACATATGTACAAATACACACACGTGCTGTGGGGCTGGGAGGGGGGTAGAATAGACGAAGGGAATATGGGCGATGGGGAGGGGAGAAGGAGCAGAGTAAAATGGGGGGCTCAGTCTGGGAAGGCCTACTGAAGGAGGTGAGCTTTTACATTCAAAAGGTCCTAGCCACTATAGTCCCAAATGAAGGAAATGGGTTGAGAACTCAAGTACCTTGATTCCCAGATCAGTGATCTTTCCAATGGAAGGACAGCAGAGCTCACCCTCTCCATATTCTTTGACCATAGAAAACTAAACAACTGAGGAAGTATAACCTTGGTAGAAAAGGTGAGTGGGTTCAAAAGAGGTGGCGAGTTCTGCATGACCCCAGTAGGACTATAGTACATAAGGCAGAATACTAAGCTTATTTAAGGATGTAAAATGGAGGACAAAGATGAATTAAAAGTGAATAGCCAGGCTTGCAAAATAGGTAAAAGATCACTTGCTGTGGAAAAAAAAGCAGATCCAACCCTGAAGAAAGCAAGTTACTGAGTCAGGAATCCGATTGTAAGGTTGCAATGCTACCTTCTAATTGAAACTGATTGAGATGAGGAAAAATGGGTCTAAAGGGAGGACAAAGAGCAATGAGGAGAGTCTACCCAAACACCCTTGAAGCTACCTGCCTTTCCACACCCTATTTCTTTGGGAAGAATAGAAAAATTATCATAAAAATCCATGTCAATCCACACTGTAATGGAAGGGGTTAACAGAGGGTTAGGAGTATATAAATAATTAAATTATCCCACTTGCATCAGGCTTTCTTACCTGTTGGGGCCCAGATTGAGAGGCTTCATTCAGAGGGTATCCCAAGTTGGAGGGACCACAACAATGAAGTCTATTTTGATCAAACAGTGTGGTCCTGGTTTTAGTGGCTGACATACAGAACTGTGGAGGGATGTTAGTGGACCAGGGCTTCCTGGCCATGAGGAATTGGAGTTATCATAGTAAAAACCAAATAGTTCCTTCTGATCGTGGAAGTACAAAACAATCATGATTGAAGTTTTACATTTCGAGGTCAGACAGGATGCCTGTGCACTTCCATGGTTTGGGCTTTGGTGCCTTCCTCAGTAAGGCCACGAATGGATTTCTAGGTCTTCATCTCGATAAGTCTAAGAGAGGCCACTAAATGTCCTTCCTGGGATTTGTCCCAACATACCAGATGGGTTTGAAAAGACAATCAGAGTTTACAACCTCACTATCCTCTCTGTCCTTTGAGCCCATAACCTAGTCATTAAACCCCACATCCAGTTTGGGTCTTGTCAGTCCTTTTGCTGAACCATTTCTAATTTGTACCCTTTTTGTCCATTCAAATTCAGACAGCATATGCCATAGGCTGGCTTATCTACTACCATAATCACTTCACTGAACACCCTACATCCAGTCTCTGCCCTCTCCAACCCACATTTCACACAAGCCTTGGATTATTATTTTTTAAATATCACACTGCACTCATTTCTCCATTCAAAACTTCCATCGTTACTCATTCCTTTCCATTCCTTTCAGCCCTCTGGCTTTAAAAATCTCATTCTGCTTTTTGTTTTCTTTCATATTATCCCTTATCTTTTCCCACTATACCACATCTTGCAATCTTCATTTCTCTTAAAATAATCCACTCACTGTGCCTTATTCTCACCTCTTATGCTGCCAACCCTTTGCTCATGCTCTCCGCACTTCTGGAATTCCCAACTCCTTTAGAGAGAGAATTTTTGGATGAGTGGAGAGAGAGGAGGACATGGAACCATGTTGTGCAATAGGTTCCATAAATAAGTTGAACCTTTACAGACAATCTGCTATTTGGAGAATCCCTTAAAAGTTGTTGTTCACGAGGCCAGAGTTTACAGACTGACTCAGTGCTTTCTCAAGTCCCCTAAGCATTGCCAGTACTAGTGAGAGGTGGTGGTAAAGAGAGTATAAACAGGGTTCCCCAGGGTTCTGCACTGTCCTCCGATCCCTCACATGTCTTACCCCATACCCCTACCTTCCCCATTCCCTGCACAGACCCTATTGCACATATCCTGTTTCTTCAGGGATTCTTAGGACATTTAAATTAAGAAACATTCCTGACAAATTCACTTGAGCTTTTGCTACCATCAGTTTCTTCCCACCCACCATCAATCAGAGCATGTCTGGGGGAACCAATCAGAGGAAGTGAAGGGTACACATCCCATAAAGCAATGCTGGTGGATTATGAACAAATCCCAACCACTCTCTTGAGGGTACTATCTTCTTGCTTCTCTGCGGGTTCTATACAGCATTTATGTATAGAAAGAGATCCACTGTTGGTCACTGGCTCACCCGTACGTCAGAGTGAGGCTCCAAATGACAGCCAACATAGTTTTCCTTACTCTAACCACAAGCCAAGAAGAAAGGGAAGATGTGGATGGGAATTTACAGAACAGAAGAATCTGCTTCCTCTGCTGTCAGGAAGTGTAAACTTCCTGGGCTATTTAGGAAGATACAGTCCTTTGCTACATCTATGGTCTATTTCAAAATTAATCTGAATTATATAGTAGAATTTTCATGCATTCCAGGCATAATGCTCCATTAGAGGTGATGCTTGAATATGAGGCTTAAGTTGAGAATAAACTAAAAAAACTGTTAAGAGAACCCATCAGAGACCCAGTTTTATAAGAAACTAACTGGTAGTTTATGTTTAACAACAATTCAGGTTTGATACATAAATGTTGTCATTCTTCTAGACAATAAAAATGACAAAAAGGACTTGAATAATTGCATATCTCTCAACCTCCTGTCAGCCACCAACAAATGTTTCCCCACATATTGAGTAAACAATTCATTGTTAAGGTGTCCTTCAGATAACTAAGGAAACAAAGACTTTCTGATCAATTTGATATGAGGCAAAAAATAAATATAATATTAAAAAGCACAGATGGATGCTACCATAGCATTAAATGATTAAGAAGGAAACCAATTTAATGACATTATTTTTTTCTAACAAAAAAAACAGAAAAGAAAAAAAGAAAACAGGTGTGATGCATTAAGTTATAGAGAGGGAATTTATGGGAAGCAAAAACAGACCTGCCTTTAGCACATATGTTCCAGTTTGATTTAAAATAGCTCATCTGTTTTAGCTTGACATCTCTTAAAAAGATTTATGAGATCCTTAGATTGTCTGTCCTCAACCTCATGTACCCTTCTCTCTATAGACCCAAAACTCCTAGATCCCTGAAAAGACCCTGCCTCATGAATGCTTCCTTTAGCTCAACAGGGTCCCATATTAGGGGTGACCATAGTGTGGCAGAGAGGTGTTCAAACTTTGCGGATTACACCCAGGTTTGGTTTTGCCCTACCCTATTTTAGGAATGCTCTCTTGAAAACATACTCTAATTTTTATACAACATTAAAAGTCAAAATGCTTGATTAAATGAAGACAGTAGCTACCTACTATGATCTACTGAGAGAATGGAATTCTTTGGTTGAATTTTCCTTCTGATTTTTTGACGTTCCTTAATAAAGCTTCCCTCTAAGATGGGAAGCAGCATGTCCTATAGTGGAAACAGCATGAGACAGAGTTAGAGGATCTGAGTTCTAATCCCAACTCTACCAATTGCCTACTGTGTGACCTTAGGTAAGTCACTGCACTTCTCCGTGTCTCAGTTTCTTCAGTTTATTTACACTAAGCTCTTTGGAAACAATAGAACAGAGGTGTTGGTAGACATAGTCCCTGCCCACAAGGACCTTATAATGTAGAGGTAGAGACAGATATGTACATGATGATGATGGTATTTGTTAAGCGTTTATTATGTGCCAAGCACTGTTCTAAGCACTGAGGTAGATACAAGGTAATTAGGTTGCCCCACGTGAGGCTCACAGTCTTAATCCCCATTTTACACATGAGGTAGCTGAGATACAGAGAAGTTAAGTGACTTGACCAAAGTCACACAGCTGACAAGTGGTAGAGCCAGGATTAGAACACATGACCTCTGACTCCCAAGCCCACTCTTTCCACTAAGTCATGCTGCTTCTCATATAATAATATTGATATTTGTTAAGTGCCTACTTTGTGCCAAGCACTGTTCTAAGCTCTGGAGTATATACAAGGTAATCAGGTTATCCCACATGAGGCTCACAGTCTTAATCCCCACTTTACAGATGAGGTAACTGAGGCACAGGGAAGTTGTGACTTGCCCAAAGTAACACAGTTGATAAGTGGCAGGGTTGGGATTAGAACCCAAGACCTCTGACTCCCAAGCCTATGCTCCTTCCTCTAAGGTGCAAATAAAAGTGAAAGAGTGATGTATAAGGGAGTGGGATAAGAGGAAATGATGGGTTAGTTGGGGAAGGCCGCTTTGAGTTAAAATGTTAATGGGAGTGGGATGTGTTTAAATAAGGCTTCAAAGTTAGGGAGAGTGGTCATCTTCCCATTATGCAGCAGGAAGGAATTACAGAGCAGAGGTGGGACATGGACAAAGGGTTGGTGGCAAGATAGATAAGATTGAGGTACAGTGAGTATGTTGGCACTAGAGGAGCAAAGTGTGCAGGCTCAATTGGAGTAGAAATCAGAGAGGAAAGGTAGGTAGATTTCAAGTGATTAAGTGTCTTAAAGCCAGTGGTAAGGAGGTTCTATTTGATGCATAAGTGGATGGGCAATCACTGGAGGTTCTTGAGGAGTGAGGAAATATGTAATGAATGATTCTGTAGAAAAATGATCCCGGCAGCAGAGTGAAGTATGGACTGAAGTGGAGAGTGACAGGAAATAGGCCGAACAAAAAGGCCGAACCAGTAGTTGAGGAGGGATACGAGTGCTTGAATCAATGTGGTATCAGTTTAGCTGGAGAAGAAAGAGTATATTTTAGCATTGTTGTGAAAGCTGAACCTATGGGATTTGGTGACAGATTGAATGAGAGAGATGAGATGAGCATAAAGCCAAAGTTATGGGCTTGTCAGACAGGGAGGGTGATAGTTCTGTCTAGAGCAATGGGAAAGTCAGCGGGAGGACAGGATCTGTGTGGGAAGGTGAGGAGTTCTGTTTTGGGAATGTTAAGTTTGAGGTATTGGCAGGACATCTGTCTTAAAGGCAGGAGGAAATGTGAGCCTGCAGAGAAAGAAAGAGATCAGTGCTGAAGATATAAATTTGGGAATCATCCACATAGAAATGGTAAAGTCATGCGGGTGAATGAGTTTTCCAAGAGTGAATGTAGATGGAGAATAGATGTCGACCCAGCAATGAACCTTGAGGGACTTCCACAGTAATGGTGTAGGAGGCAGAGATGGAGCTTGAGAAAAAGACTGAGAATGAATGGGCAGAAAAATAGGAGGAGAACTAGGAGAGGACAGTGTCAGTGAAGCCAAAGTTGGATTATGTTTCCAGGAGATGGGACTCGTCCACAGTGTTGAAGGCAGCTGAGAGGTTGAGGAGGATTAGGATGGAGTAGAGGTTATTTGTTAAGAATGAGAAGATTGGTGACATTTGAGGGGACAATTTTGCTGGATTGAAGGGGCAGAAGCTAGACTGGAGTGTTCAAAGTGAGAATTGCAGGAGAGGAACTGGAGGCAGCATGATTAGACAACTCTGTCAAGGAATTTGAAGAGGAATGAAAGGAGGAATATGGTGTGATAATTGGAGAGAGATAATAGGGTCAGGGAGAGTTTGTTTTTTTTCTTTTTAAGGTAGGGGAGACTTAATCATGTTTGAAAGCAATAGGGAAGAGCCATTGGAGAGTGAACAGGTGAAGATGGCAGACAGGGAGGGAAGAAGGGAGAGGGCAAATGTTTTCATAAGGTCATAAGAGATGGGATCAGAAGTGCAGGAGAATCCCATGTGAGCCCTTTGTGGGACATGGATAATCTTTCTACAAAAAACATTCAGAATGTTATTCCTTCCTCCAAAATCTCCACTGGTTGTCTACTTCCGTATCAAACAAAAGCTCCTCAACATTGGCTTTAAAGCACTACATCACCTGGCTTCTCCTCCTACCTCACCTCACTTCTAGCCTTCTACAACCCAGACCACACACTTTGCTCCTTTGGCACTAACTTTCTCACTGTACCTCAATCTTGCCTGTCTCACTACCAAGCCCTGGCCCACATCCTGCCTCTGGCCTGGAACACCCTCCATCCTCAAATCCAACAGACAATTACTCTCCCCTTCTTCAAAGCCTTATTGAAGGCACATCTCCTCCAAGAGGCCTTCCCAGACTAAGCTCCACTTTACCTCATATCCCACTCCCTTCTGCATCACCCTGACTTGATCCCATTGCTCTCCCTGCCCCTTCCAGCCATACAGCACTTATGTGTATATCTGTAATTTCATTTATTTGTATTGATGTCTGTCTCCACTCATATAGACTGTTAGATCAATGTGGACAGGGAATGTCACTACTTACTGTTGTATTGCACTTTTCCAAGTGCTTAGTACAGTGCTCTGAACACAGTAAGCACTCAATAAATAAGATTAAATGAATGAATGAACATGGACTGTGTCTCCCGATTATTTCTAAGTTTGTGCTTAGAACAATGCTTGACACACAGTAAGTGCTTAACAAGTATCATTATTATTTTCATGATTATTATTATTGTTATGGTGACTTGTATCAGGAACAACAGATGAGCCTCAGTTCTGAGAGTCTGAACTAAAAATCTGTGCTGAAGAAGTAGTCAAAGTGTTAGAGTGGCTTACCCGATGCTACTTGCACTACTCTACCATTTTATTCATGTTCCCCCTGGAGCATGGAATGCAGCAAGCTAAAAGGCAGACGGGTGCAGTACGCTGCAAAGTGCATGTGTAATCTTCACAGATGTTAGCTCTGGGCAGAACCCAAATCTCCTGATTCCCAGAGCAAGAGCTTTTTTCCACTAGACCAACAGAAGAAGTTTGGTAAAAGAGTTCTAGATCAGAGGACTGGGAAGTTTCTCCTACATTTAATGCCTTATTTTTTGGAAACCAACCTGCCCCATTTTCACAGTGGTATTTCCATTTCTCTGTCCTAAGTTGTTGTTCTGAAAAAGACAGCTGAATGTTCAGCAATAAGTCATGTTGCCCATAACGCTTCTTCATGAGCAGCTTTTTGCAATGCTGAAATACATAGAAGAAATTAAATGAGGTGGGTTTTTTTTAAAGCTGAAGCTGGGAAGCTTAGAAAATGTTTTTTTTAAATCTGTAAAGCCCAAATTTCTGGAAGAAGCATATTAAAAATATCTTTAAAATCCCAGTTATAAAAATTTTTGCAATAAAGATGGATCGACTAATAACTCCATTATGGTTCTTAAATCAGCTGCCTTTTTCAGGAGGCATTTGACATAGGTAGTGTAGATAAGGAATGGAAGAAGTAGAGGAAAATCAGGAAAACATGTAACTGAGAAGGAACAGTGTTGAATATCTGGACAGAGTGTTCTTCACTGTGAAATACCAAACACCAGTGCCAGGACAGAGGGCAGTGGTGGAGGTAAAGAAGGATACTTCTGCATAAGGAAATAACATTTGGAAAGGAAATTTTCTGGCTTCTGGAGAGATGTATTCCCTTTATATTCATTTGTTTTTATTTGACTGTGCTATTTTTGACTGAAATAATGTTCTTACTCTCATTTACTCTCTGGCAATTTAGGTTTTAGAGGACATGGAGCATTTGTGTTAATTTCTCATAAATTTTTTTCAATGACTTAGAGTGTTTTTGGTTGGTTGAGAACTGCAGATAAGGGTGCCCCTGTCAATGTGTGTTTCAGACAGGGTGCACTGTCAAGCCAGATCACACCAGAGTATAGCATCTTTTTCCCTTCCCTTTTTCTCAGGTCCAGAATTAATTCCCCTTCCTTCTTTCCTTCATTCTTCATCCTCTGCCCTCAACCAAAATTCACAAAACATTTTTTAGAGTTATTTTCCTGATAAACAATGGTTTTAGAACTGCCTCACTAGCTAGTAAGGTCACTCGCCACATAGATCAATCAACCAATAAAACAATTTCATTTATTAAGCACTGACTGTGTACTCTCTCATCTCTCCATTCTATTTTCTCTCTCCCTCCTGCATCACTCATGCACTTGATTCAATACCCCTTAGTATATAGATACTACACTTTCCAATCCCTACAGCCATCATGGACATATCATTAACTAGTTGTTCCCCCTCCTTGTAATTTATTTTAATGTTTGTCTTTCCTGCTGTATTGTAAGTTCTGTGTGGGCACAGATCATGTCTCCTTATTCTATTGTACTCTTTCAAGCTCTTAGTACAGCGATCTGTACACAGTAAATGCCCAATAAGTGCCTTTGATGGCTTCATTTTAAGTAATAGACTAAGATGGACTTTGGATGATTGGTTTAGTTAGGAGCAGGGCCACTAGAAGTCATTGCCTGGGCATGTAGACCTTTAAGAAAAACAACTACATCATTCCAATAATAATAAGCCCTTGAAAATGCCTTAATGAATAGGCTTTCCTTTTTCTTTTGAACAGTTTTAGAAGCTTTATCCTATGGATATCCTTCCTAGTGCTAGTGCAACAAGAAAATATGTTTGATTCTCCCCAATACAAATGGTGTACCTTCCAGAAGCAGCTCATTCAGGGAATAGTGGCATATCATGTGACAAAACAATTTAGAGAACAAGATTAAGAGCAAGGTAGTGCTTGTTGGCCAATTTTTTTGCTCGCTTTCTTTCCTTCATTCAGTCTATCTTAGATTTCAAACAAGACTATCTTAAGGAATAAACCAAAATGGCAATGTGCTAAGGATAAATGGTTTTTCTTTTCAAATTGATTTTATATCATTTCTATATAAGAATATTTTATAATCCGTATTTTCCTATAAAACAAGTGGAATACTAAATGTGCTCACCATTTCTTCATTAATTAATGAGACAAAGGATATAGGAATGATTAGCAGCATGAAAAGTGAGAGGCTGCATGGCCCAGTGGATAAAGCACGGGCCTGTGAGTCAGAAGGACCTAGATTCTAATCCCAGCCCCACCACTTGTCTGCTATGTGACCTTGGTCAAGTAACTTCACTTCTCTGCATCTCAGTTTTCTCATTTGTAAAATGGGGATTAAGACCGTGAGTCCCACATGAGGCTGGGACTGTGTCCAACCTGAGTAGCTTGTACCTACCTCAGCACATAGTTCAGTGCCTGGCACATAATAAGCTCTTAACAAACACCATTTAAAAAAAAAAATTCAGTTTCTCTATAATTGATCTCATAAGACAAAATGGTAAAATAAATAGCTGAATGTACTTTTTTCTCTTTTAAATGAAAAAATCTATGTCCTGGAGGATATACTTCTATTATGACCTTGAATGGGATCCTCCGTGTGGCTGGAAAGCTGAGTTTTATCCTCACTTTTCGAACAGGGATCCCACTTGTCTCCACTTTCTGGAAGGCATCCTCACTTCAGTGAAACCCTTTGTCTCAGACTGACAAAAAAAAAAATAATCAGAGTCACCTAGGTTGAGGTATAGCTTTCTTATTAAAGGCTGGCATCCTTTAATGGTTGGAAAGTAGATAACTGATCATTGATTGGATATGTGAGCTTTTGACCATTAGTTGTTTGAGGGTCTAGGATGTTATAATTGTTCTAATATTGACCAAAGAAGAAATATAAACAATGGAAAAGAGAAAGAAAACTATTTCTGAAATAGGTGTAGCTTCCATCAAGTCTTTCTGTAGTAACATAATGGGTTTCTTGCCTAAAATGCAGAGCATTTCTGTAAGACAGTGGAGATCCTTGTGTATGAGATCATTTGCAATGCAGATTTCAGAATGTGATGTGTTAAATGGACAATGCCAACAAAAGTGAGACTGGGGAAACTCTTTTCTCCATTTTTGAATAACTTGAGTGAAGCTTTAATTGCCATAACATTTCTGAAATGACAGATATTTTCAGGGAGAATATTTTTTCAGTTTGAGTTAAAGAAAAGTTGATAGAAATAGGAGAGGAAGAAATGTGGTATATTCAGACTGCTGCAGAAAAGGAAAAAAAAAGTATATATTTTTCAGAACTAAAGTAGTATTTGCTACTACTCTAGACTCGTAAGTTAAAATAATATTGACTTTTTGGTGAAATTAAAATCAAATTGCACAAGTGGATAATGGAACTTATGCAATGCTGACCTTGAGTGAAAATACAGACATTGACATAAAGATTCATTAATAATTTCAGCTAATTGACACATGAAGATAATCTATGGAATTCTGATTTTAAAGGAAAGCAGTGTGGCCTAATGACTAGAGCATGATCTTGTGGGTTTTAATCTGACTATACTGCATGTCTGCTGAGTGATCTTGAACAAGTCATTTAACTTTCCTGTGTCTCAGCTTTGTCATCTGTAAAATGGGGATTAAGACTGTGAGTCTTATGTTGTACAGGAACTGTGTTCAACCTGATAAGCTTGTATCTACCACAGTGCTTAGGACAGTGCCTGGCACTTAGAAGCATTTAAATATCAGAGGAGGGAAGGGAAAAGAGAAAGCAAACCAAGATTGTAATGAGAACATGAAACAAAACAGACTTCAAGGGAACCCCACAGATACTGAAGCATATAGTTTGTTGGGTTTTTTTCTCTAAGAAATGACTGGTAAAAGACTAACTCCTTTTGGTCTTATATTAGTTGATAAAAAGTGGATTTGGACAGGAAGTCACATAAATTTTACAGGTAAGGACACTGAGGCACAGAGAAGTACAAGAGCCACCTATTTCATCTGACTCCCAGGTCCTTAATCTTTCCAGTGACCCATAGGGTAGACCCATAAGGTAGGGTACAAAATCATCAGTTCCCACATGGGAATCATAGTTTAAGTAAGAGGGAGAATGAGTATAGGATTCCCATTTTTCAGAGAATGGAATTGAGAGAGATATTTTGCTGGTTTCTCCCTTGTTCCCACTAGATTGCCTCAAGGATCAGTTCTGGGTCCCCTTCTATTCTCCATCTACACCCACTCATTTGAAGAACTCATTTGCTCCAAAGCTTCAGTACAATCTCTATATGGATGATCTTCAAAACAAACTCTCCAGCTCTGACCTCTCTCCTCTGCAGCCTTGCATTTCTTCCTGCCTTCTAGACATCTCTACATGAATGACCAGATGACATCTCAAATTTGACATGTCCAAAACAGAAATCTTTATCTTCCCATCCAAACGTTGTCCTCCCCTGATGTTCCCATCATTGTAAACAACACCAGTGACTTCCCTGTTCAGAAGTCTGTAACCTTGGTGTTATCCTTGACACATTCCTTTCCTTCAACCCACATATTCAATTCTCCACTGATTCCTGTCAATTCTACCTCACAACATCTCAGAATATCCCCTTTCCTGTATCCAAACTGCTACCATGATGATTTAAGAAGCACTAATGTTCTGCCTAAACTATAACATCAATCTACTGGCTAATCTTCCTGCATTCTGTTTCTCCCCACTGCAATCCATACTTCGCTCTGTTGAGTGCCTCAGTTTTCTTAAACAAAAAACAAACAAAACAAAGAAAAAATTCAGTCCATGTCTCTCCACTCTTCAAAATCTCCAGTGGTTATCTAGCCCCCTTTGCATTAAACACAAACTTCTTAACTTTGGCTTCAAGGTAGGCTCAATCAGATCTTCCCCACCTACCTTATCTCATTAATTGCATAAAACAACCCAATCCCCACACCTCACTTTTCCCCAACCTAATCTCTGTATTTTAAACTCAACTATTCCACTGCCATTCTCTTAATCTCACCCTCCCATGGGCCCGGAACTCCATATCCTTCCCATTCAATAAGCTACCACTCTCCCCACCTTCACATCACATCTCCTCCAAAAAGTCTTCCCAAATTTTCTCACCCATTCTTACATCTGTGATCACTATACATTTCGCCATGTACCCCTTAAGCACTTTGATACTCACCTCAGTCCTATAACATTTTTGCTCATATCTTTATATTCTACCATTTCTCCTATTTATAATTTATTTAAATGTCTGTTTCCCCCTGAAGGTTGAAGCTCCTTTTGGACAGGAATCATGTCTACCAACTCTCCATTAATCTCCCTTAGAGATTAATTGGGGAAGGAGTCTTGGAAGATTGGCTTGAAGATGTGAAGAACAGTATAAATAATATCCCTTGGAAAATGTAACAAGGCACAGAAAGCACATGGACTTTACTGATTAAACCTTAATTTACAGCACACCTCCAAAGGAAGGCATGCTGATTGGGCAATTCAAATTACAAAACCCTGAAAATATTATAAACATAATTGATTTTGATCCTATTCTACATTATTTCTTTTCCCAAAACTTTTCCTTTAAAAATGACAAGAAAAAGAAAACTTATGACCCATTTATTTCCAAATATGAAAGATCCTAGGCGATCTGCAACACTACAAGAACTATTTCTTTAGCAAAAGAGAACTCTTTGGTACATCTTCCAGCATCAGCACTTGGGCAATTATAAATCTATGTATCAGATTGCAACTTTGTTAAACTATCATCTTATTCATCTCTGCTATCATATTGCAGGCAGTGACACAGTGCTACGTCTAACAATTACCCTCCCTGTCTTCAAAGCTATAATGAAGGCACATCTCCTCCAAGGTGTCTTCCCTGACTAAGCCCTCCTTTACTCTTCTCCACTCCCTTCTGCACTACTCTGACCTGCTCCCTTTATTCATCCCCCCTGCCCATCCCACAGCACTTATGTACATATATGTAATTCATTTGTTTATATTAATGTCTGTGTCCCCCTCTAGACTGTTAGTCATGTGGGGCAGGAAATGTGTCTGTTTATTATTATATTGTACTCTCCCAAGTGCTTAGCATAGTGTTTTGCACACAGTAAGTGCTCAATAAATAAGATTGAATGATATATGTATGTATGCATGTTGCCTAAGGGTTGGCAACTTTGATGCTACTTACTATATCATAAAAGGTAGACATCTAAGAAATGTTCAAAGACATCATAAATTACTCACCAGAGAAACATGGAATTAGCAGACTATTTCTCCAAAATAAGTGGATTAGAGACCGCTCAAACCATGATACTGTCTTCTATGGCATGATGATGAACTAATCTTGGAATCTGAGTTATTGAAATTCATTCCAGTATATTTTTTAACTATGTATTTCCTTTTGTTTACTAACTAGAAATTATTTATTTAGAAGCCTATGTGAATATTTCCTGCTAGTTATTTATTATTATAAGGTCTTCTGCAGAATGGTACTATTTCATAGGAATGTGTATTTATTAAATTATTATCTCTATTTTATTGACTATATATTTTACTAAAGTTGTAAATCTTGTCTCTTATCGGGAGGGTTTTGTCAACCATTTTTTAAACATGGATGCTGTTTTTTTTCTGTGACGTGACCAAAAAAAAATATAGTATTGAAGTCTGAAATGTGGCCACAGTAAAGGACTAAAATAGTAATATAAAATTTAATGAGTAAATAACCTTTTTCACATTGACTTCTGTTTGTAGAAGTTTATGATTCTCTAGACTATTCAGTTCAGGATGTTTACCTTCTATGTTTGTTTCCATTTCAAAAAGGAGTTTTGCATATTTTGTTATTTTATGGCTTCCAGAATTTTTTATTCATTTCAATCAAAATGTCTTTTTTTTATAACTTGGCATGCATGCAGTGTGATTTGAGACACAATTAATATCTCTTTCAAACTGCCGAATGTGAATTTTATAATAAATTTTGGGATATCAGAATTTGGAACATTATATATTTTTGTACTTAAGAAATATTAATTTCAATATAGACCTGAATGCTTGCAGCTGATATTTGAAATACATGCATAATACTCTTGGATAAGCCAGTGCATCTGTTTAAATTTGCAAAAGAGGAGAAAGGAAGAGGTTTTGATGACATAATACAGAATAGACCGACTCGGAAAATATAGCTAAAGGGTTTCTGGTAGCCCAGAATTGTTTATGGAATGTGTGCCTCCTGGAAAAGCTTCAGGATCCTCAACCTTTTGGTCACTACTACCCATTCCATTCCTAGCTTGGGCAGTGGCTAGTGAGTGAAGGCAATCTGCTACAAGTCAAAACTGCCCTGTGTTGGGCAGCACTGGCATGGGAGAGAGTCGAGGGCGGAACTCAGGTTTATTGCGCAGAAGGAAGTAATGGTAAATCATTTCTGTATCTTTACGAAGAAAACTCTATGGATACACTACCAAAACAATTGCAGATGAAGGTGGGCCGTTCTGGGAGAGATGTGTCTATGGTGTTTCTATGGGTCAGAGCCTAAGACAGAGTGAGGAGAACCAAATACAACAAGGATGCACTTTTTCCATATCACCACATGTACATCACATCTATCATCTTCTTGTTGCTTATGTTTTTAAATTGGCACACAAATAGCCACAATACGTACATTCTTTTTTTAAAAAAATGCATCTTTACTCTAAATTATTATACTGTATAGTTCATCCAAATAAAATAAAGCCTGCATAGAAATCTATCATACCACAAATTAATTTTTACATGACTCTTAAGAAGGAGAGTAGCAAAATAAATCCCTATCACTTAATAAAAAGTAAAGGATAACACTAGGAGATTCTGTTATTCTTAGACAATTAATTTACACATTATACTTTGATTAGTATGGTTAAAATTTTTCAAATATCACTACATTGCTCTACTATATATATACTGTATATATTTTCGTTACCCTATTTATTTTGTTAATGAATTGTACATCGCCTTGATTCTATTTAGTTGCCATTGTTTTTACGAGATGTTCTTCCCCTTGACTCTGTTTATTGCCATTGTTCTCGTCTGTCCGTCTCCCCCGATTAGACTGTAAGCCCGTCAAACGGCAGGGACTGTCTCTATCTGTTACTGACTTGTTCATCCCAAGCGCTTAGTACAGTGCTCTGCACATAGTAAGCACTCAATAAATACTATTGAATGAATACTAATTGTTTATATGCATACAATACTCACATGCATTATGCAATAATCACTTGTATTGACTAAGCCCTCCTTTTCTCTTCTCCCTCTCACTTCTGTGTCACCATGACTTTCTCCTTTATTCATCCCCCATCCCATACCCGGAGCACTTGTGAACATAGCTGCAATTTATTTATTTATATATTTAGTCATATTGTCTGTTTCTCCTTCTAAACTGTAAGTTCTTTATGGGAAGTGAATGTTTGTTTGTTGTTATATTGTGCTCTCCCAGGCACTTAGTACAGTGTTTTACACATGGTGAGTGCTCAGTAAATAAGCTGAATATGTCTCATTCTGGAAAAAATAATAGTGACAAGCCAAGCTTTGGTCACAAAATATCAATATCATAAAGATTCTAGTGGAGGGATAAAGAAACTAATTTAGATGTGAGCACTGAGAATGAGTCCCAGAGAGGACCCAGCATATAAAAAATAGTAGAATGAAATGCAATATATAATGATCTAGATATTTATTTAGAAAAATACCTAGTCACTTTGTCAGCCCCAAATATTATTTTTAAATAAACACCTGTCACCATAAAACTTCTAAATCTAATCAAAATTCATTCATTCAATAATATTTATTGAGTGCTTACTATGTGCAGAGCACTGTACTAAGAGCTTGGAATGTACAAATCAGTAACAGATAAATCCCTGCCTTTGACGGTCTTACAGTCTAATCAGGGGTGACAGACAGACAAGAACAGGGGCAATAAATAGGATCAAGGGAAAGAACATCTCATTAAAGCAATAGCAAATAAATAGAATCAAGGTGATGTACATCTCATTAACAAAATAAATAGGGTAATGAAGATATATACAGTTGAGCGGACAAGTACAGTGCTGAGGGGATGGGAAGGGAGAGGGGGAGGAGCATAGCGAAAGGGGGGAAGAGAGGGTTTAGCTGGGGAGAGGTGAAGGAGGGGGTATAAGGGGCAGAGGGAAAAGGGGAGCTCAGTCTGGGAAGGCCTCTTGGAGGAGGTGAGCTTTAAGTAGGGTTTTGAAGAGGGGAAGAGAATGAGTTTGGCAGAGGTGAGGAGGGAGGACATTCCAGGACCATGGGAGGATGTGGCTCAGGGGTCGACAGCAGGATAGGCGAGACCAAGGGACGGTGAGGAGGTGGGCGGCAGAGGAGCGGAGCGTGCAGGGTGGGCAGTAGAAAGAGAGAAGGGCAGAGAGGTAGGAAGGGGCAAGGTAATGGAGAACCTTGAGGCCTAGAGTGAGAATAATAATAATGTTGGTATTTGTTAAGCGTTGGCTACGTGTAGAGCACTGTTCTAAGAGCTGGGGTAGATACAGGGGAATGAGGTTGTCCCACGTGAGGCTCACAGTCTTCATCCCCCTTTTAGAGATGAGGGAACTGAGGGACAGAGAAGTGAAGTGATTTGCCCACAGTCACACAACTGAGAAGGGGCAGAGTTGGGATTTGAACCCATGACCTCTGACTCCTAAGCCCGGGCTCTTTCCACTGAGCCATGCTGCTTCTCTAACACCCCAATAACACCAAATAAAATAACACCCAAAGACTCAAAACAAATATACACATACTGTGTCCACATAACCTGAACATCCATATTTGGATGTGCTTAGAACAGTGCTCGGCACATAGTAAGCGCTTAACAAATACCAACATTATTTATTCTCAAGTATTCGATTATCTGTTTCATATTGGATTTATGGAGCAGGTTAGTTTCTGCAGAGATTGGAGTTTTGAACAAATCTGTTCTGATTATCATGCTTTATCTAGCAACTTTAAAAAAGGGAAAAAATTGGATGAAACAATGCAAATTAATTAAAATTATCAAGATAGTATAACCACACCCTAAAACACATTTGGAAAAAAAATCCAGTTATATCAGGCTATGTATCACTTCCTCTTTCAGTGCCAGAAATATTGGAAAATTGAAGATTAGTTGCCTTTGAACATTAATGATCTATCTAGCAGGAAAATTAACTCTTTCATACTCTCTGAGATTATCTGTGTTCACTGCCACAATATTCTTCTCAAAGAACAGTACCAGGTCATAAATTCAGGAATAATAAGAAGTGAGCTCTACTCGACTAAATAACATTATTATTTCCAGAGATATGCCTTGAAATTTTTTTGATGTAAAAATTAGGAAAATGAATTCACTTCAAGATATTAATAGTAGTATTAAGATATTTATATTAACATTAATATTATTGTCAATTTGGAACATACCAAGTCGGCAGCTGCATTTAAGCCCATCGATGACATCTACACACAATCCTTCATTCTGACATGGTCTGTCCATACATTTCACAGCTCTCACAGCCCATGTTTCTCCTGAAATTAATCAATTGATGGCATTATTTAGAGTTTACTTCTAAAAGATCACTAAACTACACACTTGGGGAAGTAAAATTGGTAGATGTGATCCCTGCCCAAAAAGAGCTTACAGAGGAGACAGACATTAAAATAAATTACAGACAGGGGAAATGGAGTACCAGGGCTAGGATGACATCAAAGTGCTTAAGAGGTACACAGCTAAGTGCATAATCAACACAAAGCAATGGGTGGATAGGGGAAATGAGGGTTGAGAACATAATATTGGCTTGAATGCAAAATGAGAGGTTAAGACATAAGTATCACATGAAGATCCTGCATTTTAATGTTAGACTCAGGTTTACAAGAAAATTATAATATATATATATATATATATATATATATATATATATATATATATACATATACATATATATATATGAACCTTATCCACTGTCAGCACCACTTCTTTGTCATAACTAGAAGGACCTTAAAAGGTCACTGAGCTCATCATCTCCACTAGTCATGTGAATGACTCTGCATTGGGATTCCATAATTATGGGATTTGTTAACCGTTTACTATGTGCCCTGGGTTTAGATCCAGAAATTATAAATTACTCACGCATGAAATTATCTAGTCCCCTTCTGACCCTATTGATATTTTCTGCTTGCACAACTTCCTTTAGTAATGAATTCTATATATTTATTAGATGCTTTGTGAAATGAATCCTTTTGTTTGTTTTGAACTGAAAAGCTTCAAGGTTCAATGTATATCCTATCATATGAATGTTGTGCGATTTGATGAAGGACATTCACATGCTTTCCTGTGCCCAAGAATTTTCAGCCTTCACAAAACATCCCTCAGTATACCTTCATCAGGACATTTCCCTTTCGATTGATCATCCTGCCTTGCCTCCTCTGAATCTAATCTGGCTTTCTTAAGTCCTTTCTAAAATGTGGTGACCAGAACTAAGGCAATGATCCAAGTAGATGTTTTATTCATGCCAATTCCTTGTTTTTTTGTCTTGTTTTCTATCCACTTTTGCTGAATCACTGTTGTTATATACCCAACAAATGGTTTGAAAGAGATCAAATTTAAGATATTCTATGTCATTATAGAGAAGCAGCATGGCTCAGTGGAAAGAGCACGGGCTTGGGAGTCAGAGGTCATGAGTTCGAATCCCAGCTCTGCCACTTGTCAGCTATGTGACTCTGGGCAAGTCACTTAACTTCTCTGTGCCTCAGTTCCCTCATCTGTCAAATGGGGATTAACTGTAAGCCTCACGTGGGACAACTTGATTGCCCTGTATCTCCCCCAGCGCTTAGAACAGTGCTCAGCACATAGTAAGAGCTTAACAAATACCAACATTATTATTATTATTAGTTGTAATTTGGATGACTGTCTCACAGTGAAGATTTTTACCATTTGGCCCATCTGCTATATTGGAGGGGGCCACTGAGACATTTGGATTGGTTATAAAATTTATAAGGGAGCCCTATCAAATCTTCCAGTCCTTAGCAGAAGAGATTCAATTACAACCCAATATGGTACCATGTCCCCCAGCCAGTCATATATATAACACAATATGATGCTGGCCTGCAGCCTGTCCCCTGAACATGTGCAAGCAGCCATGATTGAGGTATGGGTGCACACATCCCCTCTGCCTCCCCTCTGTTTCCTGTAGGAGTAAAAACACTGGGAGCTGGGGAAACAGAGGGAAAGACAGGACAGAGCTGCTTCAGTATTTGAGGATTTACAGTACAGCTGCCACAGTACTGTGTTTACATGTGGACCTGTAGGACAGTCTGATCTCTGCTCACACAACCCCTTCCCCAGTTTTCATGTCCATGGTTGGCCTGAGTTCCTTCCTCCTAGGGAACTTCATTGAAAGCCCCCAGTTGCTGTTCCTTGGTTAGAAGATGAGGCAGTCAATTAATTTAAACTAGAAAAATAATTGCTCAGTAGCCATTCTATATCTAAGAAGGATTTTGCCTAGTCAGTGGATAGTAGCACAGAATGTACCATTCCACAGTGGAACTTTTTGTAGAATTCAGGATTAGTGAATGAGGCTTGAGTTTTGGGAAGCAAGTCCTGGGGAGCAGTATGGTCTAATGGAAAGAACACAAGTGTGGGAGTCAGAGAACGTGAGTTCTAATCCTGGATCTACCACTTGCCTGCTATATAAACTTGAGAGAGACACTATGCCTCAGTTTACTCATCTGTAAAATGAGGATTCAAGATCGTTTCCTACTTAGACTGTGAGCCCAATGTTGACCAAGGGATGTGTCTAAAGTGATTAAATAGTAAATACACGAGCATTTAGAAGAGTGTTTAACACATAAGTGCATAACTATAAGAAGGAGGAGGAGGAGGAGGAAGAGGAGGAGAAAGAGGAGAAAGAGGAAGGAAGAGGAGGAAAATATGGAAGAGGAGAAAGTGGAAGATCAGGGAGAGAGTGCAGAGGTAGAAGAGTGGAAAGAGTGCTCAGTGGAAAGAACCCAGGCTTGGGAGTCAGAGGGCATGGGTTCGAATCCATGCTCTGCCACTTGTCAGCTGTGTGACTGTGAGCAAGTCACTTAAATTCTCTGTGCCTCAGTTTCCTCATATGTAAAATGGGGATTAACTGTGACCCTCAGGTGGGACAACATGATTACCGTGTATCTACCCCAGCACTTAGAACAGTGCTCTGCACATAGTAAGCACTTAAATATGAACAGTATTATTATTATTATTGTAACAGGGAAAAGAAATAGAAGAATAAGGAAAAGGAAGAGAAGCTAGTCAGTAAATGGACTGTTATTCTTCAATTGCAATAACAACAATACTTTGTATTTCTCAGGGAGATCAATATTATCTTTTATACGAATTTTCTCAGCATTTCTATGTGGAAAATGCTTTCTTAGGCTAAGTGCTTTAATGACGATGACAGTCAATAGCTGAGACAAGAATAGCAACCAGGTGTCTTCCCTCTAAATCCTGTTTACTTTAGCCATAAAATGTGATAATAAATCTATCATATTTACTTAGTGCTTATTGTGAGCAGAGCACTGTAGTAAGCAGTTGGGAAAGTACAATATAACAGGTTTGGTAGACACGTTTTCTACCCACAACAAGCTTATAATCTATAGTCTATAGCTAGACATTAATATAAATAAATTCAACTTGGAATATGTAAATAAAATCTATGGGGCTGAGGGAGGAATGATTAAAGGGTGCTTTCATTTCCCAACACTTGCCAACTTTGTGAGCATATCAAGTTTCAGCAATAAAAATTGAATCCTTAAGAAGTCCTCATGTGAGAAGAGGTTAAGGTTGCTTAACCCGTGATGAAAATTTTAACTTTCTAGACTGAACATAGTATTTTACACTGGTATATATGTAGTTATGCATGACCTTTAAAATCTGGTTTCCTTTGGAAAATGTCCCAGATGTTCAACCACTAGCCAACACTCACTATTTTATATTGTCTAACTACTAAATCAAGTCCGATAAGTTGTTAGCTGATCTCAAGGCTGCTCCTCTCTCCCTCCCTCCTTCTTCTTGGTCATTTGAGATGTTATTGAAAGGATTGATTTCTTTATCAAAAGTGGTAAAAAGCTCCAGTCCTTGAGGAAGAGACAAGTTGTTCTGAGGTATGGAGCTAACTGTGACTGGGAGGCATACCTGCCTTTTCCCTTGGAGATCCAGTCAGAGAAATTTTCATGTGGTGGTATATTTCACTCTGTCCAAGCTATACCTGGTGTAATCAAGGATTTAGGGTGGGTTCTTCTAGTTAAGAGCTTATTCCAAGGGTTATTTTGGAAACCCTGCTTTCCACCTTTTGCCCAAGAAAAGCTCTGAGGTAGCATATCGCCTAACTTCTTGGACCTGAGAGTTTTAAATACCAATGACTATGAATATCCCTTTAAAACCTTCCTCTTTAGTATTCCTGTTGTGATCTTCTCCTATGGGTATCGTTAATTAAATATCCAGTTTGAGTTTGTCTGATTAGGGATTTTTGTTCCATTATGGCTGTTCAGGCCTATAAATAAGGTTCACTTAGATCTGAGGTGGAGTTACTAATTCTATATATTCTTTTAATAACCTGCAAAACAAGATGGATAATTTTGCTTATTATTTAGGGGCATACAGCAAAGCAGCTCTGAGTCTAGTTCACTGATGAAAAATACATGAGACACAAGCTACCATTTTAAAAGCTTCCCTCAGACATAATATTTAGCAAACTATTTTAGATTATTCTTTACATTTCAGTGGGTTACAAGTCAACCACATCTTATAGATTCATATTAGAGTTAGAAAAGATTATTTTCTATACTGATTTACACACTATGAAATATGTTCACCTTACTAACCCAGTCTTTAATGAAATGCTTTGCACTCAGCAAGTGTTTCATACATGTCATGACTCATTTGCTACCTATACATGCATATACACACACACATCTACAGCATAGATGTGTCTGAATATATATGTATGGACCCTTATGCATATAATCATGTATAATGTGGAAGGAAAATATATATAGCAGTGTTAACATTCACATATTGTTTATAGGAGGGAGTATATTTGCATTTTTTGCTACTGAGAATGTTTGGGTCAATCTGCCAAAATTCTGAAAGCATAAAACAACTCCACAAAATATTGAACTCAGGTTTTTACCAGGAAACAAATTTGTTAATATTGGGAGTCAGAAAATTGTGAGTTCTAATCCCAGCTCAGCCATTTGTCTGCTGTGTGACCTTGGACAAGTCACTTCACTTCTTTGAGCCTCAGTTACCTCATCTATAAAATAAGGATTAGGACTAGGAGCCCCTTGTGGGACAGGGAATGTGTCCAACCTAGTTTGGTTGTATCCACCCCAGTGCTTAGTACAGTGGCCGCACATAGTAAGCACTTTACAAATACCATAATTCTAGGTCCCTTTCTATTCTCCATCTACACCCACTGCCTTGGAGAACTCATTCACTCCCTTGTCTTCAATTTTCATCTCTATGCATCTGATTACCAAATCTATATCTCCAGTCCTGTCTCTCTCCTTTCCTTCAGTCTTTCATGCTCTCCTGCCTTCAAGACATATCTACTTGGATGTTCTGCAGATACTTCAAATTAAATATGTCCAAAACTCTGAACTGCTTATTTTTCCACCAAAACCCTATCCTCTCCCTGTCTTTTCCATCAGTGTTGACAATACCACTGTCCTCCATATCTCAAAAGCCCATAACTTTGCATTATCCTCGACTCATCTCTCTTACTCCACCTACATATTAAATGTCATAAAATTATTTCCACTTTACCTTCACAACATTGTTAAAATATACCCTTTCCTTCCATCCAAACTCCTATCATGCTGATCCAAGTACTGTCCTTCACCTATGTGCTTAATAATTGAAATATTTGTAAAGTTCTTATTACGTGCTAAACACTATACATAGGGCTGTTGTAGAAACAAAACATTAAGCCCAGATTCAGTCCCCCTGTCTTATACTGAGGTCTTAATCTAAATAGCCCATGCTGGTGCCATTTACCCCTCACACACGGGTACCCCATCTCACTGCACACTGGATCTATACTTCTTTAAAAAAAAAAACCTCTCACATTTCAAAATATATGATTTACTACAGTGCATCATTTGGGAAGTAATTCACCCTTTTTTTTAGCTTTGCAAAACATTTTTCTCTTCAAGCACTTTAATGTGGAAGTATAAGTGTTTTCAATAGCATAGTATTTTTATTTATTTTTGCCTTAAAGGGTGTACAGTCAATCCCATCATGTTTTCAGCAGGGTAGGTGACTCAATATCCACTTCTTGTTTTTCTTCCCTGGTGGTAATTTCATCCTACCCCCATTTTCTATTCAAATGTTAGTATTTGTATTTCTTTTCACCTACTTAAAAACTCTCCAATTAAGAGCTAACACACTCTGCAGCAAGTTCCCTGGGAATTAATATACTATGTCCAAAAGCAATTTAGCTAAAAAGAGCACTTCAGATATATACAGTCAGCATCTCTGTCCATTTCAATAGCAATAATAATAATAATGATACTTGTTAAGCACCTACTTTGTGCCAAGTGCCAAGCACTGTTCTAAGTACTGGGGTAGATATAAGGTAATCAGGTTGTCTCACGTGGGGCTCACAGTCTTCATCCCCATTTTACAGATGAGGTAACTAGGGCACAGATAAGTTAAGTGACTTTCCCAAAGTCACACAACTGACAAGTGGCAGAGTCAGGATTAGAACCCATCACCTGCTGAATCCCAAGCCCGGCCTCTATCCTGTTTGTCAGTTGCAGAACTACACACTGAGCTAGAAAAAACAACAACACAGAAGCCAGGCTTTATTTTTGAATGAAGAAAACACAATTAGACAAAATTTGCTTATGAAGAGATACAGTTACATCCAAAGTACTTTGGGTGAGGTGTTTAAGAGTTTATGACTACTGGCTTATCTATCTAGTCTTCAATCCTTATCAGTTTCTATGTTATAAAAGAGTTCTTCACACTGCAGCCCTGGATCATCAGCATTGTAATTGCTTAACAGAGAAGCAATCAAATGATGTTCTTTTCATTTGCTTTTGTTTTGTAAACAGATGAAAGAATGTACAGCTACAGGCTTCATTTGAGTTGATTAAACATGAAATATTCAACCAGTCATTTCTATGAGAAAGCATGCATTTATGAGCAGTGTGTCTCAGTGAAGAGAGTCAGATCATTGTCTGGTAGAGCAGATCTACTTATATTGCATTGACTCCAGCACTCAGTACAGTACTTTAATAATACAATGATAATAATAATAATTCTGATATTTCTGAATTTCTGGGTGCTAAGCACTGTGCTATGTGTTTGGGTAGATACAAGATCATCAGGTTGAACCCATTCCCTATCCCACATAAGGCTCATGATCTATGGTGGAAGGAGAACATTACCTACCTTTATAAATGTATAGATGCAATATATATCTATATAGCTCTAGGCATATATATATGTATATGCAGGTAGTACCATACTATATTATATAATAATAATTGTGAATATATGGATAAAAATGCATATATTTATAGTTAGATGATAGATCAATATCTATATGACAAAACTGAGTCACAGAAAATTAAGTTCCTTGCACAGGGTCAAACAGCAGTCAGGTGAGAGAGCAGGGAATAATACCGAGTTTGTCTATCTCCTAGGCTCTGCCCTCTTCACATAGCCACGCTGCTTCCCCTAGGGACATAGTAGGTGCTTAAGACATACAACAATTATTATTATTATCTCTTACCTGTGAATCCAGGGCCACAGTGGCAGGAGAAGTGATGACTTAATGCCATCACACAAGTGGCTCCATTTTTGCACGGTGAAGTTGCACACATATCTGTCTCTACTTCACAGAAAGTTCCCTCGTATCCTTGCATACAGCTACAACTGTAATTGTGCAGATGATCTAAGCAAATGCCATGATCTGTGCACTGGTGTTCCATGCAGTAATTAATGTCAAGCTCACAAAAGTTGCCAGTGTAGCCAAGGGGACATGTGCATCTAAAGTATACCAGAAAAGAAAAGTAAAAAAAAATTGGGGTCATTGTTTTATTAACTGCTTATAACATATTGTGAAGTAGTGGCATTTTCTATTCTCATTCAACAGGACTATTATGAAAGGCAGAAGGTTCTAGTTGTGAGAAATGTTCTAGATGTCCTGTATTTTGTGAGTTACTAGTTCAGTATTTACAACGATGTGATAGAAAACAGAAATTAAAATGAATAAAAATAGGCCAGTTTCATTCAAAAGCAAATCATTCACCTTAGAATAATACAATTTTAGTTTTTATGAGATTTTAGACATCCATTGGCTTAATGACATTTATGAAGGTTGTGAAATTTTACTAGTCTTGATGGAGTGTGTGTGTGGTGTGTATATCTATATACATATAGAGAGAGTAAGAAATTGTCTAGATTTTTTTATGTATTTCTTGATTTATATAACTATATCTAGAACTATAATAATAATAATGTTGGTATTTATTAAGCACTTACTATGTGCAGAGCACTGCTCTAAGCGCTGGGGTATACAGGGTAAATAGGTTGTCCCACATGAGGCTCACAGTCTTCATCCCCATTTTACAGATGAGGGAACTGAGGCAGAGAGAAGTTAAGTGACTTGCCCACAGTCACACAGCTCACAAATGGCAGAGCTGGGATTCGAACCCATGACCTCTGACTCCCAATTCCATGCTCTTTCCACTGAGCCAAGCTGTTCCTCAATTGCTATAATAAGAATATTGGGTGAATTAAGTATTGCAGTAATTTCACATCACTGATTTAAACTTTGGAAAATCATTATCTAATTGTAGTTTGCCTTTTAGTAACATTCACTGGACTTTCTTCTAACACTATTCTTCCTTTTCACAATGGAAAACAATATGCAATATTTCCTGTTTAATCTGAAAGGAAAGGAATGTAGATTTAAAATAGAGAAGTATATTGAATTTATATACAGAAGGAAGATGGAGCAATCAAATTTACTGAACACTTTGTGCAGAGCACTATATTAAGTGCTTAGGAAAGTACAATTTGAGTGGGTAGACATGTTCCCTGACCATGGGTTTACAGTGTTGTAGGGTGGATTTAAACTTTTGATAAACCAAAATTATTTGGGGGTGTCCAATTCCCATTTTATTCTAAGTACATTCATAAACCAGTGGAAAATCAAAACAAAACATTAGGGGGCTGTGCATGATATTGCAAAGGAAAAAACAAGCAAACAAAATTTTTTATGCATGTACTGTTAAGAGGCTATCTTTTGGATAATGAACTAAACCATACTCTTCCGTGACAAGATATTTCAAAATGAGGGCCTGAAGGCTAAAGAGAAGAGAGAGGGTTGGTGTCACTGCACTACCTATTTCTACCTCAGAAAACCAAATTACATTCAGGTATTGCTGGCAGTGATCAGTATCTTTCCCTTTCCTACATATGGAACTAGATAGCCTTATTCTAATCCCTTAGTGTCTGAAGGAGACAGTGCTGACCCCAAATGGCCCAGGGTTAGAAAGTGCTCTCCTATAACTACACTGATATTGTAGTTATCGCTTAGCCATTCCCATGCTCATTAATAGACTTTCAGTATTAGCAGGATAATTTATATATTTCAATATGAATGCTTTTATCCATATTATTTGCATACATGATGGTAAAGTACACCCAAGGTAGATTGAAACACATGGCGAAAGTCTCTGCTTTTACATTTTATACAGGTGCATGTATTTCTATGATTTCGTAAAATGATTTAATAATAATAATAATAATGTTGGTATTTGTTAAGCGCTTACTATGTTCTGTTCTAAGAGTTGGGGTAGATACAGGGTGATCAGATTGTCCCATGTGAGGCTCATAGTTTTAATCCCCATTTTACAGATGAGGAAACTGAGACTCAGAGAAGTTAAGTGACTTGCCCACAGTCACACAGCTGACAAGTGGCAGAGCCAGAATTTGAACCCATGACCTCTGGCTTCCAAGCCCGGGCTCTTTCCAATGAGCCACACTGCTTCTCCCATCCCTTCTTCTTTCTTCCAATAAACAAATCATATGATACACTTTTTATTATGGAATTTAATTTTAGATTGTTAATAATTAAATGTTTTATTAATTGCTCATGTTCAATAATAGCTCAATCCCTCTCCTTTCTTATCTCTTTTCTGTGACATAATTTCTTCTTCAATTGTACTTTGTACATTTGTCATTATCAAATATTGATGAAATTATAGTTTAGGGTTATACTTAAAATATTTGTGTTTTTTTATTAACAGTGGTTAAAGCTGCATCAATCTGTCTCTATCCTGTTTAGCTATGTGGAACTGCTTTCTGATATAATGCTTGTTCTTTCTAGTTCCAAACAAGAAGCTGCTGATGAACTCCAATCTCATTTCCTTTGAATGTAGATATGACTGAAGACACTGACAGTTGACAAATAATCCTTTCCACACAGGTTCCATAGAAAAATTGATTTCTTAGGCCAGGAAGGTATTCACTGCTTATAAAATTTGACACCTTGCACTGCTCCGGCTCTTTACTACGACTTCTGTTTTAAACTGAGCCACACCATCACTGATTGCTTGACACTAGTGCAATTTATCTACTGCTGTCAAATCTCCAACTATCTAATGTTGATACTGTGCTGCTTTGATGTTACTCTGCCTGACTGTTTAGCTATCCACCTGCAGTTCAATGCACAGGTACCACTTTGGAAGTGTGCTTTTAGCCATTCTCATTTACAAAACCAGTCTGTTGGAGATAAGCTGTGAAGAGTATAGTTTATGACCAAATTAATAACCAATTAAAATTCATTAAAATATATTCTTAAGATTGCTTACTCATATAAAATCATAAGGCACCTAATGACTTAAAACAGACTTAAATTCAGATTCATTGACCTAATTACAAGATATGTGTCATTCTTTCACATTTCATTTTTCCTTTCCTACTGATTCTTCTTGAACTTTGCTTTATCAAAATCATATAAAGCATCTCCATAGTGAATATTAATCACCATGACACACCCACTAAGTGAAGAAAAATAAGTCACATATAATTGCAAATCAAAATTGTTTTGTAGTGTGGGAAAAAAATCAAATTATTTGAGTCTGAAATTTAATAAAATTGAACTGTACATGCCTAAGCAAAACAATGCTTATTTGTAATTCTTGCCATTTCATCTTCGATATTTAACTCTTTACATTCTATGTCTCTCACTGTATTAAACTTTTCTGTATCCCCAGAGTTACTGGACCACTGAACTTTAGATTGTAGAACAGGGTAAGGCTTCTGGGCCTTATATGTTGTTACTCTGCACCTCATGTGGCTGAAAAGTTATCCCTTATTCCTTTTCATTCCTTCAATTCATTCAATCATATTTATTAAGTGCTTATAACCACCCACTTCTTCTGGAAACATTATCCAAGCTTGGATTCATTGACACTGTCTTCTCCTGGTTCTCGTTCTAGCTCTCTGGCTGCTCATTCTGAGTTTCCTTCGTGGGCTCCTCCTCTGCCTCCCTTCCCCTAACTGTGGGAGTCCCTCAAGGTTCAGTTCTGGGTCCCCTTCTATTCTCCATCCCCTTTGGAGAAATTACTCATTCCCAAGCCTTCAACTACAATCTCTATACAGATGATTCCTAAATCTACATCTCCTGCCTTGATCTCTCTCCTTCTCTGCAATCTCACTTTTCCTTTTGCCTTCAGGATTTCCCTACTTGGATGAATGTCCCACCACCAAACTTTACATTTCAAAAACAGGACACACCAAATCTTCACACCCAAACCCTGACCCCCCAAGACTCTTCTGTCACTGCAGACAGCACCACCATCCTCTTTGTATCACAAGCCCATAACCTTGGCGTTATCCTAAACTCATCCTTCCCATTCAACCCGGATATTCAATCTGTCACTAAATCCTTGGTTTAACCTTCATAACATCAATAAAATACACCCTTTCCTCTTTATCGAAAATTCTACCATATTAATCCAAGCACTTATCCTTTCATACAATGATTACTGCATCAGCCTCTTTGCTGACTTCCCTGTCTCCCGTCTATCCTTACTTCAGTGCATACTTCACTCTGATGTTTGGATCATCATTTTTCTACAAAGAGCATTCAGGCTATGTTTCCCCATTCCTCAAGAAACTCCAGTGGTTGCCTATTGACTTCTGTATCAAATAGAAACACCTTACCATCTGCTTAAAAGCACTCAATCACCTTGCCCTTCAAGCAGTTTATCTTGCTGCTTTCCTACTACAAGTCAGTCTATGCACTTCACTCCACTACTGTGATAACCTGCTCACATACCTCTATCTTCTCTATCTCTCCACTGACCTTGTGCCCACATCCTGCTTCTGGCCTGGAACACACACCCACCCTCTTCATAGCCAACAGACAATCACTCATCCCTCCTTCAGAATCTCACTGACGGCACATCTTCTACAAGAAGCCTTCCCAGACTAGACCCTCATTTTGTCTTTCTTCATATCCTGCTCTTTTGCATTGCCCTTGCACTTGGATTTTCACCCTTTATTCACCCCCACAGCACTTATGAGCATACCTATAATTTATAATAATGTCTAGTTGCTCCTCTAGAATGTAGGTTTACTATGAGCAGGGAATGTCTGTCCAACTCTGCTATATTTTTGTCTCCCAAGTGCTTAGTACAGTGCTCTGCACACAGGCATGGAATAAGCATACATTAATATGATTGATTTATTGATTCTGTGCCCAGCCAGAAGTATATGAGTATGGCAGGGCAGTGGAGACAGTGAAGTACACTGATTTTGATTTTTCAGAAACAATCTCTCTAGTTGCCATGGGGCTAGGGATCCTATGAGGAGTGAGCTTGATCAGCCTGAGCTGTCTCAGTCCCTGTCACAGTGGTACAATACAGTGGTACTGTGAAGCTAAAGGACACTGCAAAACACTGAAAATTATAATATTTGTGTCTGTACTAGGCAGAACTGACTCTCTTTTCATCAATAAATACTCTTCTCTCTGACCTCCCTTCCTCCTCTCTCGCCCCGCTCCGGTCTATTCTTCACTCCGCTGCCCAGCTCATCTTCCTGCAGAAACGATCTGGGCATGTCACTCCCCTTCTTAAACAACTCCAGTGGTTGCCTATCAACCTCCGCTCCAAACAAAAACTCCTCACTCTAGGCTTCAAGGCTCTACATCACCTTGCCCCTTCCAACCTCTTCTCCCTTCTCTCTTTCTACTACCCACCCCGCACGCTCCTCTCCTCTGCCGCCCACCTCCTCACCGTCCCTCGGTCTCGCCAATCCCGCCGTCGACCCCTGGGTCACGTCCTCCCGCGGTCCTGGAACGCCCTCCCTCCTCACCTCCGCCAAACTGATTCTCTTTCCCTCTTCAAAACCTTACTTAAAAATCACCTCCTCCAAGAGGCGTTCCCAGACTGAGCTCCTCTTCCCCCTCTACTCCCTCTGCCATCCCCCCTTTACCTCTCCGCAGCTAAAGCCAAATTTTCCCCTTTTCCCTCTGCTCCTCCACCTCTCCCTTCCCATCCCCACAGCACCGTACTCATCCGCTCAACTGTATATATTTTCGTTACCCTATTTATTTTGTTAATGAATTGTACATCGCCTTGATTCTATTTAGTTGCCATTGTTTTTACGAGATGTTCTTCCCCTTGACGCTGTTTAGTGCCATTGTTCTTGTCTGTCCGTCTCCCCCGATTAGACTGTAAGCCCGTCAAACGGCAAGGACTGTCTCTATCTGTTGCCGACTTGTTCATCCCAAGCGCTTAGTACAGTGCTCTGCACATAGTAAGCGCTCAATAAATACTATTGAATGAATGAATAATGACAGAATACCATAGTGGTTATCAAAATTCTGGGATTCAGGTTCCTGCACTGCTATTGACTTAGTAAATTTAAGCAAATTGTTTTTAACCTTTCTAGTTCTCATTCTCCTCCTATAATCCCTAGGCAGCTGGTGAATTGATAGAGGTGCTCAATCACTCAAGGATCCATAGAGATCATGATTTAATTACTTTTTAAATTAAATTTAATGTCATTGGGGAAAACTCCTAAATCCTGTTAAATTCACTAAAATTGTCTTCCAATTATATAACAGACTACATACACTTTGTTATATGATTGTTGACCAATTCTCCGTGGGTGCAGAGATCATGTTTACCAACTTTATTGTATGGTACTCTCCCAAGCATTTAGTACAGTGATCTGCACACAGTGGGTATGAAATAAATTAAATGACTGATGAACTGATGGGGCTTGGCTTACTGAAAACTTTTAGTAAGTGCAGAACAAACTCACTTTGGGCATAGAATGTATGTTGTATTGTTGCACTCTCCCAAGTGCTTATTAGAGCACTCTGTACACAGTAAGGGCTCAATAAGAATATGCATATTTTTTATCAAGCCCCAGAAGTAGAGGACACCAAAAAATGTATTACTGTTACAAGACTATTTTGACCAGAGGGTGAGGCTAATAGATAAATTTTCAAATTCTAATTTAACCAGCATTTTAGGAACAGCTTTCCTTTATGGAAGAAATTAAGAACTACATTGTGTATTCTTAATAAGTAAAATAATTCTGCTTTTCTACTAAATTGCCTTTATAGCATGCCACAGAACACCTTATCATAGCTTAATATGATAAATGATATTTCTAAGAATTTATTATAAATCTAAATATTCAATTTTAAAGTGTGAATTTGCTTTTGAAAAAATATAATGCAAGAAGCTTCTTTGTTTTGAAGTGTTATCAAAGTTAAATTTTAAAAAATCAGAGGTAAATTGTTGACAGAATCAATCATATTTGAGTGCTTACTTTGTGCAGAGCTCTGTATTAAGCTCTCAAGAGATATACTATAACAGAGTTGATAGACATGTTCCCTACCCACAAAGAGCTTAGCCTATAGAGTGGTGGACAGACATTAATATACATCAGTGAATGACTGATATGTACATATAAGTGCTGCAGGACTGAGGGAGGAGTGAATGAAGGTTATAGATATAAATGCAAAGATAACGCAGAAGAAAATGGGAAAAGAAGAAATGAAGGCATACCTGGGCAAGATCTCTTGGAGGAAATGTCTTCAATATGCTTTGAAAGTAGGAAGAGTGATGGGTCTGTTGGATATGAAGAGTGATGGCATTCCAGGCTAGAGACAGTATATGTATGAGAAGTTGGGGGCCAGATAGACAAGATCAAGGTAATGTGAGTAGGCTGGCTTTAGAGGAGCAAGGTGACTGAGTGCTTTAAAGCTGATGGTAAGGAGAAAACTAGACATAAGCTCTCATTTAAGCCACAAAGAAAGAACCCTTATGGAGGACAATGATAGTGGGCGAATGAATCAATCAACTGTATTTGAGTGCTTACTGTATGCAGAGCAATGTACTAAGCACTACTAAGACTGAAATACTGTCTTCCCTTGTTACCTTTAAAAATATATACTACTACTACTAATCATCAAAATAATTATGGTATTTTGATAAGGGTTTACTACCAGTGAGACACTATACTAAGTGCTAGAGTTGATATATTACAATCTTATTGGTCACAGTCCCTGTTCTATGTGGAGGTCAAAATCCAAATAAGAGGGAGAATAGATATTTAATCTCTATTTGATAGATGACGAAACCAAGGCAGCAAGACATTAAATGACCTGCCCCAGGTCACACAGCTAGGAAGTGACAGAGTCAAAATTAGAATACAGGGCCTTGCCCTTTCCACTACATTACACTGCTAAGGATGAGGGAAAAGCAGCATGGCTCAGTGGAAAGAGCCCAGGCTTAGGAGTCAAAACGAGGTCATGGTTTCTAATCCCAGCTCTGCCACCTGTCAGCTGGGTGACTTTGGACAAGTCACTTAACTTTTTGGTGCCTCAGTTACCTCATCTATAAAATGGAAATTAAGATTGTGAGCCTCATGTGGGGCAACCTGATTACCCTGTATCTACCCCAGCACTTAGAACAGTGTTTGTTTGGCACATAGTAAGTGCTTAACAAATACCAACATTATTATTATCATTATTATTAAAAGCAGTTGTATTGTAGCCTGAATGATAGTGAACAAAATAGCTAAGGTCATCATCATTGGTATTTATTAAGTACTTACTGGTTGCAGAGCTGTACTCAGTGGTTGAGAGAGTATAATGTAACAGTTGGTAGATATTTACCCTGCCTACAGTTAGCTTACATTGTAGCGGGAGTTTACATGTAAGTGTGTTGTGAGCAGGGAAAGTGTCTTTTAATTGTTATAGAGCACTCTCCTGAATGCTTAGTACAGTGCTTTGCACACAGTAAGGATCAATAAATATAATTGAATGAATTAATACATATAGTCTTAGATAGTGACAGTATGTGATACCCCAAAATATCTGTATCTAAATCAACATGAATAGGTTGGTAGGTATCAATATCAGTTCCTTTTTAAAGTATTTAAGATGATCCAACAGGTTTTTTTTTTTTATCCAGTTAAGGTATTTCATTTGTTTCGATAATAGCATAATACCTGTATTCATTGATTCCATCTTCACAAGTAGCACCATGTTGGCATTTGCTTTCCTTACAGTCATTCACATTTTCCAAGCATGATTGTCCAGTCCATCCAGGAGCACAAATGCATTCATTGCTTTGGTGCTCTTCATCCCAAAAGCAGCTCCCTCCATTTGCACATGGCTATGAAATTAAGAATAAAGAATTTGAGTGTCTGAGTGTTTTGTTTGCCACAATCTATATATATTTAGCTATCATACAATAAAGCCTCAATTAAACTGTGTTGACAGTGAACTCTCCCAAATAATTTTCAACTTTCATATCCTTATTGGAACAATAGCAGGGATATTTATTACATAATAAGTAGGGTTCGCTGTAAGTACTGGTAACAGGTCTTTGTGATATTAGTTGAATGAAAAAAGGTTCTACTGTTGTACAAAAGTACTTAAATCAATAATTTACTTAGCACTTACTTTGTGTAGAGCACTCTACTAAGCACTTGGGAGAATGCAATATAGCTATCAATGTCATCATATTTATTGAACCCTCACTGTGTGCAGAGCACTGCACTAAGCAACTGGGAGAGCATAGAGTTGGCAGATACATTTCTGCCCATAAGGAACTTACTTAAAGTTGTAGTTGTTGTAGTATAATAGTAGTAGTAGTGGTTAGTAGTATTGTTACCAGATATTGATACTAGGCATTGTATTAAGGACATGGGAAGTGCAAAAAAAAACCCAAAAAAGAAAACAGTCCCTATTATAAAGTGGAAGAGAGGCTTACGAATGAAGTAATTAAAATAGAAAATTAGTATAAGTGCTAAGGATGAGTCTAGATAGGTTCATAAGTGTTAGAGATGACTGATGTCTATGTGTGTGAAAGCTTCTCAAGCAACAGAATCTTTAACACTGGAAAGATTGCCAAAAAGATAAGGTGTCTCCTTCCTTGGGGATCTTTGAAAAATTTAGTGGTTGTTCTGAATCTTTATCAGGTTGAATAAACACTGATGTACACATAGGCATATTTTAGGTTTGGTAGGAAGGATAGTGCACAACAAATAAGATCAGTTCTCTTGTCCGGTAAGTAATAGGAATATCAATAGGAGCATTTATTGGATTACACTTGCTTGGTGTTGTGCACTATTCTAGGAATTTGAAAGGATCTAGCAAACTGATCCTTTCCTTGCCCATAAGGAGTTTACGCTTTAACAGAGGAGACCAACCTCTACCGGAATTTTCAAAATAAATGATTGAGTTCACCTATATACACAAACACTAAGGAGGATGTAAATGCAGTTGTGACAACTGCTGGACTTTAGTGATTAAAATCTAATAATATAAAGAAACTCACAATATCACTTGACAAAGTCAAAAGCAGGCATTTCTTGTAAACACAATATCAAAATCTTACTCTTTATGATAAATACAGTGGACAGCTTTTAAGGCAATTCTAAGGAATTTTTGTTTGATGTGGAGAGAAATGGCAGGAATTAGAGGTTCTGAAGAAGTGTTTTAGATGGGATCAAATAGATGAGAATTCATAAGGGAAAAAACAACTTTTCTGTAACATTACCTGTTTTTTTTTTAATTATTGCCTTAAAATAATCAGCCTGAAAAATGGCATGAATCACTTATACAGTAGCAGAGAAAACAGTATATATTTAAAACCTAAGAGGATATTTCAGACTTTCTTATTGCTATCCTAACAAAACAATGTCTATTCCTATTTGGAACTCTTCATATTTCTAACACCTTTATGACTTGACACTATATTTTAAAATACTTTATTTCAACATTTTGGGGACAATTGTGCCAACAGTGAATCTTTAATGCAAACATCAGCCACATCTCTAAAATTATAGTCAACCAAGCAGCAATTTATCTAGTGATGGGAGAGTTCTTCACTAATAACACTGAAATATTCAGAGGCCTATTCATATTTTTGAAAATGATTTTGCTCTAGAAGCAACTATTCTTGGAGTTTCATAGTACTTAATAACTTTACCTGTTAGTGGCAGTAAGGAAATATATAGTCTGCTCCTGTCAGAGATCTGACATAGCTAATGGCCAGCATAAATATTCATTAAGGCCAAATGCAACAGACTGAAAAAAGAAGGAAATTTGGTTTGGGAAAACTCCAGAGAAAGTTGGAAAACTCTAGAGAATCTCCACAGACACAGCTAATAGGATATTCCCAGCAGATTGTTCTTTGATACTAGAACCCAAATGGGACTTTGGTAGCATTTTAAAAAAAACATTCATTTGTAGCCTGGTTATTTTAAAGAGTTAAAAAAAAATCTATTTCAACAATTGACACTATTAAACAAAAAGGAATGAAAAGTAATGTTTACTAATGTCATTTCATACTCAAATCCTGGTGATGTTAAAGACATAAAGAATTCTAAAACATTTTCATTAACATGTATAAACATTTATTTTATACAGATGGAAGATAACAAAAAATCAAATGCACTTGGTTGTGAATAAGAAAATGTCACATTATGAATAGAATACCAAAGTTTTAGGTGAATCCTCCATCTATCTTATCCTCTTGGGGTTTTGGCTAGCTTTGCCTGAGCTATTCCAGATCTACCCTCTTCCTAAAGAACTTCAGGAAAGAAGACATTACAACATCCTTTGGGAACATCTATTCAGGAATTCTATAAGCAAGCACATGCATTTATGATAGCTGTATAACATTTATATGAATAAATTAGTTATGTCTGAGAGCTTTTACGAAAATATTACAATAAAATATTTTAGTAGCTGCTATCAACATCCTTAGCACATCATCATTTTCCATCTTAACTAGCCATAATGATTACTGCATCATTATAGTGTTATGCCATGTATAGTATATTTGCACTCAGTATGGTATTTTGGTTCATAAAAATAATAAAATTTGCCAGATGCTGAACAAGCTTCAACTTTTGAGGCAGTATTTGCAAAGCATACTTCATATTCATTGCAGAATGGTGTATGGATCGATTTCAAGGTAAAATATTGATCATTTTAATATTGTACTGCCCATTTTATGTAGTATACTCATGTCATTATAAAATGAATTAAAAACATTAATTATGCCATGTGGCTGACATAGAAAGTATTTCAGTCATCCATTCATTCAATCATATTTACTAAGAGCTTACTGTTTGCAAAGCACTGTACTAATTACTAGGGAGAATATCATGCAACCCCAGACACATTCCCTGCCCACAATGAGCTCACAATCTATAGGGGGACACAAACACTGATATACATTAAAAAAATTACAGATATATACATAAATGCTGTGGGGATGGGAGGGAGGGTGAATGAAGGGAGAAAGTCAGTGTGACAGAAGGGAGTGGGAGGAGAGAGAGGAGGGCTCATTCGAGGAAGGCTTTTTGGAGACTTATGCCTTCAATAAGGCTTGGAAGTGGGGGAGAGCAATTTTCTGCCTGATATGGATAGTGGGCACTCCAGGCCAGAGGTAGTATGTGGGCAAAGGGTCGGCAGTGAGATATATGGGATCGAGGCACAGTGAGAAGGGTTAGTATTAGAGGATTGAAGTGTGTGCGGCAATTTATAGTAAGAGAGTAGCAAGATGAGGTAGGAGGGGGGCAAGGTGATTGAGTAATTTAAAGCCAATGGTGAGGAGTATTTGTATGATGTGAAGGTGGATGGGCAACCACAGGAGTTTCTTGAGGAGTGGGGAAATATGACCTCTATGTTTTTAAAGGAAAGTTATCTGGCAGCAGAGTGGAGTATGGAGTTGGGTGGGGAGACACAGGAGTCAGAGAGATAAGCAAGGAGGCTGATACAACAATCAAGGCAGAATAGGAAAAGTGCTTTCATGAATGTGGTAGCAGTTTGGATGGAGAGTAAAGGGCAGATTTTAGTTATGCTATGAAGGTAGTATCACAGGACTTACCTGCAAATACCAAGAGAAAATAACTGAGAGGATTAAAAAATTTTATATTAAAGACATTTCCCCCTCTCCAAACTATCATATAATTTTCATAGTAGAATTTCTTAGAGCAAGCAAATCTGATAGGCAAATAAAACTGTTTTCAGCGTAATATCCTACCTGGAGCAGAAACATGCTTGTGAAAACTCATATGAGGAACAACATATTTATATAAAACTAAATTCCAATAAATAATAGCCCTTTATGCTTTAAGATCTGATTCTAAGATCTCCTATATACTTTTCAATCTACCTTTGTGTCACACACTTGGGTCTGTGTCCCTTGAACATTTTATTAGCCCCACCCCAACCCCATACCACATATGTATATACCCATCTGTAATTTATTTTAATTTCAGTCTACCCCTTTAGCCTGTTACCTCTTTGAGGACAGTGTTCATGTCCACCCATGCTCTGTATTTTGTAGTAGTAGTGTCCAGAACACAGTAAGCACACAATAAATACAATTGATTGTACATAAACTAACATATTAAACTTCAATTTGACCTGGTGTAAATAATCATTGATGTACCAACACTTCATTTAGCTTTTCTAATTTTACTGTTTATTCTCCTTTCCTACTCAATAATAATATTAATAAAACACTAAAACACTTCTAAATACCCTATTTGCTCCTGCTTGGCTTCATTCCTATATACTACACATTTGCAACTCTTTCACAGTAATTTAAATTCTGCAGTACTTTTTTTTTTATTTCAGTCCTATTCCTGGAGATTCTTTAAGATTTTATTTTTGATCTCTGTAAAGGGATTTTTTTGTTGAGGCTAAAGGTGCATTCTCTGCTTTTATGCAATTTCCAATTAAAGCTATTTATAGTAAGAGTCATTGTAATGTTTTTTTTTCGTTCAAGTTTACCTCTATGCTGTCAGTACATGGTAACCAACAAGTGTAATCCAACCCGCTAGGTTTGTCCACACACAAGGCTCCAGAGGGGCATCTACCACCAGAAAATAAGCAGACATCAATGTCCAGCTCACATTGTTCACCTTCAAACCCTTCCAGCACAAGGAGAGAAAAGGAGAAATAGCCATTCAGAAGAGTGTTCTGATATACAAACATTAATAATAGTATTAGGTAATCATTTAAAAAATCAATTTAACATTTACCTCGTCCCACCAAGAAATCATTTCAACAGTACACTAACAAAGTCTTTTTACAGAAATGAATAAAGATAATGCAGAATATTGATGAATGTTTTATAAAACCATTCTTGAAATAATAATCAAAGAAATGAGTCTATTATTTTCTCTGTTCCAGACAATGGAATCCGTTTACTTGTACTTACCACTAGGGCAAGTGCATTTATATCGTCCCATCAAATCCTGACAGGTTCCTCCATGTTGGCATGGGTGTGAATTGCATGTATTAATTTCCATCTCGCAGCGTTCACCTGAGGTAGTAAACAGATGTGCATTTGAAATATTCCCAGGATCACGTTTGGAACCCCTTTTGCAAATAAGAATACTACTGATGACCTATCTGTCTTTCATTACAGTGGCCATTTGCAATAATCATCATGCTCTGTCTCTCTCTGAAAGTCCCACCATATATTTCAGAGCTCTTCCTGAGACCCAACTGCCACAATAAACATGTTGGGTGTCTAATATGTTCTTCAGTACAAAACTAACTACATGATTTATTGAACCTCTCAGCAAACTCCTTTTTATCCTGAATGAACTTTTTATCCCATCATGAATTCCATGCAGGACAGTAACTATGTCCAACCTAACTAACTTGTATCTAACGCCAGTGCTTAGAACAGTGTTTGACATATAGTAAGCATTTAAAAAGTGTCAATAAAAAATGGCCCTCATTGTTTCCCATTTGGATTCTGGTTATGGGTATATTTGAGAATCTTTTCTTTTTACCTGCGGCAACATTTGCAAGTTGTCTTTTAACTCCTTATCATCCTGACCAGTTTTCTGTTTTCCTCTAAACTATCATACTCTTTCATGGACTTTTTGTCACACTTATGAGTTTTCCATTTTACAAGAACTTGGTCAATAAATTGGGAACAATTTGTTTTGGGGTGGAGGTGGAGAACATGTATGAACGTTACTTGTTTATACAAAACACATGATAATTTTTCTAGCACTAAAGTAATATAATCAATAAGATTTATTAATTGAGCAGTGCATGTTCATCATTTCTTTATATTTACTATTTCCTTGTAAACATATTGATTAAGCTTCCTTCAGACTGCTCACTGAGTGTAGGGAATGGGTCTGCCAACTACATATTACTGTACTCTCCCAAGCACTGAACAGTGCTCTGCAAACAGTAAATGCTCAACTAATACTACTGATTCAGACTACAATTGCCTCATGCCTGAAAAGATGCTTACACATAAAGGGGTTATAAAACTAAATTTCCATAATGGATTTAATCTTAATGGACAATGTTTGATAGCTGGATTTCATTTACATAAAATGAAAGAGTAGAGATGTGATTTTAAGGAGCCAAATAGAAGGAACTGAACATGGAATTTGTCTAATAACAAAGGCTGAACTTGAAATGCTATATTTTCCTACGTAATTATTAATCCTCTTCCTATTTTTTTTCAAACTACATGCCATCTTTTGTTGTTCTTAAAAAACAACAGTGCAGGTTTTAATTGATTTTCAGAATTTACTACAAGTAAATATCTGGGTGTGAAAACAAGAATACTTTAGAACAGCAAACTCATGCAGTAGATGGTTTGATGAAACAGGATTAGTAACAATCTGATAAAGGAAAATTACTCTCAAATTAACCTTCCAGGTCTTCCAAAGTTAAATGAACTAAAATAATTACCTACATTTTAGAGAAAACAAAATTATTGCTTGTATTACCAGATGAAGCAAACACTGGTAATTAACTCAATTTGATGGAGTACTAAGAATTAAAGTAAGATTTAAGACAAATGAGGTTTCATGTTGTAAAGATAAGGTGGATGGAGCTGAAGTGCTTTATAGGGAGAGCTTTCTCACATATTCAGTATGAGTTACTGATGAGCCATCCAATTGTAGATGTTCGAAAGCAGAGCATAATTACTAACGATGACTTTAAGATCGACAAGAAAAATTGAATGTCATCTTGGTCAGTGAGTTAGGCACACTCCTAATTATGGATATGTACTGTACTGGAAAAGTATTGAAGGTGATTACATTGTGAGTTTCTTGAGAACCTGGAAAACATTTCTTGTTTTTGTAGTGCCTCCTAAATGTTTGGCATAGAGCTTCATAATTACTAGATGTTAATAAATATCACAGGTTGGTGGCAGACATATGGTGAAGTAGCTTTTTCCTTTGTAAGTGAAGACGCTATCGGAAACTTCATTTTCAGTTAATCTCTACTGAATAAATATGAAGAATCTAGATGAAAAAACTGGTAGGAAAAATTGAAAGATGTAACTATAAGTTGCGTGCTCTAAGATGTTGGTTGGAAGTGTGGAAGTAAAATGGAACAATAGCTCAGGTGGGAAAGTGGATATTAAAATGATGGTTCCTTGAAAGATTTCGATGGGTATGAATGTCTCAGGAAAGAATCCATAGAAAAATGAGCAAAGGAAGATTACAAAAAGGAAAAGGAACAGGGAAAAATTCAGAAATTTTGACAAGTAGGAAATAAAGACTTGCAGAACCACACTCTGAACTAATTGCATGCCAATTCAGAGATTATTAATGTTTCCATGTATGTCCATCTTGGGCACCAGTAAATAGTGGAACTAGGCAATAACTCCACCTCAAGGTCCAGACTATTTGGGTATACCTTGACCAAGACAGTGCAATGGCCAGACTTGAGGTCACTTTGTTCCTTCTATCCATTATTTTCTCCTTTCCCCTCTTTACTTGCTTCTTCCCTAGGCTCCACCACTCTGTCCTTTGGAGAGGGCAACAAAAGAGACTGGTTAGCCACTCAAGTACCTTCCTCATATTTTCCCTTTGAGACACAAACACATTTTGGACTGTCTTGAAGGGAGAAGCCACTGGTCAGGGATGCCTGCACTATCATAAAGACTTTCATTCTGGAAATTTATTAGCCTCCAGGAATCCACAGTAAAGTCAGATGTCAGAAAATTTGTCCTTCACAACAATGGTTGTGTATGTATAGCTAGTTTGTGGGTAGGGTTGAGAATGGTATAAACATCCTCTATAGAGAGAATTCAGACCATAAAAGCAGGTTAAGATACTCACTTGTAGTAATAATTGTTTCTTATGGTATTTGCTAAGGACTTAATATATGTCCTGCATTGTTCTTCTCCCCTCTTCTAGACTGTGAGCCCATCGTAGGCAGGGATTGTCTGCATTTGTTGCTAAATTGTACTTTCCAAGCACTTAGTACAATGTTCTGCACACAGTAAGCACTCAATAAATTTGACTGACTGTATGAATGAAAGCTGGGCTAGATATAAGGTAATCAAGTTGGACAGTGTCCATGTCAACCAATCACTTGTATTTATTGACACTTACTGTTTGCAGGGCACTGTACTAAGTGTATGTCCCAGATTTGGCTCACAGTTTTAATCTTCATTTTATAGATGAGGTAACAGGCTAAGAGAAGTTAAATGATTTGCCCAAGGTCACACAACAAATAAGTGGGGAAGCTGGGATTAGAATCCAGGTCCTCTGACTACCGTGCCCCTGCTCCAAGCCATACTACTTCCCAATAAGATAGTGATGCAGCCACTCCATTAAATTTTAAACCATAACAAAATAGTTGAATTTAAAGCCTTCTAAAAAAAAAACAAGCTTGCTGGAAAATACAAGTTTGTTGCAGGTGAGCAACCAGTATTATTTATACTGTTTTTCTTTCAAAGGCAATTAATAGAGAAGTAAAAAGTGAAAAAGGACCTCTGACCAGAACAGTAAAACATTAGTATCATTAATATTTGACATATTTACACATTCTCCTCTCTCCTTTTAGGAAGTACCAACTTTGGATCCCCTTTCTACTCAAGGGGATTCTTTCATAAATAAAGCTTTACGCACAAACATTTTCAATATGAGAAATATAGAACACTAAAATCTATGCAATTTTTCATGCTGTTGGTTTGAAAATAATTTTTCAGTGAGGCTTTTGAGAACATTAACATTTTTCATCTTTTTTATGGTATTTGTTAAACACTTACTGGATGCCAGGCACTATTCTAAGCTCTGGGATAGATTCAGGATAATCAGATTGGACAGTCCCTGCCCCACATGGTGCTCACAGTCTTAATCCCCTTTTTTACAGATGAGGTAACTAAGGCATAGAGAAATGAAGTTACTTGCCCAAGGTCACAGAGCAGACAAGTAGTGGAGCCAGGATTAGAACCCAGATCCTGTTGATTCCTAGGCCTGTGCTTTCTCCACTAGGTAACACTATTTCCCTTTCAGAAGGCCTAAAAATTGTTGTCTTAATATTAGTGAACATCCATACTACACTGATATGTGAAAAGAGATATCATTCTAGTGCTCAAGGTGCTTAAGAGTGAAATTGATTTTAAAATAACTATTGTTTACTTGAACTAGAATTAACTAGAACATTGAACTAAATACTGTGTGTGATTAGTTTTTAAAATGGTTGTTTCCACCATTAAAAAAAACAATTTTGTACTGTATTTTTTCAATATTCTAGTTACTACATTTAAAATCTGTTTTAAAATAAAAATAAAAATCAACTTACTATAGCTTATTCAAAAATGACAGAGTTCCTTTCCACTAAATCTTTTTGAACTGCTTACTTAGTCATTATTCTGAACATTAGTCTACACAAGGTACATTGTTAAACTTAAGTAGGGCTTTGAAACTTAATAAGACCTTCAAGTAAAATTTAAAGGAATCTCCTTTAATAATAATTATGGCATTTGTTTAGTGCTTAGTGTGTGCCAAGCACCGTTTTAAGCACTGGGCTAGATGCAAGTTAATCAGGTTGGACACAGTCAGTATCCCACATGGGCCTCATCCCCATTCCTCATTCCTCACCGTCTTCATCCCCATTTTAATAGTAATAATAATTATGGTATTTATTAAGCACTTACTATGTGCTAAACACTGTTATAAACTCTGGGGTAGATACAGGCTGATCATGTTATCTCACATGGGGATCACACTTTTTCCCCATTTTACAGATGAGGTAACTGAGGCACAGAGAAGTTAAGTGTCTTGCCTAAGGTCACACAGTAAACAAGTGGCTGAGGCCAGAATAGAAGCCACATCCTCTGACTCCTAAGCCTATGCTCTTTCCACTAAGCCACACTGCTTCTCTACCAATGAGGTAACTGAGGCCCAGAGAAGCGAGGTCAAACTATATACAAGTGATAGAGCTGGGATTAGAACCCAGGTCCTTTTGACTCCCAAGCCCATGCTCTATCCACTAAGCCACACTGCTTTAGTTAGTCTAAGATTAGAAGGCTAACAAATTGGGGGCAGAGAATATGTATAACAAATTCTACTATATTTTAGTCTCCTGAGCACTTAGTACACTGCTCTGCACAGAGTAAATCCTCAATAAATATGAATGATTGATTAAAAAGTGAATTAAATACAATATTACAGAAAAGAATGGTGAATATAAGCAATTCATTGATTCCTGGATATTTATCTGTCCCCACGTCTTCATTTCCATCCAGAGGAGTGCTGACCATCACCACAATGCCCATACTCTACCCTCTGTAAATATTTGGAACCATTGGGGGGGTATAGGACTAGAATTAGAGAGGGAGGGACATAAAGGATTTGTTTTGAAGTTTAATTTCAGTTTTGGTGTTGGTATTGCACACTAGATTGCAATTTCCTTGCAGGTAGGCACTGTCTCCAATTAACGTATTTTTAAGTATTTCCCAACATCTAGTATCTTGCCAAGCATGCATAAATAGGAACTCACCATCAGAAATGCCACCTTCAAAAACAAAGGTCAGTTGTACTGAGCTATCAATAAATAGATGTGATATAGATAAATGTACGTATGTTTGTATGCATACCAAATAAATCCATTAACTAGTAATTGGCCATGGAAATAGGGTAAGTTTGACATTAATTTTTCCAAAATCTACTATGTGCAGAGCACTCTAGTAGAGAAGACATACAATAGGTTGGTGGTTTGCTAATCTATCACTCCCATGGAAAATGACAGGCTTCAAGGACACCTTTGTTTGGATTCCTCCAACTAAAACACTGGTTTACAATCCATCTCTCCTTTTCCTTCTTCTGGTTACCTCAGGTAAGTTCAAATTAGTGGTCAAATCTGCCTGTTGAATTCTTGTCCTATCTAGAAACCAGAAAAATCTGTTAGCCAAAATGTGCCTTTACTAAAGAGTTAATAAAATGGTGTTTGTATAGTGTATTATTACACATTTTCCTATTCTATGAAAACAAGCTTCTGTCTGACAGTTTTATGCACTATTAATTATATGTTTAAGAAAAAGAGGCGGTAGCTGTTGGCTAACATCTTATCATGACATCTTTTCATTTCATCATATAATTCATATTGTTTTATTTCACTTTATTTCACACATCTATTCTGGCAGTGAATCCTTTTCTCAAACCTAATAACACATATAATGAACATGGATGATGACATTGAAAAGAAACAGTGCATGTCAGCTCTTTCTCAAGTTGTGCACTGTAAACCAACTGTCCTTGAAGGAGCTTCTTTAATTAATTATCATCCTTCTTTTTGTGTAGAGCAATCATATTGGCAGGAATTGATTGGGCATGTAAGACACTTAATTTAGTTGGTAGAAAAATCGCTTAATTAAAACAATTTTACAGCTGGTAAAATTAATGACACCCCATGAAAACTCCACCAGCCTGATTTCAAAGTTCATCTTCAATTATATTTTTATTAGGAAAAAGAGGAGGAATCTAGTTTGCAGCAGATAAAATTAGGGAAAAAGAAAGCAATTAATGAGTGGAAAGCTCTAAAACTTTCCATATTCCTTTTTCTAGGACAGAATTTTCCCTATTATGAAAATCCTTTCATAACTTAAATGTTAGCATTTAAATAACAGTACTAAAAAGGGGTATCAAAGCATTTCTTGTACTCAGCTTTACAGCTAGAGAAGCGAGTGATGGAAGAAAATCTGCTAATATTTCACTCCGAAGAGATTTTTTTAACCTCATTAATTCCAATCATTTTCTCCATTCTCAACTGTACTTTGAGTCTGGAGACCAACCATCAGAAAATGTTATTTGTAATATAATCTCATCATACAGTTGCATAAACTGTCCTTTGGAGTACATAGATGATGAAACTGACAGTTGGATTTGATTAGAGCATTGTGATGTGTCTCTTGAGAATGATAAACTATAACCCTGTCCATGCTGTGTTCAACTAAAAATTGGCCCAGGCAATGTGGAAGCTTTTTTTATCTGCAGTTCCCAGCACCATTTTTATTTTCCCCTCATCATTATAATTGTCTTAAATCCTTCTACTTTGTCATACCATTTCTCATTTCTGTATTCATTATGGTCTGGATTATGCATTGTGAAAAAAACCTCTATTTTTCACAATATATAGCTATCCTTCACAATCAAAGACAGAACTTAGCTTCTTTATGCCTCAGTTTTCTCACCTGTAAAATGGGAATTTAATATCTGCTCTCCTTCCACTGTTGACCATGACGGGATATGTCCAACATGATTATTTGTTCAATACTAATCTTCCTCGATGTCTCAGCTGCCTTCAAAACTGACGACCACCCCCTTCTCCTGAAAACGTTATCCAAACTTGGCTTCACTGTCACTGTCCTCTTCTGGTTCTCCTCATCTCTCTGGCTGTTCATTCTCAGTTTCCTTCATGAGCTCTTCCTCTGCCTCCCACCCCCTAACTGGGGGGGTTCTTAAGGTTCAATTCTCAGTCCTCTTCTATTCTCCATCTAGACCGACTGCCTCGGAGAGCTCAATCACTCCCATAGTTTCAACTACTCCCTCTACACAGATGATACCCAAGTCTACATTTCCAGGCTTGATCTCTCTCCCTCTCTGCAGTCTCACATTCCCACCTGCCTTCAAGACATCTCTATTTCAATTTCCTCCTTTCACCTCAAATATGTCCATAACAGAACTTCTTATCTTCCCATCAAAACCCTAACCTACCCATGATTTTCCCATCACTGTAGATCGCACCAGCATCCCTCCTGTCTCACGATCCCATATCCTTGTCATTATCCTTGACTCATCTCTCATTTAACCTACATATTAAATGCACTACTAAATTCTTAACCTTCATAACATCGCTAAAATCTGCCCTTTCCTCTCCATCCAGACTACTACAGAGTTAATACAATCACTCATCCTATCCCACCTGGATTACTGCATCAGCCTCTTTGTTGACTCCCCAGCCTCTTGTCTTTCCCTACTCCAGTCCACACTTCACTCTGCTTCTTAGGTCATTTTTCTACAGAAACATTCAGAACACATTTTCCCACTCCTCAGAAAACTCCAGTGCTTGTCCATCCACATCTGCAAACAAAAATACCTCACCACTGGCTTCAAAACACTCGATCTCCTTGCCCTCTCCTACCGCACTTTGCTACTTTCCTCCTAAAACCTAGCCCACACACTTTGATCCTCTAATGCTAAGCTTCTTACTGTGCCTTAAATTTGTCTATCTCATTGCCTGCTCCTTGCCCACATCCTGCCTCTGACTGGAAATGCCTTCCCTCCTCAAATCCCACAATTACTCTCCCCCACTTCAAAACCTTAATGAAGGTACATCTTCAAGAGGTCTAAGACCCCTTTTCCTCTTCTCCCACTCCCTTGTCATCAATCTGACTAGCTCCTTTTATTCTTACCCTCTCCCAGTCCCACAGCAAGTATGTACATATCTGTAATTTATCTATATCAATGTCTGTCTCCCTTCTCTCTAGATGGTAAGCTTGTTGTGAACAGAGAATGTGTCTATTTATTGTTGTACTGTACTCTCCCAGGTGCTTAGTATAGTGCTCTGCCCACAGTAAATGCTCAATAAATATAATTGAATGAATCACTCTAGCATTTACCCATAAACACATAGCAAGTACTTAAAAATGCCATAATAATAATTATATTGATAATACTAATTATGTGCAGAGCACTCTACTAAACAGATGGTGCTTAACAAATTCTATTATTATTTTTAATATCATTATTATGTGTAGAGCATAAGCACTGCTCAGGAGTACAGTAGAGAATAAGTAGACACAGGCCCCAGAGGCTCCAACTATACAAAAAGGAGGAAGCTGGTGATGGTAACATGAAGAAAAATTTAAATGACTAAGCTATACAAAAGCAATAAAAAAGTTGTAACACACTCTGGAAGAGCTGTGTTCAGATAAAGTTGTCCAGACTCTAAAGTCACAGTCATAGTATTGCTAATGTCATGTAAATTGGAAAGGCCTATCACAACTCTGCTTCAGCTTCTCAGTCAAATGAATATTGAGCACCTCCTATTTGAAGAAGTCTGAATGCTTGTAAGACTACAGTAGAATTCATACATATGATCCCTCACCCCTCCATCAGCCCCTCAGCACATATATATAAAAATTATTTATATAAATGCTTGTCTCCCCCTCTAGACTGTGAGCTAACTGTGGGCAGGGAATGTTTCATAATAATAATAAAAATAATGTTGGTATTTGTTAAGCACTTACTATGTGCAGAGCATAGGTAATCAGGTTGTCCCACGTGAGGCTCACAGTTAATCCCCATTTTACAGATGAGATAACTAAGGCACAGAGAAGTTAAATGACTTGCCCACACAGTCACACAGCTGACAAGTAGCAGAGCCAGGATTTGAACCAATGACCTCTCACTCCCAAGTCCAGGCTCTTTGCACTGAGCCACGCTGCTTCTCTAAGCATATGTTAGGGAATTATAATAGTATTTATTAAATGCTCATTATGTGCAGAACTCTCCCAAAGACTTAGTACAGTGTTATGAATACAGTACCACTGATTTCATTCATTACTGTTTTTTTTTTTTAAAGTATTATTTGTTAAGAACGTACTGTGTGCCAGGCACTATATTAAGCTTTGGGGTCAGAGTCAATGGCTTGGCATCGGGCGGGTGAGATAAGCTTCTCAATGTCTTGCAGAAGGAGGCAAGACAGGAGGTCCAAATGGATTGGGTGGGTGGTATCTTTCAGGAATGCAATGTCTCTGTGCTCTAATGAAAAAGCAGCTAAGATTATAAGATGTTTCCACATCCTCTTTCTCCTTTTAACCCCAATCTTATTTCTCCTTTTCCTTTTGGCTTTCCCACTCCAAGTCCTCCTATGCAAAGTCACATACATCCCCATAAGCAAAATAAAAAGTAGGCATGCTTCTCAGTGTCCATATTTCAAACAAAATGCTGTAGTAGATGCAAAAAAGGCAAGCTAAATTAGTAGTTTTAAGACTCTAGTAATAGAGTTAACTTTCTTAAATTTCAGAATATCACAGGATGACCAAGGTAATAAAATATAATAATCAAGTTTGATGTGGCTAGCCTAATAGGTAATGTTGCTGCACACTCTGGTTTTCTAGATTCAAATATCTTAATTTGGATGTACTACATGGCCATTAATACAATATATTTCATAGTAAACAGGATGAATGCCTAGTGGATTTCATTAAATAACTCATCCCTAGTAATTTATATCCACAATAAAATCACATATATAAAACTCCTGTTCTTGTCCTCCTTTGTTAGATATATAGTGATAATCTACAGAGTTAATTCTTCTAATCTTCTCTCAAATTCTCCAACATCATAATTGTTTGTTGCTGTTCATTTAATTCCTCTTTTATTAACTTCTTTTGAAATTATATTGTACAAAGATTGTTGGGGAAATCTTTATCAACATTTTAAAACATATTGATGTTTATATAAAATTTTCTAAAAACCTCTGAAAAAGGGATTCCTGACTCAAAGAAATGTCCGCGATTAACTATGACTCATTAAACAGTAAGTGTTGAAATTTTTTGAATATGTTTTAATTCCCTTGAACAGATATCAGTAAAATAGCATTAAAATGAAGATAGTAAAATGAATCAACAGCTACATAAATCATGCGCAAACATTACATATAACAACTGTAGTTTGAAGGGTTTTTCCCAAACTGCTGCCTTCAAACTTTGAGTCTCTTCCTGCCCTTCAAAGTAAAACAAAACAAGACCTCATGAAGAATTTTTTTTAAAATTATTATCAGCCATAACTTCAACTTTGAAAGGAGGCATAGATCGCATTCTTGACCTTGCCTTTTTGGAAATAGGGAAATTTTAAATAATAAAGAACCAATCTCTTTCTCAGTCAACATTTGAATATGTGAAATATTTCATTTTTAATGGTATTTGTTAAGCACTTCCTATGTACCAGCTACTGGTGTAGATACAAGTTGGTCAGGTTGGATATATTCCCTGTCTCTCATGGAGATCACAGTCTTAATCTCCATTTTACAGGTGAGGTAACCAAGGCACAGCTAAGTGAAGTGACATGCCCAGGGACACAGCAGAGAAGTGGAAGACCTGGGATTAGAACCCAGGTCTTTCTAACTCCCAGGTGTGTGCTCTATCCACTAGGCCAAGCTCTTTCTCTAAAAATAGTATGTATTCTCTTTCACTGAAAAGTTCTTATAATTACTTTAAGTTTATAGGGCATTGATATAAAATATATGCTATCATAGCAGATTTCATTATCATTTTTGAAAAGCCTTAGACCTGAGAGGAACATTTTATGAATTCACCTTTATAGGACGAAAATGCATTTTACCCCTACCACTAGAGGTCTAACTTTATCTGAGTTGTTCTGAACTGCCACGATCTTAACATGACCAGGGCCTTCAAGACCAGCACAATGACTGATCCAGGATGGGCTGTTCTGGTCCAGTTTGGAACCCATAAAATCCAAATTCGGAGGATTGGTAATTCTTGGTAAACAGAGAGTGCTTAATGCATTAGCCTTTCAAAAGTTTTCGAGCCCTAGTGCGAGAATCATACACCAATATTTTGAAGAATGAGGGTGCTTACATTCCTAAGGTATTCCACTCACGAACATTCCTCTGCTATATGGTAGTACAGGAATTGTTATATCTACATCAATACAAAGTAGGGTAATATTGGAAGATGAAAGGGCTCATTCATTTATTTGTAATAATAATTGTAATAATATTGTGGTATTTGTTAAGTGCTTCACTATATGCCAAGAACTGCAGTAAGTGCTGGGGTGGATACAACCAAATCAGGTTGGACACAGTTCCTGCCCCGTGTGGGGCTCGCAGTCTTAATCCCCATTTTACAGATGAGTGAATTGAATGCACAGAGAACTGAAGTGACTTCCCCTAGATCACGCAGCAGACATGTTGTGGAACCCTGATTAGAACCTTCTTACTCCCAGGACCGTATTCTATCCACTACACCATGCTGCTTATGGAATTTGTAAAACACATTATGTGCCAGTCCCAGTACTTAGCACTGAGGTAGATACATTCCCTGTCCCATATAGGGCTTATAGTCTCAATTTCTTTAGATGATATTTGTAAGCACTTACTAAGTGCCAAGCACTATGCTAAATTCTAGGACACACCCAAGTTGATCAGGTTGGACACAATCCCTGTCCCAAAGGGGGTCACAGTCTTCATCCCCATTTTAACAGGCACAGAGAAGTCAAGTGACTTGCCAAAGTTTCCTGAGCAGACAAGTTACAGAGCAGACAAGTGATTAGAACTCAGGTCCTCTAACTCCCGTGTGGGTAAGAAAGAAAGTGACCAACATCACTCCACCCCCTATAGCACACTCACACAAATCATGGATAATAAGACAAAGATGTCAGCTGCTAGTAAAGGCAGTCTGCAGATAGGTTCAATATGGTAGTAAACTCAGTTCAAATGCAGATTCTTCCTGCTGCCAAATTCAATAGTATTTATTCATTCAATAGTATTTATTGAGCGCTTACTATGTACAGATCACTGTACTAAGCACTTGGAATGTACAAATCGGTAACAGATAGAGACAGTCTCTGCCCTTTGACGGGCTTACAGTCTAATCGGGGGAGACAGACAGGCAAGAAAAAAGGCAATAAATAGAATCAAGGGGAAGAACATCTCATAATTGGGAACCTGAATTAACTTGATTGTGTCATGCTTGAAACTGAACCTCAGGCCTCCCCTACTTTCAGGCAACTAGGGGAAGGACTGCTGGGATTCTGGCTAACACAATGCCATACGGTCCTATAAGAGATACCAAGGTGTTTTACAAGAAATATACTTTCTTAAGTAGTACTTAGTAGTACATACTTTTTCATAAGTAGTTGCAGTCTAGAGGATGTACTCCACTTAGTATTAAACATCAAGTCTTTCCTGAAGCAATATGTTCTAAAATCTTTTCAAAACAAACCTGACAAAAAATAGTAGTAGCAGGAAAGGAAGTGGAAGCATGAAATTAAAATATGCATAATTCAAAGGGGCCTACACTTTCCAGAAACTAGCAGACTATAAGAATATGCCAATAGTAGGAAAGCCTTCCCAATGCCAAGTTCTCCTCAGAGAGAGTTTGGAAAGGATGTTCAGTTTTAGCTGCTTGTACTATGCCACTTAGTGAAAAAAGAAGGCTGGGTGAGATAGGGATATTTGCTGCCATAAACCCTTTTCTAGCCATTTCCCCGAACAAAGTCTCGGGTGGTTGTGCAAAGAGTGACTTGTTTTTGGAAATCAGGTACTCAATCTAGGCATTGACAACTTTAATCTCCAGTGGCTTTAAATATTCTGAAAACCATCAGATTTCGTATTTATCTAGTCTTATTTTTTCCAATTTGCAGTATTGGTTCATTCATTCATTCAATCATATTTATTGAGCGCTTACTGTATGCAGAGCACTGTACTAAGCGTTTGGAATGTACAATTTGGCAACAGATAGAGACAATCCCTGCCTGACAATGGGCTCATGGTCTAAAGTTAAATATAAGATTAAATCTCACTTTTGGTTATTATTCTAGTGCAAAGGCTTCACCCTTTACAGAGTTCTCAACTGTGTCCTGGTTGAAGTTTATCTTCCTTTGGATAATTCTACATTCAGGATGGCTAACTTTGATCCTAGTTTGGTGGTGTTTAGCTAAGTGGTCCTGATCTGAAACTTTTAATACAAAAGTTTCAGAATCTAACTCTTAGTAAGGACTCTTATTCTACTGAATATCCTAAATGCTAAACCCACAAAGTTCTTTGCTCTGTAACTGCCTCATCAGAATAGAAGAGTAAGAAGAAATGAAAGAGAAGATATGGAAAGTTGAAGGACTAGTAATTACATTATATTGTAGACTTTAATGAAACATGAAAAACATCAAAAATAGAATCATACTATGGAACTGGTGAACACATGACTGCCTCAAGAAAAGTAAATTCAAGTAAACTAAGTTGGACAAAACACCACTTAATATTATTGTGCATTAATCTATTAGTTCTGTCAAAGACCATGTAAGGAACCAAAGCATTTGTCTTGTAAAAGAGAGTAATAATAATGATAATAATATTGGTATTTGTTAAACACTTACTATGTGCCGAACACTGTTCTAAGCGCTGGGATAGATACAGGGTAATCGGGTTGTCCCACGTGAGGCTCACAGTTAATCCCCATTTTACAGATGAGGTAACTGAGGCACAGAGAAGTTAAGTGACTTGCCCACAGTCACACAGCTGACAAGTGGATGAGCCAGGATTCGAACTCATGACCTCTGATTCCAAGCCCGTGCTTTTTCCACTGAGCCACGCTGCTTCTCTAAGCATATGTTAGGGAATGATAATAGTATTTATTAAATGCTCATTATGTGCAGAACACTACTTAAAGCAGGGAAAAAAAAAATACACGGATAGGACTTAGACATGGTTTCTGTCCCTCGGGGGACTCACAAACAAAGAGGTCCCTTATATATTGCTTCTAATTAATGATTTAGGTCAAACAAAATTTAATGTAAATGGAAACGAACTGCATTTGAATTATTTTAATCTAATAACTTCAGTTTATCATGCTTAAGATTAAGAACTGCAGTCTTTCAGGGAAGTATTGAGATAGTCACAAGTGCTGATCCTTGTTCTCTGAGTTTGAAGGCTGTTGAGATCTATATTTAGAAGCCTCTGGAGATTTCTTATGGTGTGTGCTTTAGTTGGAGGTTACAGTGGTAGGTGGAAAATTTTGTTTGTAGGTGCAACTAGGATTCCAAATGCATAGAGAAGCGGCATAGCTCAGTGGAAAGAGCCAGGCTTGGGAGTCAGAGGTCGTCGGTTTGAATCCCGGCTCTGCCACTTGGCAGCTGTGTGACTGTAGGCAAGTCACTTCACTTCTCTGTGCCTCAGTGACCTCATCTGTAAAATGGGGATTCAGACTGTGAGCCTCACGTGGGACAACCTGATGACCCTGTATCTACCCCAGCACTTAGAACAGTGCTCTGCACATAGTAAGCACTTAACAAATACCAACATTATTATTATTATTGTATCCTTCATGTCAGAGAAGCAGGTTGGCTGTGGTTTACACATTTCTGGTGAATGTAAATGTTGCAATCTAATCTAATAGAGATCAAAGACATCCTGATGTAAAATCACAGATTCCACCTTCACTCATTATCGTCCCACCCAAATCCTGACTCTCAACAGTGGCAACCAGTGTTTGGAGCAAAAGTGGGAAAGCTGTCTTCCTTGACATTCATGTTCATATTTAGGAAAGTCCCATCTAACAGCCACAAATATTTCTTGTCAATCATATTTTTGTCTTGTCTTATTCTGTCGAGTCATTTCCGACCGATAGCGACACCATGGACACATCTCTCCCAGAACACCCTGCTCTCCAACTGCAATCATTCTGTTAGTATATCCTACGAGTTTTCTTGGAAAAAATGCAGAAGTCATTTACCATCACCTCCTTCCGTGCAGTAAACCTGAGACTCCACCCTCGACTCTCTCGCCTGCCACTGCTGCCCAGCTCGGGTGAGTTTTGACTTTTAGCAGATTGTCTTCCACTCACTAGCCACCTCTCATTAACCACTGGCCAAGCTAGGAATGGAATGCCTCTGCTTGACATTCCCTCCCATAGCCTAGACTGGTAGAGAACTAGAAACCCTCCAGTTGCAACCCTGAGAGGGAAATCATACTTATTGAATGCTCATTGTGTGCAGAACACTGCACTAAGTTCTTGCAAAAGTACAACATAGTAGAATTAATGGAACTCTGTGGTAGAGTTCCTTGCCCACAATTCATTCAGTAGTATTTATTGAGTGCTTACTATGTGCAGAGCACTGTACTAAGCACTTGGAATGTACAATTGGGCAACAGAGAAAATCCCTGCCCAATAACGGGCTCCCAGTCTAAACGATGAACTTATAGTCTAGAGTAGGAGACGTACATAAACATAAATTAATAAAATATGGATATGTACATTCATTCATTCAGTTGCATTTATTGAGCACTTACTGTGTGCAGAGCACTCTAAGCACTTGGAAAGTACAATTCAGCAACAGATAGAGACAATCCCTACTGAGCAATGGGCTAAATGCAGTGGGACTAAGGGATGAGTGAATAAAGAGTGTAAGTCCAAGTGCAAAGGCAACAAAGAAAGTAGCGGGAGAAGAGGAAGTGAGGGTCAAGTTGGGGAAGGTCTTTTGGAGGAAGATATGCTTTTACTAAAGCTTTGAATGTGGAAAGAACGATTGTCTGTCGGATATGCAGGGGGAGAGCATCCCAGGCCAGAGTAAGGATGTGGGTGAGAGGACAGTGGCAAGATAGAAGAAATCGAGGAACACTGAATAGGTTAGCAATGGAGGAGCAAAGTATGTAGGCTGGATTGTGGTAGGAACTGGAGAGGGGAGAAATAGGAGGCAGGGAGGTCAGCAAGGAGGCTGATGCAGTAATCAAGGTGAGATAGGCTAAGTACTTGGATTTAACATGGTTGTAGTTTGAATGGAAAGGATTTTAGTGATATTGTGAAGGTTGAACTGACAGGATTTGGTGACAGACTGAATATGTGGTTGAATGAGACATGGAGTCGATTATAATGCTAAAGTTATGGACTTCAACAAGGATGGTGATACTGTCTACAGTGACAGGAAAGTCAGAGGGGAGGACAGGATTTGGGTGGGACAATAAAGAATTCTGTTTTGGACATTTTGAGTTTGAGCTATTGGCAGGATATCCAAGTAGAGATGTCCTGAAGGCAGGAGAAAATGTGAGAACACAAAAATAGAGGGATCAGAGCTCAAAATGTAGATTTGGGAATCAAGCGCATAGTGATGCTAATAATAATAATGATGGCATTTGTTAAGTGCTTACTATGTGCCAAGCTCTGTTCTAAGCATTGGGGGAAATACAAAGTAATAAGGAGTCCCACTTGGAGCTTACAGTCTTCATCCCCATTTTACAGATGTGGGAACAGAGGCAGAGAGAAGTGAAGTGACTTGCCCAAAGTCACACTGCTGACAAGTGGCGGAGCTGGGATTAGAACCCATGACCTCTGACTCCCAAGCCGGTGTCTTTCCATTAAGCCACGCTGTTTCTCTATGGTAGTTGAAGGCAAGACTGAGAATGAGGTTTCCAAGGGACTGGGTGTAAATGGAGAAGAGAAGCTGATTCAGAACTGATCCTTGAGAGACTCCCACAATTAGGGGGCAGGAGGCAGAGACCCACAAAAGAGACTGAGAATGAATGGCCAGAGATAGGAGAAGAACCAAGAGATGAGAGGATAAGTAAAGTCTAGGTTGACTGTTTCTAGGAGAAGGTAGTGGTTGACAGTGTAGAAGGCAGCTGTTATCTAGGAACATTATTATTCATAATTATTATAGTAATTTATTATTAATGTATGTCTCCCCTCTAGATGGTAAACTCATCATGGGCAGTGCATATGTCTATTTACTGTTACATGGTACTCTCCTCAGAGCTTAGTACAGTGATTGCATATAGTAAAAGCTCAAATTGAAAAGCAGTGTGCTCAGTGGAAAAAACACAGGCTTTGGAGTCAGAGGTCATGGGTTCTAATCATGCCTCGGCCACTTGTCAGCTGTGTGACTTTGGGCAAGTCACTTCACTTCTCGGTGCCTCAGTTACCTCATCTGTAAAATGAGGATTAAAACTGTGAGCCCCATGTGGGACAACCTGATTCCCCTGTGTCTAGCCCAGTGCTTAGAACAGTGCTCGGCACATAGTAAGAGCTTAACAAATACCAACATTATTATTATTATTATTATTATTAATAATAAATATGACTGAATGATGAAAAATGTACTGCTGCTTGAAAATTTATTTTTTACATATGTATATATCTTCTGCACAATGAAAACTGTGATTACCTGTGAAATCCAATGGGCACACACATTCAAATTGCGGACTTTGTTTTAATTTACTGACATCAATACAAGTTCCACCATTGACACATTTCTCTGGATAAATTAAACAGGAATTTTCCACAGTCTGACAGAAATCCCCCATCCATCCTGGAGCACAAAGACACTGAAAAAAAAAAAAAGAGGAAGGGATAAAATAATTAAAACCACACCTGCATTAAGAAGATGACAAAACATGAAATACCACTTACTTTACAATTATTATCTTCCTTCCTATGCTTATTTCTTCTTCCAGGAAAACTGTGCTTTAAAACCCTCATGTCACTTTTCAATGTACTCTCTCAAATTCTATCAAAACTTCAGTGAATCAGTGTTCTTCAATCCCCTATAACTCTCTTGTTCAATTCTACCATAAGCAATTTAATAATTTACTTAAAATCACAGTTTAAGTATACAGTGAATTATAACATGAAAAAATATCTCAAATGTCATTTCTGGAATAGACTAATGGCTCATCTATTTCAGGAATTTCTTCTCCTACAAATTCATGGGGTTTGATGAGTGAAAATAATTAGACTCAATAAACCCAGGAAAAAAGAAATGGTGAGGTTTTGTAGATTTGATTAATTGTAAAGATTCTTAGTGAGATTCCAAGAGTACAAACTATACCTACCTTGTAGCAAACCTTCCCAAGGTCATGACAAAGAGGTAATTGCAATGTAGGGTACAATGTCCTGTTTTCTGACTTCAGCTTAAGCAAATTGTAAGAGGTTAAATAATGTTGTGAGGAAAGCAATGAAAATGATTCAATAGTTGGATAATAGGTCCTAAGAGGAAATGCTAACAAAATTTAATTTGTCTGGCTAAGAGAAACAGAGACAATTTTAGAATCTAGGATTTATGAGGAGACAGAGTACATCCTGCTTGATTCCTATGATTACTCTTTATAATAATAATAGTGACATTTGTTAAATGTTCACTATGTTCCAAGTATATGCTAAGTACTGGGATAGATAAATATGATTAGGCCAGGTACAGAACCTTTCCCACATTGGTCTTCCTGGGTATTGTAAACCCACTGTGGCGAGGGATTGTCTCCATTACTGTATTGTGTTTTCAAGTGCTTAGTACAGTGCTCTGCATACAGTAAATACTCAGTAAATACAACTGAATGACTGAAGGAGTGAGTACAGGTATTTAATCCACGTTTTACAGGTATGTTTGCAGACTTGGCACAAAACGGATAAATTCCACAGATTGGATTAGAACCTGCGTCTCCTGACAATTCTATAAAATTAATCTGAGTTTAAGGATGAATATCATCATGTTTAGAAAATTCCAGCAGGTCATTTTAGGGATGGCTTTACAAAGCTGTTATGCTCTTTCTCAAGTCTTCTGAGACTCAATTTTGGTACTCCTAGTGAAGAGAGGGTAGGAGGATGGGTCAAGGTGGAATTGTTTAAGTGAAATTACGGACCTTGAAACAAACAAAAACATCAAAGCACATTTTCTTTAAGGAGCAGTCTGGAAACAGGAAATCAATTATTGAAACTTTGTAGTCATTTTCACGTATATTTATGATTCCATTCTCCAACAAGCAACCAAGGTTCTAGGGTATGTCATCAGTTTAGACAAGGTTTAAAAGTCTATGCAGGATTTAAAACTGTGTTCAAAACGTTAAAGCAGATATAAAGCATAGTTTGATATGAAATTCTGTTTCATTAAGTCAATTACCATGAAATTTGGTTTGGTTCATTTATAATATTAAAAACCTATGCATACGATGAGTAAGGCCATATCAATCATCCACAAAGTTATGTGGAATGCCTTTAAGTAATTCGTTTATTCATTCAATCGTATTTATTGAGCACTTACTATGTGCAACATTTGACACTATTGGACTGCACCACTGAAGCACACAGTTTGCACTTTGCTGAATACCGTGTTACATTTAATATTCTTCAGCAAATCACTTTCTGCTATTGCAGGTGAGCCAGATAGAAAGGCTCCGAGGGAAAACCTAAATGTTGACACACCCTCAGCTGTCCAGGCAAGATGCCGTCTAAGAGCAGAAGACATTGGGGCTGTAATTGGTAGATTAGGGTCATTATAATAATGTTGGTATTTGTTAAGCGCTTACTATGTGCCGAGCACTGTTCTAAGCGCTGGGGTAGACACAGGGGAATCAGGTTGTCCCACGTGGGGCTCACAGTCTTCATCCCCATTTTACAGATGAGGTAACTGAGGCACCGAGAAGTTAAGTGACTTGCCCAAAGTCACACAGCTGATAAGTGGCAGAGCTAGGATTCGAACCCATGACCTCTGACTCCAAAGCCCGTGCTCTTTCCACTGAGCCACGCTGCTTCTAGAACCACAAAGAACAAGCATAGTATAAAGGCTGGTGGAAAACACCTGTCACTACTGCTCAGTGTTATCCATAAGGACAACCAAGACAGCTTAGGTTGGGGACCTTCACTGGGAATGCCCATCCTGGCCCATACGTGGCTGCTCACTGTCCTCCAAAGGGAGGTCAGGGGCAGCCCTCGTTGTGAGACCTCTTGGCCGGAGGATACTCGTGCCAGTCCAGCCTATTAAGGAGCTGAACCTGTTCTTCCTCTGCCATAAACTGAGAGCCTAATGAGAGAGATTGTCTGACCTGATTATTTTGTATGGGTTAGTGCTTAATACAATGATTGGCACATAGCACGTGTTTCATAAATTCACTATTATTAGTAGTATTAGTAGTAGTACTGTTATTACTAGGCATATGCAACATCAGAGGAAGTAGGTGAGGGAACTTTTTCTAAGAGCTAGTCCTGTTTTGCCCTTCTGATGCTGTACTTGTGTACACTCAGGTAAAAAAAGAGGATTCAAATAATATTTCTAAGGTTTTCCTCATTTTTGAAGAGATAATTTTATATTAGAGAAGCAGCATGACAAAGGCCTGGGAGTCAGAAGGAGCTGGGTTCTAATTGAGCTCCACCACATGTCTGCTTTATGAACTTTGGCAAGTCACTTAAGTTCTCTGTGCCTCAGTTACCTCATCTGTAAAAGAGGGACAAGAGTGTGAGCCTTATTTGGGACAGGGACTGTGTCTAACCTGACTGTATCAACACAGTGCTTAAAACAGTGCTTGGCACATAGTAAGCACTTAAACACTGGAATTAATATTATCATTATTTATCATTATTATTACCCAGCATAACCAGCACCAGGTAGAATGTGATGTTAAGTTCTAATATTGACAGTTGGGGATGAAAATGAAGATTTCTTTCTACCGCACTGCCTATTTTTAGTACATTGTATATTAAAACATAATTATTGAAAACATGAAGTCAATTTTATTAGTTTTCTGAAGGTGATTACAATGACCAAATAACAATTCAATTGATATAACAATACACTACATATTTTCTGACTCCATAGCTTCCCTGATAAATAGTTAGAACTAATGTACTAAGTATCTATGAGATTGTGTGATTCAGTCAATACCAAATTCAATAGAGAGGATGTAATCCTGGTTCTCATGTACACTTATGTAATCATGGCATTGGATGAATTTCTTTATATCTTGTTGGCTTGTTTCTCAGAGTATTTGCTATATTTTGGTGTAGTTGATTTCCTGGCTATAAATTTCAAAGTTGGTAAACAGTTAAGATGAAAGTGTATTCAAGAACGGCTGAGTCATCATTTTTGTATATGCTAAAACAAGCAACAGAAATGTAAGTAAACATAAACAAGATGAAACAGAAGCACATTATACCAGTGAAAAGAGTGACAAATGGAAAATATGTCCAGAAATGCAATATTTCTATACAGCCAATATTTTCTGTATTATTTGACTCCTCTTTTCTGTTGTGCATTTGTTATTAGGGAAGATTTGGAATAGATGGTATTGTGTGGATATGATGCATAAATGGCTAATCAGTGGGCTTTTGTAGGAAGTACTGGCAACCAAGTTGAAAAAGGTGAACAAAAGGTAGAAGCTTCCATGCTTCCTACAATGGAATGAATATTCCCATTCCCTGTTCACACTTTTCTTTGCAATGGAAATGCAGGGCAAGGCATGTGCCATTTCAGTACAAGTGGATTCAGGTTGGGGAGTGAAAAAAAAAAATGTGGAAGATGGTTTAAAGGGAGGTGATCCTTGCCAAATTGTAAGGCATTTTCCTTGTGTTTCTGAAAGTGATGCACTTTTTTTCAAGGAATGGGAATATTGGGAGTCTTGGATTCCAAAACAAAACTGATGAAAAAACAATTCTGGCAGTAATCTAGAAAATCTGGATAAGCAGAAGTTGCCTGAGAATGAACTTCAACATGTCACTTTACTGTGTAATCCTTGCCAAAATATACTTTTGGAGAGATGTGAACTAATTAACTAACAGATGCCTAGGAATTAATTAAATTAGAGTTAACTTTGAGCCCAGCTTGGATAGAGGGACAGACTCAGGAGAAAAACAGTCAAATGAACTAATGGTTGCAAAGTATCTTCACTAAAATGCAATTATTTCTGGTCAAGATGATTATGAACAATCAAGAGAGTGCCAAATATAAAGCAGGTAAAACATGGCAATTTTGTAGGTTACATATTATTTCAGGTTTGACTAGACAACTGGACAGAGAAATCAGGGGTGAAACCTATGGAATCGTCTGGGACCTTTCTAAAAATGGTATCTTCTGTACAGAATAGTCATTCATTAATTCAATAGTATTTATTGAGAGCTTACTATGTGCAGAGTACTGTATTAAACGCTTGAAATGTACAATTCAGCAACAGATAGAGACAGTCCCTGCCCATTGATGGGCTTACAGTCTAATCAGGGGAGACAGACAGACAAAATCAAGACAACATAATCATGATAAATAGAATCAAGGGGATGTACACCTCATTAATAAATAGGGTAATAAAATTATAAACAAATGAGCACAGTACTGGGGGTAGGGGAAGGGAGAGGGAAGGAACAGAGGGAAAGGGGGCAAAGGGGGCTTAGCTGAGGGGAGGTGAAGGGGGGAAAGGGGAGGGAGCAGGGGGGGGGAAGAGGGGGAGCAGAGAGGGAGCAGAGGGTGGAGAGGGAAAAGGGGAAGCTCAGTCTGGGAAGGCCTCTTGGGGGAGGCGCTCTGCTGCTTGTCAGCTCTTTGACTTTAGGCAAGTCACTTAACTTCTCTGAGCCTCAGTACCTCCTCTGTAAAATGGGCATTAAGACTGTGAGCCCCCCGTGGGACCACCTGAGCACGCTGTATCCTCCCCAGCACTTAGAACAGTGCTCTGCACATAGTAAGCACTTAACAAATGCCATCATTATTATTATATTATTATCATTATTAGAACACAAGTCCTCTGCCTCCCAAGCCCTTGCTCTTGCCACTAAGCCATGCAGCTTCTCCAGCTGTCTGCTGTGGGACCTTGGGAAAATCCCTGAACTTCTCTGAGTCTCAGTGGAAAGAGCCCGGGTTTGGAAGTCAGAGGTCATGGGTTCGAATTCCACCTCTGCCGCTTGTCAGCTGGGTGACTGTGGGCAAGTCACTTCACTTTTCTGTGCCTCATATTCTAATTCTGCTATTTGTCATTTATAATCAACTTACAAACTTGCCAGTTATCAGGTGGTGAAACGATGATGGATTGTGGTATCTGAAAAGTGATGAATATGTACCTCAGGTAAATATATAATTATAATGTACTCTAGACCATTTAGCAGTTCCCCAAAAGCCAAACTCATGACTTTCTAACCTTTTTTTTGTCATGATTTTTTTCCACCTTTGTAATGGTTCCCGCTTCTCAGCCACTTTATGTTTGTGACATAATTTATAGGCCTTAAAGGCTATTATTATTTTAATAGTGCATCCAACTTCTGCTCTGCTATAAAAGAAAAAACCCAGACAGTGATGATTTTTAGTGATCACTGATAAGGTGATAATACTCCCACAGATGTGGAATGAATGACCATTTTCAATTTCCAGTCTCCATTCAGAGTCTGTTTGTGGGAAACTTGTCTTGAACAATCAGTAGAAAATGTGTTGCCTCAGCTGATAAGTAGACATTATTTTCAGTAGACACAGTTTCAGTGGCACAGGGGAGCTGTGTCTACTTGACTGAATCAGATAGAATGGCAAAATCTTGGCTCCAGCTGTTCCTATTTGGATTGGGACATGAGTGATAAGCCTTATTGCCTTGAGGCAGTGGTAATGGGCAATTCCATTTGGACTTTAGCATTGGACAGTGGAATTTCCCTTATCTGAACTATGATTTGGCTTGAAATATGAGAGATTTAGAGCCATATCACTAACTGCTTGTGTCACTGCCTAAGTACTGCTCCACATCATTTAAAATGTTCCACTATACAAAATGATCTTGTGTTTTAACACACAATCCTCGATGTTTTTAGGCCATTCCACAAATTTTTTCAAATTCTACATACGTTCTGGATTTGGTTGGGGTTTTCCCAAATAAATTTATTAAGCCTATTTTGCACAGACCTTGAGCATGTCTGCTGTGTGACCTTCAGAAAGTCACAACTTCTCTGTGCCTCAGTCACCTCAACTGTAAAACAGGGATTACGACTCTGAGCTCCATGTGGGACATGGATTATGTATAACCTGATTATGTCATACCTACCCCAGTGCTTAGAACAGTGCCTGATACATAGTAAGTACCATGTACAAATACCATTAAAATAGAAAGGCTATACATCACTATTCAGATACGACTGTACCAAGAACATGCTTATGTTTAGGCTTCATAGTATTAAGATTTCAAAATGAAGACAAGAATCACAGGCAGCAGCATGGTCTTGTGGAAAAACTATGGAAGTGAACGTCAGAGAACCTGGGTCTTAAAGCGACCTCCACCACTTGTCTCTCTTTTGACCTAGGGAAAGTCACTTAACTTCTCTATGCCTCAGTTATCTCTACAATCATTCATTTTATTGAGCATTTATGTGCAGAGAACTGCACTAAACACTTAGGAGAGTACAATATGTCAGAGTTGATAGACATATTACCTACCTATAATGAGTTTACAATCTAGCAAGGAATACAGACATAAATATGAATAAACTATATACTATGGGTATGTACATTAATGCTGTGGGGCTGATGGAAGGATAAATCACGGGTGAAAATCCAAGTGCAAGGGCAATGTAGAAGGGAGTGGAAGAAAAGGAAATGAGGGCCTAGTCAGGGAAGGCCTCTTAGAAGAGATGTGCCTTCAGTAAGGCTTTGAAGGTAGGGAGAATGATCTTCTGTCAGATATGAAGATAGATGTTCCAGGACAAGTTCTAGGACATGGGTGAGAGGTTGGCAGCAACATGGACAAAATTAAGGTAAAATGAGTAGGCTAGCATTAGAGGAAGAAAGTGTGCAGGTTGGCTGTAGGAGGAAACCTCATATGTAAAATGCAGATTAAGAGTATGAGTCCTAGGTGGAACAGGTACTGTATCCAACTTGATCAACTTGTATCTACCCCAGCACTTATTACAGTATGTGCCAGATCTGGCACATAGTAAACACTCAACAAATACAATTAAAAAAAAAGGTATGGCCTTTTAACCACCATCTTCCCTCCCAGGCTTCCATGTTCATGGAAACAGATGGAGTCTGAATATCCCAGTAGACCCCAAGGAGTAGAAGTTGAGATTCTACTAGTCACCCCAGACTGCTAAACTACAGGAAGTGACATTATATCTGTCAGGAGTTGAATCCATTTTCTGAAAAATCTGAAGAAACTATTACAGTCTAGGCATAATCATTTTGTCGTGATGTGTGGAATCAGAGGAAAAGGCTGTCTGATACTGGGCATCAGTCAAGAATGAGATAGAAAATGAATTTAAAAAAATGTAATCTGATGTTATGTAAAACACTGGTTCATGAAGTCTGGGCACTATTTGTGAAGATCTAATAGTGCAGAAGATGATTCTATAAAGAACCACAAGCAGGTTCAGTTAGACAGAGTACCTTCCACATGAGAAAAGACTGAAAATCTTAGGACACAGTCTGGAAAGAAACCATTAAAAAAAGCATAATTGAAATTTACCAAATTATTACACAGAGGTGACAACCCTGGCCTTTTTTACAAATATCAATGGCTGCTTGTTTACACAACAACACAGACACCTGTTAATTTCTAAACCTTTACCCGCTTATTCTTAGGGACCCAAGGGCACACATCCAGTCCAGCAGTTAATTTTAGGAACCACTAAAACTAGCAGATTAAACTGCTATAATAAACATTATAATTATGGTATTTGCTAAGCAGTTACTACGTGTCATGCACCATTTAGTGCTAAAATGCACATAAACTGATCGGGTCAGACACAGTCCCTGTCCCACACGGGGCTTTCAGTCTAAGTAGGAGGGAGAACTGAAATTGAATCTCCATTTTAAACTGGAGGAATCTGAGGCATAGAGAAGTTGAGTATCTTGCCCAAGGCCACACAGCAGTCAAGTGGGAGAACTAAGGTTGTAGCCGATAATCTCTCTTAAAACTCTTAAACTTTTCTGACTTCACAGTGTCCTCTCATTCCTTTTCCACTAATCACTCCATCCCTGATGTTCCTTTCCAGTGCTCTAACTCATCCCTTTTTCCCCTTTCTTCTGTGCCAGCCCTTCTAAGGTCACTCCTATCCAATCCCTAACATTGTCTCCCCCCCCCCCCCCCAATCCATAACTCCAGCTAAATATGCCTGTGGAACCTCTGCTCCATCATGGGAAAGCTTCCCTTCATCCTTGACCTGTTCCTCCTTTATATCACTGAAACATTGCTCTTTCTGGATGAAATTGTTTCTCCTGCTGCTGTCTCTCAAGGGAGCTTCATCTTTTCCCACTCCCTAAGACTCACTTGGAAAGGGAGAAGAATCTGCTTCCTTCTTACTCACAATTCTGCTTTTGCCCTTTTCATCTGCCCCATCTTTCTCTTTCCCTTCATTTGAAGCCCTTATCATCCCACTCTAATTACTACTTGCTGTCCTCTACCACCTCGCAGACCCCATATCTAATTTTCTGAATCACTTTGCTCCCTTTTTCACTTTTCTTCTTTCTCCGTTCTTACTCTGATCCTTGGTGGTTCACTTTTCACACTGACCTTTCCACTGCCTGCTTCCTCTCATTCCTCAACACCACTGACCTCCCTCTCCATTCCATCTCACACACTCAGCAACTTGAAAACACATTAGATCACATCTCTACTATCTCAAATCTCACCAATTCTGAAATTCCACTCTCCAACCACAGCCTTCTGATCTGTGTTCTCCCCCATAAATCCCTTCCCTATGAATATGTCCTGTTCTGAATAGAGATCTTCTAACCTTTGATCCCCTCCAATTTTTAAAGTCATCATGTTTCGTTTGGTCTCTGTACCTACCTTCTCTTGATGCACAAATCCATGCTTCAAAATCACCTTCTCTACTGAATTCAGTTCCCTAACTCCTCTATTCTCTCTTATCTTGTACACCAGTGCAGAGCCCTGGGTCACCTCCAAAATGCATTTCCTCCACTTTTGTACACAAGTTGCAGAAAAACAGATTCCAGGCCCGTTTCTTCATCACCTGCTTTAACTCTGCTTTATCCTTTCTGTCTAGCAATATTTCCCCACCCTTATTGGCTTTCATGCCTCAGCTTGCTTTAGGCTTTTCACCCCCTCTTCACAATCCCTGTCTACTTGCAGGCTTGTTCTTTGCCTCCCACCCTCTGTCAGGGTTCCTAAGGCACAATTCTGAGTCCCTTTCTATTACCCATCTATAACTACTCCCTTGGAGAATTTACTCCCACAGCTTTAACTCTCATCTCTACACATGATTCCCACAGTTACATTTCCCAGACCTGACTTCTCTCCTCCAGTCTCACATTTCCTTTTGACTTAGGAAATCTCTACTTAAATGTTCCACCAATAACTCAAGCTTAAATGTCTCAAACTCCTTACCTTCCCACTTAAACCCTGTCCTCCCCATAACTTTCCCTCCACTGTAGACAACACCACTCTCATCTCTCTCTCACCAGACCATTAACTTGGCATTACCCTCAACTGATCTCACTCATTCAACGTACAGATCCCACCTGTCACTAAATTATCCACCCTTTCATCTCAATCCAAACTGCTACCACACTGATCCAAGCATTATCATATCTCATTTTGACAACTGTTGCAGCTTCCTCACTGACCTATCATCTGTCTCTCCCTATTCCAGTTTATACTTCATTCTGCTGCCTGCATCATTTTTCTAAGAAAGGTTTAGCCCATCTCCCCACTCCTCAAAAATCTATAATGGTTGTCAACTGTACCTGCATCACAGCATAGAAGAAAAAAGGACAGTGCTTAAAATTGTGAATCAAACAATGGTATTTATTGAACACTGTGTACCAAACAATATACTAAACATTGGGAGAATACAATAGAATACTGAGAGTAGAGCTGAGGGAAAGAGAATGGCCTAAGTTGCAGGAACATGGGCCTGCTGAGTAATACTGGCAAGTAACTTACCTTCTTAGTGTCTCAGTTTCCGCAGTTGTACAATGGCAATTCAATACCTGTTCTCCTTCCTACTTAGACTGGGAGCCACATGGGGGACAGAGACTGTGTCCAATGTGATTGACTTGTAATCTACCCCAGATCTTAAAACAGCACGACCATGAAAGGAAAAAACAAACTTTCTTGCTTTCCGTTTCACCCCAAAGAACTATGAAAATGAATTGATTGATTATAATAATAATAATGTTGGTATTTGTTAAGCGCTTACTATGTTTAGAGCACTGTTCTAAGCGCTGGGGTAAACACAGGGGAATCAGGTTGTCCCACGTGGGGCTCACAGTCTTAATCCCCATTTTACTGATGAGGGAACTGAGGCACAGAGAAGTTAAGTGACTTGCCCACAGTCACACAGCTGATAAGTGGCAGAGCTGGGATTCGAACTCATGGGCCCTGACTCCAAAGCCCGTGCTCTTTCCACTGCGCTACACTGATTATGTTTTGGCAGAAATCAACATTCAGCTTCTAAGTTTAAAAAGAAAACAAACTTTTCTTGCAAAATTTAGGCATTGTTGCAAATTTTGCACTATTCATGGTCTTGCATTCTAAAGGCCATTCTATTTCAGAAATTGATTTTATGGTGCTGGATCTGTAATTAATATTCCACAACAATGGACTTGATTGTCCATATGTGATAAAGATAAATATCTTCTCTTTCTTGCAGTGGATATTTCCATTTTTCTATCCTAACTTGGATATAGCACAGCCTTTTCTTATAATGTGGCCAAACAAATGGCAGAGCAAAAGAGCTTGACTAAAATTTCCTTGTCTATATTTCACATACCAATAAACAGAGAAAACCTCTTCAAAATACCTTGCATATAGATCTTGTGTGCATGTCTTCGGTGTCTGCAGCAAAAAAAAAATTGCATTATTCAAAAACTGGTTGTGCAGAATAAGTCAGATCCCACAGCTACTTCTTTTTTTTTTCCTTTGGAAATAAAAATACCTCTGGTGGGAAAGTGCCAATATCATTGTTTATGAGTAGTAAAACAATTTGAATATGCTGTATTTGGTTTCTATACTATATTTCCTTATTGTCTCAAGTTACTTCAATTTTAGATTGAAATCTCAACTCTTCTGTCAGTATTGCATATCAACAGAGCATGTGAATATCTCTGATCACTCCTCATCCCTATAACATAATTTAACATATTTAATGCACACTGAGTTTATTTGGCATTGAACACATTTTGACTACAATAATAATTCAAATTCACTCAATCTGCATTAGCTAGGGAGAAGTGGATATTCACCAGACTGATATATTTAAGACTCTTTTGAGAGCCATACTTACAGAATGGATATTATACATCCTCACACTTGGCTTCAAAGCTCTCCATCACCTTGCCCCTTCCTTCCTCACCTCCCTTCTCTCTTTCTACTGCCCACCCCGAACACTCTTCTCCTCTGCCGCTCACCTCCTCATGGTCTCCTGTTCACGCCTGTCCCGCTGTCGACCCCTGACTCATGTCCTACCACTATCCTGGAATGCCCTCCCTTCTCACCTCCGCCAAACTAATTCTCTTCTCCTCTTCAAAGCCCTACTGAGAGCTCACCTCCTCCAAGAGGCCTTCCCAGACTGAGCTTCCCCCTTTCTCTCTGCTCCCCCTCCCCTCCTCTCCCAACCCTCTTCTCCTCTCCCTTCCCCTCCCCTGAGCACTATGCTCATTTGTATATATTATTTATTAACCTATTTATTTTGTTAACGAGGTGTACATCCCCTTGATTCTATTTATCGTGATAATGTTGTCTTGTTTTAGTTTCATTCTGTTTGCTCTGCCGTCTCTCTCTTCCGGTTAGACTGTATGCCCGTCACTGGGCAGGGATTGTCTCTATCTGTTGCCGAATTGTACATTCCAAGCACTTAGTACAGTGCTCTGCACATAGTAAGCGCTCAATAAATACTATTGAATGAATTAATGAATGAATTAGCATTTGCAACCACCATAACGCATCTGAGAGAACATGCAAACTGCCTCATGGATGAGGCTTAAAGTGTTTTGTTTCATTTTTTTTTTAACTGCCTGCAGGAAGGTGGAACTCCTGAGAAAATTCTGGGTATGGACATTCATTGTCAATTTATTTGCTTTAAGATCAGGTCCATAAAGAAAATTAACTGCAACTTGGAAATTGAAATAAGCTTTCAAATTCTCCAATTAAACTACACAGCTGTAATTTGAGTTTTTAATGAAATAATAATAATAATGTTGGTATTTGTTAAGCGCTTACTATGTGCAGAGCACTGTTCTAAGCACCTGGGTAATAATAATAATGTTGGTATTTGTTAAGCGCTTACTATGTGCCGAGCACTGTTCTAAGCGCTGGGGTAGACATAGGGGAATCTGGTTGTCCCACGTGGGGCTCACAGTCTTAACCCCCATTTTACAGATGAGGGAACTGAGGCACAGAGAAGTTAAGTGACTTGCCCACAGTCACACAGCCGACAAGTGGCAGAGCTGGGATTCAAACTCATGAGCCCTTACTCCAAAGCCCGTGCTCTTTCCACTGAGCCACGCTGCTTCTCTTAATGAAAGAATATAGAACTTTTTAGAATGTGTTTTTCTTCAACTCAGTCAACTCCAAATGACTTGCCTTTCTTTCACTTCCTTTGAAGCCCATATTATCCACCTCTATGACACACTGCATATTCTAGTAACTGTCATCCACACCCTCAAGGTCCCACTTTCAATTTTCTTAAGAAAATTGACATCATCAGGTGTAAGCTCCCCAAAATCATCCCTGCCTCATCACTCCCTCCCTCTTCTGGCCCCCTCTTCAACTCTCCCATCCTTCCCAGCAGTATCTCTAGAGGACATCTCCTACCTCCTCTCAAAAGCCACTGTCTTCACCAGTGCATCCAACCCCATTCCTGTGCATCTTTACAAAACTTTGTCCCCTCTCTTATTCCTTTCCTAACAGACATCTTCAACCTTTTGCTCTCCAATGGCTTCTTCCCTACTGCTTTCAAACAACCCATGTCTCCCCTATCCTAAAAAAGTCTCTCTTGACCGCAAAGCTCCCTCCAGTTATTGCCCAATATCTCTCCTACCATTTCTTTCCAAACTTCTTAACTAAATTGACTACACCCACTGTCTCAAATTTCTCTCCTCCAATTCTCTCTTTGACCCCCTCCAATCTGGCTTCTGTCCCTTTACTAAACAGAAACTGACCTCCTAAAGGTCACCAATGATCTCCTTCTTGCCAAATTCAACAGCCTCTACTCGATCCTAATCCTCTTCGAACTCTCAGGTGTCTCAGCTGACCACCTGGAAATATTATCTAACCTTGGCTTTAGTGGCTCTGTCTTCTCCTGGTTCTCCTCTTATTTCTCTGACCGCTCATTCTCAGCCTCCTGGGCCTGCCAGTCAGACGTTCCTGGGTTCTAATCCTGCCTCTGCCACTTGTCTGCTATGTGACCTTGAGCAAGTCACTTCACATCTCTGTTTTAGTTACCTCATCTGTGAAATGGGGATTGAAGCTGTGAGCTCCATGTGGGACATGGACCGTGTCCAACCTGGTGATCTTGTATCTATTCCAGTGCTTAGTACAGTCCTTGCATATAGTAAGCACTTAACAAGTACCATGATTACTATTATTATCTGGCCTGGAACGCCCTCCCTCCTTGAATCTGACAATTGCTCTCATTTCCCTTTAAAGTCTTAATGAAGGAACATCTCCAAGAGGCCTTCCCAGATTAAACCCCACCTTTCCTCATCTCCTACTCCCTTCTGCGTCGCCCTGACTTGCAAACTTTGCTCTTCCCTCTCCCACCCCCACAGCAGTTATGTACATATCTGTAATATATTTATTTGTATTGATGTCTGCCTCCCCCCTATAGACTTTAAGTTCACTGGTGGTCAGAAAATGTGTTTATTGTTTTATTATACTCTCCCAAGTACTTAGTACAGTGCTCTGCACACAGAAAGTGCTCAATAAATATAATTGAATGAATTAATGCTAACAATTGGATTTTGAGTTATTCATTCATTCGATCATATTAATTGAATGCTTACTGTGTGTAGAACACTGTATTAAGTGCTGAGGAGAGTACACTATCATAATAAACAGAAACATTCCCTGCCCACAATGAGTTTACAGTCTAGAGTCAGTTGTCTGGATCATTTATGAAGAGTCAAAGACAGGATGTCCCAAGAAATATATCAAACCCATATTTCACATTTTATTATTTAAAATTATAAAAGATTTATATTTTCAATGTAGGCTTATGGTTGTTACTTGAACAGTTTTGACAATCTTTCAGATAACTTCAGGGTGACCCTGCTCAGTTAAATTGACATAGAAGAAAGTGAATTGCAATAGAAGCATTTTGGGGTCGAAAAGACAGTTCTCTTCCATCTATGGAAACTAGACTATCTTTTACTTCAATGTGTATAAATCAAAATAAGATCATATTTGCACAATTAAAACATGAGACAATAACGTGAAATTCAACAATTGTTTTTTCTTAAAATACAATGCTTTTTAATTTCTACTTAATTTCTGCTTCTTGAACAGATTAAAAACATAACATGCATGTAAGGGCTACCCAAAGGACTATAGTAAATATTACCTCACATCTGTGAGTTTGTGTGTTTCATTTACAGCAGTGTTACTTTACTGTGTTACTTACTATAACGTATTAGATAACATTCACACTGAAGCTTTATTATATTTTGATCATGTCATCAGAATCCTTCAAAATCCATGCTACAAAAAGCCCTTAAGTTTTTTCACCCAAACATTCAATATGCAGAAGTTTATCACTTAAGCTAATGTATACTAAGGAATGCCAGACTCTAGACAATAATAAAACAGATTAAATAATATCTGTCACAAAATGACTAATGTCATCTTAGGAGAAAGACTAACACATAAACTCATTTCTTCTGAATATTCACGGGTCCTAAAGGGAAATTTAAGTGATTTCCTTGTCTATACATCACAGCAGCAATGGGGATATTTATTGAGTACTGTCTGTAAAAGAGCACTGTATTAGGACTTGGGGGATATACAGAAGTATAAAGCACAATATCAGATATGAAGGAATTTATAGTATAATGGGGAAGATGTTCCAACATCAACTGACAACTCAAGAGTTGAGTGTGAAAAAAGATACTAATAAGAAACACATTCTCTTTTGTGAGGTATCACAGTTCTACTCAACATTTATATAAAGTCACTTGAAGAAAAGGTCTGATGTTGGGGCAAGGGTTTGTTGTCAGAGCAGAAGACTTACCAGTACAATAACCAACTGTGTTCAGTGTGGCCTAGCGGTACGAGCAGTGGCCTGGGTGTCACTTGTCTAACTGTATGACCTTGAGAAGATTACTTAATTTCTCTGTGAGTCAGAAGCACCTGGGCTCTAATTCTGCTCTGCCACTAGCCTGAGGAGCAAAGGGTATGAGCTGGGTTGTAGTAGAAATAAACATATGCATGTTTACTTTAAATTTAAAAATAGGTTCCTCATTGAGCATAACTCCTGTTTTATAGGTAACCTAATACAGTTTAAATGGGAAGTCTTTGCACAATTGCGCCTAGTGTTTGCTGACTTAGTATTTTAATACAGATATATTGACTTGTTTGGTTCACAGTTGGGTTTACCTTTTACTAAATAGCAGCATGGCCTAGTGGAAAGAGCCCAGGCCTCGGGATCTGGGTACCTGGTTATACCCTGGCTCTGCCATTTACCTATGTGACTGTAAGCTATTCATTTAAATTCTCTGTGCCTCAGTTTACTCATCTGCAAAATAGGGATTCATTATCTATACTCCCTCCTACTAAGCCTGTGAGAACCATGTAGTACCTGATTATCTTGAATCTATGCCAGTAATAATAATAAGGATAATTGTTGTATTTGTCAATTGTTTACTATGTGCTAAGCACTGTACATAGTAAATGCTTAAAAACAGTAATTATCATTATTATTACTGTTAATATAGCCAAGCCACGGTTGAAGCAGAGGGTTTTTTAAAATGGTGGCAGGAGGATTACAGGGAAGGAAAAACAAACTACAAAATTTGTGGTGTAGAGTTGTTGGTTTCACCTTCACCATTCAGAACCTACTGAGATATCTGTGAAGAAAATAGCTCCTTCGTTAATACTGTGCTGGTGCCTTGTGGTTTGGGGGCAAGCAGAGCTAAATTTTCCTCAGAGAAGACTGGGATAGGAGATCAGTTTGTCCACTGCTGGGCCAGCACCGGCTCCACTGAACTCCAGCCAGAAGATACCTCCACATGACTCTACCCCGTGGCTTAAACTATCCTTCACATATAAGGAAAGCTGGGGAATATATATTTGAGACTAAATATAGGTTAGACACTGTTTTCAGCCATTTCCCAAATTAAGCTCTCTTGACAGCCTCATGAATGAACAGATAGTGAATGCTTAAGGTTAATTAGACCATTGGTTTGGTTTTAGGAATCTTGAAACTAGTTTGTTCTGACTGTGACCTCTAAAGTGTCAATTTTTAGTCTTTAAAATTTGTGTGGTTGATTAAACCTACCACACACTTTATAATCACTGTAGACAACACCACCATCTTCTGTCTCATAAGCTGGCAACCTTGGCATTATCCTTGACTCATCTCTTTCCTTTAGCCTGCATCTAGTCTAATAAGCTCTAATTTCAAAATATCTCTAGAATCTACCCCTTTCTCTCTATTCAAATTGCTATCATGGTGGTTCAAGCACTTGTGGGGGTCCTGAAGGCTCATTTCTGGGTGGCCTTCTATTTGTCATCTATAAACAATCCCTTGTAGAACTCATTAGCTCCCATAGCTTCAACAACCATCTCTATGCAGATGATTGCCATATTTACATCTTCAGCAATACTTCTCTCTCCTAGAGATTCACATTTTTTTCTGCCTTCAGACCATGACTATTTCACTATGTCTACATATCCCACTGATACTTCAGACTTAATGCATACAAAATAGAACTCCTCATATTGTCACCCATATTTTGTACTGCCCCTGCCTTTCCCACCACTGTAGACAGCATCACCATCCTTCCTTTCTCACAAGATAATAATCATGTTGTTATCCACTTTCATTCAACTGCCTGTCACCAAATAATATCTGTTCCACTTTTCCAGCATTTCTAGAATATGTCCTTTCATTTCCAACTAAACAGTTATTACACTGATCCAAATACTTAGCATATCCCACCTAGACTACTGCATTAACTTTCTTGCTGACTTCCCTGCCTCCCACCTATCCCCATTTCAGTGCATACTTCACTGTGCCGCATGAAGATTTTCCTAAAAATAAATAATCTCACTTCTCCCAACTCCTCAAAAACCTCCAATGTTTGACCATCAACCTCTGCATCAAACAGAAACTCCTTACCATCATATTTAAGGCCATCATCTCCCTTCCCACTATCTACTGTTGCTTCCTCTCTGACTACAACCCAGCCTACAAACGCCACTCCCCTAATGCCAAACAATGTACTGTACCTTATTTTCATCTGTCTTGCCACTGACCCCTTGCCAAAGTCTTCATCCAGCCTGGAACCCTCTCTCACCTTTAAATACTTAATAACGACTCCATCCTCAGTTCCCCAGCACTAATTTACATATCCTTATATTCTGCTATTTTCCCTTAATATAATTTTTTTTTAATGCCTGTTCTCCAATCTAGACTGCAGGTTCCTCATGGGAAAGTATCATGCTTATCAACTCTATGTTGTGTTGTTCTTTTTTAAGTGCTTACTACTGGTTGGATCCACAGTGGATTAATATTTGCTAAGAGGTGTTTGTTTGGATGCCATATTTGTCTGGGCATCATATCACTTCTACTAATCCCTAGTAGAAGGGGCTGAAATGAGACTCGATATGGTGCTACCTAACCCTGCTAAGCATAAAGGGCAATCTTATGCTGGCCTGAAACCTGCCACCCAAGGGTGACTGTGCACAGGTATAATAACAATAATAATAATAATGATAGTGGTACTTATTAAGCATTTACTATGTCCCAAACACTGTTCTAAGCTCTGAGGTAGATAAAAGTTAAAGAGGTTGGACACAGTCCATGTCCCACAGTGGTCTCACCCTCTTAATCCCCATTTTATAGGTGAGGCAACTGAGGCATAGAGAGGTTCAATCACTTGCCCAAGGTCACACATCAGATTTGAGGTGGAGCCGGAATTAGAACCCAGGTCCTTCTGAATTCCCATTGGAAAGTGAACAACTGAAGATGACAGTCAAGGAGTATAATAAGGGAGGGAGAAGTGTTTCAATTCATTCACTCTTTCAATCGTATTCATTGAGTGCTAACTATGTGCAGACTACCACACTAAGCTCTTGGAAAGTACAATACAGCAATAGAGAGAATCCCTGCCCACAACGGTCTTACAGCCTAGATGGGAGAGAGATATCAAAACAGGTAAACAGGCTTTAATAAGGAAGGAATGGATGGGGCCAGAAGTGCAGGAGGAAGGGGAAGGCTTTGAAAGGAGACAAAAGATATCTCCTTGAGATATTGTAGGAAAAACTGGAAGAGTCAATGAGGGCGGAGGAAGAGTGAGGTGTGTATGAGAAAGAGAGGAGTTAAGGGAAGTTGTGGTCTGATAGGGAAATTTCAGAGTTGGTGAGGATGGAGATTGTACATTGACCAGAGATGATGAGTCCAAATGCTGAAGTTAGTAAGTGTGTTAGGTGGGATTGGACAGGAGGGTTTTGGATTGAGGAATAGGAGAAACAGTGTGGTTTAGTGGAAAAAGCACAGGCTTGGGAGTCAGAGAAAGTGGGTTCTAATCTCACCTCTGCCACTTGTCTGCTGTGTGACCTTGGGCAAGTCAATTAACTTTTCTGTGCCTCAGTTACCTCATCTATAAAATGGGGATTAAACCTCACATGGGACACCCTGATTAAGCTGTATCTACCCCAGTGCTTAGAACAGTGCTTGGCACATAGTAAGTGCTTAACAAATACCATTATTATTATTATTAAGAGGAGGTGGACAGTGGAAGGGTGATCGACAGAACATCAACATTGATACTGAGCTCCCCAAGAATCAGTACAGAATGCAGAAAGAGAGAAGGAATTAAAAAAGGGAAAAAAAAGAAAAAGGGATTAAAATCGTTCATAAAGTTGAAGGGGTGTGATGGTGGTAGATGATGACAACTAGTAATTTGAATGGGTGCTAGAGGAAAATGATACAGACTTCAAAGGAAAGGGAAGAAAGGGATAGTGTGAAAGCAACATCAGGGAGTGAGAAGAAAGCCACTAAGCACTGGGGTAGATACAAAATGCTATTCATCAATAATTAGGATGAACTCTTCTCTCTTCTTTCTTTTCTAGTGAGTCTTATGGATTGCAAGAAGATGAGGCTCCCCATTGCAAGAGGGGCATGGGAGACAGTATCATCTAGGGAGAGCCAAGCTTCAGTGATGGTTCACTCATCCATTTATTCATTCAATCATATTTACTGAGCACTTTCTGTGTGTAGAACTGTACTAAGTGCTTGGTAGAGTACAATATAACAACAAGCAGACACATTCCCTGCCCACAATAAGCTTACAGTCTAGAGGGGAAAACAGACATTAATATAAATAAATAACAGCTATGTACATAAGTGCCATGGGGCTTGGAGGGGGAATGAATGAAGGGAGACACAGAAGGGAGAAGTAGACTAGGAAAGGAGGGCTTAATCATGGAAAACTTCTTGGAGGAGATGTGCCTTCAATAAAGCTTTGAATGGGGGGAGAGGAAGAGCAGGAACATATAAAGGAGGAAGAGAAGCTTCCTATGATAGATGGGGAGTTCTACAGGCTGCACTTGCCTGAGGCTGTGGGGAGGGGGCAGGGTGAGGGATAGGAAGATGTTGGGTGCGAAGTGAGCTGGCATGGGGGAAGGTGAATGAGCAGCAGGCTGTGACAGGAAAACAGGATGGGTTGGGAACAGGGGTATGGAAGGTGTAAGGGAAGGGAAGGGATTGACTGGGGTGAGCTTAGGGCAGGCAGCCTTTGGAGATTTGGGGCGAGGGGTAGTGATGCTGAGCACAGAGGCAGGGGTGGGGCATCTGGAGGAAGGGGTTTGAGGGACATAGTAGGGCTAGCACAATCAGTTAAGAACGGCCAGAGCTGCAATTGCTGATCTGGAAAATCCAGCAACCACCACAAATCCCTCTAGCAGGTGGGAACTCAGCATCTCCCAGTGGAGGAGTGAACGTTGGGGAGGGTCTGGAAAGCTTGATCTACCTTCCTTCAGACATGATCCTAGGCATCTCACAGGCAAGGGTGGGCTGCGGGGTCTGTGACCCTTCCCCTTTCTACATGGCTATGGAACAGCCACACCACCTCAGATCTCTGGCACCATCACTGCCTCTTTTCAAAGTCCTCTCGTAGCCTTGATGCCGACACCACCATCTTAGATATGCATATTCTTACATTCAGTTGCTTCCCTTATCCCCTCACTAGACTATAAACTTCTTGAGAGCAAAGATCATGTCTGTTAACTCTGCTGTGCTCTCCCAAACACGTAGTACAGTCCTCAACTCACAATATGCAGTGATAAATACCACTGATTAACTGCTCCTGATTTTGTTCATTATTTAACAATGTAGTTCATACATGATTTTCTAGGGCCTTCAAAGTATTAATTGACTGGAGATTTTAATCCTATTCGCTGGAGTTTTTAATCCCATACTTTCTTTGGATTGCCTAAATAAGCAGATGACCAATTTTGGTCCTAGTTTTGAGTGGAACAGCCTAATGGCCCCAATTTTGACCTACGGAGGGAGTCAAATATTTACTTTGAGGCATTTTTGAGACATTTGTCTCCTCTATTTCCTTAATATTCACTTCAATGCTAACCTTTCAATTCTGCCCCATGAATTTTACTCATAAGAAGCAGCAGGCTGTACAGACTTAGGAGTCAGAAGGTCACAAGTTCTAATCCCAATTCCCCTACTTGTCTGCTGTGTGACCTTGGGCAAATCACTTCACATTTTTGTGCCTCAATTCCCTCATCTGTAAAAGGAGGATTGTGACCGTGACCCCCAAGTGGACAACCTGATTATCATGTATATACCCCAGTGCTTAGAACAGAGCTTAGAAAATGACACATTATTATTATTATTTACTTCTATTAATAAATCAACCTGTCATCTTTTTAAAAAATAATCCACCTTATTGCTTGAAATAAAGATACTTAAAGCAAACATGAGGAAGAAAACAAGTGTTTTCAATCCCCTTAATATCTGCTTTTCAACAGATTACTTGCATAGAAAAATATATGAAGAAAAAAATTGAACCCAAGAAGAAACTGAGAGCTTAGGGCCTATTCACAGAATATTTACATTACGTTCCTTAATAATTCAGAATATAGAATGTAAAAATTTGTACACCACATATACTGCTCCTGTAAACACAGTCTATATGGACAGAAAATAGGTAGATAATTTTCAGGAGAAAATTCTAAATGTTACCAGTCTACTTGAGCTATGCCTATACTTTCAGGAGGAATAAGATCAGTACTAGGAATATTATAAAAAATGAGACTACTCAAATTTAGAGTAAAAACAAACACTATACAGAAAATAGATGGATTTAAGATTTTTATATAGCCTTTAACAAACACAGACTATAAAACATTTTGCCATGTTAATGCATGTTATATATTTTTTTCTTTCAATGAAATAATTGCAAGAGATTCATAAAGTTTTACATCTTCATTTTCCTGATAACATGGGAGATAATAAAATGAAACTTCTGAAAACAAATCATAATTATTGATGAATCCCAAACATGTTTAAATCTTCAGTGGAATTTACTTATACCTAAAAACATGGACAAAATAATTATTGTTTTTTGAAGATAAAATCTAATATGAAGCATAAATTGACATTTGTAAAAAAATAGTCTTTGAGCAAAATCTAAAGCAAAATAATTTCTCTTGGTGAAAGATGATGCAAGAGGTATTTTGGAAGGATGGATAAAAGAACAGTACTCTGGTCTAGAGATTAGTTGTACTGGACCCAGGCATTGTCATTTTCCCATTACTAGTGCTTATTGTCCTGTGTCAAAGAGCAAATTGATATGACCACCTTCTTGCCAAATCTAATGAACACTGCTCCATCCTAATCCTTCTAGACCTCTCAGCTTCTTTCAACTCTGAGAACTACCTCCTTCTCCTGGAAACATTATCTGCCCTTGCTTCACTAACACTATACTATCTTCTTTTTTCCTGTCTTTCTGGAAATTCTTTCTTAGTCTCTTTTGCCAGCTATTTCTCTGAGTCCCTAATTATGGGGGCCCCTCAAGGCTTAGTTCTGGGTCCCTTTCTATTCTCCATTTACACCTACTCTATTAGATAATTCATTCACCCACAGTGTCAACTCTATATGGATGACTATCAGATCTGTCCCTCCAATCTCAATTTTTGAGGAGAAAGTCTTGCATTTCCACCTTATTTCAGGTCAATTCTACTTGGATGTTCCGCAGACTCCTCAAAGTAACACATCCAAAACAAAACTCATCTTCCAAACCAAACTACTATCATCACCTTGATTTCCCCACCACGGTAGACAATGCTACCCTTCTTCCTGTATCACAAGTCTGTAACCTTGGCATTATCCTAGACCCATCTTACTCATTCAACCTGCATATTCAGCCTGTCACCAAATTCAAACAATTTTACTTTAGCTCCCTAGAATCTGCTTCTTTCCATCCAGAATGCTACCATGCTAATTCAAGCATTTATCATATCCCACTTTGACCAATGCAACAGTCTCCTCAATGCCTCCAGTCTCTCCCCTCTCCTACCTAGACTTCCCTCTGCTACCTAGATTATTTTTATTAAAAAAAAAATTCTGTGGATGTCTCCCCAATCCTCACAAACCTTCCATGGCTGCCCATCCATTTTCACATCAAAAGAAATTCCTTACCATATGCTTAAAAACAGTCAGGTCTCCCTTTCCTACTAACTCCTCTCTCACTACAATTCAGCCTATAGACCTCATTCCTATAATACCAACTACTCACTGTGCCTCAATCTCGCCTCTCTTGTCTTAGACCCTTTGCTCATGTCCCGCCTCCCCCATAGAATGTCACTGAAACCATTACAAAAGGTAGCTCCAGAAGCTTTGAGATAAGCTGCACCCACAAGCCTTTCAGGATAGTGCTTTCAGAAGTGCTCTGCCCATAAGCACTTAATACCATTAATAAAGGAAAACTATTTATTAACCCAGTCTCATTCAATTCAATCTACATAGCTATGCTTGATATAGGGATATAGAAATAAGATTATTATACACATCCTTTTTTCTAGGAAACCCTCTCAATAATGCAAGTGAAGAATAGTTTGAGGAGAAAAGAAAACACAAGCAGAACTCACAAATAAGACAGACAAAGGAAGAGTTGAGGGAAGAGAAAACTTCCATTAGAACCAAAATAGTACTTTTAGGAGGAGGGAATGAAAATGACTTAGATATGTGCTGGGATAGTCACGTTGTAACTGAATCAATTCATCAGTTGTACTTATAGAGTCCTCACTGTATACAGAACATTATGCTAAGCACTTGAGAGAGCAAATGCAAGAGAGTTGGTAGATATGTTCCCTGCGCACAAACAGCTCACAGTCTAGAGTTGCCAGATAAATGCACTCGCATGTGGGAAACAGCATAGTTTAGTGGCAAGAGCACTGGCTTGGGAGTCAGAGGTTGTGGGTTCTAACGCCGCTTCTGCCACTTGTTTGTTAGCTGTGTGACTTTGAGCCAGCCACTTAACTTCTCTGTGTCTCAGTTACCTGATCTGTAAAATGGGGATTAAGACTGTGAGGCCCATATGGGACAACCTGATTAGTTGAGCGCTTAGAACAGTGCTTGGCACAGAGTAAGCGTCAAATTAGTTCTCTTCCCCCCTTCAAAGCCCTAGTGAGAGCTCATCTCCTCCAGGGGGCCTTCCCAAGCTGAGTTTCCCTTTTCCTTTGCTCCTCCTCCCTTCTCCATCTCCCCTACTAGTTCCCTCTGTGCTTTTTCCCCTTGACTCTATTTATTGCCATTGTTCTTGCTGCCTGTCTCCCCTGATTAAAGTGTAAGCCCGTCAAAGGCAGGGACTGTCTCTATCTGTTGCCGACTTGTACATTCCAAGCGATTAGTACAGTGCCCTGCACATAGTAAGCTCTCAATAAATACTATTGAATGAATGAATATCCCCTTCCCCTCTCCACAGTACTTATGTATATTTGTATATATTATTTATTACTCTATTTTAATGATGCATATATATTTATAACTCTATTGATCTATTTTAATTCTATTGATGGCTGTCTACATGTTTTGTTTTGTTGTCTGTATCATCCTTCTAAACTGAGCTCGTTGTTGGGTAAGGAGTGTCTCTATGTGTTGCCAAATTGTACTTTCCAAGCACTTAATACAGTGCTCTGCACACAGTAAGCACTCAATAAATATGACTGTTTGAATGAATGAACAAATACCATAATTATTATTAACTGAATACCATCAAAATTGCTCTAGGAGCTGGACAGGCCAGATAGATGATATCTAATGCCCTTCGTTTGCCTCAAATCAGGGTTTTGATTCCATTCTATGTGTTGCCTTTACTGATAAATTAGTAAATTATGGGAGGGTGGTCACACAGTTCAGTGGTGCAAACCAAGGTTGGCCTTCCAGAGTTCAGTTTCATACTAGTGCTGAGGGATGCCTTGTAGGGATCGGGCAAAGGAAGGACACCATTCAATACTTTCGTTGATATGACTGAAGAAACTGCACATTTGCTTATTATATTTTCAGAGGATACTAAATTGGGAAAAATTGCTAACATTTCAGAAGTCAGGAATGAAATTCAAAGCATTATAGACAAACTGATCACTCAAACTAGTCTGAATTTTGCTAAGGCAGAAAAATACTAACGGACCACAGATAATCAAATGAATGAGTAAACAGTATATCACCGTAGTCATTAAAAAGTGTAAACATATCACCTGGGATATATTATCTACAATAATAATGTTGGTATTTGTTAAGTGCTTACTATGTGCAGAGCACTGATTACAGTGTAATCAGGTTGACCCACATAAAGCTCACAGTCTTAATCTCCATTTTACAGATGAGGTAACTGAGGCACAGAGAAGTTAAGTGACTTGCCAAAATCACACAGCTGACAAGTGGCAGAGTTGGGATTCGAACCCATGACCTCGGGCTCCCAAGCCTGTCCTAACATACCATTAAATACTGGGGAGCAACCCTGCTTGCTGTGCCTTCTTTAGTTCACCACAATCTAAAATCAGTCAGTGAATAGTACATACTAAGTGCCCCTGTGATAGTTCTAAGTGCTTGGGATAATTGAGTTAGCAGGCATGCTCCTTTCCCTCAAGGATCTATAGAGCTGTAGAAAAAGAAACCTATGAGATAAATTATGGGAAAGGGATTATTTTAGACTGTTAGAGATAACAATGGCCCCGGAGAAAATTCAAATTCCTGCTCAAGCTGTTACCTTCTTGGGGGTGAAAAGGGAAAGCGGTCGGGAAATGATTGCCCCGGATCTACTGAGGGAACAGGAGACTGTGCCCGACTCCCAAAATTTGAAATAACTCTGGTTGATTCTGGGTGCTTTGGGTTTTTGGGGTTTTTTTGTTTGTTTTTTGGAGGAAACCACATTCCTGGATTTTTCATCATTCACGACCACTGCATAATCATCTTTGGAAGGGAGCACACTGAAATAGGGAAACACTCCTTGATGACACTGAAAAAGGAAAACACTCCTTGAGCCCATTGAAAAAGGGCAACACTCCTTGAGCCCATTGAAAAAAAGGAGACATACACCGTTACCTTTACCTTTTAGGTGCTGTATCTCAATTCCAACTCCTGGAACTGATCCACAGAGGCCAGCCTTTTTCCTTGCATACTGGGGTCCCAAAAAGTGGGAAGGCAGAATGCCCTATGGTAAGAGAACACCCTGGGCCAGTTTGGATCGGTGGGAATGGAAATCCTCCCAGAGCACATCCCCACCCTTTGCTGGGTGTATTTTTTCCCAATGCTCTTTTTCTCCCCCACCTCCGATTTCCGAGCAGAAGCAGATCCACACCCCTGGCTGGGTCTTTTTTTCCAATGCTCTTTTTCTCCTCCACCTACCTCCGATTTCCTAGCAGGCCAGACTGTTACCCACATTGCAGTTCATCCTATACGTGTTTCTGCTGTTGGTTTCCTTGTTGTGTATAATCTGCTTAATTTCCAGCTGCCTGACTCTGTGCAGGATTTGTTGGAGATGGATGAATGACCACACAGCCCCGAAGCTGGTACTGATTCTCAGGAATCGGTCTTCCTATGGGCACGGGGTGGAGTGAAGCTTCAATTTGCTCCTCGCTAAACACGGTGTTGAATTCAATCCCTTTTGGCCTATCCCTTTCTGTGATCGCAGGTCAGATTTATTGGCTTCAAGCAAAGCCCTGAATGTGGACACATCCGCGGGACTCTGGGTGAGATCTTTATTTTTTTAAGGGCAGAAGACAATGGGGCTTTAATTAGTAGATTAGAGCCATTATTATGTAAAGGTCAACGAGCATACTATAAAGGCTGGGGGAGAAACGACTGTCGCTGCTGCTTGCAGTTATTCGCGTTATAATAATAGTAATTACGGTATTTGTTAAGCCCTTACTATGTGCCGAGCACTGTTCTAAGCGCTGTGGGTTGAATGAGACAGTTGAGAGAAGGATAATAAAAAGGAGGAATAGTGGTGCCATCCACAGTAATGGGAAAGTCACAGGGAGGACAGGGCTTTGGTGGGATGATGAAAAGAAGTTCTGTTTTGGACATGTTAGATAGAAGGTAAACAGGTTGTCTCACAGTCTTTCTCCCCATTTTAATAATGTTGGTATTTGTCAAGTGCTTACTATGTGCAGACCATTCATTCATTCAGTGATTCAATAGTATTTATTGAGCGCTTACTATGTGCAGAGCACTGTACTAAGCCCTTGTAATGTACAAGTCGGCAACAGATAGAGACAGTCCCTGCCCTTTGACTGGCTTACAGTCTAATCGACTGTCCTGTGCGCTGGGGTAGTTACAGGGTAATCAGGTTGTCCCACGTGAGGCTCACAGTCTTAATCCCCATTTTACAGATGAGGGAACTGAGGCATAGAGAAGTTAAGTGACTTGCCCACAGTCACACAGTTGACAAGTGATTCGAACCCATGACCTCTGACTCCCAAGCCCTTGCTCTTTCCACTAAGCCGCGCGTTATTCCAGGCCGAGGGGATCATCCGAGAGTGCTTAGGCTCACAGTCTTAATTCATCTTTTACAGATGAGGTAACTGAGGCACAGAGCAATTAAGTGGCTTCCCCAAGGTCACACGGCAGAGAAGTGGCAGAGCTGGGATAAGAACCCATACCCTCTGACTCCCAAGCCCTTGCTCTTTCCACTAAGCCACACGTTATCCCAGGCCGAGGTGGATCATCCGAAAGTGCTTAGTGCAGTGTTTTGCACACATTAAGCTCTCAATCAATACGATTGAATGAATGAATGCTCGCTTTGGTCTCAGCCCCTATTTGGTTGCTTTCCGTCCTCATTCCTTCATTCAGTCGTATTTACTGAGCGTTTACTGTGTGCAGAGCACTGCACTAAGCTCTTGGAAAGTACAGTTCAGTAACAAAGAGAGACCATCCCCGCCCACAATGGGCTAACAGTCTAGAAAGGGGGAGAGAGACATCAAAACAAGTAAACAGGCATTAATATAAATAAAATTATAGATATATACATACATACACCATTAAGTATTAATTATTATTCAGTTCTTACTATGTGCAGAGCACCATACTAAGTGCTGGGGAAAGTGCAATACAGCAATAAAGAGTGACAATCCCTGCCCATGGTCTGGGGGGCAGATGGGAAGATAGACATCAATATAAATAAATTTCAGATATTTACATAAATGCTCTGGGACAGGGAGAGGATGGAAGGAAGGGGGACAGCTTGGGCTGTGGGACCTTTTGGCGGGGAGATGCCAGTTCCTGTCCAGCCCGTTGAAGACCTGAACATGGAACAGGATCGATCACCTGTGGGAGGAAATTCTCACTGGCCCTGAGTTGAGGGCTTAAATAGTGTTGGTATTTGTTAAGTGCTTACTATGTGCTGAGCACTGTTCTAAGAACTGGGGTAGACACAAGGGAATCAGGTTGTCCCATGTGGGGCTCACAGTCTTAATCCCCATTTTACAGATGAGGGAACTGAGGTACAGAGAAGTTAAGTGACTTGTCCACAGTCACACAGCTGACAAGAGACAGAGCTGGGATTTGAACCCATGACCTCTGACTCCAAAGCCCGTGCCCTTTCCACTGAGCCACTGGCCCTAGGTTTAACAGAAGCAGGATTCATTATGCTTGATGTTTTTCTGTAAAGTAATACGTGTTTTCTTTCTGTGATACTGAATATCATGGTTTGTTCCATCTGCAACTATCACAAACAGCACCCCCCACCCACCGCCCCATCCTTAAATGATTCTATTGGGATGTTATACTGTGTGCAGAGAACTGTATTAAGTGCTTGGGAGAATACAATATAACAGAGTTGGTAGACATTCCTTGCCCACAGCAGCTCTCAGTCTATAATGTTAGACATTAATAAGAATGAATAAATTATGGATAAGTGCTATGGGGTTGAGGGAAGGGTGAATAAAAGGAAATGAGTGACACAAAAGGAGTGAGAAAAGAGGAAATGAGATCTAGTGGGGGAAACTCTCTTGGAGGAGTTATACCTTCAATAAGGCTTTGAAGATGGTGAAAGTAACTTTCTGTGGGATATGAAGAGGGAGGGTGTTCGAGGCCAGAGTCAGGATGTAGGCAGCGATATAGATGAGCTCAAGATACAGGGAGAAGGGTGACATTAGAGGAGGGAGGTGACCGGACATAACCTAGTGGATAGAATATGGGACTTGGGGTCAGGGGCCCTGGGTTCTAATCTGCACTGGAATGACTTTTCCAAGGGAGTGGGTATAGATGGAGAATAGAAGGGGACCCAGAACTGAAGTTGAGGAACTCCCACATTTAGGGTGTGGGAGGCAGAGGATGACCCCATAAAAAGATCTGAGGAGTGGCCAGAGAGATATGAGAAACAGAGAGAACAGTGACCGTCAAGCCAAGTTTCGAGAATGTTTCCAGGAGAAGGAGGTGGATGACAGTGTCACTTGCAGCTATGAGGTTGATGAGGATTTGGATGAAATAGATGCCATTAGATTTGGCAAGAAGGAGATCATAAATGCCCTTTGAGAGGGCAGTTTCTGTGGAGTGAAGAAGGCAGTTTCTGTAGAGAAACAGAATAAATTTGCAGGGAGGAACTGTGTGTGAGAGAAGGTGAGTGAAGAGATCATGGTCAAATACAAGGATTTCATAGATTGTACAGTAACTAGAGATGATAAAATCGAGTGTGTATCCAAGTTGGTGAATGGGTGAGGTTTAGTAGAGCAGGAGGTCAGTGGAGTTGGGAGTAAAATAAAGCAGGAAGCAGGAAGGGACTTCAGGATTTTACACATGCATATTGAAGACCCTGAAGATCAGTGTAGGTAAGGAGAGAGAAGGATTATGAGGAAGGGATCAAAAATGTTAAACAAGTTGTAGAGGTGCTGGGGTTGGGCAGGAGATGACTGTGAATAGTATCTGGAGTGGGTGGTAAATGCAGATGATAAGGGCTTTAACAGAAGGGAAAGAGAGAAATGGGGGAGGTGGAATGGTGTGAAAGCAGCACTGAGGAGCAAGAAAGAAGCTGACTCCTTTTCCTTTTCCAGTGAGTCTGGGGGAATGGGAGAAGATGGAGCATGGGCCTGGGAGTCAGAATGTCATAGGTTCTAATCCCTGCTCTGCCACTTGTCTGCTGTGTGACCTTGGAAAATCCACTTCACTTCTCTGTGCCTCATTTACCTCATCTGTAAAATGGGGATTAAGACTGTGACACCCACGGGGGGCCAACCTGATTATCTTGTATCTAGCCCAGTGTTTAGAACAGTGCTTGGCACATAGTAAGCACTTAAAAAATACCATAATCATCATAATAATGTTGGTATTTGTTAAGCGCTTACTATGTGCCGAGCACTGTTCTAAGCGCTGGGGTAGACAGAGGGGAATCAGGTTGTCCCACGTGGGGCTCACAATCTTAATCCCCATTTTACAGATGAGGGAACTGAGGCACAGAGTAGTTAAGTGACTTGCCCACAGTCACACAGCTGACAAGTGGCAGAGCTGGGATTCGAACTCATGAGCCCTGACTCCAAAGCCCGTGCTCTTTCCACTGAGCCACACTGCTTCTCATCATCATTCTCCTGAGAGAACAGAAAGGAAGACAGTGTCATCTGGGGAAAGCTAGATTTCAGGGTTCTGATCCTGTTTTTGCCAAATGTTTGTTGTGTAATCTTGTCCAATTTACTTAATCTCTGTGTTTCAATTTCCTCAACTGTAATGGGGATTAAATACCTTTTATCCCTTGTACCTAGACTGTAAGGTCTATTTGGGAAAGGTAATGTGTCCAACTTGTATCGACCTCAGTGCTTACAGCATGCTTGAAACATAATAACTGCTTAACAAATACTATAATGATAGCAGTATTGATTTTAAACTATGACCACTTTTTGAGGCCAAATACTCCATGATGAGCAATTGGGTGGAGTATAACAAACATTGACACCCAGGGATAGCCATAATTCAATCCAACGTTCCTTAGGCAATGCAGACCTGTATTATATAAAACCTCCTAACTTCTAGTCCTCTGCTCTTTACACAGGTTCACATTGCTTTAAAATGGGTAAGTATTCCAATGCAAGTGTTTCTTAATACCTAGTTTTACATGAATGTAACTCTTGTATTTTAGGAGAACTGGATAATAATAATAATTGTGGTATTTATTAAGCTCTTACTATGTGCCAAGCACTGTTCTAAGCATTGGGACAGATAAAAGTTATCAGGTCAGACTCAGTCCTGTCCCGCATCGGGTTTATAGTCTTAATCCCCATTTCACGGATGAGGTTACTGAGGCACTGAGAAATGAAGTGACTTTCCCAAGGTCACACAACAGACAAGTGGCAGCGTCAGTATTAGAACCCAGGTCCTTCTGATTCCCAGGCCCGTGGTTTATCCACTAGGTCATGCTGCTTCTCAGTATGATGTATATAATGGGATATATATACTATTGATAATGTAGGTAATTTATATTTATGATAATCAAGACCTTAATTTGAGGAATACAGCATACATTTCCTTATAACTCAAACTTCCATTAATTCTTGTCTTATCAATGTAATTTCAAAATGCCTCAAAACTTCTCTGAAACACTGCCAACAACGGACCCATTCTATTTTGTTATAATGAGGTAGTTTTCTGGATTTGCTTGTTTGTGAGGCCTTATCCTTTTCTAAAAAAAATCTAGGGAAATGTCTACTATTTTTATCTGTGTGAGTTTATAACATCAGGCTATAATTAGCTTTTTTTAAGACTAAGAACACAATCTAATATATTTGCTTGCTTGATTGGGAAATAATGAATCTTGTAGGAAAGCAGTCCAAAAATCCATATTACTAGTCTTTATGTGTCTTGCATTATTGATTTAAATAAATAACATATACATGAATATATGTTCTTCTGGTCTCGTAGATTAATAAATGTTTTTGAAGCTCTGGCTGACTGAAGCTTTTCTACTTGGAGGTGCTGAATTCGTTTACCATGTACTAAATTACTTACTTGGAATCCTCCAATTATATTGAAACACAATCCTTCATTCAGACAGTTGATACTGAGCAGCTGGCAGTAGTCAATTGTTTCCTCACAGTTCTTTCCAGTAAATCCTGGCATGCAACTGGAAAGACAGCAACAAACTTTAGAAGACAACATTTAAAAGGCAATTGCCCTTAATTGGGCTTCTTATCTCTATCAAATAATGTACCTTCAATAGCATAAAATCTTGTCTTAGTTAAAATCTACAAAATATTATACTGATACAAGCTGTTAGAGTGGGTTCCTTTGAATCTGCACATTTCCATTTTGGCACACAAGAAATCTCTATTGATTCAGCGAGGTGCAGATATTTATTTTTTTTTCCAGCCAGATGGTTTTCTATCTTCTTTTGGGAATCCATGACTAAAATCAACCTTGAGTTAAACTGATATTTAACAGTAAACTATAGGTTTTGGAAACCTATTAGAATGTATGAGTCTATTACAGAGAAATGAAAAAATGATGACAAATGGGTTTTAGAACAGTTAGTAGAGTCATTATATACTGATGATTAGCTGGCAGGAGACAATAATGACACACTTGAGTTTGAAGAAACATTATAGGGATCCACTATTGATGATAATGGTAGGACTGCAATTGGGTTGGTTTAATTATAAATTTCCTCTCAAGATAAAGGCTAATATTCTGTTCTATGACAGCTCATTAGCTCCACTTTATGGTGGGTGCCCTAAGATACTATGGAGGATATGAACACTGAAAGTTACTATAGCTTCTCTACTCCAGTTCTCCTTCAGTTACTTAAAATGTTTATTTTATTTTTGGTGCTTTATTAAAGCCCCTCTCTTACGACAAGTAAACAAGTCTATTAAGGGATGAACACAAATGTTTCTAAACACAAAACAGGTGTGAAGCTCATTTCTAACATTTTTGGCATTTTAGTTATGACAATAGAGTGTAGATTTCAGCAGTTACCACACTTTTATATTATTGTCTCTACAGTGTCTAAGGAATAAAACTATTCTGGCAATGGCAGGGCTGGAGGGAAGGTGGGAAGAAATAGAATAATTTTAAACTAAGTACAGCCCTTTACTAACCAAGGAGATTGTCATGACATGGGGTTTCCTCTGATTCAAGTGTGCTGGCCCAGGATAGGGATCCCAGAGGAACATTGCATTTCCCTGGAGCCCCAAAAAGCAGAAAATCAAGATAAAATACACTGATACTCCACAATAGGATCATTTCTAGGACAACTATGCCTTGGGGCCACAGGAGGTTTCATGCTATTATTGATTGGGTTTGGGTTTTGAATTCTGCTGTCATATCCTTAAGACACAAGGCAACACTCTCTTTTGCCAGAAATTCCAGTGTTATGGTTGCTGTCTATAGAAAGAGTGTAGGTGCTGGAGGCTGGAATTTTAATCAGCCTACTTCAACACCATGATCTCATTGGCATCAGTTAATCAATAGTATTTATTGGACACTTACTTTGTATTTAGTAATGTATTAAGCACTTGGCAGTGTACAAAACTGGCAGCTCCTCATGGTCAGGGAACCCATCTGCCTACTCTATTGTATTGTACTCTCCAAGAGCTTAGTAGAAAGTTCTGCACACAGTAAGTGGTCACTGAAGCAGCGTGGCTCAGTGGCAAGAGCACAGGTTTGGTCGTCAGAGGTGATGGATTCGAATCCCAGTTCTGCCACTTGTCAGCTGTGTGACTGTGGGCAAGCCACTTAAATTTTCTGTGCCTCAGTTACCTCATCTGTAAAATGGGGATTAAGATTGTGAGCCTCACGTGGGACAACCTGATTACCCTGTATCTACCCCAGCACTTCAGATCAGTGCTTAAGCACACAGTAAGTGCTTAACAAATACCGACATTATTATCATTATTATTAATATCACTGATTAATCAAAAAGAGTATATAGAGTTTGCAAATATCCCTATCTTCAAGGAATTTATAGTCTAATGGGGGATATTAAAATAAATTACAGGTAAAGCAATAACTGAGTATAAGGATATGTACATAAATGCTGAGGGATGGATATGAGAGGGTAAATACCTAAGTACTTTGGGGCTGAAACTAAAGGAATGGCAGAAGAGGTAGGGAGGGATAAAGGGTGGGTGGATGAGAGCTTAATCTGGGTAGACTTCCTGGGAGAGATATTATTTCAGTAGGACTTTGACAATGTGGTAGGTGATGGTCTTTAAGATATGAAAGGGGAGGGAGTTTCTGGAAGGGGGTGGGTTGAACAAAGGGTTGGCAGGTATTGAGGTGAGTGCAAGGGACAGTTAGTAGATTGGTATTATAGAAGATGCTGTGGTGTGTGGGGAAGCAGCACCGCCTAGTGGTAGGATTACGGTACTGTGAGTCAGAGAACATGGGTTCTAGTCCTGGCTCTGCCACCTGTCTGCTGTGTTACCTTGGGCAAGGCACTTAACTTCTCTGTACCTCAGTTACCTCATCTGTAAAATGGGGATTAAGACTGTAAACCCCACGTGGGACAACCTGATTACCTTGTATCTACTCCATCACTTAGAACAGTGCTTGGCACACAGTAAGTGACTAACAAATAGTACAATTATTTTTACCTCATAACAGTAACATGTTTACCCCAGCTCCTATAGCCACCGACTGGCAACTGGATAAAGAAAACTGAAGGATCAGAGGATATATCTATACTGTTAAGCTTATATGGTAAGAGCAGCAATTATTTCACTTCTCACTGCCTCATCTTCGAATCCTGCGGCTAGGTAACTTTCCCCTCTACACTGCATTGTTCAATACAGGGTTCTCTTTATAGTAGGTGCTAAGTGAAAATCACTGGTTGATTTTATTAGGTAACATTTAATGGACACTTTGGCATATCCTTGACTCCTCTCTGCCATTCAAACCACATATTCAATCCATCACTAAATCGTGTCGGTCTCACCTTCACAACTAGCTAAGATCTGTATTTTCCACTCCATCAAACTGCCACCACATTAATACAATCACTCATCCTATCCCTCCTGTATTACTGCATCAGCCTCCTTGCTGACCACTTAGCCTCCTGTCTCTCTCTACTCCAGGCCATACTTCACTCTGCTGCCCAGATCATCTTTCTACAAAAACATTCAGGACTTGTCACCCTGCTCCTCAAAAAAACTCCAGTGGCTGCCCATCCACCTCTACATCAAATAAAAACTCCTCACCACTGGCTTTAAAAAACTCAATCACCTTGCCCCCTCTACCTCACCTCGCTACTCTCCTGCTACAATCCAGCCATCAAACTCCACTCCTCTAGTGCTAACTTTCTTATTGTTAGCACTATTAATCTAGCCTATCTCGCCGCTGACCCCTAGCTCATGTCTTGTTTCTGCCTGGAACGCCCTCTCTCCTCAATCTGACAGATTGATTCTGTCAGACTCAATCTGACTCTCCCACCTTTCAAAGCCTTACTGAAGGCATATCTCCTCCAAGAGACCTTCTCAGACTAAACCCCACCTTTCCTCTTCTCCTATTTCCTTCTGCATCACCCTGACTTGCTCCTTTTCTTCTTCCCCAATCCCAGCCCCACAGCACTTACATATATATCTGTAATTTATTTATTTGTATTGATTTCTGTCCCCTTCCTCTAGACTGCAAGTTCACTGTGGGCAGGGAATATATCTGTTTATTGTTGTATTATACTCTCCCAAGTGCTTAGTACAGTGCTCTACAACAATAAGTGCTCAATAAATATGATTGAATAAATGAATGAATGAAACTGGGCTACTTCAAAATACCTCCCTCATAGGGTATCAAGAGATTGAGTCGACCAAAAGCACAGGCCGATCTAAAGCCCAGTGCCTTCCCAAGTGGAAGTATGCTCCAAATAAGGCTCAACTGCTCCCAGAAGTTCTATCAGGACATCGATCATTCTCACCCTTTCCAGTGCTTGCACCTTTATCTGCCTTATTCACACATGACCCTGCCTCTAAGTATATGGTCTCCTCCTTGGTAGATATTTTATAGTCTGACACACATATTACCATGGTTGGGGAAGTTGAAATATCCAGAAGTAGGGGAATATCTTCTGGGGCCATGCCAATGGTGATGAAAATCTCTGACAGAACTACCATCTAACATATTCCATGAACAGGTACAATAGGAATCATGGAAACATCTGTCCAAAAATGGGCAGCAAAAAGCTCTGGCTACTGGCTATCCTGGGTACTCTTTTGGTCCATGATGCTTGAGCACAGCATTGTGTATTTATGCTACAGTCATTTTGGTGATAAATGCGATTTATACATAAAATTACTGTAAAATTCAGTTTCAGACATGCTGTTTTCCTGCCTTCCATCTTGCTGGTTGCACCCTCTCTTCCAGTAACGGGGGCAAAAAAGTGAAAGCAGCACTGTGCAAGCCACTAGATCATTATAACAATCCCTGGACTGAGACTCCGTTGTCATTCTAGACAGGAGAGTTAGGGAGTGATTTACAGAAGCAGAGAAGGGGTAGGGTAGGAGAGGGAGAGAGACATACGCCTGTAGTGGGACTGTGAACTGCCTACTTCTCCTGAAGCTGTGGCATTAAATGTTTGATTCAAATGGTTAATATGGCCCTAACTAGGTGAATTGTCCTTTTCTCCTTTTCATAGGACAGTTCTGAGAAAGTTCAGTGTAAACAAAAGGAATGAAACTTGAAAAGGGGTGTGGTCAATGGTAAACTAAGGTGAGTTCAATTTGGCTTAATTTAGTCACAGTTCTTTTTTAAAAATGGTGTTTGCTAAATGCTAACTATGTGCGAGGCACTGTTCTAAGCTCTGGAGAAGATACAAGCTATCCGAGTGGAAACAGTCCATGTCCCACATAGGGCTCACATTCCTAATCTCCATTTTACTGATGCAGTAACTGAGGCACAGAGAAGTGAAGTGACCTGCCCAAGGTCATACAGCATAATAATAATAATGATAATAATAATAATAATAATGGTATTTGTTAAGCGCTTACTTTGTCCCAAGCACTAAGTGCTGGGGGGAGATACAAGGTAATCAGATTGTCCATGTCCAATGAGGAGCTCACAGTTTTAATCCCCATTTTACAGATGAGGGAACCGAGGCACAGAGAAGTTAAGTGACTTGCCTAGAGTCACACAACTGACAATTGGCGGAGCCAGGATTAGAACCTAAGACCTCTGACTCCCAAGGCCAGGATCTTTCCATTCAGCCACTGCTGCCACACTGAGCCATGCTGCATACACAGCAAACAGGTGGTTTCTGACTCCAGGCCCTTCTGAATCTCAGGCCCACCCTGTGTCCACTAGACATTGGTGTTTTTACACTCCCTTTGTGCAGGGAAAGTATTTCTTTATTCAGTGCTTTCCAAATGCAGAATAAGCATAGTCCATCGAATCACGTGGGTGCTAAAACTATTAGAAGAAATAAAAGGGAGAAGATGGAGAGGAAAGAGGAGGAAAAAAAAGAGACGGAAAGAAGGCGGCAGAGAAAAAATAGAAGAGAATATTTGCTGAGTCTAAAACCAGAGTATGATTTGCACAAGAGGCATCTAGTTGGTTTTATGAAGTTATCTGGACATTCTATCAATTATACCAATCCCAAGACAAAGAGGTGAACTATGCTCCAACATGGCACTGCATCCCCCTCCCAATCATAAACTGCCTCCGACACCAGGCTAATGCCAGATCCCCTGCTCTACTAATGCAGCCACCTCTCCTGGCCAGTTATAGATGCAAACTGACCAACAAAGTGACCATCTCCCTCACAAAGTCCGGCTGGTAGCTATTGATGCTGCTGTAGCCTCTAGGCAGTATGGGTGAAGGTATGTACAAATGGGTGGAGGCAGCCTTTGTCTCTCCTCTCAAAGCAGGAAAGCTGGACAAACTATACTAGCCTTTCAGAGGAGTTTGCTCTGCCCGAGATCAAGCTTGATCTCGGGCAGAGCCAGAGCAGATATTTGCAAGCTCCTTACGAGGATTAGTGCCACCTGATTTCATGATGGACCTCGGGCAATGCAAATCCTCCCTAGGAGCTAGTCCAGAACCTCTTCGGTTTGGGCTGCTTTCCTGCTTTTGAGGACAGGAAGGAGGATTACACCTCCACTGCCCCTGACTGGATGGCCTTTTTTGTTCCCTGGTCCAGTGGTGGCAACTGTGCACACATGTCTGTCTTCTCCCACACAGCGTGACAATGGCAGATGTAGCATCATTAACATTCCTGGAGCTTTGGCTCCCTTCCCTCCTGCAGCGTGTACACACTCCCAAATGACGAGTGTGAAGACGGACTTCAGTAGCACTAACTCTTCCAAAAACCTGAGTTGAGACCTTGGTTGAAGTGGTCCAGATTGGGGTCTCCCCTGCTGTGGGGATCACTTAGCTCTCCTGAACATCAATTTCCTCATTTATAAAATGTGGGATTGTGCCTGAGCTGATGGCATAGCTAAGTTCAGCACACAATAAGTGCTTGACACATAGTAAACTCTTAACAAATACAATAATGATAATAATAATGTTAAATGTTTATTGTGTGCTAAACATAGGTATGCCATCAGCTCAGGCACAATCCCACATTTTATAAAGGAGGAATTGATGTTCAGGAGGACTAAGTAACTTGTCTAAGACCACCTAGTGGACAGTATTGAAACCTAGTTGATGATAATGATGATGGTATTTGTTAAGCACTTACTATGTGCCAACCACTGTTCTACGAGCTGGGGTACATACAAGGTAATCAGGTTGCCCCACGTGGGGCTACACAATCTTAATCCCCATTTTACAGATGAGGTAAGGGAGACACAGAGAAGTTAAGTGACTTGCCCAAAGTCACACATCAGACAAGTGGTGGATCCGGGATTAGAATCCACGACCTCTGACTCCTTCTCCTGTCTCCTAGACTGTGCTTTTTCTACTAGGCCAGGCTGTCATCAAATACAAATATGGAAGTAATTTTATCATATGTTCCATTGATTGACATGTAAAAAAGTAGTAAACTAGCTAATGTGTTTCTATGGAAACAATGCTCTATTTTAGTGTCACTGTGCATGCTTAATTAGATTTGCTTCTGACACTAATTTAAAACAAAAACTCTATGTCTTATCTGGTGTGATTTGTCACACAATCTAATGAAATGCTAAAAATATTTTACAGTATTATACTGGATTCACACTTCACGGAGTCAAACCATAATTATTGCAGTTCTCGGAAGAGAGAAGAACTAAAAAATTAAATATGGCAGTGGAGTTCCTTAAGACCTCTCACACTGAAAGAGGAAAGAAGAGATATAATGTTTTATGCAATCCTGAGAGTTCTTAAGGTTTTCCAAATGACAATATTGGACATAAGATTTTCTACTACTTCAATTATTTATTTTGTTTAAACTACAAAAAAAAAGATTTCTTTTTTTAAAAAATTTTGAAGTTTTTCTTGACATTTCACTTCCAGGGCCAACATACATTGATTTAGGACTCTAACCTGGTTTTGCTTTGATCAACAATTTGATTTAGAACATGTTAATTATAGATTGTCAGCATTCCTCTCTCTTTTTAAAATGGTGTTTGTTAAGCATGTACTATGTACCAGGCACTATACTAAGCACTGGGGTAAGTACAAGTTAATCAGGTTGGATGAAGTAGATGTATTAATCAACAGTTTACAGATGATATAACTGAGTACAGAGAAGTTAAGTGGTTTATTCAAGGTGACACAACAGACTAGTGGAGGAGAAGGGTTAAGAACTCTGGTCTTCTGACTCCCAGACCCATGCTCTTGTCATTAGGCTATACTACTTCTTCTAGCATGATCTCCCTAACATCTCCCCTGCTTCTCTCCAGCCCCTCCTTTCTCCTTCCCCTTATTTGATTCTCCCATCTTACCCAGCAATATCTCATTCAATCATTCATATTTACTGAGTGCTTATTGTGGGCAGAGCACTGTATTAAGTGCTTGAGAGAGTACAATACAACAATAAACAGATACATTCCCTGCCCAAAACAAGCTTACTGTCTCCTTTTAAAATTTAACCCATCTACCTTTGCTTCTTACACTTATCAAAACACTTGTTATGAAGGGCATTTCATCCCATCCTGACAGCCACCTGCAACTCTTCACTCTTCAATAGTTTCTTCCCCCTTGTTTACAAAAATGCTCACGTATCCCCTATCCAAAAAAACCCCACCCTCCCTTGATCCCACGGCTCCTTCCGTTGTCACTCATCTTCCTCTTACCATTCCCTCTAAACTCTTTGAGCAGGTTTGTCTACATCAGCTGCTTTCTCCTCGTTTCCTCCAAATCTCTCCTTGACGCCTTGGATTCTGTCCCCTTTACTCTAAAAAAATTGCATTATCAAACATCTCCAATGGCCTCTACTCCACCCTAATGCTGCTTGACCTCTCATCTTCGTTTGACACTGTAGACCACCCCTTTCTCCTGGAAACATTATCTAACCTTGGCTTCACTGACATTGTCCTTGCCTGTTCTCCTATTATTCTCATTCTTTCACAGGGTCTCATTCTCAGTCTTTCACAGGATACTCCTTGCCATCCACAAGGAATGTGGGTGTCCCTCAAGGTTCACTTTTAGGTGCCCTTCTATTCTCCATTTATACCAAGTGCCTTGGTAGAATTCCCTTGGCTTCAACTATAATATCTAAGTGGATGATTCCTGTGTCTACACCTCCAGCGACTCATCTCTCTCCTTCTCTGAAGTCTTTGCATCTCCTCCTGCCTTCAGGACATTTGATTCATTTCATGATGTCTTCCCAACACCTCAAATTTAACATGTCCAAAACTGAACTCATCTTTCCACCAAAACTTTGTCTATCCCATGAATTTTCCATGACAATAGACAACTACCATGCTACCTGTCCCACAAACCCATAACTTTGGGTTTTCTTTGATTATCTCTCTCATTCAACCTACATTTTTAATCTGCACCAAATCTTTCACAAGATTGCTAAAATCAGCCTTCAACTCTCCATCCAAACTGCTAACATGTTAATCCATGCACTTATCTTACCCGGCCTTGACTACTGCATCAGCCTCCTTGCTGACTTTCCTGCTTCCTGTTTTACCATATTCCAGGCCATACATCACTCTGGTACAGACTGTTTCTCAAAAACAGAATAAAATTGCTCAGTCCATGTTTCTCTATTCCTCAAGACAGTTCAGTGGTTGCCCATCCACCTCTGCATCAAACAGAAACTCCTAACCATTGATGCTAACCTTGCTCCTTATCTTACCTCACTAATTTTTTTAATGGTATCTGTTAAGTTCTTAAAATGAACCAGTCACTGGGTATTGGGCTCACTATTGATTTCAAAACTCTCCATCACCTTTCCCCCTCCTACCTCACCTTCCTTCTCTCCTAGAGCCCAGCCCACACACTCTGCTCCTCTGCCGCTAACCTCCTCACTGTGCCTCATTCTCTCCTGTCCCGCAGTCAACCCCTGGCCCACGTTTTACCTCTATCCTGAAATGCCCTACCTCCTCAATCTGCCAAACTAGCAAACATCCCCCCTTCAAAGCCCTAGTGAAAGCTCACATCCTCCAGCAGGCCTTCCTGAGCCCCCCAACCCTTTTCCTCTGCTCCTCCTTCCCTCCCCTTTGCCCCTACTCTGTCTCTCTGCTCTAATCCCTCCCTGCCCCACAGCACTTTTGTATATATGTACATATTCATTATTCTATTTTTTATTAATGATGTATATATATATCAATAATTCTATTTATTACATTGATGCTATTGATGCCTGTCCACTGGCTTTGTTTTGTGGTCTGTCTCCCCCCTTATGAACTGTGAGCCCACTGGGTAGGGACTGTCACTATTTGTTGCCAAATTTTACTTTCCAAGTGCTTAGTACAGTGCTCTGCACACAGTAAGCGTTCAATAAATATGATTGAAAGGTGAATGAATGAAAATACAAGTTAAAAAGGTTGGACACAGTCCATGTCCCACAGGAGCTCACAGTCTTAATCCCCATTTTACAGATGAGATAACTGAGGCAGGCAGAAGTGAAGTAAGTTGCCCAAGGTCACACAGCAGACAAGTTCAAGAGTAGGATCAGATCCCAGGTCCTTCTGACTCCCAGGCCATGTACTATCCACTAGGTATCCTCCATCTCTTTTACGTTGCTGCTAACCCCTCTCCCACATCCCCTCACTTCTCTGGTCTGGAATCTCTCCTTCAAATAGTCTCTGACAGACTATCACTTTTCCCACCTTCAAAGCCTTATTAAAATCATATCTCCCACAAGAGGCTTTCCCCAACTAAACCCTTGTCTCTCCCCCTCCTCCACTCTTCTGCTTCTCCCTCATACTTGGATTTGTACTACTTATTTACCCAACCCTCAGGCTCAGAGCACCTATGAACGTATCTGTAATTGATTTCAATGTCTGTCTCCACACTAAACTATAACTTCCGGCAGGCAGGGAATGTGCCTACCAATTCCACTAAATTATTCTCTCCTAGAGTTTAGTACAGTGCTCTGCACATCGAAAACACTCAGCCAAGGTCATGTATATTCAATTAAATTAATGACTTAACCAAAGGTATTGTACTCTCCCTTGTGTGCTGTTCTGCACTGTACTAAGCACTTCACCCCTCTAGACTGTAAACTCATTACGAACAGGGAACGGTCCACTAATTCAGCTGTATTGTTCTAGTAAGGGCTCAATAAATACCACTGAATAAGAACACAACAAAACAGAATTAGTGAACATGTCCCCTTCCCATAAAGGTTATGGTCTACAACAGAACTGGTGTATAGATGTATTTACTTCAACCCTCACACACACACACACACAAAAAAAAAAATTTCATGAAGCAAATATTTGTTTATCATTTCCTTTGCTTGCCAACAACAGAATGTATAACAGAATACTTGTTATACATTTTTTGAAACATAAAATAAAATCTGCTTCATATTCTCCAATTATATTAAAAAAACCCAAATTATATTCCACAGATTATGCATCTTACTTTTCTTTCATGCAAGGCTGCGAATTGGTCATAAACAGTATTTATTTCTGTACACTCATTCTTCGATTTAGTATGAACAAACGTATTTGATGGGATCAATGACTGCAGACAATTTTAAATTTGCTTTGACTTAATACTTTAGAGCCATATTTTAAGGGAGCAGTTTCCTACTTAGTCTGATTCCCCAGATGTGTAAAAAACAAACACTGGGTTTACTTAAGTGATCTCGAAGGACTTCAGGGCAAATGAATGATTGGAAGAATTCACCTCCATCCTCTAATCTTTTGCCCAAACTCTCTTATGCTGTACTCTTCCAAGTTCTCTATACAGACTTATGCAAACAGTAAGTTCTCAACAACATGATTCATTCTCTGTTTTTCATTTTCCTCAACTGTAAAATGTTAATTTGGTACATGTTCTCCCCCCATTTAGACTGTGTATCCCATGTGGAATGGGAACTGTCTGACCTGCTTAACTTGTACCGACCATAGTGCTTAGAAGTGATTGACACATAGAAAGCACTTAACAAATACCATTAGTATTATTATGATGACATGTACTTGAGACTTGAGGGTGGGGTGAGAGCAGAGCAACTCCTATATGCTGTCAGCTAAACTGTTCAGATGTTCTTTGTGGACCCTGTTAACATCCTTATGTTGGGAAGCTGACAGGGCTATGGAAAAGCCTCAGAAGGCTTGTTCTCAATACGCATTATCCTAAGGGGTATCCAACCTTGCCTGGTCCCATTTATGGAACCCCCATGAAGAGACCTGGATCAATTGCTCATAATATGAAGAAGAAAATCAGCAAGGTGTCTTCCTTATGTGAAAGTAAAAGAGCTGGGCTTTTTGGGCTCATCATTGAATGTATTATGAATATATTTAGTGTTATAATGATAACAGGACTTTAATTTGCTAAAAAAAAAAAAAAAAAAAAATTGGTGTTTTAAAAACCCCATAAGAATAGTATACAACTTATTGCAAGACACCACAAATTTAACACATCTACAATAGGACTCAATTTCGCATCCAAATCGTCTACTTCCCTGGACTTTCCCATCCCCATAGACAATACCATCATCCTTTCCATCTCAAGCCCACAATCTTGGCATTATCCTATACTCACCTCTCTCCTTCATCCCAGTTATTCAGTTTGTCACCAAATTCTGTCGGTTCTACCTTCACAATATCTCTAGAATTAGCCCTTTAATTTTCCTACAAACTGCTACCAATGAGCCAATTAATAGATTGTTTTTAATTGAGCAACTAATATAGACAAAGCAAAGACTAGAGAAGGTAGGCAGAAATAATCACTGCTCTCAAGGAGCTTATATCATAGTGTGGGGAAATGAACATTAAAATACATTACAGGTACGGAATGCAACAGAATATAAGGCTCTGCATATAAATGCTGTGGTGGTTGGATGGTTATTAAAGGGCTTAAAGTATTGCCTTAAATGCAAAGGTTACACAGAAGGGAGGGAAGAAGAGTGGGGAAATGATAAATTAGTCAGGGAAGGCTTCCTGCAGAAAATATGAATTTACAATGGCAGAAATTTCTCATATCAGGTATCAACTACTTCAGCCTCCTCTCTGACCTCCCTACCTCCAGTCTCTCCCCTCCCCAGTCCATATTTCACTCTGCTACCCATATCAACTTTGTAAAAAGCATTTTGTGCATGTCTTTCAATTTTGTAAATCAATCAATGATATTTACTGAGTGCTTATTGTGTGCAGAGTAGCATCCTTCACTTGTATCTACCCCAGCACTTAGAACAGTGCTTGGCTCATAGTGCAAAACAAATATCATTTAAAAACAAAAAGTCCTAAGAAAAAACCTCCAGAGTTGTGCTCACCCAGCTCCACATAAGCATAAATTCCTTGTACAGTCTCCTTAAGGCAGTAAGCTCTCTTTTATCTACCTATCCTACTTCTCTCCCCCTAGAATCCATTTCACACAGCTTCTTCCCCTAAAAGCAACCTACTTACTGAACTTTGATTTAGTCTTTATTTTCTTTCCTCTTGCTCATATCATACTTCCAACTGAGACACGGCAAAATGAGCAGCTCTAAGGTTGGATGACTATCTTAAGGGAAGGGACTGGAATGGCCCCTGACCACCTCCAACTGTGAAAAGCAAAAAGCAGGTCTAGAGCAGAGGCTGGACCATATGTGAAGGCCACAGCTGAACTGGGTGGGTGGCTTCTCTCTGGATCATTCACAGCCTCTTAACTCCAGAAACACAAATTACAGCCAGATGAGGAGGTCGAACCATCCCAGGGAGGGAGGCAGCACAGTTTCCCGGAAAGAGCCGGGGCCTAGCAATCTGAGAACCTAGGTTCTAATTGTGAATCTGCCATGTGTCTGCTGTGTGCCCTTGGGTAGGTCACTTTGCTTCTCTGGACCTCATCTGTAAAATAGGGTTTAAGACTATAACCCCCATGTGGGACTGGGACTGTGTCAAACTGATTAACTTGTATCTTCCCCAGCTAGCACTCAGAACAGGGCTTGGCATATAAGAAGTGTTAACAAGTACCAGTACTAAAACAAAAAAAAACCTCCCACATGGTAAACTCCTTTCTAGAAACACAACAGGCAACAGCAAATGAGAGAGCTCACCTCCTCCAGGAGGCCTTCTCAGACTGAGCCCCCCTTTCCCTCTGCTCCACTTCCCCTCCCCCCACCCTCTGCTCTACCCCTTCCCCTCACCATTGTGCTCATTTGTATATATGTGCAGTGGAAAGAGCACGGGCTTTGGAGTCAGGGCTCATGAGTTCGAATCCCAGCTCTGCCACTTGTCAGCTGTGTGACTGTGGGCAAGTCACTTAACTTCTCTGTGCCTCAGTTCCCTCATCTGTAAAATGGGGATTAAGAATGTGAGCCCCACGTGGGACAACCTGATTCCCCTGTGTCTACCCCAGCGCTTAGAACAGTGCTCTGCACATAGTAAGTGCTTAACAAATACCAACATTATTATTATTAGTATATTATTACCCCTATTAATTTTGTCATGTCATTTGTATATATTATTACCCCTATTAATTTTGTTAATGAGGTGTACATCTTCTTGATTCTATTTATCTTGATGATGTTGTCTTGTTTTTGTTTTGTTCTGTTTTGCTTTGCTGTCTGTCTCCCCCGTTTAGACTGTGAGCCTGTCATTGGGCAGGGATTCTCTCAATATATTGTCGAATTGTACATTCCAAGCACTTAGTACAGTGCTCTGCACATAGTAAGCGCTCAATAGATACTTTTGAATGAATGAATGAACACCTCTCCCCTCTCCCCATCTTCAAAGCCCTAGTAAAGCCAAATCTCATCCAGGAAACCTTTCTTCTGTGTCTTCTGTGTGCTGTACATACAGTAAGTGCTCAGTAAATACCACTGAGTGATTAGTTTATTGAAGAACACTAAAGGTATAGCATGCTTAAGAGAAAAATGCTAGGATGATGCAGTTATTGTATTGTAGTAGCAGAGAGAAAACAAGGGCATTGAGAGATCAGTTTGGTTCTCAGATCTTTTTCAAGATAATTGTATTACTTATAAATGTATTTCCATCTGACTAGACACTTTCATGCATTTTTTTCTCTGAATTACAGTAGAAAGTGCCTGACACAGAAATAATGGAAAAAGGCTGAAAAAGATCAATGAATGACTAATTTTAATACTATGTATATATTTACAATTACATTCATTTACTTCATCTTGTAATCACCCTTTCAAGATGGTTCCAAAACTTACTTACTCTGCAACCACTGAAAATAAAACAGTTGGCAAATTCTAAGAAGTACCATGAGTTTAAATGTTGGTAACTGATGTGGTACACCTCATGTGTCCATATTAACTCAAGTGGCTACATCTTCAGAAATTAGATATTAATTGTGGTGGGCTTTTAGTAAAGTTGTAGATCCAATATCAGATGATATTTCAAACTTTGTAATCATCAGTCTTTTTGAAATGATGAAAATACTGTACACAGTATATGTGATGTGTGTGCTCACTCTATGTTTATTTACAGTGTGTTTTAAAGCTTTTATTTACCCCAAAGCTTTAAATTTTCTGCTTTTATGAATAACCTAAAACGTGAGGTTGTTTACTGTACTTAAATAATGCCCAACACAATCTACTTTAAAAGAGCCAGATAAAAATCAAGCAAGTGTGAAAAGTACAAATTGTGCTTAACAGTGTGAGAAGATTCCTACAAAACTTTTGAAAATGGACTGGAATCATAGGCACATATATCTGGGTCACTCCTGTCATTTGTAAATGGGAAATTCTGAGTATTTCCTATTAAATAAAGCACTGCTGTTTAGTATGCAGCTTAAAGGCTCAAATTGCCAGCGTAGGACTATGAATTAAGCATCAGCATGCTTCTTCTATCCGTTTGAAGATAATATTATGATCATATGAACTGAAAGGGAGTGGCATCTTTGCAATTGCATTGTCTTTCTTGTCTCCAATGTGTCAGGGTATTCCTTTTATCTCAGAATTCATGATGAAATAGCTTAAAACTCATTGCCTCCTTTGGATCTTCCCTTAGAACTGTCTCAAAGGAAGAACTACATTTAAGAATTGTGAAACTTTAGGCAGTGAAGGTGGTAGTTAGTGTCTTTATGTTCTCTGACTTTTAGATTTCCTTGGGAACTTTTAATAAAATGGAACATTGAAATAAAATGTTCATACCTGCAGTAATAATCTCTCTGTTGTTCTTCACAAGTTGCATGATTTTTGCAGGGTGATGAATCACACTGCATTAGAGGTTTGTCACAAAACTTTCCTGTAAATGCTGCAGAGCAGACACAAATGACATCCTACAAAAGATGAAAACACTTTTAATAGGAGAATAACTTTTCCTCTACTTGCCACACAAGTTACCGATTCTCAAACCTTGCACTAGATGGCTTCAACTACCATTCCTATGCAGATAAATACCAAATCTACATTTCCAGCCCTGATTTCTCTCCTTCTCTGTGTTTTTGCATTTTCTCCTGGCTTCAGGTCACCTCCACTTGGATGTCCTGTCAACATCTCAAGATTAATATATTCCAAATGGAACTTATCTTCTCACTCAGACCCTGCCTGTCTTCCCTACCTGGCTCTTCCGTCACTGTAGACAGCATCACCATCCTCCTTGTCTCATAAGTACATAACTAGGATTATCCTTGACTCAACTCTTTCATTCAATCCATATTTGAAATCTGTCACCAAATTCCCTAGGTTCAACCTTTACAACATCGATAAAATATGCCCTTTCCTCTCGATCCAAACTGCTACCACTTAAATTCTGGCTCTTATCCTATACCACCCTGACAACCGCTTCAGCCTCTTCGCTGACCTCTCTGCTCCTGTCTTTCCCCACTCCACTCCATTCCTCATTCTGCTGCCTGGGTCATTTTCTACAAAACTACTCTATCCACGTTTCCTCATTCCTCATGAGCATCCAGTGGTTGTCCATCCATCTTTGCATCAAACAGAAACTCCTTATCATAGACTTTAAAGCACTAAATCCTTGCCCCCTCCTACAACAGCCCAGCAAACACACTTTGCCCCTCTAATGCCAACTTACTGTACCTTGATTGTGTCTATCTGATCTCTTGCCCTACCTCTGGCCTGGAACATCCTTTGTCTTCAGATGTGACAGACAATCACTCTCCCCACCTTCAAAACCTTATTGAAGACATATCTCTTCCAAGATGCCTTCCTTTACTAAGTTCTCATTTCCTCTTCTCCCATTACCTTGTGCATTACTCCTACACTCTTTATGCATGCCTTCCTCAGCCCCAAAGCATGTGGCTTAGTGGATAGAGCACGGACCTGGGACTCAGAAGGACCTGGATTCTAATTCACTCTACACCACTTGTCTGCTGTGTGACCTTGGGCAAATCATTTCACTAGGCCTCAATTACCTCATACGTAAAATGGGGATTAAGAGTGTGAGCTCCATGTGGGGCAGAGATTATATCCAACGTGGTTAATTTGTGTCTACCCCAGATCTTAAAATAGTGCTTGACACATAGTAAGTCCTTACGTGCATGATTATTATTATGTACATTATTTTGTCTTCCCTATTTTTGGCATTCTGTTAGTTAGATAATATTTTTACCAGCTTTTTTATATTGTACTCTCCCAAGCACTTAGTATAGTATTCAGAACAAAGTAAGCACTAAATAAATGATTGGTCAATGCATGCTAAATATTACACTCCAAACTTCATTCTGCTAGCTCACATTCTCTTCTCCAAACTGACTTTTGCCACCTCACATTCTTCATCACTTGCCATGCTTCCTTCTCTTTTAATTAGCAGCACTTATCCACCCTCATCAATTTCCTGTCTGTTTTTGCCACCAATTATTCCAGTTGTTGAACTCCTTCCTGAGCCCTCAGTGTTCCTACCTTCTCTATCCCTTGTTTGTAATGATCTTCCAAACTAAACTCCCCTCCCCCGCAATTCCTTGTATTCCTTACTTTTTTATAGTATTTTTGAAGCAATGACTATATGCCAAGCACTGTGCTAAGCACTAGGGTAGATATGAGCTAATGAGGTTGGGCACAGTCCATGGCCTCATGGGACTCAGTCTTAATCCCCATTTAAACAGATGAAGCAAATGAGGCATAAGGAATTACCCAAGGTCACATAGCAGACATGTGGCAGTGCTGAAGTTTGAATCAAGTTCTTTCTGACTCCCAGGCCAGTACTCTCTCCACTAGGCCATGCTGCTTTCTCAGCTGTCTTTAAGGAGGAAGTCTCCCATCTGTTTTTCAAAATCTAGTCTTTCTTCCTGTGTTTTGGATGCAATCTTTTCATACCTTCTAATAATATTTAGTTTCATTCCTATTTTTCATCTTCAACTTTATCCTTTCTCAATATATGGATTCCAGTGAACCTTAGACCTCCTGTCTGACCCTTTTTTTCCCCCTCTTGTTTAAACTCCTAAAACAGCAAGTAAACACCTGCAACATTTACTTTCTCTATACCAACCCTTTTCCTGAACGACTGCATTCCTATTTCTTGACACCTGTACTGATAATATGCACTTCTAAGTCATCAATGACATAAAGCAGATGTCTTTACTCTATCCCAATTCATCCTGCTTCCACTTTCTTCTGGAAATTGTTTCATTCTTGGTTTTAGTCATAGTTTCCACCTGGCTCACTTCCTATGTGGTTGTTCCTTCTGAGTCAAATGTTCTGTTCTTTCTCATTTCGCAGCCTGTGAAGCTATCCCACAAAACTCTCTTCTGGATCTCTACTTTTCTCCCTTTATGATTACTCTTTTAGGGATCTTATCTACTTACCTGGTGTTGGCTTCCACATTTAAGCCAATGACTGTTGAATATATACCACCAGTCCTGACCTATCACGGGCTTTGCAACCTTACATTTCCTCTTGCCTCTAGGCTTCTTATTAACATCCCAGTGGCATATTAAGCTTAGATAAACTAATTTTCCCATCCCAAATCCACTCTATTAATTCCTTATTTTCCTATCTCACTTGGCAACTGCCGTAAAACTCTGCAACTTTAGTGCTAAGTGCTTAGTAGAGTACTCTGCATATAGAAAGCATTCAGTAAGTACCACTGATTGACACCTCCTTCTTCACTACCACATTCAGTCACTAAATCCTCCTGATTTTTCTTTTAACACATTATCTAGATCATCCCCTTCTTCTCCACTCAATCTTTCACTACTTTGATCCAGAGTCTTACCATATCTGAGGTAAACCAATTTATTGCCTCCTCACTGATCTCTCTGCCACCATCCAGCCTTTGTTATCAAGCGTCACTTTCCTTCCAAGACAATCAATTCTAAAACATCATTCTATATGTGTCTTTCCATTTCTCTAAATCCTCTATTGATTACTTTTCTTTGCATCAGACAGAAATTCTTGGCCATTGGCTTCAATATACTTCATCAGCTCTCTTCATCCTTCACAATCAAAGTATTTATTGAGGGCTTCCTGTGTGCAGAGCACTGTACTATGCACTTGGAATAACACAACAGAGTTGGTAGAACACATTCCCTGTCCACAACAAGCTTACAGTCTAGAGGAAGAGACATGAATTAATGTCATTAAATGCTTTATGGATACTGTGAGACTGGTTTGAGATATGTCCACAGTCCCCCAACCAAAAAGAGTCAAACTCCATTTTGGAATGGTCCACCATCTCTGTTTCTCAGGAATTGCTAAATGCTCTTATTTGTGTATGGGTAACAAAGGACTTGTAGTTAAAGACCACAGCTTGTAAACATAGCCCAAGGTTGCACTTAACAGGAATGAATCATTCCTGAAACCTTCTCCACTTACCATTTCCATGAAATGTTTATATGCAGATTAGGGTCCATACAGAAGAAGTTTGAAATAGCACATTACAGGAAGACAGTCTTTTCCAAAACATGGCAGTGATATGGTATGCCTGCCCAGTTGGTCAGCAGAATAGAGACACCCAGCTTCCACATCGACACCGCCTCCATTAAAGCCATGTGCACCTGAGGATGCTGCTGCTCCTTGCAACATGGGGGGCCGAGCATAGCCCTGAGTGCACTTGTCTCCCCAGGGGATGCCTAGTCCATGGTTCCAGAAGGGACCCACTGAGTACTAGAAAGGAAAAGGGGTTCAAGTACCTGTCCTGGGATAGAGATTGGTGCATGCATAATAATAATGTTGGTATTTGTTAAGCACTTATTATGTGCAGAGCACTGTTCTAAGTGCTGGGGTAGACACAGGGGAAGCAAGTTGTCCCACGTGGGGCTCACAGTCTTAATCCCCATTTTACAGATGAGGGAACTGAGGCACAGAGAAGTGAAGTGACTTGCCCACAGTCACACAGCTGCCAAGTGGCAGAGCTGGGATTCGAACCCATGACCTCAGACTCCAAAGCTCGTGCTCTTTCCACTGAGCCACTGCTTTATGGTGGAGTGAGAAATTGGGACTTTAGGGCCTGTAATACCTTGTGTCTGAGGTTTGGGTATGTTTTGTGCATTAGATCCATAACTTTTTCATAGGTTTATATTCATTCATTCATTCAATAGCATTTATTGAGCACTTACTATGCACAGAGCACTGTACTAAGCGCTTGGAACGGACAAGTCGGCAACAGATAGAGACAGTCCCTGCCCTTTGACGGGCTTACAGTCTATTCGGGAGAGACAGGCAGACAAGAAGAATGGCAAAAAATAGAGTCAAGGGGAAGAACATCTTATAAAAACAATGGCAACTAAATAGAATCAGGGTGATGTACATCTCATTAAACAAAATAAACAAAATAAATAGGGTGATAAAGATATATACAGTTGAGTTTATATATATATATATTAAAGCCATAGATTTTGTAGACTTATGCATTAAAGACATAACTTTTTCGTAGGTTTTACACATTAAAGCCATAGTGTTGTATGCAAAATTCAGTAAGTCCATTTGTTTCATTCTTCTGTGCCTAGATCTAAGTGCCCACAGACAAATCCCCTCTTTCAGGGTGTCTCAGATATATACATAAAAGCTGAGGGGCTGAGGTTGGATAAATATGAAGTATCTAAACTGTACAGATCCAAGTGCATAGATGGCACAGAAGGGAAGAGGGAATCAAGGACAAGAAAGGTCAACTGGGGAAGGTCTCTTGGAGGAGACCCATGACATTAATATGGCTTTGAGAATGGATACATTAATTGGTATGGCAAATATGAGCGTTAATCTTGGGGTACACTGCTAGAAATTGAGCCCCATTAATCCCCATCTGCAAAATGAGGATTAAGACTGAGGCCCTTGTGGTACAGGAACTGTTTCCAATCTAATTATCTTGAATCTACTCAGTGCTAATACAGTGCCTGACACATAGGAACCTCTTAACAAACTGCATTTTTTTTTTAAATGAGGCTTCACACATGTCCTATTTGGGGACTTGCAAGCATCCCACATTTGTTCTAAATAAATATTACTCGGTTTGGTAGTCTGATGCCACTGCTTTATAACCAGATAGAATCAGATTTTCACAAATGCCTGAAATAGAATCAATCAGCACTATCTATTGATCACCAACTGTCTGCAAACCACTTGGGAGCATATCAGTAAAGTGAAACACAAAGCCCTTGCCCTGAAGGAAGTATATTCTCATTGTAGAGATAACTACATAAATACAGTGGGAACAAGAATAAGAGCATATATAGAAATGATAAAAAGTAGACAAGTAAAAATATAAAGACATAAACAGAATGATCCATCTAATTCTACTAGTCTCCACAAAGCAAAACTCAAATTATGCTCAGTTCTCATTAAGCCTTTCTTAGAGGTTCCAATTTTGTATTCCACTACTAATAAGGCTACAAGACTCTAAATCACCTTGCCCCCTCCTACCTCTCCTCCCTTCTCTCTTTCTACTGCCCATCCTGCACGCTCTGCTCCTCTGTCGCCCACTTCCTCACCGTCCCCCCATTCTTGCCTATCCCACCGTCGACCCCTGGGCCACGTCCTCCTGCTGTCCTGGAATGCCCTCCCCCCTCACTTCCACCACATTAATTCTCTTCCCCTCTTCAAAGCCCTACTGAGAGCTCACCTCCTCCAAGAGGCCTTCCCAGACTGAGCTTCCCCTTTTCCCTCTGCTGCCCCTCTACCCCCCCTTCACCTCCTCTCAGCTAAGCCTCCTTCCCCCCGCTTTCCCTCTGCTCCTCCCCCTCTCCCTTCCCCTCAGCACTGTGCTCATCCACTCATTTGTATATATTTTTTATTACCCTATTTATTTTGTTAATGAGATATACATCACCTTGATTCTATTTATTGCTATTGTTTTAATGAGATGTACATCCCCTTGATTCTCTTTATTGCTATTGTTTTTGTCTGTCTGTCTCCCCCAGTTAGACTGTAAGCCCGTCAAAGGGCAGGGACTGTCTCTGTTGCTGATTTGTACATTCCAAGCTTTCAGTACAGTGCTCTGCACATAGTAAGTGCTCAATAAATACTATTGAATGAATGAATGAGTGAATGAATAAGGGGCATAGAGAACTTTGAAAGTCACTGAGACCAAAAGAAACTACTGCAACATTTTAAATAGTTGCCAAAACGTATACCATTTTTCTATTAGCCTCTATTGTCCCTTTAAGTACACTAAGAAACACATGAATGCAATTTGGACTTTTTCATATTCTCTGGCATCAGCTGTTACTTGTCCTGGGTTAGTAGGTGAAAGGCTATTTAGACATACAGAATAGAAGGTTGGAAAATAAGATCTCTGAGGATAACCTTGAGTGTATTAGATTATTGGCCAAGAAATTTCATACAGAAGAAATTGCATGGAATGTTTAGGCAGACAGCCTAAGTCTATTGTTTAAGACTAAGTCACTAACAAATGATGTAGCAGAGAAATCTTCCCACATGGATATTAACTTTTAGGAGTCCCTGCAATGTCACTGATGCACGTTTTAGTCATAAAATAAGGGTTTCCCTCCAGGTATCCTCATTATAAAGTAGGGTTTATTTTCAAGTGCACATGCTCATGGTCGTTAGAAGGAGAGAGGAGTAATGAAATATCTTATGAGAAAGTCTGTCCAGTAGAAAAATCATAAAAATGAAAACACAGTGATGAGATAGAAAGATAATAAAATTCTGTATTAGTCAATTTCAGTTTCTTCATCAGATTGAATATGAATTAAAAGATAACTCAAGAAAATGTCACAGAGAAACAATCAATAAAGTAATAAAGAAAAATGTGCAAAGCTACACTTTAAGAAGGAATGATTCACATGGGAACTCAACAAATGAAATTAAATGATGTTGTTTAGGTTTTAGGTAAGTTCTACCAGGGGATAGAAAAAACAGGAATAATGCAGTTGAATTATGTTTCTTAGGTTTTCCTAAATTCTACCAGGGGATAGAAAAAAAACAGAAAAAATGCAGGTGAATTATGTTTCAAGGTTTTCCTGAGTTCTAAAATTGTATCCTTACAATGTTAATCTCAGTTTTAAAGTGATAATGATTGGGAATACTGAGAGTAAAGATTTTAACTTTTTGAGGGATGACTATTTGTTTTGGTGCTCCACATATCAATCCTAAATTCAGACTTACATTTGATATATCAATGCACTCAGCTCCATTCTGACATGGTGTGGAAGAACATTCATTAATATCAATTTCACAGTTTGATCCAAGAAATCCAGCAGGGCAGTCACAAACATATTCAAAATGCTTGTTCTGGCATGTTCCTCCATTCCAGCATGGCTGAGAAATACAAGGGTCCATAGACTCCTCACAAAAAGGACCTAAAATAAAAATATTAGCCATATCAAAACATTAGCATTTGAACAGTAGAACTTCCCAAATTACTTTTCAAAATACACTAAATATTTACAATAAGAATTTTTATCCATATAATTATTATTACTACTTTTTAAAAAGACTGTAGGCTCCTTATGGCCAGATATCCTGTCTGTTGTTAAAGTCATGAGAAAAGGGCTTCCCTCCAGGCATCCCAGTAATAAAGCAGAGTTTGTTTCCAACTATATGTGCTCATGTTGGTAAGAAGGAAAAGACAGATGAAATAGCTTGCACTGTGTCTACTGTACCTATGTGAAATATCTAATGTACTCTCCCCAAGTTCTTAGTTCAGTCTCTGCCCATAGTGAGTACTATGCCGATATCATTGATATTATACAAAGTGTGCTGAAGGATAATTGGCTATGAAATGAACAAATATATCTAGTTCTGTTATCTTATATTTTTTCCCATAGCCCTTCCTAAAACTAGTGCCCTATAAAACTCAAAAACAAAATATTTTAAAAGTTATGATGCCCACATTAATGAGTAGGAAAAGTATATTTGAGGCAGCATTACTAGTTAGTACTATAGTTCGTGGAAATAGTGTGCCTCACCTATTAACTACACAGTAAGCATTCAACAAATACCACTGATGGATTTAATTCTATTTTTTGTCTTACTAAAGGATGTATGAAGCTAGTAACCTGGGACTTATGAAATAGAAGTTTCATATCCTAGATCACAGTGCCTGCCTGCTGCTATCACAAAGTCCTGCACATATATTCTCAAACTATTGGAAAATCAATGTAGTCAATATACAATATTTAGGGCTTAAGAATATTTAGCAAACATGGGAAATAGGAGATTAATTTTCCAGGGCTCATCTGAACTAGTTTAGAAACTGTAGTACTGAAATTATATGTTACAGGCATATTCAATTTTAAGATTACTGGGAATGAACCTGAACTCACCCATGCCTCTAGCTAGTTGAGGATTGGGAATCCCTCTTTGATGACTTTTCCCCTTCTTTAGTGTGAAGGAGAAAGCAAAAGCATGGTCATCCAAACTTTCCCCAGAAGCCAGCCCTCTCCAGAACATGACCTTCAGAGGAAAAGCTGTGAATGGGTAATGCAGTCATAGAAGTGTCCAGGTCTTGGGGTACAAGGTTAGTTCTAAAACTGGACTATGGAAGTGCCTTCTCCTTTCTGCCATACTAGGAAGATAAAAGAGCATGCCATATATCCAGAAACATTATTACACATTTACTATATGCCAAACGTGTTAAATACTAAGAAAGATACAAGATAATCGGATTTGTACACAACCTTTGTCTCATGTGAGGCTCACAGTCTGAGGAGGAGTGAAACCAGGCATTTATTCCCCATTTTACAGAGGAGGAAACTGAGTCATGGAGAAATGACTTGATCAATGTCACACAGTAAGAGTGAGGAGCTGGGATTAGAACACGGATCTCTTGACTATCTGTATTGTGAGAGAATATCACAGAAAAATATCCTTCATTTTAGGATCAAAATGCAGACTTTATTTGTGGCATGAAAATTGCCCTGTCCTTAAAAAGAGATTACAAAATGACCGATTGGGAACTGCATCAGGGTCATTTGGAATTTTACATTATTGCCAATGTTGTATTCATTGAACAGCCTATTTAAGTGCCTAGTTATCCATAATTCAGCAAGCTAGACTAGTTTTACAAGAGGAATAATACTCCAGTTAGTCCCAGCAAAGCAGCTATAAGAATTACAATTCCAAAAAGTTGAATTCAATTAGCATAGTAACCCAAAATATTGGCTTTAAAGATGCTCAATGATTTCATAAGAAAACTATAATGTGCATGAAACCCTAAAAAAGATAATGAAATAATGGTGGTATATTATTATTAGTGGTACCATTTTATTAGAGTAAAGCTAATTCAAACTTGAAATAAGTGGTCCTTTGATTTTGGATATATTGATACTAGTGGTAAATTCTTATTTTTTTCTTAAATGTTCTCTATGTGCCAAGTACTGTACTAAGTGCAGAGATAGACACAAGATAATCAGGATGGACACAGCCACTATCACACATAGAACTCACAGTCTTAATCCTCAATTTACAGGTCAGGTAACTGAGGCACAGAGAAGTTAATATCAAGTGACAGAGTCAGGTTCTTTTCACTCAGCCACACTACTTATATATTATGAATGTAAAAAGAGGAAGGCAATCTGCTACAAGTCAAAACCCACCTGGGCAGTACTGGCATAGGCATGAGTCAAGGGTGAATACTCAAGTTAACTGCACAGAAGGAGGCAATGATAAACCACTTCTGTATTTTTACCAAGAAAACTCTATGGATAAACTACCAGAACGATTGCAGATAGATTTGGGGTATTCTGGGAGACGATGTGTCCATGGTGTTGCTATGGATTGGAGATGACTCCACAGCAAGGGATAAGTGTTATGGAACAAAATGTATTTTGTACATTCTTCTAAACAGTAGATTTTGCAGTGACCAACATGGATGTTTTCTCCATACCTGCTGAATGAGATGTTGTTGCTGAAGTTTTTATAGAATAGATTTATTGTTAATAAGCTGTTAACCATTTTAACCATTTTAATTTTTGGTATTTTTTCCATTAAAATTTGTGAATTTTTTTTTTATAATCTATTAGACTGTGTGCAGGGAACTAGTGACTTCTTATTGTTGCACTCTCCCAAGCACTTAGTCCAGTGTCTAGCATTAAATAGTTCAACAAATGTCACTGACTGATGGATTGATTATAATAACATATGCTTTTAGCTTCAGTTAATGCATAGGATTAAGTAGTACAATTTAGAAACAGGCTTAACAGAGTAGTAAAAAACTATAGATTTCTGTCTAGAATTAAAGGAAAACAATGGCAAGTTAAGATAAAGCAGAAACCTATAAATCCTTCATATTTTTATAGCATCCTTAACTAAAAAACAAAAGAAATAATTTTAAGGTATTGAAATATTTGTAGCATTCCTGTTCTTCTATATTTCTGTAGAAACAACTATATCTGGCAAGTTACTACTTCAAGTGAAAGTCCTGAATATATCAGTTGTTAGAAAAACAAAATCCTATAAGTAGATAATCATGGGTAAGGACAAAGCCATTATTTAATATATTAGTGCTAGTTAATATGAATAGAATATAGCAACATCCTTATATTTCATTTTGTTATTTGTTATATATGATTAGCCATCCAATGAAACAATAGATCATTCAAACACCTCAAGGAAAGAATGTAATGCATGGAAAATCATACCCTATCAGATAAGAATAATTAAGAAATCTGAATGTGTAAAAAATAACTTAAATAGCTCAAGGAATTTTACTGATGACTGAAAACAGAGTAAAAGCAGGCATAAATAGGCTGGATTCTTCACAGTCATTTGTTACAACATATACTTCTTGTTTCATTTCAATAAGAATGAAACTATGAGAGCTTAAAAATTAATTACCAGTAGAAAATGAATACATACATGTGTATTTCAGATTGATCAATTTGAGGCCATTTTCTGAAGGAAGGCAGATAATGATTTTTATTCTTTGCAAATTTTCTCCTCTTTCCTTGCAGCTATTTTCTCAAGTTGTGTAATTTAAATGTAGCCAGAATAGTTGCATTATTTTGAGGCTGCCCAAGGCATTTTTAGATAAATATTTTAATATCCTACATTTAGGACTGCTCTAGCTAATGTGGTCCGATTACTTCAGTCCAGGCTTTAGCTGTTCCAGCTCATTTCAAATGCTCATATTTCCACTTCTCAGCTGGAGGTGCTCAGTACCTAATTCAGGTCCCAAGGCATTCTGGGACAAGTAGTGTGGATAATAACAAGAGGCTTTTAACCCCACTTTTTCACTCACCCTACTTCTCATGGCTCTTGAGAGGAAATGGGAAGATGTCACCTGTAGTATGGAGATAGATTCGAGGATCCACACAGCAAGTGTGAGGCACCGGAGTCAGAAAAGCTAAGCCATGCAAAATTTATTCCATGTAATGAATTTAACTTCCCTTTTGGGAGGAATCCACTTTATTTTAGTTATTCACTCACAGTGAATTGAACCTCCCTATCGGAAGTCATTTTAGTTTGGCACCCTGCACCTTAGGAGGAATACATTTATTTAGTTACTTGCATTTGGTGGAGTGCCCCATGAACTCTTTCCATGCAGGAGGAATACACTTATGCATTACTCAAATGTGGGGAGCACCTAGCTCTCACCCACAGATGTTTCTCACTCAAGAGGGAGCATATGCATTACTTACATGTGGCTAAGCAACTAGCTCCTGCCCATGATCACTTCCCAATTGAGAGGAATCCCTACATATGGGGTTCTTAAACACTTCCTGATCAAAAAACCACATCTTTGTGCACCTGGTGGTTTATCTATGCTTATTTCTGTCAGGTGACTGGTCAGCTACCCGCTACCGTATGGAATGAACTTCAGAACTTCAGATTTTCAAAATGCCAACATATCCACATAAATTTATGGAATAAATCTGCAAGGATGTTGGTTCTCTATCATATTAATAGTCAACAGATTGTACTACCCGTAAAAATGCATTTTCAATGCAGTTACTATGGGAATCTCAAGTGCTTAGTTCATTGCTCAACACTCAGTAGTCATGTGTCCCTGATTCCAGTGGTAGTGGTGATGTCAATGTTTTTGTCATTGACAAGAGCAAGAGCAACAATGCTCTTGCTTAAAAAAACAAAATAAACAAACCAAAAAAATCCTAAGCTTTTCTGGCCTACAAATATTCAAACTCTATTTCCTGCAAAAGGACTTGCTTGACTAATTCACACTTACAAAATCATATCAAGTACAGATCACTCTAGCACTTATATAATCCATTGTGTCTCAACATTTATGTGCACATAAATATTGTATTTGTATATTTATACATGTATTTTTACATGCAATTACAGTTTCACCAATTAATCAATCATTGAATGCTTAATATGTGCCAAGAACTGTACTCTAAGCTTTTAGGGGAGTACAACAGAGGTGGTATCACATTCCCTGCCCCCAAGGATCTTACAGTACAGAGGAACATCCTAATACAATTGTACTTATTTCCTATTATACCATTCTAATGCACTTGATACAATGCTTAGCACTCAATACTTACTCAATAATTATCATCGATTGAATTGAAAGAATTGAACTAGAGGAGAAAAAAAGAAGAGAGGAGGAATGGCCATCCCATTAAAGTGTAAGCTGTTTGTAGGCAAGAAGCATGACCCATGCTTTCTCCACCACCTAATGCAATGTATTGCACCCAGTAGGTGATAAATCAATATTGTTCCTCCTACTACAAATAGTCTGGGGAGAAGATCAAAAAGACGATTACTGGAAATAAGCAAGAAATAAGCAGAATATTGTACTGATTGGGAGAGTTCATTTCAACAATAAACAGACACATTCCCAGCTCACAGTGAGCTTACAGTCTAGAAAGGGGGAGGCAAACATTAATATAAATAAATTACAGACATGCACATAAGTGATGTGGGGCTGGGAGGGGGCAAGAACCAAGAAAGCAAGTTAGAGCAATGCAGAAGAGAGTGGGAGAAGAAGAAGGTGGGGAGCTTAGTCAGAGAAGGCTTCTTGGAGGATATGTGCCATCTGCTTTGATGGAAAAATCAGTGGGAGGATAGGGTTTGGGTGGGAAGATAAAAAGTTCTGTTTTGGACATGTTAAGCCTAAGGTGATGGGAGGGTATCCAAGTAGAGTTGTCTTGAAGGAAAGAGGAAATGAGACACTCCAGTGAGGGAGAGAGATCAGAACTGGAGATGTAGATTTGGCTATCATCCACATAGAAGTGGTAGTTGAAGCCATGGGAGTTCTCCAAGGGAGTGTGTTTAGATGGAGAGTAGACCAGTACTGAACCTTGAGGGACCCCAACAGTTAGGGGGTGGGTGGTAAAGGAAGAGCCTGTGAAGTAGTTGGAGAACAAATGGCCAGATAGATGAGATGAGAACCAGGAGAGGGCAGAGTCAGTAAAACCAAGGTTGGGTAACGTTTCAGGAGAAGGTGGTGGTCCATACTGTCAAAGACAGCTGAGATATAGAAGAGGATTAGAATGGAGTAGAGGCCATTGGATTTGATAAGAAAATGATCTTTCGTAACCTTTGAGGGTGCAGTTTCTGTGCAGTGAAGGGGTTGGAAGCCAGATTGGAGGTGGTCAAGAAGATAAAGGAGAGAAATTTGAGACAGTGGTGTAGACAACTCACTCAGGGAGTTTGGAAGGGAATGGTAGAAGGGAGATGGGGTGATAACTGAAGGGAGTCATGGGGTCAAGGTAGGGATTTTTTTTTAGGATAGGGAAGACATGGGCATGTTTGAAAGCAGTGGAGAAGAAACCATTGTAGAGCAAACAGTTGACAAAGTTATTAGAGAGGGAAATAGGGAGTGGCAAGTGTTTTGATAAGGTGGAAAGGAATGTGGTCAAATGCACAGGTCGAGGGAGTGGATTTTGAGAAAAGGCAGGAGACCTCATCTAGAGATGCTGCTGGGAAAGATGAGAGAGTAGAAGACAGGGTGGGAATGGGGATGAACTGAGCACGGGTAGGAATGATTTTAAGGAACTGACACCTGATAGTGTCAATTCTCTTAATAAAGTAAGTAGCCAGGTCACTGGGGGCAAGGGATGGGGAGGAGGGGAGGCAAGGGACCTGAGGAGGGAGTTAAATGTCTGGAACAACTCAGGAGGGAGATGGCAATGGGTGTCAATAAGGGCGGAAAAATAATTTTGCTAGGAAGAGGAGAGGGCAGAGTTAAAACATGCAAGGATAAACTTAAAGTAGATGAAGTTGGACTGATATTTAGATTTCTTCTGGCAGCTCTCTGTGGTTTGTGCACAAGAGCAAAGGAGGTGGACTGTGCAGTTGATCCAGTGCTATGGATTACTGATACAAGATCAACAGAGGGATAGGGGAGCAAATGAGTTGAGTTCAGTAGAGAGGGTGGTGTTGAGAGCATGAGTTTGGTCATCTTAAGGAAGGTAATTTGAGTTAAGAGGTTAAGTGAGGAATGACGAATTGAGAAAATTGGATGGGATCAAAAGATCAGAGGTCTCTGTGAGGGACTAGTACAGATATACAGGAGGAGGTGTGTAGGAGGGGAGGCAAGTGAGGAGGTTGTGGTCAGATAGAAGGGATTTCAGAGTTGGTGAGGTTTAGAAATTGGCAATGGATAGAGATGATGAGAATGACACTGTCTAAGGTGGTGAATGTGTAAGGCGAGATGGAGCAGGAGGGGAGTTGGGGAGTGACAGAAAGCAATGTGAATATTGAAGTTCCCTAGGATCAATGTAGAAATGGAGAAAGAAAGAATGTGAGAAAGCGATCAAAATAGTTAAAGAAGTTGGACATGGAATCTAGTGGGGGGGGGGGGTGATGGAAGGGGGGCTGCTAGATGACAGTTAATAGAATATGGAGTGGATGGTACAGATGGATGATATAGGCTTCAAATGAAGGGAAAGAAATGTATGGGGAAGTTTGAATTGTGAGAAAGCAACACTGAGGCATGACAAGAAAGCCAACATTTCCCCCTTACCCAGTGAGTCTGGGGGAGTAAGAGAAGATGAGATACCCTCTGGAGAGAGCAGCAGGGGAGATTGTATCATCTTGTTTACTGAAAGCTCATTGTGGGCAGGGAACAAGTATGCTAATTTCGCTGTATTGTGCTCTTTCAAGCACTTGGTATGGTCCTGTGCACATAATAATTTCTCAGTTCATTCATTCATTCAATCATACTTATTGAGCTCTTACTGTGTGCAGTGCACTGCTGCACTAGGGCTTCGAAAACACAATTCAGCAATAGAGACAATCTCTGCCCACACCAGTCTTACCATCTAGAAGGAGACTGACATCAGAATAAGTAAAAAGGCATCAATATAAATAAATAGAATTATATACATATATACATAAGTACTGTGGGACAGGGGAAAGGCCAAAGGGAGCAAGTTGAGGTGACATGGAAGGGGGGGAGCTAAGGAAAGGGGGCGATTAGACTGGGAAGGTCTCATGGAAGAGGTGAGCCTTCAGTAGGGCTTTGAAGGGGGAAGAGTGATTGTTTGGCAGATTTGAAGAGGGAAGTTGTTCCAAGCCAGAACTACGACATGGACCAGGGGTCTGCACTGTGAAAGGCAAGATCAAGGCACAGTTAGAAGGTTAGCACCAGAGGAGTAAAGTGTGAGGGCTAGGATGGAGAAGGAGAGAAGATATTGTGGAAGGTGACACCGGCAGGATTTGGTGATGGATTGGATATGTGAGGGGAATGGGTGAAAAAGAGACCGGAGTCAAAGATGACACCAAGGTTGTGGGCTTGTGAGATGGAAAAGATGGTTGTGCCATCCATAGTGAGGGGAAAGTTTGGGAGAAGATAGATTGATTTATTAAATGGAGAAAGCTGTGAGTGGAATTTGTTGGGTTGAGGTAAAGGGAAGCTGACTTTCTATTTTCTTGGATTCTTTTTGGTGTGTCAAGCTAAATGTGTTAACAATATAGTTTGATGATTGACTTCAAATTGCCGGGTATGGGGACATTCATTTTTGTCAATGACTTTTAGGCATTTCAGGCTGGATAATTTGATATATGAACCTTTTCTAAGATTATAAACTGAGCCTCTGATGAAATAGTAACAAAAATACATATTTCCTGCTATAAATGTGGCTATATCACATGTCTACCCAGTAAAACCTAAAACGAAAAGCACCAAAAGGGATCATAATTTAAAAGGCAACCTTAAATGTTCTGGAACAAATCAAAGCAATTCTGTATTTTAATAGGAATCACAGTAGGGATTCCATTTAATAAACCAAATCCAGTATACTAAGAAGTTATGAAATTCTCTAAGAAATGAAATTACAATTGGAGTAAATTCTTCTTGTCAGTATTCTATAGGAAGTGAGAAGTCTGAAGCTAACACAATATAATACATTTCAGAAATTAAAAATTTTATGCATGAGTTCATTTTAATCCCTATTTGTAAGAATGATTCCATAGTTCTATAGGAAGGCATCACAAATGCATCATCAAGGTAATGATTTGCCTCAATTCATGTTTTTAAGCAACACTTCCTCAAAAGAAAAGCTACTTGATTTTGTTTAATAACTATAGAAGTACCAGTCATGTGGCCTAATAGAAAAAGCACAGTACTGGGTGCAAGAGAAAGCTAGTTGTGGGAAGGAAATGTGTCTGTTTATTTTTATATTGTATTCTCCCAAATGCTTAGTACAATTCTCTGAATTCAGTAAGTTCTCAATAATACAACTGAATGAATTCCATTCCAGTCTCTGCCACTTGTCTGCTGTGACCTTAGGTAAGTTACTTTACATTTCTATGTCCCAGGTTCCTCATCTATAAAAGGGGGTCACAGACTGTATGCCTAAGTGGGACAGGGACTGCCTGATCTGATTCCATTGTATCTATCCCTGTCTTTAGCACACATAGTAAGGGCTTAACAATGTTATAATTATTATTATTAGCCATAGAAGAGATGAGATGAAAATCAAAAGATGAAGATGGTGTGGATTTATATAAGGTACATTTCATAAGTGTATTACTATGTTGACAAGTGAGTCTTTGTTGTTGACAATTCATATCAGAGCTTAAATACTGAAAAATAATATTCAAATAAAGACCTCCAAGGCAGATCAAATTCCAGTAAACCGAGAATTTGCTTTTGAAACTAAATCTCTTTTGCAGGGTTTAACAAATACATGGAGATAGACCTCATCCAGGTTATCTCCTTTCTGTTTCTGTTTTAATGTTTCTTAACTGTACAAGATAAATATGTATTGAAATAATTACACCTATTTTAACAGTCACATAGTTACAAATCCATTAGCACTAATTAAACAGTTCAACTATTTTACTGAAAACTGAGATTATGCTAACGGCAATTCACTAAACTTTGTAAAGTTTTGGAAGTTTCTGATTAATGTGAGAAAAAAAGATTCTACTACTAACTACAAATTATTTTTGATCATTTTGGTGTTCTGCATACAGTAAGCTCTCAGGGTTTTTAATGGTTTTGTTAGATTAGAGCTTAGTTCAGTGCTAAGTACTTATTACTGTGCTCTGCACATAGTAAGTTCTCAATAAACACCACTGGTTGATTAGATTAGGTGGGTTCTTATAGTTTAAATATTTCTTTTTGTAGTTATTCACAGATCATGCACTTTCTCCTTAGAACAGCTATGCATAAAATGGTTGTTTACATAGAGTAAAAACCAATCTTTTTCTTTAAAAAACAATCTTCACTAATTAAAGAAGCCATGGAGATAACACTGAATTGGGAACCAGAAGATATAGGTATTAATCAAGGTTTGATCACTTGTCTGCTATGTGATCTTGGTCAATTCATACCTATGTGCCTCAGTTTCCTCATTTGGGGATTAAATAAATGTTCTTCCTCCCCCTTAGAGAGAAACTTATATGGGATAGGAACTGTATCTAATTTGGTTATCCTCTAGACTGTAAACTCATTTTTTTGGGGGAGTGGGGATATATCTGCCAACTCTACTGTACTCTCCCCAGCATTTAATACTCTATCCACAATAACAACTCAACAAATACTACCACTGATTGATTGCTTTGAATCTAGCTCAGTGCCAAAGTCCTTGGCCCATACTAAGTGATTAAAATGAGGTATCATTATTATTATAATTATTCATACCATTTACAACTCCATTGTAAAAAAATTTTGAAAAAGCTTAATTATAAAATTTTCCAAATGTAGCACAGTTGGCCCAAACTCACTGTTTCAACTCAGACTGTAGTATTTGATTATATCCTTGTGTTCCCATCTGAACCTCCTATTTGGACCAAATATTGCCCTAATTTTCATGTGAGTCAGATGTCCTGGGGCCTCACCTGAACCCAAAACCAGCCTTGCCAAATTCTAGGATATTTCATAGGCAGTGAGGTGAGAAGGGAAGGATACAAGTTGGAAAATCCATGCCATGTACTGTATTTACATCAAGACTCTCAAGAAAGACTTGATGAAGAGATCATGGTACAGGATTCGACAAACATCACTGCTCATTTATGGTATCTGTCTCATAACACAATTTTAGCACCGGTTTGATTCAGGTCATAGAATGAGTTTTTCATTGCACAATTCCTTTCCAAATAACTTCCTCATGCAGTACTAGTAAACCTGATTGGCTTGTATGTACTCAGTGTTTAGTGCAGTGCTTGGCACATAGTAAGCACTTAAAAAGAAAGTATCTGTGATGAAAAGATGGAGAAGCAAACTTTGGGGGTTGTTGAGGAGTGGGAAGATGTTCTCAGAATTATTTTTTTTAGGTTAATGATGAGTGACAGAGTGAAATTTGGTTCAGAGCTACACCAGAACATAAGCTCTGAGACAAATTAGTCTCTGCTGCACTAGAAGAGAGGGGTGAAGAAGTCAGTCAGGGATTAGGGGAAACCCCTGGCTGGGTGCCAATCCATTATGCCAGATGATGGCTCCAATACTGTCATCTCTTTATCTACCCAGGGCTTAGTACACTACATGGCACATAGTAAGCACTTAGCAGGTGCCATAATTATTATGTGGTGGCTTCTTTAATAGCTCTACCAATGCACCATACTCCTAGGACACTGTAGGAATACCCCCGGGCTCCAAAGGTTTTCTTTCAATGACTTCAAATGATATTTTGGCCAGCTAATAATAATTCATAATTTCACTGGTAGTTTAATAACAAAAGAGACTGGAATCTGAGGATTAGCTAAATGATGCAAGTGCTCTGCAATGGATAATTAGACCAAACTGGATTGGTATATTTGGTGGATTTTTCAGAGTGAGGAGATGTGGACCGACATCACAAAATAACCAGGAAGCAGAATAAGGATGGACTGGAGAGGCAAAGAGGCTGATTCAATAATAAGAAAAATAATAATAATAATAATGATAGCATTTGTTAAGCACTTACTATGTTCTGAGCATTGTTCTAAGCACTGGGGTAGATAGAAGGTCATCAGGTTGTCCTACATGGGGCTTACAGTCTTAATCCTCATTTTACAGATGAGAGAACTGAGGCACAGAGAAGTGAAGTGGCTTGCCCAAAGTCACACTGCTGACAAGCAAGTGGCGAAGCAGGATTAGAACCCACGACCTCTGACTCCCAAGTCCAGGCTCTTTCCACTTATCCATGCTGCGCACACAGCTGGACTTGCCCAAAGGACAGGGGAAGAACTCCCTGCTTCTGAAAGGAGGTGATGGGTACCAATGAACCCGGGACCGGCAGGGGCCCTGTTGGCAATGATCCACTCGCCGGGAAGAGACGAGAGCGTTGGCAGCACAACAAACATTCCTTCGAGGCTCGAAGGAGTGATCCTTTCCCTCCATCCCCAAACCACGCACCCACCACGGGTCAGTGGCGGCAAGACCAGCGAGTTGAAACCCAGCCTAGGAAGGTTCTCTTTATATAGACCCTCGTCTGGAGACGTGGCCCGCCAGACTGTGAAGTGAGCTAGATTAGTGGATATACATTTGGATAGGGAGAAGAGATGGATCCTGGAAATATTGTGGAGGAAAAACCAACAGCAATCTTGTGATAGACCATATATGGAGAGAGACAGAGGAAAGAATGCCAAAGTTACAGGCTTTAGAGTCAGGGAGAATGGTGGTGGTGTCAATGGTAATGGGAAAGTTAAGAGGAGAAGAGTATTTTTGATGAAAGATGAGGAGTTCAGTTTTGAAATGTTTTGAAATGTCAATGGGACTTCTACGTAGAACTGTTCTAGGAGGCAGGAGGAGAATGCAGAGAAAGAGAGAGATCAGAGCTAGCAAGGTAGATTTGGGAGTCATCCACATATAGATAGTTGGAATAGGGAATGCAGATGAAGATTCCCCAGGACAGGGTCGATTGAGAAGATAAAGGAACTCAGCTAAAGTCTGAGGTCCCCATGTCAGCAGGTAGAAAGCATCAGAAGATCTGACAAACGATATAAGAAGGATTGGTCAGAAAGGTAAGAATGGAAACTAGAAGAGTAGTCTATCACAAAAACAAACAAAAACAAGGGTATTCAGTGTTTCTAGGAGAAACAATATCAAATTATATCTGACAGATGAAAAGTCGAGGAGTTCACAAACTGGTTTGGGTTGTTTTTCAATGGTAATTAGTGTACATGTGGTAGGAAAATTGTTGCCAATTCATTCTATAAAAAAGGATATTTTATGGCAGTTTTCTTGTTACTCTCCATTTCTGATAAGGTCCTAGGTTGTATTTTCTTCAATATGTTGATATCCAACAATGACAATTGTTCCTGTCCAGAGTAAAAAGTCTGGCAGAAGTCCACAGTGGTGTTAAATTCCATATAATAGTCAATTATAATAGTTAATAATAATGATAATGATGGTATTGGTTAAGCACTTACTATGTGCTAAGCACTGTTCTAAGCACTGATAAAAGTTTTATATTGAAATGACCATTCCAATTAAATATAAGCTTCATTTATATTCTTAATGACCTTCCTGCATTGTAAAATTCTCACCTAGTATCTTTGAATTTCTTGAGCTAATAACATCAGATTGTCAACAGTTACATGTTTTACTATGTAAAATATTTCTAATATATCTCTTTCCAGACATTTAGTAATCACCAAGTTTAATTCCTCCTTCCTATTTCCCTTCTTTCCAATTATCTCCTTTTCAGCATTTTAGCCTAAATTATCCCAACCTGTGTTCCTTCACTCATCTCTTTCAACTTTAAATCTGTTTGCTATTCCCAATAGCAATTTATATCAATTTTTAAGTAATTCAGTGCTTTGCCTATAAGACTGCAACCTTCCACATCCACAAATTATTTTCTAATCTTTGTCTCTCAAACTCTGCCTAGACTTGTCCCTGAATGCTTCTGTATACATTCGTTCATCCTGCATCTCTTCAATCCTTTTTCCAATTCAGCACATTGAATGCTATATATTAGATCATACGTTCATATCTCTCTCCTGCCTTCTTCACTTTCTTGTCATTTAACAACAGTCTGTTAGTGAAATGTTCCCCTTTGTGGCAAAGTTACAGATTGAAGAGAAGTTCACTTGGTAGACAAATGAAAAAATAAAAGGAAAAAGTCAATAAAATCACTATTTGAGAATCAGCCTCTTTTTCAAATGCATTTTAACCTTAATTATTGAGGCTTGTTTTAAATGTTAATTCTATAAACAGTATTTAAATAATTATAACATTAAAAATGTCATGTACTTTTATCCTCTTACACTCATCTAAGAATGTGTTTGCATTTTTCTGTAAAAGTACTCTATATAAAATGTTAAATTTACCTGAAGAGATTGTTAAGTGCTTACTATGTGCCAAGCATGTTCTAAGCACTGATAAAAGTTTTCTATTGAAATGACCATTCCAATTAAATATAAGCATTATTTATATTCTCAATGACTTTCCTGAATTTTACACTTCTCACCTAATATCTTTGAATTTCTTGAGCAAATATTCTATTTTTATATAATACAAATCATACTTTTATAATATAAATTATATTTTTCACAAGTTCTGGGCCAACTTAAAAGACTACATAGCTAGTTCATTTGAATGTTTAAGGTGTAGTTAAAAGAAGCCAAAGGGTTCATCATTAAACAATTGAACATCATCTTCAATTCAATCCCACTGTGATTGTGTTATAATTTGCTCTGCCCTCTATTTGCATATTACTGTCTTCAAGATTACTGAATGAGAGAAAATGTAGTTAATAATGTCATCACTTGAAATGGGTTCTTATAAACAATTCCTGAGATCTGAATGTGCCTGTAAGAGACTGGCAGCAAAGAAGCATTTATTGGGGGAACTTCGGGGTTTAACACTGAGAAGCTAAACTAAGTGTTGATTCAATGACGACCTTCAAATACATACATTCTTAGGAGAATTTTGCAGACTATTTTGCTTACTATTTCTTCAAATGACCAAATAAGAAGAAATGGGCTTAAGAATTACTTCATTTAGATATTAAAAAAGTAATAATAAACCAGGTGATAAGAATATTTAGAGAAAAGTGATTCCACCTCTTCTAGAGACCTTTGAAAAAATAAATAACTATTGGTCTTTTAGGTGGTAAACCAGTTAATTTATCAAGGTCTCTGCCAGGTTTATGACATTCAGTTCCCTAATAATTATCCCAATGTTGAAAAAATATCTGTTTTTAAAAAATCCAATATTGAAACATAGCCAATAAAATTATAAATATAATACATGTAGAATGTAATAGTCTATTTTGTCTTTGGACAAAAAGGTCCATGCATTTACAAATTTGGGGAAGTGACGGAGTTGATCAAAATAAATTATGATTTACCTATCTCAAGATCAGCTCTCTGATCTCTAACTGCATCATGTTTAGTGAGTCAAAGATCAGGGGGAAGTGATTAAAACTGGGAATTTCCATTTCTGACCAGAAACTTGATGGAAATGTAATGCTACAAAGTATATAGATAGAATGTCTTCAGTGTTCTATTCACAAAGCCACTTAGCATTAGTTATGCCATAAAGTCCACCCCATTTTATAACCTCAGTAGTCTACCTCATTGACTTGGACCACTATATGGAGATGCTGGTGCCACCATTATCATTTCACTGTCCTTCTTTTCAAATTTTATAACTTTACCTAGTCCATAAGCTTGCTGTGGGCAGAGAATGTGCTTATGTTATATTTTACTCTACAAAGCACTTACTGCACACTGTAAGCACTCAATAGGTATGATTGATTGATTAAAAATATGCTGTTACCATTATTAAAATATGGTATGGGCTTCCAATGACTGCCTAAACATTAATAATGAATATAGATTAGCTTCTGTGACTAATCCAATAATTAGACAATATCAGACTACATAAGGGGTTATACTCCCAACTTTTTTTTAATGGCATTTATTAAGCACTTACTGTGTCTTAGACACTCTACTAAGTGCTGGGGATAATAATGCATGTGTGAATTTGAATATAATTTATATTATATGTTATTACTGCAAGTGCAATAATCATAAATGAGTTTTAAACATGTATTCTCTCAGATAATAGATATAAAATGACTCACATATGCAGTAGTAATAGTAGTTACGGTATCACTTTTTGAACATCCACTGGTTGCAATGTATTAATGCTTGTGCCATATTCCTTGCTCACAAGGAGATTCCATTATAACAAGGGAGACAGACATAGAAATATTTACAAACAGAGCAGTCAAAATAAATGATTGAATAAATGTATATTTGTTAATGCTGAGAAGTAGCAAGGCCTGCTGTTTAGAGCATGGGCCTGGAAGTCTAATCCCAGCTCCACCACTTGTCTGCAGTGTGACCTTGGGCAAGTAATTTCCATTCTCTATGCCTCAGTTACATCATCTGTAAAATGGGGATTTAAACTGTGAGCCCTATGTAGGACATGGACCTTGTCCAACCTAATTACCTTGGATATACCCCAGTAGTTATTGCAGTACCTACCATAAAATAAGCACTTAAAAAAATTAGTGCAAGTATATAATATGTTACACTTCAGGAATCCCTTTAGGCCACTACTGCTCTTACTGGCAGTCACCTCTCTACATGAAACACCAACTCAGTTAAGGAATTTCGGCACCAAGCTGTCATGTTACACTTGGATATAGCTTAAAGCTACCCTGAGGTTACTCCAATCTGGGTTACCAGTCTATGCTGTCATGTGGGTGGTGTATGTTATTTCTAGCTCTTCCAATTTCTGCCACTTACTATGGAGATGTTCTCTGATTCCAGTTTATGTGCCTTTGTTTTCTCAGTTGTTTGTCAACATGATTATTGTCTAACACTAAATCCAATTTGTATTTTTTCTTTCAAAATATCAACTTTTAGATTTAGAAGACTTTGAACCTTGAGATCAAGCCTAAGGCTATTAACTAGGACCCAAATCAGTCATTTCATATATAGGGAAACCAAGGAAAATGTGAGATTATAAACTCAAGGCAGGTGCCATTGATAGTTCTTTGAAAACCACAATGGCCATGGCCAAACCAGATTCACAAATAAGACAATTGTCTGTGAAGCATGGGCATTTTGAGTCCAAGTTTCTTTATCCTTTTCTTTATCCTTCGTCCTTTTATCCACAGCATTTCTGTCAGACCTATTTTGACAGAATATTTACAATTTACTGTGACCTTACAGTGTCATGTTAATATCAATTAGTTTTTATCATTTCAAAATGAAATATTAGAAAAACAATTTCTGTACACAAAAGATTTAATATAAAAAAAGGGAACAGGTTTTGGAGAGGCACTATTCTACGCAACATAAGTTTTATTATTAGATGGACAGAGTTAAAGTCAAGATAATACTGAAAGGAGTGCAAGCTGTTAACTTCACAGTGATTAATGACAAGAAACATATCAAGCATCTAAGAGTTGAGAACCCATTAACGTAGGAGAAAACTGAAAAAGCCAGAGGGAAAAAATGTCACACCAACAAAAGGAGGTAAGGAAGAAATGTGCTGCTGCTCTTTCATTATAACTTGATGTGTTCCTAAAACCATGCTAAAATGTCGAAAGCATTTAAATTACTGTTCACTGTGGTAAATATCTTAATAGTCTTACAATAAGAATGAAGAAACTAGAAGAGTAAGCAATTACAGTAAAAATAAGAAACAAGAGTTGTCATTAAAGGGGCACAAATAATTTGAACATGTACCTATAATAATTCATTTTATAAATGTTACAAAATTTAAAGATTTTAAATATTATGTGGTTTTAAATATTAATCAGTGGTAATCATTGAGCACTTGCAATGTGCACAGCATTGTACCAAGTGCTTGGGAGAGTACAATACAACAGAAATAGCAGATAAATTCCCTGCCCATAATGAGATTACAGTCTAGAGGACTAAACAGAGGATCTGTTAAAAAAAAAAAAAAAGAGGAATGTGCAAGATTATGGACTACTGAATATCCAAAATGTTCAATAAGAACATTTGAGTTACTTTTGAGGAATGTTCCTTGCTGATCCTTTCCAGATTTTTACTTTTTTAAAAATGGTATTTGTTAAGTGTTTACTAGGTGCCAGATACTGTACTAAACACAGGGATAGAAACAACTTAATCAGTATGGACAGAGTTCATGAACCACATGGGGCTCATACAGTCTTAATCCTCATTTTTACAGATAAAGTAACAGAAGCACAGAGAAGTTAAATGGCTTTCCCAAATTCACCCAGGAGGACAAGTAGTGGATCCATGATTAGAACCTAGGTCTTCAGATTCTCAGGGCCATGTATCAGCTGTGTGGCTTTGGGCAAGTCACTTAACTTCTCTGTGCCTCAGTTACCTCATCTATAAAATGGGAATTAAGACTGTGAGTCCTACGTGGGACAACCTGATTAAATTGTATCTATCTACCCCAGAGCTTGGCACAGTGCTTGGCACATAGTAAACACTTAACAAATACTATCATTATTATTATAATGCATTATTATTCATCATAGAATTGTGATTTTAAAATAAATCTGCATAAATCAAATGGAAATGCACTAGGCTAACAATCAATGGTATTAATCGAGTGCTTACTGTGTGTGTAGCACTGTATTAGGGTTTGAGAGAGTATAATACAATAGAGTTAGTAATAATAATAATGTTGGTATTTGTTAAACGCTTACTATATGCAGAGCACTGTTCTAAGCACTGGGGTAGATACAGGGGAATCAGGTTGTCCCACGTGAGGCTCACAGTTAATCCCCATTTTACAGATGAGGTAACTGAGGCACAGAGAAGTTAAGTGACTTGCCCACAGTCACACAGCTGACAAGTGGCAGAGGCGGGATTCTAACTCATGACCTCTGACTCCCAAGCCCGGGCTCTTTCCACTGAGCCACGCTGCTTCTCTAGACAAAGTCCCTGCACACAACAGGCTTACAATCTAGTGGGAGAGACAGACATTAATATAAATTAAAGCTATGTACATAAGTACTGTTGGGTGGGACAGTTATTAAGTACCTATAGGGCATAAATGTAGAATGGAGAGTGAGTTGTGGAAAAGAGGACTTAATTGGGGAAGGCCTTTTGGAAAGATGTGACCTAATAATGCTCTGAAGGTGGGGAATTGTCTCTTTATGTTGTCGAATTGTATATTCCAAGCGCTTAGTACAGTGCTCTGCACATAGTAAGTGCTCAATAAATACTTTTGAATGAATGAGAGTAGAGGTCTGGTGTATATAGAGGGGAAGTCATTCCCTCAAGAGGGAGGACATAAGAAGGGTCTTTGCAATGATTCAGATGAGATTGGGGTGCACAGTGAGTAGGCTTTTTTTTTGTTTTGCTGTCTCCACCTTTTACACTGTGAGCCCATTGTTGGAAAGGGATTGTCTCTATCTGTTGCTGAATTGTACATTCCAAGCGCTCAGTACAGTGCTCTGCATACAGTAAGCACTCAATAAATACTATTGAATGAATGAATGAAATATGGTTGAAAGAATGAATGAATGAAAGGCTGAGCTGTAATAGGAGATCAGTGTGGTAAGGTTGGAGGGGAAAAGCCAATTGAGTGCTTCAAAGCAGAGTAAGGATATTTTGATGTGGATGGGGATGGGCAACGACTGGAGGTTCTTGAGTTGGGAAATAGATGGGGTAGACAGAGAAACAGTGTTGCTCAGTGGCAAGAGCCCAGGCTTGGGAGTCAGAGGTCATGGGTTCTAATCCTGGCTATGCAGCTTGTCAGCTGTGTGATCTTGGGTAAGTCACTTAACTTCTCTGTGCCTCAGTTCACTCATTTGTTAACTGGCGATGAAAGCTGTGAGCCCTACATGGGACAAAACTGATGACCTTGTATCTACCCTAGTGCCTAGAACAGTGCTTGGCACATAGTTTTTTTTTTTTTTTAGGTCTTCCCAGACTGAGCTACCCCCTTTGTCCTCTGCTCCGCCTCCACCCTCTGCTCCTCCCCCTTTCCCCTTCACCTCTCCTCAGATGAGCCCCCTTTCCCTCTGCTCCTCCTCACCTTCCCTCCCCACCCTCTGCCCCCCTTCCCCTCCCCTCCCCTAAGCACTGAGCTCATTTGTATATATTATTTATTACCCTATTTATTTTGTTAATGAGGTGTACATCCCCTTGATTCTATTTATCGTGATAATGTTGTCTTGTTTTTGTTTCATTCTGTTTTGCTCTGCCATCTGTCTCCCCCGATTAGACTGTGAGCCCATCATTGGGCAGGGATTGTCTCTATCTGTTGTCGAAATGTACTTAATTTCAAGCATTGTTCTAAGCACTGGAATAAATATAATCATCAGGTTGGTATTTGTTAAGCACTTACTATGTGCCAAGCACGGTTCTAAGCGCTGGGGTAGATACAAGGGAATTAGGGAATTAGGTTGTCCCACGTGGGGCTCACAGTCTTCATCCCCATTTTACAGATGAGGTAACTGAGGCACAGAGAGGTTAAGTGACCTGCCTATGGTCACATAGCTGACAAGTGGCAGAGAGGGGATTAGAACCCATGACCTCTGACTCCCAAGCCCGGGCTCTTTCCATTGAGCCAAGTTGCTTCTCTAAGGTGAGAATTATCTCTAATATGAGATAAGCTTGGACACATATCCCACATGGGGGTCAGAGTCTTAATCCCCATTTTACATATAAGATAACTGAGGCACAGAAAAGTGAAGTGACTTGCTCAAGGTCAAACAGCAGACACTAGGCAGAGCTAGGATTGCAACCCTCATCCTCTGACTCCCAAGCCTGTGCTCTTGCCACTAGATCATGCCGCTTCTATAATATTACTACTCCAATACTACTACCACCCACCACCACTACTTCTACAAGAATTGTTGAATAAAAATGGCTGTGCCCTCGTGAACATACACAATACAATCAAGCTAGCATTGGCATTTTTGGAGTGCTCACTTTGTGCGAGCACTGTGCTAGTACTTGGGAGAGTACAACCGAGTTGGTTAGAGATGTTCCATCCCCATAAGGACCTATTCAAATTTCTGTAAACTGATTTGGTAGAATCAGCTATGTGTTACACAATGACAGAAAATCTAAAGAAAGCCAAAGAGAAAAAAGGAAGTTTAAGGTCCTACCTCAGAGAAGCCTAAAAGGAGCAATAATCTATAGGGCAACACAGAGCCTGAGTACTGCATAGACTTCTGTTAACTAGGCAGAGTATTGTACAATGAACCAAAGGTGCATAAAGAGTTAGAAAAATCAAATAGGGAGGTCCACAATAACCTTTGGGAGATGATCAAATGGATGGAGGCAGCATGGTATTAGATTCCAGACCAAACTAAAGTTCTCAGAGGTTTAGTCTGTCCATCCTTTTCTATGTTTGTGACACCTGAACTCCCACAGATACAATATCCTTGAAAAGTCTTATCGGCAATAGTCCATCAACATTACAGTACACACTGTTTGCAGAACACTGTCCTAGGAATATAGTAGGATTAAAAGAAATGATCTCCACCATCAAACAGCTTTCAAACTAGTGGGGAACCTCAAAAGCACAGTACAAACAAGAAAAGTAATATAGAGAATAGCAAATATATAGCTAAAGGCAATGGGGTGTTGTGAGTTTTAAAATTTAAAGATAGAGGTGTCATGAAAGTGTTGACATGGAAGCTGGGGAAAAAGGAAGGGCGATTAAAAATTGAACAGAGAAGACTACCTGGAGAAAATGTAACTTCAGAAAGACTTTGAGGTTAGGCTGTTAAATATGAAGAGGGGAATCCTAGCCATGGAATTCTGAGTATGAAGACTCAGATGACAGCAACAGGAGAGATAAGAGCACAGCACAATGAGTAGATTCGTTTGGGGAGGAATAAAAAGAGCAAGTTGGGGTGTATGGGAGAAAAGCATTGTAAAATAGTAAAGACAGTGCTGATTGAGTGCGTTAAAGTTAGTGGTTTGGAGCTTCACACCTTACAAGTTATATTCAACATCAGATGACTTGACAGGGTCACAAATAATGAGTTCCTATAAAAAAGTCTGTCTTTTATCATTGAAACTCGATCCACCTCAACCCAGTGCTCACAACTGGGCCATATGAGGAGACAGGACAACAGTAGGACACCCAAACAGATGCTCTGTGGTGAGCTAAAACTGGGAAAATAAAGGCAATAATCAGTGGAATCAGACAAAAATGAGCTATGTAACTTACACACAAAGATTGTTCTCTGAAGATGGTGAAGTGTGGAGTTCAAGGGTCACAGAAAGAATATAATTTTATTCTGAAACTTTTCTGGTCCCTTTCGACCTAATTGAAATGATATATCATGCTCTAGCTACTCTAGCTATAGCTTAATGTCTATCTCCCTCACTAGATTGTAGAGGCCTTGAGGGTAGGAATCATGTCTACCAATTCCAATGTATTCTCCCAAGCTCTTAGTACAGTAGTCTGTACATTGTAAATGCTTAATAAATACCTTTGATTGATGACTGATGAACATATATAATACTGACAACATTACCAAATGAACACTGAGAGAAGCAGCAATATTAGGAACCCAACCTATGGTCATTTAGTTTGAAAAGTGGTAATGCTTGGAAGATCTCAGGTGAAACCTTGCTTAATTACTGACTGAAACAGTCCATATAGCAGCAACTGTAATGACCTTCGGAAAGAAACTTGACTTCTCTGTGCCTCAATTTCTTCAACAATAAAATGGGTATTTAATATCATGTGAGCCCCATGTGGAACATGGACTGTGTCTAACTTGCACAGTACTTGACATATACTGAGCACTAAACAAATACCATAAAACAGCAGTACAAGTTTGATTATGTACACACTAGGAAGTGGGCAAAAAATATCACAGGGTTTCCTCCCTCTCTAGACCATAAGCTCATTATGGGCAAGCGACATATCATTAATTCCTATTGTATTATACTCTCCCAGACACTTAGTACAGTGTTCTGAACTTCTCACTCTAGGCTTCAGGGCTCTCCATCATCTTGCCCCCTCCTTCCTCTCCTCCCTTATCTCTTTCCACTGCCCACCTCCTCACCGTCCCCCATTCTCGCCTATCCCGCCGTCGACCCCTGGACCACGTCCTCCTACAGTCATGGAATGCCCTCCCTCCTCACCTCCACCAAACTAATTCTCTTCCTCTCTTCAAAACCCTACTTAAAGCTAATCACCTCCAGGAGGCCTTCCCAGACTGAGCTCCCCTTTTCCCTCTGCTCTCTCTACCCCCCCCCCCCTTCACCTCTCCACTGCTAAACTCTCCTTTCCTCACTTTCCCTCTGCTCCTCCCCCCTCCCTTCCCTTCCCCTCAGCACTGTACTCGTCTGCTCAACTGTATATATTTTCATTACCCTATTTATTTTGTTAATGAGAGGTACATCACCTTGATTCTATTTGCTATTGTTTTAATGAGATGTTCATCCCCTTGATTCTATTTATTGCTATTGTTCTTGTCTGTCCGTCTCCTCCGATTAAACTGTAAGCTCATCAAGGCAGGGACTGTCTCTGTCTGTTACCGATTTGTACATTCCAAGCACTTAGTACAGTGCTCTGCACCTAGTAAGCGCTCAATAAATACTATTGAATGAATGAATGAATGCATGATTAAGTGTTCATTAAATATGAAAGATTGATTGAAGGAAATTACATATATCCTCGGTATCACATAAATTTGCAGGGGAATATGTCAGAAGACTAATATCTTTCCACTTTATCCTATGAATTAGAAAGAGTCAGATTTTATTTTGCCTTAAAAATGAACCCTTGCTTGTTACTTTGTTCCTGGCACTTGGTTTATTCATCATTTATATTACCTTCTGACAGGCCATCACAAAGCTTCCATCTATAAATTTTGTCTCACTGTGGCACCAAAAACACTTCAAAATTTTGTGCCAGCTTTACGTCCCTGATGACCATAGCAGGGTGTACCCAGTTTTGTCCCAAACTATTATTGGGACAATGATGCAGCTTAAGAAGGATGTCAGTCTAAGAGATTTTATATTCATAAAATGAATTTGTTCTTAAATTACTCAGTCCCTTATGAGTGCTGGACACCATTCAAAACTCAGGGGAGTACAAAAGAAGCAAAACACTTCTTTGCCTACCTCTAGTTTAAAATTTAATGGAGGTGTTTCCAATCAGAAACTTTTTCAATCTTAAAAAAATTCCCTGGTATTTCCTCATTTTCATATTTTTTTCCTAAAGATTTTATTAAAGATCAGCTAATGAAGTCAATTTCCTGCCACATACATTAGCCACTATTTTTTTTAAAGGCATTTACTATGTGCCACTAACACTGGGGAAGATACAAGATAATTTGTTTGGACACAGTCTCTGAACAACATGGAACTCTAAATAGGAGGGTGTAGAATGAAATCCCTGTTTTTACAGATGTGGTAACTGAGGCACAAAGAAGGTAAGCTACTTGCCTAGGTTATATAGCCAAGATTAGACTAAGTTCTGTGACTCCCAGGCATGTCCTCTATACTGCTGCCCCTTTAAATCATCCATAGGAGTTTTGGTAGAAACTGAAGATGATCAACTCAAAGAGGAGAAAATTTGGTAATCTATTTTAGATTTCTGTAAACTTATAGTAATTGACTTTAATGACTAAATTTGCCCTATAAGGGGTACTTGAAAATAACCAAAAATAGACATATTGGAATTTTTAAGTTAAGCGGAAAGCCTATGAGAAACAGGGACTTTCTTTTATCTTATTTTATATCTACCTCAGTGCTTAGTAGAATGTTTGGCATATTAAGTTCTTAAATCCCATATATTATAATTATTAGTTTATGATGAGATTATGACCAGTTCCACTGGCCAACACTCATTGGAGAGGGAGGAGGAAGCCATGAGAATCATTCCATGTTGATCATCTCTAAGGAAGTGTAAATATGTAGTTGAACCAAAGAGAGAGAAGCAGAGAGGCCAGAAAATTGGAGAAGAGAGTTCTCAGCCAACTTGGAGATGAGCAGTAGTAAGCTTGAGCCTGGAAGAACAAGATAGGGAAAGTTGTGCTCTAGACTGCAAGCTCTTTGTAAGCATGAAACATAGTAATTCTTTTATATCATCCTTTCCCAAGCACTTAGTTCAATGCCATGATCACAATAAGCACTTAATAAATACCACTGATGATTTATGACTTGATCCTGGCTGGTACATGGGACCCAAAGAGGGATTGGACATGATTGAAGATGAGGGTTTGGATAGGCTGGAAGTACCAGGTCCAGTGCCTCAGACTCTGAAAAACCAAGGTTCCTGCTCTTGGGAGAAAGAAAGAGAATTCTGCATCTGAATGACTCAGAAGGGTGAGAATGGAACATAAGAAAAGGAAGAATGACCAGGAGAACGTGAATCCCAGGACGCCTACCAGAAGAATGAAAGGTCTTGAGTGGACAAGTACTAGATCCTGGGAAATGCAGTCTGAACCACACTTGTTTTATTGTTACCTTGTTAAGAAACCATTAAACGATAATTAGTTCATAAATTGTGGTGTCTGACTGCAGTAGAGGCAGGAGGAGAAACTCCATTTACTAGAAAGACACTGGACCAGGGACTCTCTGGGAACAGGGAGGAGCACTTCTATAGCAAGATTCCTGAAGTCAGCTCCTGTTGGCTATATATAGGTATAGGCTAGGCCTTGAATACTCCCACATCTTCTGGGAGATACCTGGGCTTCAGTCATGGATAGGTTACAAGAACCTCTGGAGCACTGATCAGGTTCCCCCAAATCTGTGTAAGAATGAGAAGCTAATAGGAGATTTACTGGAGATCAGACACTCTTCCATCTCTCCCACACACCTCCTCCCCACAAATATATACTGTTCCTCCACAGATACCTCCAATCTTTAGATCTCATCTAAATTTCTCAAATAATCATGCACCATTTATTCTTCAGACCCCAACTACATTCATTCATTCATATTTATTGTGCACATACTGTGTGCAGAGCACTGTAGTAAGCACTTGGGAAAGTACAATACAGCAATAAAGAGATATAATCCCTTCTCACAATGAGTTTACAATCTTTCTTCCATTGATGACCAAATTGACACCCCAACACCACTTTCTCAAAGAGTTCATCTCATTTGCTCCCTTATCCCTTCTCCAATCTCATACCACAATAATAAAATTAATGTGCTTAATATTTATTAGAAGAAATTCAGATTTGAACTCACAATTGTAATGATATTAATAAGGGAGGAAAAGAAATCAGCGAACACCTTATTTTCTCAAGCTAGGAAATTTTGATTTCCTTATTCACCATGAAAATAAATGTAAATTTGACACCTATCTTTTCACACTGCTAAGACAGTAGTGTCCTTAATATCTTTTGTGTCACAGTGCTAAAAATTACTGTAAATGTGAGAGTAATCCATACATTTTTAAATGTGCTAATGAATTTGTAACCCATTTTTTAAAAATTCAATTGATATGTAGTAATTTCATCTACAATTACAGCATTAATCAGTAAGAGGAACAAATAGGTTATAAATGAGAAAATAATTTTACTTGAAAGGAATCAAGTGTAATGAGCTGGGGGATAATGGGTGGAAAGCCTAAGTAGGGAGGGAAAGAGTTGATTAAGTGTCTTAAAGCTGATGGTCAAGACTTTCTGCTTGATGTAGAGATGAATAGCTTTAAGGAGTGAGAGGGTGTGCACATAATGATTTAGAAAATGATTTAAGCATCAGAGTGAATTTGAATTGAAGAAGGGGGAGAAACTAAAAGAAGGGGGTCAGAGAGGAGATTGAATCAGAATTCAATCCATGACATGGCAACTGCCTTGATTAGAAGGATGACAGTTTGGATGGAGAGGAACAGATAGATTCAGAAAATACTGTAGAGAAAGCTTCAATGGGATTTGGTAACTGACTGGGATAGATAAAAGGTGGAGGATGATATATGGGAGATGAAATGATGACTTCAGTTTTGAGGTATCACTGGGATGTCTTGTGGAGATGTCTTGGAGACAACGCAGAACATGAGATTGCAGAGAGTTCAGGATTAGCGAAGAAATGGTAACTGAAGCTGTGGGTGTGAATGGGCTTCTTCAATTGATGGTAAACTTCTGGAGGACAAGTCTTTTCCTTTCTGTTTTCTCTCAATGCATAATAGAGTTTCCAGTCCAGCACAGGGGTTAGGATATGCTGTTATTAAATTCCAACATGAAAAATACAAGTAAAATAATATATTTTTATAACATGAACATTCATTCATTTATTTAATAGTGGTTATTGAGCGCTTACTATGTGCGGAGTACTTGCAATTTGTGGGTCCATAGTTGGATAGCAATAGTTGAAGCTATTCTTAGTTGAAGCAGCAGTGGAAAGAGTCCGGGCTTAGGAATCAGAGGTCATGGATTCTAATCCCGGCATGGCTACTTAGCTGTGTGACTTTGGGCAGGTCAATTAACTTCTCTGTGCCTCAGTTACCTCATCTGTAAAATGGGTATTAAGACTGTGAGCCCCCCATGGGACAACCTGATTACCTTGTATCCACCTGGTGCTTAGAACAGTAGTTGGCACATAGTAAGTGCTTAACAAATACCATCATTATTATTATTATAGCAATAAATATTCATCATGGATGAATTAATTTAAAGTTTCTGGTACCTACTTTGAAGATATTTTGTTTTTAATAGATTTTAGGTATTTCCTACTGGTTTAGTTTAATTCACTATGCATATGCTGCAGGCATTTATACCAAGGGATTTTTATTATATTGAAAATTTCAATTCAAAATAATACCAACAAATATATTGTAAGAGAATAATAAATAAATTAGTATAATGACTGATAATAAAATGAAATGGTGAAATGTTGATTTCTTTTCTTAAGGATATAGCATATATAAAATATCTTAAGGATATTTTAACTTAATCCACTATGCTCTGCGTAAAGAATTGTAATCATTCTCTTAGATGTAAATTTTAAGGTGTGTACTGTAGAGATCAATAAAATCTTCTACTTTAATAGAGGATCTCTAAACATAAAATATTGCTTTCAATTTTAAAACTAATTTTGAAGGCTAAAAGAAACCTATTTTAGAAGTCATTTCCCTTAAGAAAATATTCCTGATCAAAATATGTAAAGGATAGAATTGAAAGAAAACTATAGCTTTTATCTGCCACTGAATGTGGAGATAATCACAAAATTAACAAATATTTAGAAAGATATTCATAAAATGGAGATTTTTCTTCCTCCAAAAAATTCAGGTTCACACACTCAGAAAATGTATAGGCACTCAAAAAAAGGTTAATCCTGGAAAAAAACGTTCTAGGTGTATATTAAACATGCAGCAGTGGGCTTAACTTTTTGAAGCCATTCAGATCTAAATATTTAGAGTCTGTCCAAATTGTTTTACTTAGAAACATTCTTGAATACTTATTTTGCATTTTCTGTACTTAAAAATGAATTGGTACTAGCAAAAGAGGAAGCACTTTGAGTGTAGAGGTCACTTTATAAATTGGAGAAAAGAAAGCTACTGGAATTTGCAGTTGAATGCTTATGGAGATACCCAGAAAGATACCACAAAGGAACATGGCTTTAAGTGGGGCTGCCTTCAGTGATACACAAGCTGAAATTCCTGGACAATGCAAAAAAAATATTATTTAGATTTTGACCTCCTTGTGGGACAGGGACTGCCACCAAACTATATCTAACCTACTAACTCTGATTACTATATGTCAAAGTTCGGGCTTTGATGCATGTTTGAGGTGGACAAAGGACATGCAGTTACATATGTTGTGAATTGAAATTTGGTACAGTTTGGAAGGAGAGACCTCAGTTTTGAGGTGAGGGATTTGGGAGTTGACTTTATTCTGTAAAGAAAACCCAAAGGAAAGGAGGAAAAAAAAAATTCAAGACCAAATCTTGAAGGAATCTAGGAGGAATAAGAGAAGTTAATGAAGGAGATGCTAAAGGAAAGATTACATGATTAAAAATGAAATACATGCACATATATTCACTTAAGAGCAGTTACATACAATGCACAGGACTCATTGATTATGAGTACCTGCATAAAATTTATATGAAGATTCAAACTTCCTTTCATAATTTAAGATTATAAAATTGTCACAGAACTGGCATTTGAGTGAATCTGTTTCCAGGAATTACTTTTATATTTGCCTAATTATCAGAGATTCTTAGGTAAACACTCTCTATTGAGTTGCAAACATAGTTGTTGAGAATTGATTAAAATGCCCCCCATGTGATATTTGCCAAAATTAAATATAGTGACCCCACTAATTTCAAAGAATATCAGCAAAGGTATGAAAAAGAAGATGCTCTAAGGAATTAAAACTAGTCATAGGTTATGAGTGCCAGATTTGTAATCCAGAATACTAATTTTCATATTTTGCATTAACATATTGAATTAAGGTCATGATAATATGAATATAAAATCTAATTCATTACATTGTATTTATTGAGCATTCAACTTTATTGAGCATTTGAGAAGCAGCGTTGCTTAGTAGAAAGAGCATGGGCTTGGGAATCAGAGATCTTGGGTTCTAATCCTAGCTCCGCCACTTTTAGTTATGTGAATTTGGGCAAGACACGTAACTTCTCTGTGCTTCATTTACCTCATCTTTAAAATGGGGACTAAGACTGGGAGCCCCATACGGGACAATCTGATTACCCCAGTAATCAGATTGGCAAAATGTAAGTGCTTAACAAATACCATTATTATCGTTATTATTATTATTATTAACTCTGTTTACAGCACTGCACTAAGCACTTGGGAAAATACAATAGAATAATAAATAGACACATTCCCTGCCCACAACTAGTTCACAGTACAGAGGGGGAGATAACCTTTAATATAAATTTCAGATATGGACATAAATGCTGTGGGGCTGGGAGTGGGAATTCAATGAAGGGAGCAAGTTAGGGTGATGCAAAAGAGAGAGAGAGTAAAGGAGGGCTTAGTCCAGGAAGGACTCTTGGAGAAGATAGACTCTGGAGAAGATAGCAAGTTAGGCTTTGAAGGGGGAAAGGATCTGTCATATACCAAGAGGGAGAAAGTGATGGATGCTTTTAAAGGAAGTATTTTCAAACCAAGTATTAAGGTCATTACATAACATACCATACTGATCCAAAACCAAGACTTCATGAACATTTATTGTATCAACAATGACTTCTTCAAAATCGAAATTCAAACAATTGACCCCAAAACTCCCTTGCTGAAAAAATCCTCTACTTTCCCATTTCACCATCTGTTCTACCTTACTTCTTTCAGATGCTAAAATAATTCAGGAATGAATGTATTCTATACTGGAAATGCCAGGGCAAAATGAATTCATGTTCTTAATCTTTTTTTGCTTCCACTGTGTTTATAGGCTTCTGCCTCTTTCTGTGGGCATTTCTTTGTCTCGCCATACTTAATCTTTCCCACTGGCTTGTTTCTCTGTGGCGTTTTGTCATTTGATGTCTCCAACTGATTCCTATTTCATTATAAAATAATCAGAAAGTGTGAGTTTAAAAAGTATACAAAAGGAGAAAAGTGAAAGATTTGAAAAAGTAGACACATGAAGAAAAATTTGAAGGATTTTTTTTTTCAATGCTCAAGCTTTGATTTTTAAGGAATTATTTTAAATCTACATTTGGTCTGGATCCGAAGTAATGTGAGATTTTATTTTTTTCAGCTAGTTTAATCACACTCTTGGTTAAAGAGCCTCATTGGAGTACTGAAAAACCAGGAAGAAATAGGGAAATTGTTCTCCCTGTTTCATATAGATCACCCAGATTAATGAGAGAGAGGAAATCACCATGTAATCAATGTGAGCATCCTGGAAATATGGAAATTCTTTTTTTTTTTTTAAAAAAAAACACCTTCCACTAGCTTATGTATTTTTTTATAAAAGATGAAAAACTAAACTTTTCCATGGAAATCGAAGATCTGAAAAGGGGAAATCAAACTGGATATAAGACTGATAAATTCAAGTCTGAACAATCTTTCAAACCACTTGCCTTCTCATCTATACACACACACACACACACACACACACATATACATATATGTGTGTGTGTGTATATAGTTAGCTTCTCTGCAAAGCATCTGGGGAGGAAATGATGTAAGCAAATTTCCAAATGATTTCAAATCTTCAGCTTTAGCTCAGGTTTAGAAATCTTTAGATTGCATTATGGCTCATGCAGTAGCAGAGATTAAAGCAGCAGAACTTCACACGTTCATTTTTACTATATGCACAGTATGGTTTAGATTTTTAATCTCTATTGTAATAGGAAATTAACATTTCTTAGTATTTCATTGATGCTACCACTTCACAAATATGTGGCTAACATTGGAACATAGAGAATATTCTAGTAGAAGGACTACACTGTTCTAGCAAATCTAGCTCTAAGGAAAATACAACGGTATCTTTGTAATGATATCTATTTATACCATTAAATCATCAATAAATCAATTAGGAAGTTTTTAATGTTTGTAAAAGTAGGAAAAATGTAACAGGAGAACTAGAAGTATAATCATGTTGGATATAGAGACCTACAGACAACAGGTCTTTCCATGTTCAACAGACTTTTAAATTATATTCATCTGAACCAGGCCTTCTTTGATGTATTTCCCAAACCCAAGTCATTTCAACATGACAACCACCATTAGAGTGTAAGCTCCTTATGGGTGGGGGATGTGTCTCTTATTTCTCTTGTACTTTCTCAAGTTCTTAGGGCAGTACATTGGCCCAGTAGGCATTTAATGATTACCATTCATATTACTATTTTTTTAAAATATGCATTTTGCTACTTAATGTAGTCAAATACACATTTAAAAATATGCATTGACAATATGGTACAAGACTTGTCCCTGTAGAATAGATGCAGGCAAGAATGTTTCATTATATACTCAGTCTCTATATGTGTCAGCACGCTTTTCAAGAGGCTCTTTCAAATAATAATAATGATAATAATAATTATGGTATTTTTAAGTGCTTACTATGTGCCAGGCAGTGTACTAAGCATTGGGGTGGATACAAGCAAATTGGGTTGGATTTGTCCCGCATAGAGCTCATAGTCTTAATCTCCATTTCACTGATAAGTTAACTGAAGCATGGAGAAGTGAAGTGACTTGCCAAAACCCACACAGCAGACAAATGGTGGAACCAGGATTAGAACCTATGACCTTCTGACTCCCAGGCCCGTATACTATCCACTATGCCATGCTGCTTCTCATACTTAGCATCCAATTGGAAATTCTTATATAAAGTACTTGCTCAGTGAAATAGGGCAATAATATTCTACCTAATGTGACCACTAACTCTTCTAACTATGGTGGTAATGGTGGCAGGAGCAGCATAACAATTATAATATATAATCATATTAATTATAGAATGATAATAATTTGTTAAGCACTTAAGCATTAAACTAAACACTGCTGTAGATATAAGATAATTAGGTCAGATAGTCCCTATTCAATATTATAAGGAGGAGGGGGAAAAAAAAAAGTCTTGTATCCCCATTTTGCAGATGAGGACACTGACACAAAGAAGCTCACACTTCACATGGGTCACACAGTAAGCAAGTGACAAAATTGAGATTAGAACCTATGTTCTCTAACTCTCAGTCTTACACTCTTTCCACTAATAATAATAACTGTGATATTTGTCAGGGGCTTATTACATGCCAAGCAACGTATACTAAGGTTGGGATAGATGGAAGATAGTGTCTGACATAGTGCCTGCCCCTCATGGTATTCACAATCTAAATAGAAGGGATAACAGCTATTGAATTCCCTACTTTACAGTTGATGAATCTAAGGTCCAGAAAAAGTTAAACATGCTCAAGGTCACACAACAGGAATGTACCAGAGCTGGGATTAGAACCCTGGATTTTAACTCCAAGATTGTTTTCTTTCCACTAGGCCATGTTATTGGAACTAATACCCTAAAAAATAAATAAATGAATGAATCAATCAATCAATCAATCATGACTGTGAATCCAAATTATTTGAACCAAGAAACACTTCTTCTGGTTTTCCAGATAGTCTGTCAAGATGTTACGAATTAGCTGATACTGATACCTACTAGCTTAGTAATCACTTGATACATTTTTTATAATAATTATTTGGTATTTTGCTCTTTTCTATTTGTATTTTTTTAAAAAAACAAAATCATAGCAAGGGTGTTACATGAATAGTTACATGAAACTATTTCTGATTTGAGATTACAAGGAATAAATATATTCATTAATTAATCAACTATACATTTTATCTCTTGTGATAGATGAAGTTTTAGATACCTACATTTATGTGGGATTTTCCATTTTTTCTAGTAACATCTAGTCCTGGAATGGACTGCTAAATAATAATGTTCTCCACAAAGATCAGTTCTTCCTGCCATAATTATACTGAAATTCCATAATGTTGCTGTTTTTATTGTAAATTATCATTTTTTCAGCTGAAAATACAGTCAAAATGGCCTCTGTAAGCACTGATAAAGAAAAGATGATGAGATGAATTATGGACACAAGAGATTACATTTACACATAAAGGCAGTGGTAATACAAAAATCAAAGCCCTAATAGGAATAAAATAAATACTATTGAATGAATAGGAATATTTTTGATAGGAAATTTCCTGTAAATAGTCCAGTTTCTGTTAAATCAGACAGGATTTTTCTGGTGCAGCATGGATATAAAAAGAATCACTTTATGTTCCAGTCAGTTTTGAACAAACCTGACCTTACTCCAGGCCAGCATCTGTGAAGATTGGGTTAAACAGGTCCAGATTTGAAAGTCTCAGACAAGTAGGCATGCACCCTAGTCCGACCTTGGTACCCTAATGCCAGTATGTGTAACTGATTAGTAAACTATGAAGACAGACATTGACTGTACTTGACTGTACCAGCTACAGGTGATGCTTCTGAGGCTTTCCATTTTACATGGGACAAAATGTGCTTTAACAAATTCCCTTAGATTTAGCTGGTTAAGGCAGAAAAATTGTTAGGGACATGAAGATTCATCGGACAATAAAATTCACACAGATTCATTAACTTTGTTTTTAACTGGCCATTCATATTAGCTGTTACGACTACATGCAAAAGTTAACAGTTTTCTTCTAACAATGTTTCTGGATTAGTCGAAATATGTTTGCTGACTATACTCCAGCAACCTTGGGGTTGGATGCTTATTCCTCCCTCCTTCCAAAATTAATCTCTGATACTCTCATGAGCGCTCAAGCCACTGCCAACCTATCTAGCCCTTGGAACTGGCTTCTCTGGAACTCCCCAGGATAGCAGTAAGGTGAAGAGACTAGGATAAAAACTGGAAAAGAACCAAATGTTATCTGTCCATCTGCTCAGGAAAGATTCCTGGATCTAGTTTTGGGGATGACTGGAGGGTGGTTCTCCAAATACTGCATCTTCAGAGGGCTCTCCCTGCTAATATTCATTCATTCACTCAATAATATTTATTGAGTGTTTACTGTGTGAAGAGCACTGTACTAAATGCTTGGTAGAGTACAACCCAACAATCAATGAACAGAAACATTTCCTGCCCACAATGAACTTACAGTCCAGAGGAATTTGGTGCAAACTGTTGGATTTCCTCCTTGTGGATATGGTCCAAGAAAAAATGTCATCTAAAATCTAAACTTGCTCTAGGCAGTCTCAGCCTTGGACTCACATTCTAACCCACACTTTGGCGTAAGTAAAGATGACTTTTAATTTTTTTTTTTTTGCACAGATTGTCATTTATGAGCATCCCTTTTCCATTCAGATTTCCAGGTAGGGATGCCAAATACCTTATCTTTCCTTTATATCCCCAAATGTTCTCATCCTATTTGGTTTTTTTTTTATGCTATTTAAGCACCTACTATGTGTCAAGCACTGTTGTAAGCACTGGGGAAGATATAAGTCCCTATTCTACACAAGGCTCACAGTCTAAGTAGGAGGAAAAACAGGTATTTAATTCCCATTTATGGAACTAACCACTTGTCTTTAGATTAAGGGACATTCTAGTGCCTCATACACTATGCTGTAAAATACATTTTTTCCCAAAAATATATCTATTTTTTGTTTTAATTTTTAAAATGGAAGACTAGTGAACAAGGGATAAATCTATATTAGTAACACCTTTTTTGGATTATGTGTCATTCCTAGATTTAGTCTCTTCTAAATCTAGAAAAGATTTTAATTTCTGTTAAAATTTTAGGGATGAAATTGAGTGACCATATGTCCTATCTTAGTTTTCATTACCCATTTTTTAAGTAAAATGAACACATTTAGGGCACTAAAAATTATTTCGCAAATCAATTTACACTTGTGATGTAATTGTGAGCCAAACTGTTCTATGGTTTCTGTAATCATTAAAAAAAGAACCCAGTTACAACACTCATAAAAAGAACAGGTGTGATAACACAAAGGTAAAATATAGATTTCTAAGGCATGTTTCCATCTGGCACCATTAAGCAATATTGTCTTGGGACAAAAAAAAGTAAAGTAAGTTAAATATACAGAGGCACAATTTATGTATAGCAGAAATGAGATCTATGCTCCTATTTCTTGGGAAAGCTTTTCCATTGAAAAAGTAGAAAGGATATTTTCTAGATCCTAAAACAAATCACTTCAGGTAAAATTATCATGTTGGAAAATTTGGTAAAAGATTAAAGAGCTTCATGTGTGTTGTAATTTTCAGAGGAATAGCTTTATTACAACTTCAGCTGGCCTTCCTCTGAATACCACCTTAGGCAATTCCCCAAAGTGAGTGGATATTGCAAGAGCATATGTTTTTTGTCTGTGAAAAAGAATTCAGTTGGGAATTAGTTCTGCTGGAAATTGTACCCCAAATATAATAAAGTCTATAGAATCAAGAGATTGAACCTGAGTGAAAGATATTGTGAAGTTTCAGGTGTTTACCAAAAGAAAAAAAAATGCTAGTTTTTTTTTTCCATTTGGTATTCTTATTGTCTGTGTGTCTCTCTCTACACATTTGGTATACATATGTATATATATGTATATATATGATAATGTTGGCATTTATTAAGTGCTTACTATGTGCAGAGCACTGTTCTAAGTGCTGGGGTATATAGGGTAATTAGGTTGTCCCACATGAGGCTCACAGGCTTAATCCCCATTTTACAGATGAGGTAACTGAGGCACAGAGAAGTTAGGTGACTTGGCCACAGTCACACAGCTGACAAGTGACAGAGCCAGGATTTGAACCCATGACCTCTGACACCCAATCCCGTGCTCTTTCCACTGAGCCACACTGCTTCTCAATATATATATATAAATATATATATATATATATGTGTACCAAGCATGCTGCCTGTTCATCCAGGATTCCTGTGTTCTTTCCATATTAATGCTTCAATAGAAAACTGTTTCTTTCTCCACTCAACTTAAGTTCATTTTTTTCTGCAATATGTCTGTAAAGCTAGCATCCACCTTTAGGTAGGCAGTAATGTGTAAAAATAGTCTATATGGCTAATGACTCTTGGACCTTGTCTAAGGAATACTTATCATGAAGATGATGGTGTAGAAAAGTCACAAATAGCAAAGACTTTTGTGATACTGCCAGGTGGGGAACCAGAGCCTGAGTTCAAATCATGTGACTGCCATGTGATCTTGGGTAAGTCATTTAACTTATTGGTACTTCACTTATCTCTTCTGTAAAATGGGAATTCAGTATATATTCTCGCTCACTCCCTCTCAGACTGTGAGACCCATGTAAGACAAAGGCTATATCTGACCTGATTGTCATAACTGTTCCCAAGCACTTAGAACAATGCTTGGCATATAGTGCTTAGCACATGCTACAGTTTATTATTATCATTATCATCATCATGATTATTATTCCTCACATCCTGATGTGTCACTTTTCCAAGAATTCCAATATCATTAGTTTCCCTCTGGAACTGCCACCTTCCCAGTGTATGTCCGTATTTTGAATGTCTGTCTAAATTACACTATTTAAACAAGCTAATGACTTAACTCCACAAGCTAATTATGAGTAATGATTCAGTCAAGGACTTTTAATTTTAATATGTTCACACTAAATAAAATTTGAAGTAATGTGTTTGAAGATGTCCCCAGAGTCCCACCACAATGTGAAAATATCATTTTCATCCTAAATAAAATCAATTTACAAATAAGATTCCATTCATTCTGAACTTTCATGTGCAAAAATACATGTATCCCTTTAATTTATCTATATGTTTTCTCCTGCTGGCACTTGCATTTTTGTCTTTATCATTTATATTTTGCAACTTGAGTATTTCTGAATTCATGTTTTTCCTATTTATTTACCAATATAAGTTTCTACTGAAAGGACTATACCTATCTATACTCCTTTGTTGGACTACAACACCTAATTTATTGTCTGCCAATAGTGGGTCTGAATGACTTTGAAAATGCAAAATGGAATTATTATAAAGCCACTGCAGTATGAAGTCTGTTAAATTTTCACATCTGTTTCATTTGGACAAAGAAGTGAAATATGCAGATTTGAACAAAATTCAAGAACTCTTCAAGAGATGCATATAGAGCCAATAAAAATGCCCTTATCCTCATAGCTGATTTTAGAATCTCAGTGCTCAAAAAAAAATAAAAAAATCAGAATCGGGAAAATTATTCCCATTTTATTAAATAGAATTATAGCTGTTTAATGCATGGAACATCTGTCACTTACTGATAGCCAATTCAACGCTCTTCAAGAGGAAGCACTGTGGTATATTAAAACCACAGTAGAAGAAAAAGTGAACTGCCAATACATTATTCTAGAAAATAAGTATGAAAAAATTCTGCAAGTTTTAGTAAAAAGTATGTGTCCTGCAAGTGCCTTCAGGATCATGGTAGGAATAAAAAATATTGCCAAGGTCCATGTCCTCCCACAAAAAGTTGGCAGTCCCATAGTTATCCCAGAACTTTCCATGCTGGTGACAACTCTCTGGTTATAGGAGCCACAGGCATAGGTAGCTGGTGAGAAGGAGGTTTAATCTATTCTCTCCATTGGGGCCTATCCCTGAGACTCAACACAAGGTTTAATCAGAAGCAATGTAGTAAGGAATCTGAGAAATTATGTTACTGCTCTCACTGAATCTGCCAGTTCCTTCATCAACTCTGAAGCTGGACTGGAAAGGGGAAAGAATTAGAAGGCTTTTTTTTTTATTTTTAGGACATTTAGTTCATTCTCTCTTACATTATCATCCATTATAGTACCAGCTGGCAATCTATCATCATTACTTGCTCCTCTGGTCCCATCCCTTCACATTTGCATCCATTGCTTTTCCCTCTATGACCCCCTTTTTTCAAGCATTCACTTTCTGCTCTGCTTTCAAACACACCCAAGTATTTCCTACACTTTAGTACTTTCTCTTGACCCTATTGTGACATTCAGGTATCTTCCATTTCCTCTCCTATCATTCCCGCCCAAACTCCTTGAATGAGTTAACACCCATGATTTCTCTTCTCTTCCAACCTCTTCTTTTACTCTAATCTGACCTCAACTTTCTTTGACCAGTGAGCTTCTCCAAGCTCTCTTCAAGGTCACCAATGATGAACCTCTCCAAGGATTCCACTGCTCCTTGGCCATTTGACAGGTTTGGATACTGGAACACCTCTCTTCCCGAAATTCTCTTCTAACTTTGTCCTACCTGAGGTTATATTTTCTCCTGTCCTCTCCCTACTTCTCTGACCAATCATTTTCATTAGGGGCCTCATCTTTCCCTTTGACTCAGTGGCTCAGAAATGATTTCTGAAGATACTCTTTTTTCTAAGATTGCTACTAGAATGATATGTGGAGAAACAGTATTGCCTGATAGAATACTGGACTGGGAGTCACAAGACTTGGATTCCAATTCTAACTCCACTAGTCTCCTACTCTGTGACCCCTGAAAAGTCACTTAACTTCTCTCTGCCTCAGTCATCCCTAATAATCACCCTTCCCCTCAGATTATGTAGAACAAGGACTGCACAAGATCAGTAGTTTGTAATGCATCTATGACATGTTTGGTACAGTGCTTTATCCAAAATGCTTAAGTATCAAAATTATTATTTTTAGTACTGTATCTACATCTCTACAACTGTTATATTGTTACACTGTATTCTACCAAGTGTTTAGTGCTGTGCTCTTTTCACAGTAAGTGCTCAATAAATACAATTGATTGATGATTGGTTTAATCTTTGCTTTGATCAAGTCAATCATTACTAGGTAAGAGTTCTAATAGCACATGTTTTGGATTAAGGCCTTGTTTCCTCTTTTTGAGATATGAAAATTATTTTATTCTTTCCTAAAAAGATAAATCTGTTAAAGGCATTTTTTGAGCAAATTAAATTGAAATTTCACATGTAATTATAACGTAAAAACATTTCACATGAAACTCAGTCGCATAAAATTATAATACTTCAATACTAGAAAAAACATAGCTGTCAAATACAGCCTTGAAATATTTAATCTTTAGTGAAATAGGTGTTCAGTTATATTCACCCATATATACTCAAATTTTTTTCCACAGAAAGAGAACAGTAATTCCCTAAATAGTTTCAGGTAAAGAGGAAACACCTGGATAGAGATAGATCGTTGAAAATAAATGTATTTTTACCTGAAAAATGTTCATTGCATTCACAAATGAAGGTATTTGGTGTAACGTTACTGCAGTTCCCATGGAAACAGATGTGTGGTTGACACTGTCCAATTATTTCTGAACAATTTTTTACCTATGGAAAATACAATTATAGCATTTTACAAGCAGTTTGCTTATAATTATTTATTGAAAATTCACATTTTTTCCTATTTTAAAAACAAGATGTAATTCTGAATTACTAAACTTATTATTTAAATTGTCATGGGAAGCATTCTTAATTTATTAAATCAGGATAGTTGCCTCATAAAATGAGTTAGTGATGCATTTTAGTTATGAATAAAGCCTTGTTCCAAGGAACGTGAACTACATATAAATCATTTTTTTCTCTTCAAAAATCTATTTTAGCAACTTACACAGAATGAATGAAAATATGCCTTATTTAGGCTCTCAGGATGTTAGTTGACTACCAGTAACTACTGCAGGCATGTGAGGAGATTTTTACAAATTAATATCCATCCTGCTGCTCCCTGCAGGTTTGTCTACTTTTTACTTCCTCCTCTTAGGAATTGGTTGTCTCAGTCCACCCATCTGACATCCTAGATATAGTAGCTCTCATCTCCCACTGCCATTTATACTGTTTCTACCAGTTTGACCTGGTCCTTAGACTATCTATTTAAAGTAAGATCAAAATGGTTTGTTTTACTTAAAATACTTGTTAGTATAATTCTGCACTCCATGTATTAGATAGACCTGGAAGTAACTGTTTCTAGAGCCTCTGTATGAATTCATGTGACCTTTACCCCATCTTTTCTCTCCTGTGTCTGCTCTGCTGCAATAACTGAATATAAAGTTATCTGATCAATGGAGAAAGCCTAAATGAATGGCCAGGCCGAAAAAGTCAGCTTCATCATATCCTATGAATATAAATTCAAATCCATGTTCTCTATGCATAAGGGAAATCAGAAAGTGAGGTGTAATTTTTCTGCTCCTCATCCTTCTCAATTTCTGCTTGATTTTAATGGTTATTTTTATAGCTGAATCTGCACTGTGCAGGTATAATACCAGAGTACTCTCTTTGGTCTTCCCCTGGTCTTAGAACTAAGGGTTGGAAAAAGTGTTTGGATCCCAGGTTTTCTGGTTCACTTCTGAATGAGAATCTTTCAGATATTTCACAGATGAGCCATAAATTTAAAAAAAACTGGAGAATAGCCCTGGACAGTGGTATGAATCATGTAGTGGTATTGCACATTCTGCAGATTAAAGAGTCACAGCTGGTATAAACAAGGGGCACAGAGTTTAGTACAGTGCTCTGCACATAGTAAGCACTCAATAAATATTATTGAATGAATAGCTTAAAAAAAAACACCTCTCACCTGTCGAAAGTGTCCATCAGCTGTTGCATAAAAAACTTTTACAAATTGCCCATCTTTGTCATTGTAAAAAAGACTGAAAATATTGAAATACATGTTTTGTGATTTTTTTTTAAATGAATACTTGCTTTATTCCATGTAGAAGCTAACTAAAGGACCTATTCCTAACTTAAAAGGGATAATACATTCTAAACATTTTTCCCAGATTCTTAAACTAAAGAATTGTTCATGATCCTGAAAAGAGCTATTTGTTCTATGCACTACAAACAGTGAAGAAATTGGAAATTGGTGCCAATTAGTCACTCTGCTGTTGTTAAAGCCAAATGCTTTACCCTTGCTAGGTTAATCTACTTTTAAATAACAGAACTTCTACTTAAAAGTCTCTTAAAATTTAATTTCAGTTCAAAATAAATTCTAACTTCTGAGTCAGTTAATGGACTCAAGCTGAAGACTCAGATCCTCACCTTGCCAACTAATTTACTTATTAGCAATATCAAATGTGTCCATCACTAAGACTTATAAGGGAATCTATCAAACACATCAAAAGCAAAAAAAAAAAATTCAATGAAAGTCAAATGGAAAAAATTAAGCATAATGACATAAAAGAATTATAGGATATATCACAACTTTAAAATTGCAACTGCCATGTGAAACATTTTCATCCTGGCTCCCCTTATTAGAAACATATATTTCTGTTGTGTTTTTCAATGGGATTTTAAGAATGCAAAATTGAATTGTTTTACAAATGTTACAAGGGATTATTTGGAAAAACATTTTACCTGCAAACTGATGAAGACAACTACATTCATATGAATCCTTCTTAAATCCTTCTTTTTTCTTCATGCAGACACCATGATTATGACAAGGTTTATGAAAGCATGGATCAAATTCCTGGCAGAATTTTCCAGAGTAGGGTGACAGACAATGGCAAGCATAATCTTCATCCCAAAGCCAACTTAGGCATCTGCCATGTCCAGAGCAAAACAGTCCATTTGGAGACTCCTGGCAAGACTGTGCTTTCACAGTTATATTCAATCGAAGGCCAAAATTGCATAGTGAGGGGCCACCGGACTGAACAGTGACAAAATAATGTGATCCAACACCAAGCCACTGGGAGTTAACTTGGTGTATTCCCCTGAGGTTGCAACCAAAAATGATTTGACTGTGAGCATTACTATTTGGAGAACAGTTATTAAAGTCTTCTTTGGAAACATTCATTAGATTTATTCCATGGGATTGAAAGGATGGTTCAGAAGAAATGAAGAGGGAATCACCCAACTGAAGTTGCAAGGGACAAATCTGAGGGACCCTAAAATCCTCATTCCCTAAAGTACTCCCTTTAGACTTGGCCTCTATCCACCAACAATCTCTGTAGAAATATGTGCAGATATTTTCTGTTAATATCCATTTTACTGTAACTGTTTTGGGGTAAAGATTCCATTCTAGAATCATTTGTTGTTTACATCTCATCTGTCCACTGGTATCATGGACTTTAAGAAATTCCCAAAGAACGAAAATCATTAATTTGATACTCATTTTTCACACAGATGTGTTGCAGTTTGTAACAAGCCTATGATTATATATCCTGTTACTTTTAAGAATTAGTCTTCATTTCAATGATGAGGAAGCATTTTCTTGCCTGGAAAAACACACCTACAAAATAAATAAAAAGTTAAATAATTGATATCAGACAAAACATGAGCCACGGCCTTAAATAAAAATATGCATATAGTAAATATGATTATTTTATATAATATTTGAACTCATACGGTGGCATTGCTCTTAAATAACTAAACCAGGGTCATCCATTCAGAAACACAGCATGGCCTAAGGGATAGAGCTTAGGCCTGGAAGTCAGAAGGTCCTGGGTTCTAATCCCTGCTCTGCCACTTGTCCGCAGTGTGACTTTGGACAAGTCAGTTAACTTATTTGTCCTCAGTTCCCTTATCAGTAAAAGGGAATTAAGACTGTGAGATTCCTGTGGGACAGGGACTGTGTCCAGTCTGATTTCCTTGTATCTATCCCAGCATTTAATCAGGTGCCTGGCACATAGTAAGTGTTTAAAATACCACACATTATTATAATTACTGATTATCAATTTGAATTCTTGTTTTACCTTCCTAAATCTAAGAGAAATATAAGATCTGGAAATACAATGAGAAAAAAAAAAGTATTTTAAAAGAATTATCACAACAGGAAAATATTTAAAATGTTAATATGCAACTGAGAAATGTAGTGTTAGAACTTTTTTTTCTTCTAAGAATTGTATGTTCATTTTGGTTTAAAGGTTTCTATAAGACAATGGAATTGACTACATTATTAATGTAATCTATTCCTATATCAAAAGGATATACTATATAAAAGTAATCTCACTGATAGACTGATAGTTTGGGAGAGAAACCAACCCAACATTTTTGTGACAGGGACTACTTATTGCTTTTGAATCCTTTTCCTAATCTAGGACTCCTATCTGGGTACTACCTGTAAGTGGGGACTATTCCAAATAACCCATTTCAACATGACTTATTAAAGGAGAAACTGCTAGGAAGTTCTGCAGGGAAAGGTGAAAATCTCTGGGAATTGAGGGTGACATATGATAGAGATGTTGGCAACACCATAATTGTCCTCAGATTTAAAGGTTTTAGGATTATATCCAATCAATAGTATTTATTGAGCGCTTACTATATGCAGAGCACTGTACTAAGCGCTTGGGATGAACAAGTCGGCAACAGATAGAGACAGTCCCTGCCATTTGATGGGCTTACAGTCTAATTGGGGGAGACAGACAGACAAGAACAATGGCAATAAATACAGTCAAGGGGAAGAACTTCTCGTAAAAACAATGGCAACTAAATAGAATCAAGGCGATGTACATTTCATTAACAAAATAGGGTAATGAAAATATATACAGTTGAGCGGACGAGTACAATGCTGAGGGGATGGGAAGGGAGAGGGGGAGGAGCAGAGGGAAATGGGGGGAAAAGAGGGTTAAGCTGCAGAGAGGTGAAGGGAGGGTGGTAGAGCGAGTAGAGGGAGAAGGGGAGCTCAGTCTGGGAAGGCCTCGTGGAGGAGGTGAGTTTTAAGTAGGGTTTTGAAGAGGGGAAGAGAATTAGTTTGGCAGAGTGAGGAGGGAGGGCATTCCAGGACCACGGGAGGACGTGTCCCAGGGGTCGATGGCGGGATAGGTGAGACCGAGGGACGATGAGGAGGTGGGCGGCAGAGGAGCAGAGCGTGCGGGGTGGGCGGTAGAAAGAGAGAAGGGAGGAGAGATAGGAAGGGGCAAGGTGATGGAGAGCCTTGAAGCCTAGAGTGAAGAGTTTTTGTTTGGAGCGGAGATTGATAGGCAACCACTGGAGGTGTTTAAGAAGAGGAGTGACATGCCCAGATCGTTTCTGCAGAAAGATGAGCCGGGCAGCGCAGTGAAGAATAGACTGGAGCGGGGCGAGAGAGGAGGAAGGGAGATCAGAGAGAAGCTGACACAGTAGTCTAGCCGGGATATAACAAGAGCCCGTAGCAGTAAGGTAGCCGTTTGGGTGGAGAGGAAAGGGCGTATCTTAGCGATATTGTAAAGGTGAAACCAGCAGGTCTTGGTAACAGATTGGATGTGTGGGGTGAACGAGAGAGACGAGTCAAGAATGACACCGAGATCGCGGGCCTGAGAGACGGGAAGGATGGTCGTGCCATCCACGGTGATAGGGAAGTCTGGGAGAGGACCGGGTTTGGGAGGGAAGATAAGGAGCTCAGTCTTGCTCATGTTGAGTTTTAGGTGGTGGGCCGACATCCAGGTGGAGACGTCCTGGAGGCAGGAGGAGATGCGAGCTTGAAGGGAGGGGGAGAGGACAGGGGCGGAGATGTAGATCTGTGTGTCATCTGCATAGAGATGGTAGTCAAAGCCGTGAGAGCGAATGAGTTCACCAAGGGAGTTAGTGTAAATGGAGAACAGAAGAGGGCCAAGAACTGACCCTTGAGGAACTCCAACAGTTAAAGGATGGGAGGGGGAGGAGGCGCCTGCGACGGAGACCGAGAATGACTGGCCAGAGAGATAAGAGGAGAACCAGGAGAGGACGGAGTCCATGAAGCCAAGGTGAGATAAGATGTGGAGGAGGAGGAGATGGTCGACAGTGTCAAAGGCAGCAGAGAGGTCAAGGAGGATTAGAATGGAGTAGGAGCCACTGGATTTGGCAAGAAGGAGGTCATGGGTGACCTTAGAGAGAGCAGTCTCGGTAGAGTGGAGGGAACGGAAGCCAAATTGGAGGGGGTCCAGGAACCATAATACAGAAAATACTGTTTAGCTGATGCATTAACATATGTAAGTATCAGGAGATGAAAGGCACTGACATGCAGCCTAGAAAAGATCTAGATATGCCTGGCACTTTCAGACAGGTTGCAGATGTGAGCTGGCTTTGAAGCATGACTAACTTTGCATCATTCAAATGTTCCGAGAAAACTATTGTGTGTTTAGGATCTTTATAGAAGAAGTTATTTGATGGTAATACACTTGGGAGAGTTTTGATGAATGAAAATAACAATTATATGAATAATAATTACTGATATTATTATTATGTTTGTTAAGTGCTTACTATGTGCCAGGCACTGAACTAATCACTGGAATGGATACAAGCAAATCAGGTTGTACACAGTCCCTCACTTGGGGCTCACGATGTTAATCCCCATTTTACAGATGATGGAATTGAGTCACTGAGAAGTTAAGAAATTTGCCTAAGTTCAGACACAGCAGATCTGTAATCTTAGGCCCATTCTCAATTCTAGGCAATGCTGCTTAAACTCATGATAAACTCAGGTCTGAGCTCCCCAAAGTCACCCCTCCGCCTCTCCCCTCCCCCCCAACAACCCCCTCCCCTACTTTCCCATCCTTCCCTGCAGTATCCTCAGAGGAGATCTCCTCCCTCCTCGCAAGTGCCACCCCCTCCACCTGCGCCTCGGACCCCATTCTCTCTCACCTTCTTAAAACCATCGCCCCTGCCCTCCTCCCTTCCTTAACTTCTATTTTTAACCACTCAATCTCCAAGGGCTCCTTCCCCTCTGCCTTCAAACACGCCCACGTCTCCCCCATCCTAAAAAAACCCGCTCTTGACCCCACTTCCCCCTCCAGTTATCGTCCTATCTCCCTACTACCCTTCCTTTCCAAAATCTTAGAACGAGTCGTCTACAATCGATGCCTAGAATTCCTTAACTCCCATTCTCTCCTAGACCCCCTCCAATCTGGCTTCCGTCCCCTCCACTCTACCGAGACTGCTCTCTCTAAGGTCACCCATGACCTCCTTCTTGCCAAATCCAATGGCTCCTACTCCATTCTGATCCTCCTTGACCTCTCTGCTGCCTTTGACACTGTCGACCATCCCCTCCTCCTCCGTACCTTATCTCACCTTGGCTTCACGGACTCTGTCCTCTCCTGGTTCTCCTCTTACCTCTCTGGCCGATCATTCTCGGTCTCCTACGCTGGAGCCTCCTCCCCCTCCCATCCTTTAACTGTTGGAGTTCCTCAAGGGTCAGTTCTTGGCCCTCTTCGGTTCTGCATTTACACTCACTCCCTCGGTGAACTCATTCGCTCTCACGGCTTTGACTACCATCTCTACGCAGATGACACGCAGATCTACATCTCCGCCCCTGTCCTCTCCCCCTCCCTTCAGGCTCGCATCTCCTCCTGCCTCCGGGACGTCTCCACCTGGATGTCTGCCCGCCACCTAAAACTCAACATGAGCAAGACTGAGCTCCTCATCTTCCCTCCCAAGCCCGGTCCGCTCCCAGACTTCTCCATCACCGTGGATGGCACGACCATCCTTCCCGTCCCGCAGGCCCGCAATCTCGGTGTCATCCTTGACTCGTCCCTCTCGTTCACCCCACACATCCTATCCGTTACCGAGACCTGCCGGTTTCACCTCTACAATATCGCCAAGATCCGCCCTTTCCTCTCCACCCAAACGGCTACCTTACTATTACGGGCTCTCGTTATATCCCGGCTAGACTACTGTGTCAGCCTTCTCTCTGACCTCCCTTCCTCCTCTCTCGCCCCGCTCCGGTCTATTCTTCACTCCGCTGCCCGGCTCATCTTCCTGCAGAAACGATCTGGGCATGTCACTCCCCTTCTTAAACAACTCCAGTGGTTGCCTATCGACCTCCGCTCCAAACAAAAACTCCTCACTCTAGGCTTCAAGGCTCTCCATCACCTTGCCCCTTCCTACCTCTCCTCCCTTCTCTCTTTCTACCGCCCACCCCGCACGCTCCGCTCCTCTGCCGCCCACCTCCTCGCCGTCCCTTGGTCTCGCCTATCCCGCCGTCGACCCCTGGGTCACGTCCTCCCGCGGTCCTGGAACGCCCTCCCTCCTCACCTCTGCCAAACTGATTCTCTTTCCCTCTTCAAAACCCTACTTAAAAATCACCTCCTCCAAGAGGCCTTCCCAGACTGAGCTCCTCTTCCCCCTCTACTCCCTCTGCCATCCCCCCTTTACCTCTCCGCAGCTAAAGCCTCATTTTCCCCTTTTCCCTCTGCTCCTCCACCTCTCCCTTCCCATCCCCACAGCACTGTACCCGTCCGCTCAACTGTATATATTTTCGTTACCCTATTTATTTTGTTAATGAATTGTACATCGCCTTGATTCTATTTAGTTGCCATTGTTTTTACGAGATGTTCTTCCCCTTGACGCTGTTTAGTGCCATTGTTCTTGTCTGTCCGTCTCCCCCGATTAGACTGTAAGCCCGTCAAACGGCAGGGACTGTCTCTATCTGTTGCCGACTTGTTCATCCCAAGCGCTTAGTACAGTGCTCTGCACATAGTAAGCGCTCAATAAATACTATTGAATGAATGATAAGAAAACAAAGCAAATATATCATCAGGATAAGGAGCGTGGCTCAGTGGAAAAAGCCCAGGCTTGGGACTCAGAAGTCATGGGTTCTAATCCCAGATCTGCAGCTTGTCAGCTGGGTGACTTTGGGCAAGTCACTTAACGTCTCTGAGCCTCAGTTCCTTCATCTGTAAAATGCGGATGAAGACTGTGAGCCCCAGTGGGATAACCTGATCACCCTGCATCTCCCCCAGCATTTAGAACAGTGTTTTGCACACAGTAAGAGCTTAACAAATACCATCATTATTATTATTATAAATCTATTTTTTAATATTATATGATGAACATTAAGTTTTAATAATAAAATAAAGGTATATGTAATATGAAAAGAAGAAAACTATGTATATAGAAATTCATGTATATGAAAAGAAGAAAATGCATATGGTAAAATTAAATATAAAATTGTGTTTTGGACCTGAAGAATGATTTTTAAAAGATATTCATATGCAAATAATTATTTCCATTTAAGTTACTGGTAATAGTCTGCTAAGACTGTAAGATCAAACCAAGCTCCATTAATAGTATTCACTGTACTGTGTGCAGAGCACTCTTCTAAACACTTGGGAAGAACAAATGAGGCAAGTTCCTTCCCTGAAGATCATACAACACAAAGGGGACACAGACATAAAATAATTCACAGTTAGGAGGAAAAAAGAATTGAAATATGGAGGATATGTGAATCAATATGTGCTCTAAAAGAACACAAATTGGTATAAAATACAATAAAAAATAGCTTTAGAGTACATCTGTGCTGAAGTAATAGTTTGGGGGATATGTCATACGAAGGAGAAAAATTAAATCTTCTTGGAAGAGGTGGTGTTTCGTAAATTGTTGAAGTACTGTTTCAACCCCACCCCTAGACCTGAAAATTTGATGTGGGAAGGGAACTGTGTTTAGTACAGTGCTAGCTCCACAATGCTATACCCTTACCACTCCATTATGTTGTACTCTACCAAGCATTTAGTACAGTGCTCTGAACACAGTAAATGCTCAATAAATATGATTAACACTGCCCTCGCAACTAAACTCAACTCCCTCGCTACCTTGTCCATCAGAAAAGCAGTATGGCATACTGGAAATAACACAGGTTTGGGAGTCAGGGTTCGTGGGTTCTAATCCCAGCTCTGCCATCGCAACTAAACTCAACTCCCTCGCTACCTTGTCCATCAGAAAAGCAGTGTGGCATACTGGAAATAACACAGGTTTGGGAGTCAGGGTTCGTGGGTTCTAATCCCAGCTCTGCCATCGCAACTAAACTCAACTCCCTCGCTACCTTGTCCATCAGAAAAGCAGTGTGGCATACTGGAAATAACACAGGTTTGGGAGTCAGGGTTCGTGGGTTCTAATCCTAGCTCTGCCATTTGTCAGCTGTGTGACTTTGGGCAAGTCACTTCATTTCTGTGTGCCTCAGTTACCTTATCTGTAAAGTGGGGATTAAGACTGCAAGCCTCCCCTGGGACAACATGATTACCTTGCATCTCCCCAGTGCTTAGAATAGTGGTTGACACATAGTAAGCACTTAACAAATACCATCATCATCATCATGTGATCTCATACCATTTTCACTGTACGCTGTGCATAATTTGAGACACTTCTGGAACATGCTTTAGTCACCCCTTTATTCACCCCCTGTCAGACTCACAACCCTTCTGTACATAATCGTAATTTATATTGATGTCTGTATTTCCCTCTATACTGTAAGCTCTTTGTGGGCAGGGACCCATCTACCAACTCTGTAATATTGTACTCTCCCAAGCACTTAGTACAGTGTTCTACACACAGTAAAAACTCAATAAATATGATTTACTGATCCAAATGCCAGGCTGACTTTCCCCTTCTCAAACTCATCCTAACATGCTTTAACTCTGCCCTCTCCTCCACCTGGTAAAAGTAATCTCCACTCTTATAAAATCCCAGGGAGCTCAAAACGGAGCTCATCATCTTCCCACTCAAATCTTGATCTTTACCTGTATTTCCCATTACTGTTGGCAAAACCGCTATCCATCTCACTCCTTTATCATCTATTAATCTATGTGCACTCTTTCAACACTTGATAGTCATTCCATCCAGTCCTAAGGCATGTATTTACATATTCATAAATTTATATATATCAAAATAAATATCCAGTAAATAAACGATGTATTAGATTTTAAGCTTGTTGTGGACAGGAAATATGTCCACCAACTCTTGTTGTACTATACTTTCAAATGCTTAGAATGGTGCTCTACACTGCTCCACCCCACCTCACCCACTCACCAACTTGGACAAACTCCATCTCATCATCTCTATCCACTGCATAATCTCTACCCTCATCAACTCTGAAATCCCTCTGTCGGAACACATCTTAATATGCCTCCTCTCCCACACAACTCCACCTTGTAAATCTTTACTGTTCCCCTAGAGAACTCTAATCTTTTGACCCCTTCCAATTTTCTCAATTTATCATGCTCCACTTAGCCTCCATACCCAAACTACCCTAACTTGATCATCTAATAGACATTCACACCACCACACTCTCTACTGAACTCAATTCACTTACTCCCCTATCCCTTCCTTGATCTTGTATAATTAAATCACGGCCCTAGATCATGGCCAGAGTCCACCTCCTTAGGTCCTGTGCTCAAGCTGCAGAGAGCTGCTCATGGAAATCTAAATATCAAGCCAACCTCAACCACTTCAAGTTTATCCTCATTTGCTTCCCTGCCTTCCACTCTGCCTGGCATAATTATTTATCCATCCTTATTGATATGTATTCCCATTTCCCTTGTCAGCTGTTCCAGACATTTAACTCCCCCCTCAGGCCCATTGGCCCTCTGCCTCCCTCATCTTTTACATCCAATGACCTGGCCACCACTTTATAAGGAAAATTGACACTATCAGTCATGACTCCCTAAAATCCTCAGTCACACTCCCCCTTCCACTCCTCTTCAACTCTCCCATCTTTCCAGGCAGTATCTTCAGAGAAGAGCTATTGCCTCTTTGCAAAATACACCCTCTCCACCTGTGCATCCAACCCCATTCCTTTGCACCTTATCAAAACTCTCAACCCTTCCCTCCCTAACAGCTGTCTTTAACTGTTCACATAATTTCCATAATTTCCATAAATTTCGAATGGCTTCTTCCTCACTGCTTTCTAACATGCCCATGCCCTATCATGCCCTATCCTAAAATGAACCCCTCCACTGACCCAGTGGCTCCCTCCAGTTATTGTCCCAATTCCCTCCTACCATTCCTCTCCAAATTCTTTGAGGGAATAATCTACACCTGCTGTCTCAAATTCCTCTCCTCCAATTCTCTCCTGGATCCCCTCCAATCTGGCTTCTGTCCCCTTCACTCCATTGAACCACCATATCAAAGGTCACCAATGATCACTTTCTAGCCAAAAGCAATGGTTCCTACTCTGTTTTAAACCTTCCCGACCTCTCAGCTGCCTTTGACACTGTAGACCTCCCCCTTGTCCTGTAAACATTATCCAACCTTAACTTCACCAACTCAGTCCTTTTCTTGTTCTCCTCTATCTCCCTGGATGCTCATTCTCAGTCTCCTTCGTGAGCTACTCCTCTGCTTCCCACCTCCTTACTATGGGGGTCCCTCAAAGTTCAGTTCTGGGTCCCTTCTATTCTCCATCCACACCTACTCTCTTGGAGAACTCATTTATGCCCATGAGGATGATAACCAAATCTTGACTTCTAGCCGTGCGATCTCTCCCTCTCTAAGGTCTCACACTTGCTCCTGCCTTCAGGACATCTTTACTTGGATGTTCTCTTGTCATCTCAAGCATAACATGTCAAAAACAGAACACCTTATTTTCCCACCCAAACCCTGTCTTCCCCTTGATTTTCCCATCACCTTAAATGGCAGCACCATCCTTCTTGCCTCAAAAGCTCATAACCTTGGCATTTTCCTTGACTCCTCTCACTAATTCAACCCATATATTCACTTTCCTCTCCAACTAAACTGCTACCACATTAGTGGAATCACTCATCCTATTACACCTGGAATGCTGCATCAGCCTCCTTGCTACATCCCAGTCTCCTGTCTCTCCCCACATTAGTCCATACTTCATTCAGCTTCCTGGATCATTTTTATACAAACCATTAAGGATATGTCACCCCACTCCTCAAAAAACTCTAGATTGTTGCCCATTCACATCCACATTAAACAAAACTCTTCCCCATTGGTTTTAAAGCACTCAATCTCTTTGCCCCTCCTACTTCACCTCATTACCTCCTATAAACTAACCCGCACACTTCCCTTTGCTAATCCTAACCTTCTCACCGTGCCTTGATTTTCATTCATTCATTCAATAGTATTTATTGAGCGCTTACTATGTGCAGAGCACTGTACTAAGCGCTTGGAATGAACAAGTCAGCAACACATAGAGACAGTCCCTGCCATTTGACAGGCTTACAGTCTAATTGGGGGAGACAGACAGACAAGAACAATGGCAATAAATAGAGTCAAGGGGAAGAACTTCTCATAAAAACAATGGCAACTAAATAGAATCAAGGCGATGTACATTTCATTAACAAAATAGGGTAATGAAAATATATACAGTTGAGCAGATGAGTACAATGCTGAGGGGATGGGAAGGGAGAGGGGGAGGAGCAGAGGGAAATGGGGGGAAAAGAGGGTTAAGCTGCGGAGAGGTAAAGGGGGGGTGGTAGAGGGAGAAGAGGAGCTCAGTCTGGGAAGGCCTCGTGGAGGAGGTGAGTTTTAAGTAGGGTTTTGAAGAGGGGAAGAGAATTAGTTTGGCAGAGGTGAGGAGGGAGGGCATTCCAGGACCGCGGGAGGACGTGGCCCAGGGGTCGACGGCGGGATAGACCGAGGGACGATGAGGAGGTGGGCGGCAGAGGAGCGGAGCGTGCGGGGTGGGCAGTAGAAGGAGAGAAGGGAGGAGGGGTAGGAAGGGGCAAGGTGATGGAGAGCCTTGAAGCCTAGAGTGAGGAGTTTTTGTTTGGAGCGGAGGTCGATAGGCAACCACTGGAGTTGTTTAAGAAGGGGAGTGACATGCCCAGATCGTTTCTGCAGGAAGATGAGCCGGGCAGCAGAGTGAAGAATAGACTGGAGCGGGGTGAGAGAGGAGGAAGGGAGGTCAGAGAGAAGGTTGACACAGTAGTCTAGCCGGGATATAACGAGAGCCTGTAACAGTAAGGTAGCCGTTTGGGTGGAGAGGAAAGGGCGGATCTTGGCGATATTGTAAAGGTGACACCGGTAGGTCTTGGTAACAGATAGGATGTGTGGGGTGAACGAGAGAGACGAGTCAAGGATGACACCGAGATTGCGGGCCTGAGAGACGGGAAGGATGGTTGTGCCATCCACAGTGATAGGGAAGTCTGGGAGAGGACCGGGTTTGGGAGGGAAGATGAGGAGCTCAGTCTTGCTCATGTTGAGTTTTAGGTGGCGGGCAGACATCCAGGTGGAGACATCCTGGAGGCAGGAGGAGATGCGAGCCTGAAGGGAGGGGGAGAGGACAGGGGCAGAGATGTAGATCTGCGTGTCATCTGCGTAGAGATGGTAGTCAAAGCCATGAGAGCGAATGAGTTCACCAAGGGAGTGAGTGTAAATGGAGAACAGAAGACGGCCAAGAACTGACCCTTGAGGAACTCTAACAGTTAAAGGATGGGAGGGGGAGGAGGCGCCAGCGAAGGAGACCGAGAATGAACGGCCAGAGAGGTAAGAGGAGAACCAGGAGAGGACGGAGTCCGTGAAGCCAAGGTGAGATAAGGTATGGAGGAGGAGGGGATGGTCGACAGTGTCAAAGGCAGCAGAGAGGTCAAGGAGGATTAGAATGGAGTAGGAGCCATTGGATTTGGCAAGAAGGAGGTCACGGGTGACCTTAGAGAGAGCAGTCTCGGTAGAGTGGAGGCGACAGAAGCCAGACTGGAGGGGATCCAGGAGAGAATGGGAGTTAAGGAATTCTAAGCAGCGATTGTAGATGACTCATTCTAGGATTTTGGAAAGGAAGGGTAGTGGGGAGATAGGGAGATAACTGGAGGGGGAAGTGGGGTCAAGAGCGGGTTTTTTAGGATGGGGGAAACGTGAGCATGTTTGAAGGCACAGGGGAAAGAGCCATTGGAGATTGAGTGGTTAAAAATAGAAGTTAAGGAAGGGAGGAGGGCGGGGCGATAGTTTAATAAGGTGAGAGGGAATGGGGTCCACACCAACCTCTTGCCCATATCCTGCTTCTGGCCTGAAACTTTCACCCTCCTCAAATCTGACAATTACTCTCCCCACCTTCAAAGCCTTACAGAAGGCACATCTCCTCCATGAGGCCTTCTCTAAGACCCCCTTTCTTCTTCTCCCATTCCCTTCTGTATCTCCCTGACTTGCTCCCTTTGTTCTTCACCCTCCCAATCCTCCATTACTTATGTACATATCTGTAATTTATTTATTCATTTCTCCTAATGTCTGTCTCCCACCTTTAGGCTGAAAGTTTGTTGTGGGCAGGGAATATGTCTGTTTACTGTTGTATTCTCCCAAGTGCTTAGTACAGTGCTCTGCACACATTAAGAGCTCAATAAATGATTAATTGATTGAATGAATGCCATTGATTGCTCAATTCATTCTCCCACTAAGCCCTAATTTCCCCTACTCCTTGTACTTCTGAATCACCTTAACATTTGGATAGTACCTTTTAGGCAGTTGATATTCACCTCAATCTCAGCCCCACGACACTTAAGTGCATATATATGTATTTTTTACAATGCATAATGTCCACACTAGATACAAGCTCCTTGTGGACAGGGAACACATCTATCGTATTGTATACAATACTCTGCACACAGAGTATAAATTATAGTTCCTGACTGACTGGGACATATTTGGGAGTTTAAAAAATAGGTCATGTAATAGATATATATATATATATATATATATATATATATATATATATATATATATATATATAGTGTCTTGGGAGTTTGCCAATTCATAGATGACAAAATGTTGCAGATGTGCTTCTTAATATATTGTTTCACATACAATAAGTGTTCAATAAATGTCATTAATTAAATTAGCAGCAGGTATGTCCATCGGGGAACAAAAAACTTAAAAATGACAGTAGATCAAGAGGACAAGGCTAGGGACTGGTGGAAAATGTTGAAATGTCATTTGTCAAAAAGATAGCTATGCTGATGTCAGGTTTTACTCAATAGTCTGAGGCAGAACTAGAGGCACATGGCTGCAAACCCGTCCCTTTCACTTCCCTGATCTATCCCTTGGGTTTAAACTTGCTCTATGCATATTTGAATCAGAGCTGTCTAATTCCAGGTAAAATATCTATTTGAAAGATATGCCTTCTGTGGGAAGACTTGGCCTTTTAGTTTCCCCAGTCTATCGATATATCTTATTGAAGCCTTATGGTTCTATTTAGATGTCAAGTATATTTAATTTTTTTTTTTTGAAATTACTTTCCCTAGAACTATTCCTATCCATGAATCCACTTTCTTGAATACATTCCATTGATTGCCTTTTATGATACATGACAGTACTTGCTGGGATTATTCCATGGACTTTAAGTATACCCATACGAGATCTCAATTACTTTTATTTGGCTGAATGAGTCAAAATTGCAATCTTAGGTCAAACAATGGTATTACTGAAACTTCTCCATCTGTGAAATCCAAGTGTGCTATAAAATTTGGGCTTGTTAGTGTCTTTTATTTGAAATCAACTGCCAGAATCTCTTCAGCCCTTTATGTGGCTATAGTTTTTCTGAGCCAGTTTAAACAGCATTTTGTAAATATAGTGAACACTTAGTTAACAGTATTTCTTAGGACTCTTCTAAATCCCAGCTCTGCCACTTGTCAGCTGTGTGACTGTGGGCAAGTCACTTAACTTCTCTGTGCCTCAGTTACCTCAGCTGTAAAATGGAGATTAAGACTGTGAGCCTCATGTGGGACAACCTGATTACCCTGTATCTACTCCAGCTCTTAGAACAGTGCTCTGCACATAGTAAGCAATTAACAAATACCAACATTATTATTAAATCCAAATTAACCCAGTGAAATGTTCTCTTCTAAATTTTATTTTTCTTTACTTAACATAGTTCAAAGAATAAAAGCTTGCATGTCTTATACCTACTAATACCTCTTAAACACTCCTTTAGCCTCTCAACAACCCACCATAATAACACTCCCCTATAAAGATTTCTCTTTTATCACATTTCTAGTCTTAATTCTGGTGCACATTTCTGTATTGGCTTTTGAGATTCCCTATTCTCTTCATCACCCATATTGGGAGTTTGAAAATTCTCTGCCTGCCCTGAGTGTCAGACAGCACCAACCCTGGGTGAATCCAATTCTTAGGGGTGCAGAGCACTGTACTAAGCACTTGGAAGAAGATAGTATAATAATATAATAAACATATTCAAGATTACAGTACTGTTCAAGGTCTCATTTTCTTAAATTTCTAAGAATGGCTATATGGAGATACCTGCTTCTTGTTTCAAATCTTCTGAGATTCTATCTCTGCCCTGAGTTCTCAAAGGCATTGATATATTTTCCAGTCTTTAAGCTTGATGATAGAAATGTTGTCATTGCACTGTGGTTAAGAAATGTTATAGAAACAGTTGACTGTGCACTATATGGAGGTTTGGGTCTTTTGTGGTTTATTATAGATCATACATTATACCTTTTGGTCATAATTTCATGAGTTGTCTTTAGATGAGGAAATAACACACACTTCATAATATGCATTCTAAAAGGTAATCAGCAAAGATATAATATGAACTATATTAAGAATTTAACATTTAACAACAAATTTAACATTTTCACAGATTGCTATATTCAGGTGTTCACCTGACTTCCATAGTTGCACTGAGTCACACCTTTACAGCTCTTCCAAGTGGTAAAATTCATTCATTTATTCATTCAATCACATTTAATGAGCGCATACTGTGTGCAGAGCACTGAATGAGTGAATAAATAGCAGATGAGTTCAACACAAGCCAAACCAAGATAATACATGCTATCTAAATTACAACTATATGAAGAGATCTATGCTATCATACCTCATTTCAGAAATAGACAGAGTTACTGTTGACTATTCCCTTCAAGGACCAGCCAAAATCCAAATAACCTAATATTGCAATCTTACACTCCCAGATGTTCCTTATATACTTAAGATCATATATAGAAGTGGGGTTTTGCTCTTTTTAAAAAATAGCTATGGCTAGTGGGTAAAATTTCTACTATCCCATATCTTAAACCCCTTACAATATTCAAGAGGGAAAATATTTTCTTAAAATCATGTAGTATAATTTAAAAACACTTTCCTGGCATGGATCCATCTGTGAGTTCTTGGCACTGATCTCTGCCCCACTAAAAAGCTGTTGACCTTTTCACAACTTAGTTGCCAGAATGAACAAATGAATAAGTATATAAACTTTGCTAAGAGCTGGGGTCCTAAACTAAGAGGGTGGTCTATGCATCCATTAATCAGACAGTTTTAATAGCTTGGCTTGGTTACTGCTCGTGTTGGGCTGGTAGAGATTCTCCAAGCTTCCTAGGCTAGAATGGCAAAACTGCAAAGCAAGAAGTAGCAGTGACAGAATCTGTTATTTGTTAAAATGTTTACTCAGTACCAGGCACTCTACTAAATGGTGGGGTAAATAGAAGATATTGTGCACTTCCACATGCTTCTTCCTTCCTTTCAGTTTTAGGCAGTCATAACGTGACTTGCCTCTGTAGTAACAAAAGGTTGAGATGGGAATAGAGATGATTGATGAGAGGAGAGATCAGAAGCTCTAAATACCAATGTGGTTCATCATTTACCCTTTTGCACTGACTCTATATCTGGAGTCCCAGTTTATTCGTTTTTCTTCTCTTCTGTTTCCCTTTTCAATTCCTATTTTTTCTCTGTAAGGATATCACAAACATAATTCAATCATTGTGTATGAATTATCTTACTCTCAGTGTGTCAGGAGAGTGAGGGTGCTTATGCTTCAAATATCAATCGATAGAATTTACAAAGCAGTTTATACAGAGTACTGCATTCAGAATTTTAAGGAGTACAATAAAGTTTGTAGAAATGATCCCTATCCTTAAAGAGTTCAGAATCATGCCTCTACTTCAGCAGGGAAAATAATAGTATACTTGGATGTGGGATGAATGGTGGGGAAAGGAGTCATAAGGTTCATAACCCAATCGAAGGACAAAAACAGCAGTAGTCATCGGGTTCTAGCTTCAACATTAAGGTTGATGGTTTCATACCACTGCTATTATCTTCTTTTCCTGCATATGTATTCAGAACTACAGTTTGCCTGTCAGGCACAATTAAGACAACTGTCTCCAAATGCATGTGGTATAGAAAAGCCTTCCCATGTATCTCTTCTTAGGCAGCTCCAAGGCCTAGGACCCCATCTGGAAATTGTCGTGACTTCATGTCAGCCCTTCTCAGACTTACCCTTAAGTGCAAACCTGAGCCTGGGAACAGGTCACATTTTGGGTCCAGCAAACAATCAATATTTATTTTTTGAAAGATCATACTGAATAGTGGACTGCACAAAGAAAATGCTCCCATCCTCAAGGAGCTTACAATTTTTAAATTAATGATAGTTTTGTACCAAATGAAGTTTTTAATCTTAATCTCTCCGATTCTCTGGACAGATTTTGGAATCTCAGTGCTGCTGAGGCACCCAGTGGTTTTTTCCTCAGTGAGTGAAAATTGATAAAAATTCACTGAGAAGTTCCCAGATTGCATAGAAAAGCACCTCTTCTCTCTTGTCATGGTATACATTCCCATCCAGCTGATTATGAGGAGCAGGCTTCCATCCCCTTCACTCCACAGAAACTGCTCTTTCAAAGGTTACCAATATCATTTTTGCCAAATACAACACTTCCTACTCCATCCTAATTCTCCTGGACCTCTTAGCTCCTTTCATCACTGTTGACCACTCCCTTCTCCTGGAAACATTATCCAACATTGGCTTCACTGGCACTGGCCTCTCTTGGTTCTTTGGAGTGCTATAACTGCTCTTTCAAAGGTTACCAATATACTTTTTTGCCAAATCCAGCAATTGCTACTCCATCCTAATTCTCCTGGACCTCTTAGCTCCCTTCATCACTGTGGACCACTCCCTTCTCCTGGAAACATTATCCAACATTGGCTTCACTGGCACTGGCCTCTCTTGGTTCTTTGGAGTGCTATAACTCTGGCCACTCATTCTCAGTCTCTGTGCAGGCTCCTGCTCTGCCTCCCAGCCCCTAAATGTGGGAGTTCCTCAAGGCTCAGTTCTGGGTCCTCTTCTATTCCCCATCTACACCTACTCCTTTGGAGATTTCATTCTCTCCCACATCTTCAACTACCATCTCTATGTGGATGATTCACAAATCTATATTTCGAGCCCTGATCTCTCTCCTTCTCTTTAGTTTCACATTTCCTCCTGTCTTCAGAACATCTCCACTTGGATGTCCGAGCAACACCTCTAACATAAGGTGTCCAAAATGAACTCCTTATCTTCCCACACAAACCCAACTCTTTCATGATTCTTTCATTATTGGAGACAGCACCACCATTATCCCTACTCTCAAGTCTGAACCTTGGTATTATATTAACTCATCTCCCTCATTCGTACCACATATTCAGTCTCCAAATCCTGTCAGCTCAACCTTCACAACATCTAAATTCTGCCCTTTCATCTCCATCCAAACTGCTACCACCTTTATCTGAGAACATAACCTAGTCCACCTTGATTAGTGCATAAGGTCATTGCTGACCCCCCTGCCATCTCTCTCCCACCCCAGTCCTTATTTCACTCTGCTGTTCAGATCATTTTCTACAAATCCATTCAGTCCATGCTTTCTCCCACTCCACAAGAAACTCCAGTGGTTGCCTATTTAATCCTATATTGAACAAAACTCCTTGCCATTGGCTTTCAAAGCATTCAATCCCCTTCTCCCTCCTACCTTAACTAGATGGTTTAATAAAACACAGCCCACATTCTTGACTCCTCTAAGGTCAACACTCTCATGTAACTCCATCTTGCTTATATCAATGTCAACCTCTTGTCCACATCCTGCCTCTTTGCAGGAACACCTTCCCTCTTCATATCCAAAAGATGATCACTTGCCCCAACTTCAAACTGTATTGAAGGCACAACTTCTCCAAGAGGCCTTCTCTAGGTGCTCATTTCCTCTTTTCCCACTGCCTTTTGCATTGCCTTTTCACTTGCATTTGCACAGTCTATCCACCCCTGCCTCAGTCCCACAACACCTGTTTACATATCTACAATTTATATATTCATATTAATGCCTGTTTCCCCCTCTAGACTGTAAGCTTGTTGTGGTAGTAAATGTGCCTATTGTTTCTGTTATACTGTACTCTCCCTCGCTCTTAGTAAATTTCTCTGCATACAGAAAGCATTCAAAAAATATGACTGATCAATTTAAATCCCTGATTTCACAATAAAATTATTAACTTGGAAGGTAAGAAATTAAAATAAAAAACATTTTGTAAAGCACAGACCTTTGCTTACAATTTACATAAACATTCAACTGAAAGCATAAGAAGAATGTCAAATAACTCTTCAGAAGATCAACATGGAAAGAGACTATGAAACAAGAGAACCTAGTGTTTATTTCTAGATATTGTTTGATTACACACACAGTGTGCTTCTCAATGGAATACTGAAATCAGTAGCATGTGATAACATCTGGGCAATAGTAGTGATATTAACATAAACATATTTCAGAAGCAACCACTGCCTTACAAATTTGACATCAAGATATGATGACTGGCACTCTAGTGTGCATCATAAAATGCACAATGAAAGGCACTGTAAATGATTAATCTGAAAGCTTTCCTTGAATATTCTCATTTCATTCAAATTCCAATTGTTTTTAATGACATTATTCTTCCTTCATGTGGCTGCCTTAAGAGTTTCAGAAATAAGCACAAATTAATATTTTCATGTTAGTTTAGGTTTTCTATATGACACTAAGCATGTATTCCCCCAGCAAAATGTTTTTAAAGATGAACAATTATTCATTGAACCTGAACCTCTATAAATGGCTAAATGGAATAATGTGAGTAAAATAAATGCTTTTATTGGATAGCTTTTTTTTTTCTTGCATTATTTTAATGAATGTTTAAGCTTTCATCTTCCCTTTGACTGTGCAAACAACCTCTGGACAGATAATCTGGTTGAAAATTATGTATCAGATAGAAACTGAAGTTATGTCTTCCCAGAACAAGTCAAGTGAATGGTTGGGCAATTAACTGCTGAATTCAATCAATTTAGAAAGCCAATTTGGAGTTCTCAGTCCAAAAAATGTGCTTTCTCTCAGAAACACTTTACTGTAAATCATTCTGATAATTGACTTAATTCTCCTGTTTACTTCCTTAAGTATATATGCAGTTTCACTGTTCATTTATGAAGAATGAAATATTGCTCTTTTATAGAAATCAGTAAGAGAAATTAGCCAAGAACATTATAATCTCATTATTTTTCAACATCAAAATTAAAAGTTTACAGTCCTGGCAATCTACATATGAATACATTTATGTAACATCAAATGTGGATTTTTGAATAAACAATTTTTATTGGATGCTATAACATTTTTTCTGTAAAACAAAAATGTCATTTGATTTTCGCTTCCTCCTGGAACATTTATTCCAGGAAAACTTTGCCTTTGGAGTAATATTGCCTATATGAGATTTTGCTCCCCTCTCAGGATAGTACCTGGAGAGTTTCCAGTACTCTACCAGTTTTGGCTATGGTTGGGAGAATCAAGCGATGGCATACCCATTCCTTTCCTAGTTTGGGCAGTGGCTAGCAAGTGAAAGTCAATCTGCTACAAGTCAAAATTCACCTGTGCTGGGCAGCAGCATCACAGGAGAGAGTTGAGGGTGGAGACTCAAGTTTACTGCACAGAAGAAGGCAATGGTAAACCACTTCCATATTTTTTACCAAGAAAACTCTATGGATAAATACCAGAATGATTGCAGATGGAGAGTGGGGCACTAAAGGATAGATGTGTCCATGGAGTTGCTATGGGTCGGACATGACTTGACAGCATAAGACAAGAGATTTTGCTATGACAAAATATTTCATGTTTAAAAAGGATTCTATGATTGCAAGGGAATGGGTCTGCTAATTCTGCTGTATTGTAATCTCCCCAAGTGCTTCCAGCACTTAGAACAGTGATTGGCACATAGTATGTGCTTAATAATAATAATGGTATTTGTTAAGCATTTACTATGCGCTTAGCAATGTTCTAAGCACTGGGGTAGATACAGGGTAATCAGGTTGTCCCAGGTGCAGCTCACAGACTTAATTCCCATTTTACAGATGAGGGAACTGAGGCACCATGAAGTTAAGTGACTTGCCCAAAGTCACACAGCTGACAAGTGGCAGAGCAGGGATTAGAACTCACAACCTCTGACTCCTAAGCCCGTGCTCCTTCCATTAAGCCATGCTGCTTCTACAAATTCTTAACACCATCATTATTATTAAAACTGTACACAAATGGTTCATAAATATTGTGACCAATTGATTGCAACTTTCCTTGAGGGAATATCCAGGAGATATCAGATTCACAGTTTGGGAGATCCTGACTCTGCTGCCTATCGTCTCTAATAGACTGCCAAAAGAAGAAAAGAGGCAGGAAAATTAAAAGTACTAAAAAGTAAGAATTGAAAGAGGTTGAAGAAAAATTTCCATCTGCTGCTCTGACCTCTCTACCTGTTCTTCAGGCTATTGGGAGCAAATGGTTCATAAGGGGAGTAGAAAGGACTAAAGAGAAGGTTATGAAAATTTCCATATAAAAAGTCCTAAATCCATATAATTTGCTTGTCCCCAATGAGTTTAAGTACTTTAAATAGTAGTAATAGTTATTTATGCAGAATTTACTATGTGCAGAGCATGCACGTAACTAACCAATGGGAGAAAATACACAAGTTAGGGGGAATTAGACATAATCCTTCTCCTTCAGAAGTCTCTTTAAATAATCCTGTTCTCCACCAGGAAAAGAGAATATAATACAATTCAATATTTTTATAGCACTTTTTATCAATCATATAAAGCACTTGTTTTTCCCTACATTTCAAATATATTAACTTGAAAGGTCTTCTTATATTCACAACAAAAATTGCCACTCAGTATTCAATAATGTTTATAAACCTACACTTCAACAACTCCCAGGATAATTCTGGAATTAAAATTTAAAAATTGACAAATCATTCAGAGATCTGTGACTGTACAGAGCTCACCTAGAAAATAATTATCAAATTTCATTCTAATATCACCTATAATGTGATTTCATGAGTGAACTGTATTCAAAAAAAAGATATCCAAGATGGATATTGTTTGTTGTCCATTACTAATTCAGAATTCAAAATTCATTCTTAAGCCACTGTAAAAGTCTTGAATTCATTTCTTCAGGTACACTATGCAAAACACACTCTATTCACTGGCAATACTATGTTGATAGATGTTGTCATGAGAAAACATTATTCCAGTGTTCCAGTTATGCCCTTTTAAGAACAAACAAACAGTAGAATACCAAAGACCACTTGCTTGACCCTTGAGAAACAAATGGGGTGACACAAAGTGACATCAATCTAAAGATCTAAAGATCTAAAAGAGTTTAGACAATATCTATCATTCTCTGTTATTGTAAGATGTGGATCTACCATGAAATTAACCACTGGCTTCTTAAACATCTGTCATTTACATGCCACACTTAATATTACATAGCATGACAGGAACAGGCAAAGTGAATTTTTCCTCTATAGTCACCCTACAACCTTGGAAACAAAATGGACTCACAGGAGATATGTAGACCATGAACTGTCACTGCTATATATGAACGATAGTAGAACACGTAAGTAGCTGTTGATTGATTTGTGGAGAGAAGATGTCAACCCAGCTGGAAAGAAGAAACAATTTAAGATACAGTGAAACTCAGCCTCAAATTAAGCGTTTTGTATATCTAATCCTAACAAGAGTTGAAGTCTCCTCCTGCCTCCAGGACGTCTCCACCTGGATGTCGGCCCGCCACCTAAAACTCAACATGAGCAAGACTGAGCTCCTCATCTTCCCTCCCAAACCCGGTCCTCTCCCAGACTTCTCCATCACCGTGGATGGCACGACCATCCTTCCCGTCTCTCAGGCCCGCAATCTCGGTGTCATCCTTGACTCATCTCTCTCGTTCACCCCACACATCCTATCCGTTACCGAGACCTGCCAGTTTCACCTCTACAATATCGCCAAGATCCGCCCTTTCCTCTCCACCCAAACGGCTACCTTACTGTTACAGGCTCTCGTTATATCCCGGCTAGACTACTGTGTCAGCCTTCTTTCTGACCTCCCTTCCTCCTCTCTCGCCCCGCTCCAGTCTATTCTTCACTCCGCTGCCCGGTTCATCTTCCTGCAGAAACGATCTGGGCATGTCACTCCCCTTCTTAAACAACTCCAGTGGTTGTCTATCAACCTCCACTCCAAACAAAAACTCCTCACTCTAGGCTTCAAGGCTCTCCATCACCTTGCCCCTTCCTACCTCTCCTCCCTTCTCTCTTTCTACCACCCACCCCGCACGCTCCGCTCCTCTGCCGCCCACCTCCTCACCGTCCCTCGGTCTCGCCTATCCCGCCGTCGACCCCTGGGTCACGTCCTCCCACGGTCCTGGAACGCCCTCCCTCCTCACCTCCGCCAAACTGATTCTCTTTCCCTCTTCAAAACCCTACTTAAAACTCACCTCCTCCAAGAGGCGTTCCCAGACTGAGCTCCTCTTCTCCCTCTACTCCCTCTGCCATCCCCTCTTTACCTCTCCACAGCTTAACCCTCTTTTTCCCCTTTTCCCTCTGCTCCTCCACCTCTCCCTTCCCATCCCCACAGCACTGTACTCGTCCGCTCAACTGTATATATTTTCGTTATCCTATTTATTTTGTTAATGAATTGTACATCGCCTTGATTCTATTTAGTTGCCATTGTTTTTACGAGATGTTCTTCCCCTTGACTCTATTTATTGCCATTGTTCTTGTCTGTCTGTCTCCCCCAATTAGACTGTAAGCCCGTCAAACGGCAGGGACTGTCTCTATCTGTTGCTAACTTGTTCATCCCAAGCGCTTAGTACAGTGCTCTGCACATAGTAAGTGCTCAATAAATACTATTGAATGAATGAATGAAAGGTTTGAGAAGTGGCACAGCCTAATGGAAAGAGCAGAGGCCTGAGAGTCAGAGAACCTTGGTTCTAATCCTGACCATCAATTCTTTGCTGTATAATCTTGTTCAAGTCACTTCTGTGTCCCATTAGAAAATAAGATGTTTGTGGTCAGAGAACATGTCATTTTGTTATTCTGCAGTTTCTAAAAGCCTAGCACAATGCATCATACGACCAGACTGCTCAACAAATGCAACTATTAGAACTAGTCAATCAATTTAAAAACCTTAATTACTGAGCACTTACTATGTGCATAGCATTTTACGGTCTAGATTGTAAACTTGATGAGGATAGGGAATGTGTCTGTTATTGTTATGTCATACTCTCCCAAGTGCTTAGTATAGTGTTCTGCATACAGTAAGTGTTTAATAAGTGCTACTGAATAAATACGATCCAATGAATACCAATATCTTGGGAGAGTACAATGTAACAATATAACAAACACATTCCCTGCCCACGATGAGCTACTATGCCAACTCCCAACCTTGGATGTCCCCTACAATCTGCTTCTTTGGCTCCTTCATTCCTTGGTTAAAAAATCTTGGTATTGATTCAAATATCATGCTGACTGTGTGACTACAAATTTATCCTTCAATGTTACAATTCTTCTTTTCATTAAAAAAAAAAAAAGTATTACATTTCCTTCTTCAACTTCCTTGCATAGACCCTAAGGATTATTCCAGCACTTCAACTCAGTCCTAAACCTCTAATGTTCCTCTCTTTCCTTCTCTACTCTAAATGATTTCACAACTATTTCACCAAGTCACCAAGCTACATGCCCATGATTCATATTTCTCTCCATAGAATTCTTTCTCTTTGCAATTTTAAAATATTTACTATGTGTCTAGTACTGTTCTAAGCACTGGAGCACTGTTTCAAGTGCTGAAATCATATCACTATATGGTGGCAACATCCATGATTCCTTTACAGTTCTCTCTCAGGAACTGATCTCTTGTTTATTCTTGAAAGGTAATCCTTTGGTCAAACTTTTCCATTTTTGGAAATGCTTATTCCCATCTTCAACTGTGGTTTGTACAGTTCCAGTATTCTACATACAGTAAGTTCCCAGTAAATACTAATGATTGAGTGATTGATTTGACTGCTATAATTAGCCTATTCTTTTATCTGTTCCTCTTCAAAACTGCATTCAAATTTTCTAATCCGTGGCCAACTGAGAGACAGAAGGGAATGAGACACTCTCAGTAGGTTGGCTTGAAAGGAACAAAAAGTGTGCCAATTGGAATGTAGTAGAAAAGGATGGATAAGTAGGAGGGAGAGAGCTAATTGAGTACCTAAAAACCAGTATTCAGGAGCTACCTGTACTGAAAAAAGATATATTTAATCACAAATAGAGAATATTTTTGTTGTCATCCTATAACTCACAAATGTATTTAGAAGGTATTTCCTTTCCAGTGTTGATCTAAAGGTTACAAAGGTTACATTTACTGATGTGGACTATATCCACATGGGGCAAAACATATATTTGTTTAAATAAATTCATCTATATGTTTCTTTTTCGCTTGAAAGTTTCAGATTTAATTTCAACACACTTCAAGAGAAATTTGCAACTGAGTTTTTGCTAAAAAGGGTATAGAATGGATAAAACACATCACATCAAGTTCAGGTCATTACTCAAGGTTTGTGGATTTCTCTATGAAATTGCATATCTGGGTATGGATTCTGTTTGTCAAGAGTCTTATTGAGAAAAATCTGTATCTCTCCTATGCTTTGATTGTATTTGCTCTAATCTGCTTAGGTTTTGTCTGGATTTGTAATTTACATTTCTTGTCCAACTGTAGAATACACATACTAAGAGAAGATGGCCTTTTTTTCTTCCGTCTAATGATCCAACAATATTTTTGCTTTCCTCCCAAACCACCTCTCTTTACTAGTATGTGTGGTCATTGTCATTCAATTAGTGCTCTACTGTAGGTTTTCTTCATAACAAATCAATCTGCTTAACAGTTCTAAATTACAACCTACTTTTTCTATTTTTCATTATGAGTATGACATGACCTTTGCTTTCTAAGAGTATACCTGTGCATTCCAGTTATAATACCTTTTCTCTTCTAACTTGGGATTCTTTCATCACAGTTTATGTCGAATACCAGAGCTCAAACTTCTTGTAAAAGTCTGCCTGCTCCTTTCCAAAAATGACCAAGGTTTACAGTGTCAATCAGATGCTCGGATTTGTCCCGTGTGTCTCTTCAAATATGCTTCAACAAAATTTATAGCTTTTTTCTTTTATGATTCTTTCTATCAGACATTTGGTATATTTTGATTACTAGAAAAAAAAAATATTCTCCCACTATGTCGCTATTCAAAGCTCCATTTAATTATCCTCTACCTACCTCACTTTTTTTTTTTCCTTTGCATATGTTAATAGTCTTGGTGAAGGCATATTTTACTTCAAGGAATACTAACCATACCTGAAGGCATACTTCATTTCTAGCAAAATAATTCATTTAATTTCTTCTAATTCTTTCCCCACAAATATCTTACTGAGGATAACTTCTTTTTCTCTCAGGCATTGGGAAAAAGTCAGATAGGTCACAAAAGTAAAACTGTGAAAATAGAGGATATATTTACACAGATTAAAATGTGTTTCTGAAATAAGGTTTTGTCTGTAATCTTAATTGTTCTCATTCATCAAGGGAAATATCAATATACGTAATTGAAAGTGAATAAAATATTATTCAATATATCTTGATTGTCCATCTGGAATACGTAGAGAAGTTGCAACACAAGTATGATTTTCATAAGAGGCATTTGTTTGGATTATATGTGTCTGATCATCCTAACAAATCTCACAATTCCCAGGAGGCTGATTCAAACAGACACCAGCCTGGTGCCCGCCCACCATGCACAACTATGCAGTCACAAGGGAGTTATAGGCCCTGGGCCAACATCCCCACAGCACTTACATACATATCTGCCATCTATCTATGTTAATGTCTATCTCCCCCTCTAAACTTTAAGCTCATTGTGGGCGGGCAATGTGTCTACTTATTTTTATATTGTACTATCCCAAAAACTTAGTACAGTGCTCTGCACACAGTAAGCCCTCAATTTATATGATTATATGAATGAATCTCTGTGGATGCCAGTGCTGCTGGCCCCCAAAGCAGCTCTCGATGGGGTAAACCCTGGTTGGAAGTGGGGGCAGTCAAGGCCAGCCAGTATTTACATTGCTCCCTGGCACGAGGTTGCTCCTGACCCAGCATCATCCCTCCTAGTAAGTTGGCATAGAGTCATTTCCAATATGTTTGCACTTTAGTCCTGCAGAAAAAAAAACAAACAAAAAAAATCCTACCTATCCCATTTCATCCACACTGCCTCCTTATCGGCAGCCTTGGGGATTGGGGGATATGGAGGGAAATGTGGAAGAGCCAGGACAAAGTCATTTTGGTATATGCCCAACCTCTGCTCCAGCTGAAGAAACTGTGCATGCATTCCCAGTGGACAATCCACTTCACCCAATCCTTGTACCTATGATAGGCCTGGGTCCCTTCCTTCCAAGCTACATGGAAAGTCTCACCTCTCTCTTTCTCTCCACAAACCCCTAGTCAGGAGATCTGGTAACATAATTTCAATACTGAAAACAATTGATCAGGACATATTATAAACTGTTTCTTTTTCAGGTTACCTTGAAGGATTTTGCCTGATGAATGGTAATAGTGCAGGAAGTGCCTATCTACCAAGGAATACACATATTCAAGAAAGAGTTGCATTTTATTCCTTTCCCATAGTATTTTACATACTTATAAGAAAAATAAAAATGAATAATTACCTTCTAATTACAGTAGGAAATACCTCCCTAAAGGGAACTTTAAAAATCCCTGTAGAATGTATAGAATGGATAATTCTATATTGTTCTATATTGATCTGAAACTGATGTTGCTCTGCAAAAATGGTGATTTTGCTAGACAGCTTCTACTCATATTAGGATTTTTCTTTTACAAAGTTATTTTTGTACATGCTTTGCCCTGTGCAGAAAATATCCAAATCCTTTAAAAATATTTTGCCATGATTTCTACTTTGAAAGATTTTACTACAGCAATAAAAAGGATTACACAAGGCTTTCAGTGTATTTTCCTATTTTATATTTTTTAAATTTTTCTTAACTTATTTTTACAAGTGATGAACCAATTTTAGAAAAGCATTTATTTTCACTAACATTTTTTTCACTGAAACTATTAAGGTCTGTTTAAAATTTGGCTACATGGTAAATAGCAAATGGAGATTTGAATAATTGCTGATTGAGTTTAATCAATATTGATAGTCCATAAATCTCACAATGAAAGTCCTGTGTTTTCTTTCATAGAAAGTTTTCCAGATAATTTAAGATAACAAAATAACTGAAAAAAGAACTGTCATTTGTGCTTTCACTTCTTATATACCATATTTTGTTTTCAATTTAATTCATTCAGTCATATTTATTGAGCACTTACTGTGTGCCGTGCACTATAGTAAGCTCTTGGGAGAACACAATGCAACAATAGACATATTCCCTGCCCATGAAACTCTTTAGAAGAAAATGTCACCTGCCATCATTTTCCAGTAAACACTATCATACAAACTTTAACTATGTGTACTTTGTTTATCTCTATCATTATTAAGTGATGGCTATCACCTAATAAATATAATTGGTTTAGTGAATTCTGGGGTGGGGTATTTCACCTGAATTCTGAAAAATAAAAACAAACAAAAAGAAACCCAGTTCTTGGATAAAGATTCGGCTAGCTAGTTTCCATATAGGTGAGATACATGCAGAAATCACAGCTGAAGTGATGTGCTTTAAAATACCACCAATCAAGCCTACAGGAGAATTGTAGGGAAGGAAATACTACAACTGATTAAATTCCAACTTTAACACAAAGGGACTGATATTTTCTACACTTCCAAGAAGCCACTGGGACATTCTGGGAGGAATTTAACTTCTTTGCCAGTAGTGGAAGAACTCTACCTCCCTGTGGAAAGAAGATAATTTTCCTCAGAAGGACGCTGGAAAAGAAGTCTGAGTCAGTCTTCTCTGTTGTGCCGTATAGCTTCCAATCTGCTCCTGACTGGAACCACCCTATAAAAAGAGGTCCACATACTAATATATTTCTTACTGTTTAAGATATTGCTGTGTTAAAAAGAAAGCTAAAGTGAGCTAATTTGACATTCTTTTAGTCTAAAACTTGGCTCTGTACCCTTATGGAAGTTGGCATTCACTCCACCCTCAATGCCACACCACTTATGTACATATCTGGAAGTAATTCATTTATATTAATGTCTGCATCACTCACTAGACTGTAAGCTCATTAAAGGTAGGGAACATGTTTACCGCTTTGTCCCATTCTGTTGTATTGTTCTCTCCCATGCACATAGCAGAGTGCTCTGCATAAAGTGAGCACTCGTTAAATTCTTTTGATTAAAACTTTTTTCCATCCTCTTCCTGCAAGCAAGAACCTGAACACATGACAAGAGCAGGGATCATGTCTATCAAATCTGTTGTATTGTACTTTTCTAAGTGCTTATTACTGTGATCTGCAAATAGTAAGTGCTCAATAAATAGCACTCCTTGATTGATTGGCTTCTGGTATTCATCAATCTTGGCATTTACAGCTCTTAACCTTGGTTGCTCTAAATATCATTCTGAAAATCTATTGTTCTTAGTCTTTCCATTTTGTACTACTGATTAAATTTTCATTTTTGCCATTATTCTGTTGCGAGTCTGGTTATCATGCTTGGATTTTCATAAAGCTAACCACTAGATCTTGACTAAGTTTCTAATCCTGTAATTTCCTTAAATTGCTCTGCTATTATATAGTTAAATGGCCCCAATTTCAGGCTCATGAAGCAGAGACTATCAAGTCTAGTAAGGGGGAAAAATTAAGAGCATTCATTTCATTTATTGAAAGAAAATCTCAGTTCAATCAATCAAGATATTAATTGAGGACTTTACTGTGCACTGAGCAGTATACTAGGCACTAGGGAGAGAACAATACACTTAAAACTGGGCAGAGAATGAGTCTCATATTGTACTCTCCCAAGCACTAAATACAGTGCTCTGAACACAGTAAGTGATCAATAAATACGACTGAATGCGTTAATAGATACGTTCCCTACCCACAAGGAGCTCAAAGTTGAGAGACAGAGACAGATACACCAGCAAAATAAATTACTGATAGGAGAATGAGAAAGTATAGGATATGTACATACGTGCTACCTCTGGCCTGGAATACCCTCCCTCCTCAGATCCGCCAAGCTAGCTCACTTTCCCTTCAAAGCTCATCTTCTCTGCTCCCCTCGCCTCTCCATTGCCCAGACCATCCCTCTCTGCTGTACCCCCTCCCACCCCACCCCACAGCACTTGTGTATATATATACATATTTATTATTTCATTCATTTTATTAATATGTATCTATAATTCTATTTATTTATTTTGATGCTACTGATATCTGTCTACTTGTCTGGTTTTGTTGTCTGTCTCCTCCCTTCTAGACTGTGAGCCTGTTGTTTGGTAGGGATTGTCTCTGTTGCCGAACTGTACTTTCCAAGTGCTTAGTAAAGTGCTCTGCACACAATAAGTGCTTGGTAATATGATTGAATGATAATAATAATTAATAATTATATTTGTCAAGCTCTTACTATGTGCCAAGCCCACTGCTCTAAGCACTTGGATAGATACAGGGTAATCAGGTTGTCCCTCGTGGGGCTCACACTTTTAATTCCCATTTTACAGATGAGGTAACTGAAGCACAGGAAAGTTAAGTGACTTGCCCAAGGTCACATAGAGAAGTGGTGGAGGCAGGATTAGAACCCACATTCTTTGACTCACAAACCCGAGCTCTTTCCACTAAGCCACGCTGCTTCTCTAAATGAATGAATGAATTTAAACACTTTATGGACAGGGAACCCATATTGTGTTTGTGTACTCCCAAGTGCTTAGTACAGTTCCTCTGTCTAAAAAAATGCTATTTGGTAAGTGCTTACTATGTGCTAGGCACTGTATTAAGTTTTGAGATAGATACAAGATAATCAGGAGGAATATAGTCCCTGTCCCACCATGGGGCTCATAGTCTTAATCCCTATTTAACAGATGTAACTGAGGGACAGATAAATTAAATGACTTGCCTAAGGTCATATAATAGATAGGCAGAGCCAAGATTAGGACCCAGAGCTGGGATTAGGATCCCAGTTACCTGATTCCCAGGCCCTTCCTCTTTCCACTAGGTGATACTGCTTCTACTACAGTAAAAACCCACTACACTTTAAGTGTTTACAGCACACTGTGTGCTCTGCACAAAGTAAATGTTCAATAAATACCATTGATGGAATTAGTTTAGTACACCACACTCCTTTGTGGCACTAGCACTATGGTACTTAAATAACTTAATTGGAGTTTTTTGACTCCCTCTATGATTTTTCCCATCCCATCCCCACGCGGCAAATACTTACAACTCTACTGAATCCTTGCTGGATATAGAGCAATGTCTCAAGCCTTTCTGTCTCTTCCTCCCCACCTCCTCCTCTCCCACACAGATCTCTCTAAAAACTCACCCTTCTTCTTCCCATATTGCTTTGCCATTTCCTTGCAGCTCCCATGGCCCTTATTCATCCTCAAATCCTTCTACCATCAGTGAGGTCTTCTTCCACTACACTATGAACTTATTTTTCCATGATTGGGTCCACTCCTTCCCCAGGGTACAGTCCCTGTATTGAGAATCATCACATTCATTCATTCATTCAATAATATTTATTGAGCGCTTACTATGTGCAGAGCAACATACTAAGCGCTTGGAATGGATAATTCAGCAACAAATAGAGACCGTCCCTCCCCAACCACAGGCTCACAGTCTAATAGAGCCCAGATTTTTCTGGGAAGAAGCAGAGCCCAAGAGGGATCATCTTGCCCTTTACCTCTTCCCTTCTGGCAGTGTGGAACCACCACAGTTATGGGACAGGACTTCTCCCAGGGATATGCCTCTCCCTGATCCTGTGCCAGATTTATTGGACCCTGAGAGGACCTGCTTCTGGTCTGACCAGGAAACAAGTAAAAAAAAAATAAATAAATAAAAAAGTGGATTAGAGTGGAAGGCAATTGGACTTAGGGTATTGCCGCCGCTCTCGCTCCACTAACCCACAGCCCTGGATCACCTCCTCCGTCCACCTCCTACGCTCCTATGCTCGAGCTGCTGAGCACTGCTGGCGAAAGTCCAAGCACCAAGCCGACCTCACACACTTCAAATTTATCCTTTCCTGCCTTAACTCTGCCCTCTCCTCCGCCAGGCAAAGCTTCTTCTCCTCCCTCATCGACACCCATGCCCGTCACCCCCGCCGATTGTTCCGGACCTTTAACTCTCTCCTTAGGCCCCCTGTTCCTCCCCCTCCCCCATCTCTCACCCCCAATGATCTGGCCACCTATTTCCTCACGAAAATCAACACGATCAGGTCTGAGCTCCCCAAAGTCACCCCTCCGCCTCTCCCCTCCCCCCCAACAACCCCCTCCCCTACTTTCCCATCCTTCCCTTCAGTATCCTCAGAGGAGATCTCCTCCCTCCTCGCAAGTGCCACCCCCTCCACCTGCGCCTCGGACCCCATTCCCTCTCACCTTCTTAAAACCATCGCCCTTGCCCTCCTCCCTTCCTTAACTTCTATTTTTAACCACTCAATCTCCAAGGGCTCCTTCCCCTCTGCCTTCAAACATGCCCACGTCTCCCCCATCCTAAAAAAACCCGCTCTTGACCTCACTTCCCCCTCCAGTTATCGTCCTATCTCCCTACTACCCTTCCTTTCCAAAATCCTAGAACGAGTCGTCTACAATCGATGCCTAGAATTCCTTAACTCCCATTCTCTCCTAGACCCCCTCCAATCTGGCTTCCGTCCCCTCCACTCTACCGAGACTGCTCTCTCTAAGGTCACCCATGACCTCCTTCTTGCCAAATCCAATGGCTCCTACTCCATTCTGATCCTCCTTGACCTCTCTGCTGCCTTTGACACTGTCGACCATTCCCTCCTCCTCCATACTTATCTCACCTTGGCTTCACGGACTCTATCCTCTCCTGGTTCTCCTCTTACCTCTCTGGCCGATCATTCTCGGTCTCCTACGCTGGAGCCTCCTCCCCCTCCCATCCTTTAACTGTTGGAGTTCCTCAAGGGTCAGTTCTTGGCCCTCTTCGGTTCTCCATTTACACTCACTCCCTCGGTGAACTCATCCGCTCTCACGGCTTTGACTACCATCTCTACGCAGATGACACGCAGATCTACATCTCCGCCCCTGTCCTCTCCCCCTCCCTTCAGGCTCGCATCTCCTCCTGCCTCTGGGACGTCTCCACCTGGATGTCGGCCCGCCACCTAAAACTCAACATGAGCAAGACTGAGCTCCTCATCTTCCCTCCCAAACCCGGTCCTCTCCCAGACTTCTCTATCACCGTGGATAGCACGACCATCCTTCCCGTCCCGCAGGCCCGCAATCTCGGTGTCATCCTTGACTCGTCCCTCTCGTTCACCCCACACATCCTATCCGTTACCAAGACCTGCCGGTTTCACCTCTACAATATCGCCAAGATCCGCCCTTTCCTCTCCACCCAAACGGCTACCTTACTATTACGGGTTCTCGTTATATCCCGGCTAGACTACTGTGTCAGCCTTCTCTCTGACCTCCCTTCCTCCTCTCTCGCCCCGCTCCGGTCTATTCTTCACTCCGCTGCCCGGCTCATCTTCCTGCAGAAACGATCTGGGCATGTCACTCCCCTTCTTAAACAACTCCAGTGGTTGCCTATCGACCTCCGCTCCAAACAAAAACTCCTCACTCTAGGCTTCAAGGCTCTCCATCACCTTGCCCCTTCCTACCTCTCCTCCCTTCTCTCTTTCTACCGCCCACCCCGCACGCTCCGCTCCTCCACCGCCCACCTCCTCACCGTCCCTCGGTCTCGCCTATCCCGCCGTCGACCCCTGGGTCACGTCCTCCCACGGTCCTGGAACGCCCTCCCTCCTCACCTCTGCCAAACTGATTCTCTTTCCCTCTTCAAAACCCTACTTAAAACTCACCTCCTCCAAGAGGCGTTCCCAGACTGAGCTCCTCTTCCCCCTCTACTCCCTCTGCCATCCCCCCTTTACCTCTCCGCAGCTAAAGCCTCATTTTCCCCTTTTCCCTCTGCTCCTCCACCTCTCCCTTCCCATCCCCACAGCACTGTACTCGTCCGCTCAACTGTATATATTTTCGTTACCCTATTTATTTTGTTAATGAATTGTACATCGCCTTGATTCTATTTAGTTGCCATTGTTTTTAGGAGATGTTCTTCCCCTTGACGCTGTTTAGTGCCATTGTTCTTGTCTGTCCGTCTCCCCCGATTAGACTGTAAGCCCGTCAAACGGCAGGGACTGTCTCTATCTGTTGCCGACTTGTTCATCCCAAGCGCTTAGTACAGTGCTCTGCACATAGTAAGCGCTCAATAAATACTATTGAATGAATGAATGAATATTGAAATGAGAGATAAGGGAGTCAGAAGGAAGCCACAATAGTAAACAGAAGTAAAGGTGAGGAAACTTAAAGATGGCAGGAAAGCAGGGAGATTTTACCTGATCACCAGATGGAGTCATCAGGGAGAGTCCCCACTGCCACGCAAACTCCAGTGGGACAAGAATTGTGTTTACCAAGTCTACTGCACTGCACTCTCTCAAGTGCATAGTACAGTGTTTTGTATACAATAATTGCTCAATAAATACCACTGATGGATGGATTGATTTCCACTGAAATAAAAGTCAGTAATGCTGTCTTGGAACCTCTTTGATGTATAATATCTTTATAAAGTTTTATTACTCATCTGTGATTTAAGTATACAATCCTGTGTCATTTTTATTGAAAAAATTAGTTATCTAATCTTGGTTCAAAAACCAACCCTCCATTCATGGCATTATTCTTATGATATTAGTTCAGATTTGCATTTGATAATTTATGAGGAGCCAATTGTGTTGCAAATCTGTGGTAAATTCAGTTTTTTGTGTTTTTTTTTTTTTCATTTGGGGATCATTATGTTCCTTGTAAACCTGACTGTTCTGAAATGAAAATACTTCTTTTGCACAGAAAATGGCTGTGAAACCCATATTTTTGTACATTAGGAGTATTCACATTAGTTTGCAGTGGTCTAGTGAATTAATTAAATCTAATTCTTCTTGTTCTGATTTAGCCTTTCTTGAAGATTAGATCAAAACTTGAAGTATTACCATTTAAGTCCCTGAAGCATTGGTTTAAGAAGCACTGCACTGCTTCACATTTGTCACTTGTTTCATCATGCTATGCATCTAAAGACTTCACAGTACTTCAGAAGCTGAAACCTATCAGCTAACAAAGTATAAACTTATGACACTTTCTGTATTATAGAGGCTAAAATTTTCAACTTCGTCCGTTTCTTTTCTACAGTTTTCTTTGTATTCATTTTTCCATTTATTTCTAGATATTTTTATTTACTTCTTCCTTATTTTAATATGAATTAGCAATCAGTTTCCACGACTTTCCCTTACCAGAAATTAATCTACATTTTCTGTACAAATATCCAGTAGTATGAGAAGTAGTAGTATTTGAGCATCTATTAAGTGCAATGGGATGCACTAAGCAGTTGGGAAGTACAAAACAAGCAAGCACATACCTTGCCCACCAGGAGTTTATGATGCCATGAGAGGAGCCAGGAATATAAATATTTCAAACAGAGCAATTATATGATTTAGTATACTGATATGATACACAATCTGTTATGCATTGATAATACATACATAAGTGCTCAGAATCTTGTTTCCTGTATAGATGGAGCCTTTTTCTACTGTTCCATTAAACTGTAAGATACTTGTGGGTTGGAAACCTGGATTTTGCTTCTGTCATATTCATTCATTACATTCAATCATTATACAAGCATTTATTACAATGCATTGCACTCAGGTAGTGAAGCAGCATTGTGTAGTTGATAGAGCACTTGCCTGTGAGTCAGGAAGTCATAGTTTCTAATCCCAGCTCCATGACTTGTCTGCTACGTGACCTTGGGCAAATCACTTCACTGGACCTCAGTGACCTCATCTGAGAAATGGGGATTGAAACTGTGAACCCCACATGGGATAGAGACTGTGTCCAATCTGATTTTCTAGTATCCATTTAGTACTAGTATTACTAGTATTGTAGTAATTGTGCAGAGAAGCAGCATGGCTCAGTGGAAAGAGAATGAACTTGGAAGTTAGAGATCTTGGGTTCTAATCCCAGCTCTGCCACTTGTCATCTGTGTGACCTTGGTCAAGTCACTTAACTTCTCTGTGCCTCAGTTTCCTCATCTGTAAAATGGGGATGAAGACTGTGAACCCCAGGTGGGACAACCTGATTACCTTGTATCATCCCCAGCACTTAGAACAGTGTTTGGCACATGGTAAGCACTAAATACCAGTATTATTATTATTATTATTGCTGTGCCTGGCACATAGGAAGCACTTAACAAATATCATTATTATTGGGAAGCAGCATGACATAGTTGATAGAGCAAGGGCCTGGGAGTCAGAAGGGTATGGGTTCTAATGCTGGCTCTACTCCTTGTCTACTGTGTGGCCTTCCGCAAGTCACAATTTTCCCGTGCCTCACTTATTTGTAAAATGGGGATTAAGATTGAGCCCCATGTGGGTTATGGACTGTGTCCAACCTGCTTTGTGTGTACCCACTTATGTACATAGTACCGTGCCTGGCACATAGTAAGCACTTAACAAATATCATAATTATTATTATTAGAATGGGAAGGGGAAACAAATTCCTCCCAATCTCAGGGTGGCCTGGTTCTGAGCTAGCTATGATGACTTGTGATAACTGAAGTCAAATGACTGACTCCATCCTCTCCTGGCTGTCCTCTTATCTCTCTGGCCCTTGATTCTCAGTCTCCTTTGTGGGTTCGTCCTCCACCTCCCATCCCCTAACTGTAGGGGTTTCTCAGAGGTCAGTTCTTAGTGCCCTTCTGTTCTCCATCTACACTCACTCCCTTGGTGAACTCATTTGCTCCCATGGCTTCAACTATCATCTCTACATGGATGATACCCAAATCTACATCTCCTCCCCTGTTCCCTCTCCCTCCCAGCTCGCTTCTCCTCCTGACTTCAGAACATCTCCACTGGGATGTCCTCCTGCCACTTAAAACTAAACATATCCAAGACTGAGTTCCTTGTCTTCCCTCCCAAACCATGTCCTCTCCCTGACTTTCCTGTCACTGTGGTTGGTACTACCATCCTTCCCGTCTCACAAACCCACAACCTTGACTGTGCTCCCTCATTCACCCCACACATCCAGTCCGTCATCAACACCTGCCGGTCTCACTTTCACAACATCGCCAAGATCTGTCCTTTCCTCTCCATCCAAACTGCTACCTTCCAAGTACAAGCTCTCGTAATATCCCTACTGGATTATTTCATCAGCCTCCTCTCTGATTTCCCACCCTCCTGTCTCTCCCCACCTCAATCTACACCTCAATCTATACTTCACTCTGCTGCCCAGAATACCCTTCTGCAAAAACGCTCTGGGCATGTCACCCCCTTCCTCAAAAGTCTCCAGTGGTTGCCTATAAGCCTTCACATGAAGCAAAAACTCCTCTCTATTGGCTTCAAAGCTCTCCATCACCTGGCCCCCTCCTACTTCACCTTCCTTCTGTACTTCTACAGCCCACCCTGCACACTTAGCTCCTCTTCTAACTTCCTCACGATCCCTTGTTCTTGCCTGTTCCACCATCGACCCCTGGCTCACGTCCTGCTGCTGACCTGGAATGCCCTCCTTCCTCACGTCCGCCAAAGTAACTCTATTCTCCTCTTCAAAGCCCTACTGAGAGCTCACCTCCTCCAAAAGGCCTTCCCAGACTGAGTTCCCCTTTTCCTCCTCCTCCCTTCCCCATTGCCTCTACTCCCTCCCTCTGCTCTACCGCTTTCCCTTCCTCACAGCACTTGCGTATATTTGTACATATTTATTACTCTATTCATTTTATTAATGATGTGCATATATCTGTGGTTCTATATTTATCTAATTTAATGGTATTGATGCCTGTCTACTTGTTTTGTTTTGTCATCTGTCTCCCTCTTCTAGACTGTGAGCCCGTTGTTGGGTAGGGATTGTCTCTATCTGTTGCCGAATTGTACTTTCCATGCGCTTAATATAGTGCTCTGCACATAATAAGCGCTGAATAAATAGGATTGAATGGATGAAAGAAAGGAGAGCAGGATACAGGAAAAATTAGTGTGGTCAACTGGGAGCAAGGCCATGTGAGTCAGAGGACCTGGGTTCTATTTCCAGCTCTGTCAATTGCTCTGCCAATTGCTTGCTGTATGACTCTGGGCACGTCACAACTTCTCTGTGCCTTAGTTTCTTCAACTATAAAATAGGAATTCAATTCCTGTTATGCCTTCTACCGTGAGCCTACATGCAGGATAGGGACTGTATCTGACCTAATCAATTTGCACCTTCCCCTTACCTTAGACCAGTGTTTGATACATAGTAAGCCCTTAACAAGTACCATAAAACAAGCAAAGCATGACAAGGAACTGGGCAGGAGAGACACCCTAGAAAATAACACTCTGTCCAGCACAGGGGAGAAGGTGGGAAGGGTGTCTTCCTGATTTGTCTCTACTGCTCCTCAGGCATTAGACCTCCAGGTCCTGGGGGCCAAAGTCACTCACAGGTCTCGTACACTTCTGCAACTGTGCCACACATCAATATCAAACCTGATCAAAATCAAATGACAGGACAAGATCACAAACAATTAAATTCTGGAGTATTTAGTAGGACAAAATTTAGTAGGACAAAACAATTAAGTAGGACACTTAACATCGAAGCTATGCTCACCTTTTCATAGATACATTGTGTGGGATGCGTAAGGAGAATAAATTACAGCAGGATATCCTAACAACAGAACCTGGGAAACAGAACAAGGAGGGAAGAGGAAATTATCTTAAGGTAATTGCAAAAAGTTCCAGACAATGCTGTATCCCAGCGGAAAACTGAGAGTCAGTTCTGAGGTTTGACCAGCTTGGAAAACTGCTATCAAAAAAGAGGTGATTCTTTTTGAGCAAAACTTGGTAAGGAACAAGTGACAAGAAAGCAATAGAGAAAATGGTAGAAGGCACTGTAACCATCAGATATACACAAATTTACGAAGTGTGGTATGGATGGTGGGTCCAGCATTGGCTCTTCAGCAACCCAGGCATTTATAGAGGAATTTCACTATCAGTGATGTTAAATTTGAATATGAAAACAACTGTATAATGATATAATTTCATCAGATAATTTTACCAATTCTGCTTCACCTCAGAGACATCTGCATACCAAACTGAGACTAAAATTATTTTTTTTTTTATTGGCAAAACATGAATTTATATTTATTCCATACTGTATTATTATTTACTGTATCACATATTTAGTTTTAATCTCTTTACGTAACCTGAATAGCAATATTCCCCTGGCATTACTAGCTAACATTAATTTTATTGTTTTTAAGTTCCCAGGGTTTTTTTTCATATAACCAATGGACTGCCTTTTCAGTTACTTCTATTGTGTTTTTATAATGGAGAGGCAACCACTTGGACAGCAAAGAAAAATAGAAATTTTGTGTAATTACCTATGCAGAGCAGAAATAATAGAAAAGGAATGTTCAGTAGTGCAGAAACGATCCTAGGAAAATATGGTCACCATTACATATATTAATATAAGCTTTCCAAACAGAAAAATTAACTTTTTATTTAATTGATATTTTTATGTTCCTGTCATTTAATACAGAACCCATGATAGAGCCTTGAAAATAAGATCACTTTCACAAAATCTGTTAAAAAAAATTATATATATATATGTGTGTGTGTGTGTGTGTGTGTGCATAATATGAAATTGGAGTCACAAAAGTATCTGTTACATAACAAATAGGAAGTGCATTTTAAAAGTAATACTTCAAACTTGAAATTTATCATCTTGTGCTTGATAACATGTAACACAAGAATACAAGAAAACCCACTCAGTAAGTCTTCTGCTTTTGGGGATGTTATTTAAAACCCAGAAGACAAAGCTGATAGAAAGCCAAATGTTCTCTCATATGTATGGTCTGCTGAACAGAAAACATCTCTGAGCTGCCATTTTCTGTACCTTTCTCAAAGGAGGCAGGCTTATGGCCATTTCCTACCCAAGATAGGTGAAAAATTGGATTTTCAAAGATGCCACTCAATCCATTACTTTAATAATAACCAGCTTGGGACTTATACTGAATTTCCAACTCATAAATCTCAATAAAGTACCAAAAACATCTGGGGAATTCATGACAGCAGCAAAATCTACTGAATAAATCTGAAGAGAGAATCAGTCAGTGGTGTTTACTGGGCACTTACTGTCTGCTAAATGGTTAGGAGAGTACAGTACAGAGTTGGGAGACATGTTGCCTGCCTACAGGGTGCTCACAGTTTAGAGGAGAGACAAAACCAAATAAATTACAGATAGGGGAAATGGTGGAGCATCAAGACATGTTATATTTGTGCTGTAAAGCTGGTGAGGCTGGTGGTGAGTTGAATATCAAATCCCCGCCCCCCACTCCCACATTAGACTGTAAACTCTTTGTGGATAGTGATCATATCAATCATTTATGTTTATTAAGTATGTACTGTGCCCAGAGCACTGTACTAAGTACTTGTGATAGTGCAATGTAACAATATAACATATGGTAGACATATTCTTTGCTCATAGCAGATTTACAGTCTAGAGGGAGAGCAGGCATTAATATAAATAAATTACAGATTACCGGACTGTGGGGTTAAGGGGGGTGATGAATAAAGGGAGCAAATCAGGGCAATGCAGAAGGGAGCTGGGGAAGAGGAAATGAGGACTTAGGGAATTCCTGAGGAAATAAGGAATTACTTGGGGAAGTCCTCTAGGAGGAAATTCACCTTCATTAGGTTTCTAAGTGTGTTGTCTTATTTTTCTTTTGTTCTGTTTTGCTGTCTGTCTCCCCCAATTAGACTGTAAGCCCGTCATTGGGCAGAGATGGTCTCTATCTGTTGCCATATTGTAATAATAACAATTATGGTATTTGTTAAGCACTTACTATGTGTAGAGCACTGTTCTAAGCGCTGGGGTAGATACAGGGTAATCAGTTTGTCTCACGTGGGGTTCACATTTTTTAATTCCCATTTCTACAGATGAAGTAACTGAGGCACAGAGAAGTTAAGTCACTTGCCCAAGGTCACACAGCAGACAAATGGTGGAGCTGGGATTAGAACCCATGACCTCTAACTCCCAAGCCCAAGCTTTTCCCACTAAGCCACGCTGCTTCTCATTCCAAACTCATTGTACATTTCAAGCGCTTAGTACAGTGCTCTGCACATAGTAACATAGTAAGTGCTCAGTAAATACTATTTATTGAATGAATGAATGAATGAATGAATGAATGAATGAATGAATGAATGAACTGTCTGTCGGATATGAAGAGGAAGGGTGTTCCAGGCAAGAGGCAGGATGACAAGCAGTCAAAGCAAGATGGAGGAGGTACTGTGTGCTGGTTGGCATTAGAGGAGAGAAGTGTGTGGGCTGGGATGTAGTAGAAAAACAACACAGTGGGGTAGGAAGGGACAAGGTAATCAAGTATTATAAGCTGGTGGTGTGGAGCTTCTGTTTGATATGGAAGTGGATGAGCAACCACTGGGGAGGTTCTTGAGGAGTGGGGTAATATGGGCCAAACATTCTTGTAGAAAAATGATTTGGGCAGCAGAATGAAGTATGGACTGGAGTGGGGAGAGACAGAAGAAAGGAAGGTCAATAAGGATGTTCAGGCAGTAATTAAAGTATGGAAGCTAGGGTTATGGAGGCATACAAGACACACACCCCCCACCCCCAGCCCCACCAAAGGTATAGGGACACAGCATTTTGAGATTCAAGTATGTGAGGCTTCCTTGATGATGATGATGTTATTTGTGAAACATTTACTATGTGCCAAGCACTGTTCTAAGCATTCAGGGAGATACAAGGTAATCAGATTGTCCCATGGGGTCTCACAGTCTTCATCCCCATTTTGCAGATCAGGGAACTGAGGCCCAGAGAAGTGAAGTGACTTGCCCAAGGTCACACAGCTGACACATGGTGGAGCCAGAATTAGAATTCACAACCTCTGACTCCCCATGCTCAGGCTCTTTCCACCAAGCCACGCTGCTTCTCACTCTGCCCATATGAGATTATGTCATATGACTGGTGGATGTGAATTAGCATACACAGTTCATTAATGGGTTGTTTATCAAAAAACTAACTATATAGAGATAAATATGTTAGGGGTACTCAGGCACATTTGTAATCCAACCAAATACCTTTTATGAAAACAGCACCTCTGTTGCATCCTGGACAATTGTCACATACAATTTTAGACATGTGAAAAAAGAAGTGACAGGATTTGATGACAAAATAGGGTTTGGTTGGGAAGAAGAGGAGTTCTGTTTTGGACATGTTAGGTTTGAGGTGTTGGCAGGACACCGTCGTACACTCACATGGGCTGTTACTTGTGGGGCCTTTCACACACAAACTCTGAAAATAATAATAACAATGTTGGTATTTGTTAAGCGCTTACTATATGCAGAGCACTGTTCTAAGTGCTGGGGTAGACACAGGGTAATCAGATTGTCCCACGTGAGGCTCACAGTTAGTCCCAATTTTACAGATAAGGTAACTGAGTCACAGAGAAGTTAAGTGACTTGCCCATAGTGACACAGCTGACAAGTGGCAGAGCCAGGATTCGAACCCATGACCTCTGACTCCCAAGCCAAGGCTCTTTCCACTGAGCCACGCCACTTGTCTCAGTGAGCCTCTAGACTAAAGCTTCTTGTGAACATGTCTATTATACCGCACTTCCCCAAGTATTCCTCATACGGTAAGTGCTCAATAAATATGACTGATTGATTGGCTGAGCTAAGAAGAAATGTCCCGAAGCCAGGAGAATATATGACAATGCATAGGACAGCGGAAAGATAGATTTGGGAATTATCCAAGCAAAGATGGTCATTGAAGCCATAGGAGCAAATCAGTTACCCAAGTAAGTGGGTGTCAAGGGAAAACAGAAGGGATCCAGAACTGAAATGAGGTATTCCCCACAATTAGAGGGTGGGAGGTGGAAAAGCAGACCATGAAAGAGACTGAGAAAGAGAGGTCAGAGTTAGGAGGAGAAGCAGGAGAGGCCACTGTTGTTGAAGTATAGGTTAGATAATATTTCCAAGGTAAGGAATTAGTCAGTGTTAGAGACAGATAAAAGGTCAAGGAGGATTAGGATGGAGCAGAGGCCCTTGGATTTGGCAGGAAGAGTTCATTGGTGACCTTAGAGAGCGCATATTCCATGGAATAGAGAGGTTAAAATAGAACATCCTCTATCTCTGACTCACAAGCCTGTAACCTTAGCATTCTCTTTGACTTCTCTCACTCATTCAACCCACATATTCAATACATCACTAAATTCTGTCAGTCCCACCTTCATAACATTGCTAAAATCTGCCCATTACTCTCCATCCAAACTGCTTTCACACTAATCCAATCACTCATCCTATTCTGCCTGGATTACTGCATCAGCCTCCTTGCTGACCTCCCAGCCTCCTGTCTCTCTCCCCATTCCAGTTCATACTTCACTCTGCTACCTGGATCATTTTTCTACAAAAACATTTGGGACATGTCACTGCACTCCTCAAAAAGCTCCAGTGGTTGCCCATCCACTTCTGCATCAAACAAAATCTCCTCATTATTGACTTAAAGCACTCCATCACTTTGCCCCCTTCTACTTCACCTTGCTACTCTCCTACAACAACCCAGACTGCACACTTCACTCCAGAGGGAAAAGAAAAGGTGGACTGGAAAGGGGTAGAGGAAACTTTAGGGGGAATCACACTTGATAGTTTCAATTTTATCAGTGAAATAGGTGACAAGATCATTAGAGAAAGCCAGCAATTTTCTATTACCATCCAACTTTATTGTTACTTGGGAACCTAAACTTATAAACATGAACCTTATATTTTGTCTTCTGAATATAGAAGTTACAAGTCATTATTGCCTGGTATCTTTTGAGGAAAACACTTTCTATTCTCATCCTTCCTTTCTCCTCCATGAACTGGACTTTACTTTGAACACAAGGCTGTTGAGATATGTGTGGGAAACTTTAGGTGTGAGCTTAAAGACTGTGCACCTATGAGCAGTAGAGGCCCTGTAAAAATTACAAATGAGTTATAAACAGAATAATGATGATAGATAATGGGTAGCTAGCTAGATAAATAGGTGAAGAGATACAAGAAGCAGTGTGGCCTGGTCAATAGAACATGGGCTTGGGAGTCAGAAGGAACCAGATTCTAATACCAGCTCTGCCACATGTTCATTCTGTGATCCTGGGCACTGGACCTCAGTTACCTCATCTGTAAAATTGGGATTAAGACTGTAAACCCAATGTGGGATGTGGACTTTGCTCAACATGATTAGTTTATAATCTAACTACTGCTAAAATCTGCCCCTTCATCTCCATCAAAGTGTTACCACATTAATGCAAGCAATTAGGCTATCCAGCCTTGATTATTATATCAATCAACTTCTTTGCTGACCTCCCTGCCTCTTGTCTCTCCCCACTCTAGTCCATACTCCACTCTGCTGCCTGGATCATTTTCCTTCAAAAATGTTCAGACCATGTTTCGTCACCCCTCAAGAAATTCCAGTGGTTGCCCATTCCCTTCTGCATCAAACAAAAACTACTCACAATCAACTTTAAAGCACTCAATCACCTTGCCCGCTCTACCTCATCCTGTTACTCTCCTACTACAACCCACCCACACTTCTTTGTTCCTCTAATGCTAACCTTTTCACTGTACTTTGATCTCATCTATCTCACTGCTGACCTCTCGCCCACATGCTACTTATGGCCTGGAATGCGCTGCCTCCTCATAGCAAACAGATAATGGCTCTCCCCGACTTCAATGTCTCATTTGAAGGCTCTTCTCCTCCAAGAAGCCTTCTCCAACTAAACCCTCCTCTCCTCGTCTCCCACTCCCTTCTGCATTGTCCTGACTTGCTCTCTTTATTCACTGTCTTTCCCATCCCCAAAGCACATATGTACATAATTGTACTATTTATATTGATATCTGTCTTCCTCTCTAGACTGTGAGCTTGTTATGGGCAGGGAATATGTCTGTTTATTGTTGTAATGTACTCCCCCAAGCGCTTAGTATAGTGCTTTGCACACATTAAGTGCGCAATAAATTTGATTGAATGAATATCTACCCCAGAGCTTAGAATAGTGCTTTAAACATAGTAAACACTGAAGAAATACCATTATTATTATGCAATTAAAACTGAAATTCATTTAATTTAAATTAGTAGCAAAACCTATATAGTTATCATATATGTTTGAAGATGATTCTACTATTATTATGGCTGATGAGATTGATATGTTACTGGCAATCATTTCTGCACCTTAGTGTATGTGAAGTTATTCTTACTGTCCTCCCTGCCTTTTACTCTCCTCTCCTCATCCCTTTCATTCTTTTATGTTTTCCTTTCTCCCCTCTCTTTGCTACTCTTTGCATCTTTCATTCCCCTTCTCTTCAAAGCTGCAGTACTATAGAAACTACTTATCTAATCCTCTCTCCCTTTACTTCTCCCCCTTTTCTCTCTCTCAACCTCAAAACCTTGTTCCCATCAATACTTAATAACAATATGGTATTTTTTAAACATTTACTATGTGCCAAGCACTGTACTAAGCACTGGGTTAGATACAACGTAATTGGGTTGTCCCAAGTGGAGCTCACAGTCTTAATCCCCATTTTACAGATGAAGTAACTGAGGCACAGAGAAGTTAAGTGAATTGCCCAAAGTCATACAGCTGACAAGTGGCAGAGCCTAGATTAGAATCCACAACCTCTGACTCCCAAGCCACACTGCTTTGCCTCCATCCTCATGAAGAAAAGTTGGCCCTGAATAGAAGTACTAAGCATTTACTTCAGTTCACCCAACTAAGCCTGAAAAGCAGGTGTTAGTCTAAAAAAATCACGTATCATTTTTTTAAAGCTCTTCTGCTACTACAGATCCCCCCAGTCTGTGAAAACTGTTCAAGTTTCATTTAAAGCCTTTACTGGGATATTGAAACCAAAATATATTTAAGTCCTAAGCAGAATTTTGCATTAGCAATAAAATATACTAGATACTATCTTTTTAACAGGTCTATTACTCCATCAATTTGCTGACTTAATATTTTTGGTTTAAATTTGCAACCAAATAACTTCATTTATTTATATATCTAAATGTTGAAGTCTTAAATGCTTATAATAATAATAATAATGTTGGTATTTGTTAAGCGCTTACTATGTGCAGAGCACTGTTCTAAGCGCTGGGGTAAACACAGGGGAATCAGGTTGTCCCACGTGGGGCTCACAGTCTTAATCCCCATTTTACAGATGAGGGAACTGAGGCACAGAGAAGTTAAGTGACTTGCCCACAGTCACACAGCTGACAAGTGGCAGAGCTGGGATTTGAACTCATGAGCCCTGACTCCAAAGCCCGTGCTCTTTCCACTGCGCCACGCTGCTTTGCAAGCTTCACATGACTTATGCCATGATGCTTATGCTATTGGTGCCTGTCTACTTGTTTTGTTTTGTTTTCTGTCTCCCCCTTCTAGACTGTGAGCCTGTTGTTGGGTAGGGATTGTCTCTGCTGCTAAACTGTACTTTGCAACCAGTGCTCTGCACACAGTATGCGCTCAAATAATAGTGAATGAAGTACTACATCTAAAAGTCATTTTGTATATGTCTTTGTGCCCTATGGCTTAATTGATCTTGATGATAGCTCACTGTCAATGTCTATAGTTTTTGCTTCTCAACATAGCAATCAACATCCATAGCTCACTCACTGATTGTTTTCTTTCTATGGACGATTCATTTTATGAATTTTGGTTGCTTTTCAAGAAAAACAGCAGAACAGGATTGTCTAACAAGGCATTTAAAGGAGACAGAAATTTTAACTGATCTGTTTGCTTGATGTGAAGGAGGTTTCAGTCAGATGCATTTGACAAATGGCATATAATGAAAAGAGCATAAAAGGGGAGTTACTGTACCTTCTGATTTGCCAGCAAATTCTATCACTGACAGCTGCACATGTTCATCTTAAACACCTAATTTCAATTTTCTACAGAATCTAAGAAGAGGAAGTTATTGAGATAATTTAAAGCATGAACAAATTTAAATTAGTAGAGATAAAATGAACAATGGGATGAAGGGAGGACAAGAAGTGAGAGACCCTTTGAAAAGCATCACAAACATGAATCAGATTGATGACTTTAGGTTTATCCTTTGATAAGTGAATCATTCAATGACCCAGTTAAGCAATGACTCAGTTGCATAAATCGAGATTCAGGGTAGTCTCTTAGGGTACCTGTGGGTCTAGGGTAGCACATTCCTAGAGTTTAGGCCCCCTTTGTGTCCTTTAGTGCTCTTTCCCAAATGGTGCTGACACTGTGTGTCTCTCAAAGCCTTATTCTGGGTTCCCTATTATTCCCTATACACTCTTTAGGAGAAGCAGCATGCCTTTGGATAGAGCACAGGCCTGGGAGTCAGAAGATCATGGGTTCTAATCCCAGATCCACCACTTGTCTGCTGTGCGACCTTAGGCAAGTCACTTCACTTCTCTGTGCCTCAGTTCCATCATCTGTAAAATGGGAGTTAAGACTCTGAGCCCTATGTGGAACAGGGACTATGTCCAACCTGATAATACTGTATCTACCCCAGTGCTTAGAACAGTGCCCAGCACAGAGTAAGTGGTTAACACATACCAAATAATATCATTATTAATCAATCATTTCTTCTTTAGTTACAGTACCACTTTTATGTGGATGATTCCCAAATCTGCCTCTCTAGTACTGACAAATCACCTAACCAAGTCCTGCAGTCTGTTTCATCTTCAGTACATTTCCACTTGTAGGACCATATCATCTCAAATTCAACAACCAAAACAGCTTCACATTTTCCCTTCCTGTATCCTTCTTTCTTTCTTTTTTTTTAATTGGCATTTATTAAGTGTTTACACTGTGTCAGGCACTGTACTAAGTGCTAGGATTAGTTAAATTTATAGTTTTGTTGCTTTTTTTTTGACCTTGGGCACTGAGTACTTAACTGCAAATCATTTATTTCCTCAAACTATGAAATAATGATTCTGTAATATAATGATGATAATGGCATTTCCTAATTTCACAACAGTATTAGGCAAGTATCTCTAAAACAGTAGTAGCTTTAGTAAAATTGTGATGAGTGAGCCCTATAACAAAAACTTCATAGTAGTTATACAAAACTAAGAACATTATCAATTTGATAGTTTTAGAGAAAACACATAATGAGCTTTCTAAGGTATTATGTCCTTATGGAGAACAAAGACATTCTTCTGAGGAGATACAATCTTTCAATTTTTTCCTCTGCTTTTCCTTCTCTGTTCACTCACTCTAAAAGTCCCAAATCTCTCAAGAGAAATTACCCCAAAGAAGAACAGATGAAAACTAAACAGCAATTATGTATTGGCTTGGTCTACACAGCCTAATTCAAGTTAAGTGTCCAACAGTTATCCGGTTTATTAGATTCACTTACAGGATTTAACTAGACATTCAAAATAAAACTAAAAATCAACTATAAAGTAGTTCAGTTCTCCACTTTTAAGGCTAGGACTTCCCAAGAGTTCATTCAACAGAAACTACTGGTTTGTATGGCAGAAGAGTTTCACAGGTAATATTTAGTACCTGCATTATTTATACAAAATATTTGGCTGGGCTTCAATAGGTTCAGACAAGCAGCTAGCACAGTGATCTGCGTGTAGTAAATGCTCAATAAACACTATAGTAAGTAATGGTTTCTTTGATCTAACATTTCCCCCATGGCCTTGATTTATGCTTTAGTTTGTGGGGTGGTGTGTTTTTTTTTTAGAAAGATAAGAATTTTAGCAACCGAGCTTGTTGTGGACAGGGAATGTGCCCACCACCTTTGTTATATTGCACTCTTCCAAGAACTTAGTACACTGCTCTACACACAGTAAATGTTCAAATATAATTGATTATATCCCTGACACATCAGCATATTTGTGCCACATAGACACGTAAGTATTCACAACCTTACATAGCACTCACGAATATATCTTATGTACTCCATTACTTCATTCTATCTGCTAATGTCTATATCCATGGTTAGATTATAAACTTCTTCAAGGAAGGGATCAGACTACTAATTCTATAGTCCTCTCACAAGCACTTAGTATAGTATTCGGCACATAGTAGGAGTGTAGTAAATGCTACTAATTAATCAACAAGAAATTTTACATTAACCACCTATCACTGTCTTCTGACTGGGGCACTGACCATAGATCCCAAACTCTATCTTAGGAGCAGAGGGAATAGAGGTTAGAATTCCCTTTCCTGTTGAGGTACCAGGAAATTCCCAACCCTATCCCTCTTTTCCAAAGCCCAAAATGTCCTATGACTTCTGGTGCTTTCAGATCCCTTCCCTTTCTGGAAACGCTGGTCATTACAAGACAAAATTCATTGTCAGGGATTGGTAATGAGAGCAGTGGAATACCCGCTGAGTCCATCCTGCTGCCTAAATGGGAATGGGTTCAGAAGTAGACAGGGAGAATGGTGTCTGAGTACTGCCCTTGAACCCCAACAACTGTAGGAAGATGAGGCTTTTTGAATCACAAAATAATATGGGAGATAGGAGAAAGAGAAATACCCATCCCACTGTCCTCCCAAATGCACAAGCACTTGCCAGACTAACCCCTGCCATTTTATTAAAAAAAAGAATGAGTAGTTATTCTATAGGTCAATGTGTATTTCAGCTTCAAATTACACTGTAATCTTTGCTTTAATGTTGTAGTAGGATGTGGTTGGCAGCAATCTAGCCCATCTTTTCTTTCACCAATGACAGAAAATACTTAATTCTAATTAATTTTGTTTTATGCTGTTGAGTCATCTCCAATCCATAGTGACACCATGGACACATCTCTCCCAGAATGCCCCACCTCCATTTTCAATCATTCTAGTCGTGTAGCCATAGAGTTTTCCTGGTAAAAATACTGAAGCAGTTTACCATTGCCTCTTTCAACTCAGTAAACTTGAGTCTCCACCCTCTACTCTCTACCATGCCATTGCTGTCCAGCACAGGTGAGTTTTGACTTGTAGCAGATTGTCTTCCACTCAATAGCCACTGCCCAAGTAGGAATGGAATGGATATGTCTCTGTTTGACTTTGCCTCCCATAGTTGAGACTGGTAGAGTACTGGAAATTGTCCAGGTGTGACCCTGAGAGGAATTCTATGTCACGTCCTGTCAATAGAGGTAGTCAGGACTTTTTTCAGAAGCAAATAGATAAGGCAAATATTTGGAAAAATATTCCATCTAAAGACAAATGATAATGGTGATTATGGCATTTGTTAAGTGCTTACTATGTGCCAAGCACTATTCTAAGCACTAAGATAGATAAAAGGTAATCAGGTTGCCCCATGTGGGGCTCACAGTCTTAATCCCCATTTGACAGATGAGGTAACTGAGGCACAGAGAAGTTAAGTGACTTGCCCAAAGTCACACAGCTGACAAGTGGTGGAGGAAGGATCAGAGTGTCATCTCTTTAGATTTCACTTTCTTTTGAAGATTTTGCTTCTGCTGAACATCTGCATGTACCGAAGTTTAATCTAAATCTCCTTCAGAACCATTAAGAAATGTAACAGATACTAAACCAGAAAAAAAACATTACCAGTGAGTTCCCTTCCCTTCTTTCCCTCATTATCACTGAGAAACATTATAGCATAGTGGAAAGATCACAGGCCTGGGAGTCAGAGAACCCATGGTCCAATCCCCACTTTGTCACTTGCCTGTTGCGTTATTGGGCAAGGCATTTAGCTTCTCTGTACCTCAGTTCCCTCAATTAAATTGGAAATATAATACCTGCTCTTCTTCTTACTTAGACCATGAGTCCCACGTGGAACCTGATCATCCTGTATCTATTCCAGCATTTAATACAGTGTCGGGCACATAGTAAAGCTTAATACCATAATTATTATTCCCCATTCCCACATCCACTCCCTATGCTGGAACTCCTTTCCCCTCCTCATATAACAGATTACCTTCAAAACATTATTAAGGTCACATCTCCATGACACCTTCTCTAATTAAGCCCACTTTTCCCTGCTTGCTCTCCCTTCTTTGCCATCTATACACCTGGATCTGTGACCTTTCAGGATTTTATATTCAAGACACCCCAGCCCCATAGCACTACAGCCCAGCCCCCACACACTGCTCCTCTGGTGCTAACCTTCTCATTGTGCCTCGTTCTCGCTTAGCCTGCCGTTGACCCCCTGGCCCATGTCCTACCTCTGGCCTGGAATGTCCTCCCTCCTCAAATCTGCCAAACTAGCACACTTCCACCTTGAGAGCCCTACTGAAAGCTCACCTCCTTCAGGAGGCCTTCCCAGACTAAGCCCCCTTTTTCCTCTGCTCCTCCTCCCCTTTCCATTGCCCTGACTTGCTCCCTCAGCTCTATCCCCCTCCTCACAGCACTTGTGTATATATTACATATTTATTATTCTATTTATTTCTCTTAATGATGTGTATATATATAATTATATTTATTTATATTGATGCTATTGATGCCTGTTTACTTGTTCTGATGTCTGTTTCCTCTCTTCTAGATGACCCATTGTTGGGCAGGGATTGTCTCTATTTGTTGCTGAATTGTATTTCCAAGTGCTTAGTACAGTGCAGTGCACACAGTAAGTGCTCAATAAATGCGATTGAATGAATGAATATACATATCTTAAATTACATATTATAAATTATTTTTTATTAATTTCTGTCTCTATATAAGATGGTTATGGACTGAGAATTGTCTGCTAATTCTATTGAATTTTACAATAAGTATTATTATAATTACCACCCATGTATTCTTTAATTTTGAATCTGCCCAAATACTCCCTTGTACTTTGTTCTTTGTCTCTATTATCACTTTGATCTGTTCTCTCTAACAGCTGCTTATCAATATCATTTCCCCCTTTCAATGCAAGTTTTCCACTTCATTCTAATTCATTTATCTCTCAATGGATAAGTGATGTTGAGGTTAGGGAAACTTATAGAATATCAGGGAAGGAAAGAAAGTGGGAGAACATCTGGTATGGAGGAATGGGAAGAGAAATGAGAAACAATTCAATATTCAAGGATTAAAAGACAATTGATTTTTCATCAGGGCTTTTAAATCCACTAATTGTTTTGTTTACCATATTTACAAATATTTTCTCAGTGGGATAGTCTCATAGATACATAATTTGTTTTTGTGGAATTCCCAGCAGGATAGAGATTGAGGAATGTTACTCAATCAACAGCAATGCAAATAAGCAGGGAAATATTAGTAAATCATTAACATTTTGAATTACTAACTGATCACTGTCAAACTACAGATCTGCTACTTTTAACAGTTGGTTTTAAAAAAAATAAATAGCACTAATAATAATAATAATAATGTTGGTATTTGTTAAGCGCTTACTATGTGCCGAGCACTGTTCTAAGCACTGGGGTAGACACAGGGGAATCAGGTTGTCCCACGTGGGGCTCACAGTCTTCATCCCCATTTTACAGATGAGGTAACTGAGGCACCGAGAAGTTAAGTGACTTGCCCAAAGTCACACTGCTGACAAATGGCCAAGCCGGGATTTGAACCCATGACCTCTGACTCCAAAGCCCGTGCTCTTTCCACTGAGCCACGCTGCTTCTCTGGTTCACTATCATCTGGTTATTGTTTCTCCTTACTAAATGATCTCTATTTCCAGATACCATATAATGGGAGTTAGTATGGCTTATTGAAAAGAACATGAAACTTGGAAGTTAGAAGATCTGGGTTTTAATTCCACATCTGCTGTGTGACACTGGGCATATCAACCCTTCTCGGCACCTCAGTTTGCTCATCCATAAAATGGGGATTGAATACTTATTATCTCTCCTACATAGATTGTGTGCTCCATATGGGACAGGGACTGTGTCGATCTGATTAACTTGTAAGTACTCTAACACTTAGTACATTGCTGTGCTCATAGTAGCACAAATACTGATCACTATTATAATTACCTAGATGGCAAAAATAAAGCTTTTCTAAACTGTAACCTTTTTGTATTAAGTATTTTTGCATGAGCACAAGAATGGAGAATTGAAGCAAGAGGCTCTCCTTACTTAACCATACAGAGGGATATGCAACCTCCAACAGTTGTCCATTCATCTCCACATAAACAGAAGTTCCTGGTCCTTTGTTCCAAAGCACTCAATCAGCTATCTACCCTCTACATATCCTCTCTTCTCACTCTACACCCCAGCTCTAGTGCTTTGCTCCTCTCAAACCATCTACTCACTATGACTTGTTCTCATTTTCTCATGATCCACCTCTTGCTCTTCCCTCTTGTCTGCAACTCCCTTCCACTTAATACGCAGCAGATCATTGCTCCCTCCATCAAAATCACATTTTCAGGAGGACTCTCCTCTCTCCTCACCCTATTTACCCTGCTTATGACTTTTTAGCACTTGCACATAACTTACCTAAGCACTCACCTTACCCCCTCCCAGCACTTACCAGAACTAAATATATTTAAATTATTGCTTCCACCTACCTGTAATTTCTTTTATGTCTATTCCCCACGCTGGATTGTAAACTCTTTAAAGGCAGGGGTTATTTCTAGTAACTTAATTTTATTCTCCTAGACCTTAGTATAATACTCTGCATAAAGTAAACACTCAATACTACTGATGATTAATTGCTTTTTCTGTACATAAGGTAACTTTTGCTTGCCCCATTAGCATGCAGAGAGCTAGTGGAGCAGTGAATGGGGAATCTTCTGCTGGCACAAGGCCTGTTTTTAAGTAACATATTATTTTGGGAAGGGGAGCTCAACTTTTCAGCGTAGCTCAGTGGCAAGAGCATGGGCTTTGGAGTCAGAGGTCATGGGTTCGAACCCCTGCTCCGCCACTTGTCAGCTGTGTGACTGTGCGCAAGTCACTTCACTTCTCTGGGCCTCAGTTCCCTCATCTGTAAAATGGGGATTAAGACTGTGAGCCCCACGTGGGACAACCTGATTCCCTTGTGTCTACCCCAGCGCTTAGAACAGTGCTCTGCAAATAGTAAGCGCTTAACAAATACCAACATTATAATTATTACAAAACAAGTAGGTCTGGTTAGGTTCAGAAAACCTCTCCATCCATCCTCCTCTCCAGCTCTCCATCATCTTACCCCCTCCTACCTCACCTCATTTCTCTCTTTCTACTGCCCACCCCATACACTCCGCTCTTCTGCCACTCATCTCCTCACTGGGCTCCGTTCACACCTATCCCACCATCAACCCCTGGCCCACATCCTACTGCTGTCCTGGAATGCCCTCCCTCCTCACCTCCGCCAAACAAATTGTCTTCCCCTCTTTGAAATCCTACTGAGAGCTCACCTCCTCCAGGAGACCTTCCCAGACTGAGCACCCCCGTTTCCCTCTGCTCGTCCTCCCCTCCTTCCCCGGCCCCCACCCTCTGCTCTTCCCTCTTTCCCTCCCCTCAGCACTGTACATATTTGTATATATTATTTATTACCTTATTTATTTTGTTAATGATGTGTATATCTCTATGATTCTATTCATCTTGATGATGTCTGCGCTAGACTGCTTGTTTTGTTCTGTTTTGCTTTGCTCTCTGTCTCCCCCGTTTAGATTGTGAGCCCATTATTGGGCAGGGATTGTCTCTATCTGTTGCCAAATTGTACACTCCAAGTGGTTAGTACAGTGCTCTGTACATAGTTAGTGCTCAATAAATACTATTGAATGAATAAAGAATTGAAAAAAACTGTTGTATATGGCAGGTACGCTTGGGGATTTATGGATCATAAAATTCTTTTATTTTGGAGAGTCTCACAATGACATCCTGGAGAATGGCTAAATGCCTACACTAGGCCTAATCTACCTATTGCCTCAGAGAAGCTAATCGTATGGAGCTTATTCTCCCCAGTATTGAACAAAATCTAATAAGGAATTATGGATCATGAACCAGATGGCTAATTTATGCAGTGCAGCTAAATGACTGCATTTTTGAGCCATGTTGTAAGGACTTAGAATATTCCTACTCTGAGTATTACTTTTCTTGAAGCAGGAGTGCTCCAGCCCTCCCACAAGGAGAGGCAAGTAAAGTGCTATAAGCTAAGAACAAGTAAAAAGAACCAAAACAAGACCTGTACCTAAACATCACAAAATAATTTGATACCTTCAGTATATCTGGGCTTTAGATCTATATCTGGCCACCCTGTAAAGTTCATCAAGGTTCTGAGAGTGTCTTCAGGACACTGTGGTTGGCCAAGTCAGAGCAAAGGGTGCTCTACTCTGTATGATCCATTCCATTTACTAATACAGTAAAGCAAGAATGCCCTGGTCCTATTCAATGTATTCTCTGCAGCTCTGCTGGAAGATGCATCAGTAAGAGACCTGGATATAGGTGTTTGAATAAGCTTCTGCCTCTAGGGAGCTCCTCCAACTCAATACAATTTGAGCATCATCCAAAATCCTAGGGAAAATTTATTCAAGGATTGCTGAATACAGATGACTAATGTCCTTGATTTACACACTAAAGAAGCTATCAAAATGATTATAAACTATTTCAATGAATAGGCCAGGCTATTTTGGCTAATTTTTTTTTTTTAAAAAAAAACAAACCTGAGATACTGTATCCATCTGCATCAGGGAAATTTTGCACACAACCAAAAATATACATTGGCAACAGAAAACCAGATGCTGCTATGAAATTATATTATCTAGGCAGGACACTGATCTACAACATGAGAAGCGGCATGGCTTAGTGGAAACAGCACAGGCTTGGGAATCAGAGGTCATGTGTTCTAATCCCGGCTCTGCCACTTATCAGCTGTGTGACTTTGGGCAAGTCACTTAACTTCTCTGTGCCTCACTTAACTCATCTGTAAAATGGGATTAAGACTGTGAGTCCCACATGAGACAACCTGATTACCTTGTATAAACTCCAGCGCTTAGAACAGTGCTTTGCACATACTAAGCACTTAACAACTACCATAATCATTATTATTAATACGTTTTGACAAGGAAGAAGGAAAACCAAGAAGTCCAGCATATCCTTTAGAAGTCTCTCGAACAAGTGTGAAAGTCGCATGGTACCAGGCTCCAGACTAAACTAAAGGTCTTCAGAAATATAGCGTTATCCAACTTTAACTTGAGCTGGGTATCTGGACCCCAGATAGATAGCCTTCTTGAGTGTTCCAGTAGTGTTATTTAAGGATCATTATTCAATATGGCAAGAAGAGATTAAAAAAACCTCAATGAATTTCTGGATCCAAGTCAATCTCCCAGCATCAAGCCTATGCTCCCATCCACATGCCTGGACTCAGTTGAACATGTGATGAAAATGAATGACACAGGATATCTAAATAACTGTGCGGAGAGCTGAAGTTGAGAAAACAAAATAAAGCCCCTTGCAGGCAGAAATCAAGACAACCAACTCTATCATTTTGGTTCTACCAAATGCTTACTAGAGTGTTCTTCATACAATAAATGCTCAATAAATATCATTGATTGACTGATTGACCTTCAAAGCCTTATTAAAATCACATGTCCTCCAAAAAGCCTTCTCTTGTTTCCCTTACTACTTCCTTCTCCTTTCTGGATCACCCTCACAGTTGGATTTGCACCCTTTATTCACTCCAAACACAGCCCCACAACACTTATGTACATTTCCACAGTCATTTTAATATCTGCCTCCCCATGTAGACTGTAAGCTACTTTTGGGCAGGAAATGTGTCTTACCAAGTCTATTTCACTTTATTCTACTAAGTGCTTAATACAGTGCTCTGCAGAGAGTAAGCCCTCTATAAATACCATTGACAGAATAAATGTTTTTAAGGATTATTAATTGCTAATGGTAACATGTCATATTATCAATGAAGTAGCACCTCATTTTCAGCAAACGCTTGGAATGGACTGAGAGAGGTCCTACACTGATCTTTTCAGTCATCCCTTCACTCAAAGGAGAATTTCATCATGAAAAGTATTTTCTTTGAATAACAAGGCACACCAGCAAGCGTACACACCCCCCTCTCTCTATTTATATTTATATATATATATATATATATATATATATATATATATATATATATATAAGAGGTGCTAGAACTAAGCTATACTTCTAAGGAAGGAAGAACTGTGCATCATACAAGAATTGAGCGTACTGAATTTTTTGGCTATTGTTGTCCTGAAATGTGGAAATATAGCCAATTATTGTAGGGAAATCTAATTAAAAGTTATCTAACTCAAAACTGAACCAAGTGATGTTCTAATATAAGGAGATTAAATAAAAATTTAATCTTTTATGATTTTTGGCAATACATTTTAGTTATCTGGCTTGAAACTCAATTATATTGATAGATGCATCCACAGAATTGGCTATTCCTTACTTCTTGACACTCAGCAAGGGAATAGTTATTAATTTATAGCTGTATAGATACATACACAAAGGAGAAAACATTAAAAAAGGATTTTAAAACTATGTTATAATACTTTTTATGGCATTTAGCATGCGACTAGTCATTTTTATAAATATTTTCTCTGAACTTGACATGGGTAAAATTTTAGAAAACATTATTCCACAAACTGTATATACTAAAACACTATATATTCTTAAAAAGCAATGTTTTAGACTAAATAAAATAGGATGTTGACATTTTAGCAACATTATATTAATCTCTTTTAAATGTATAATTTAAAAATTGTACTAAGGTTTTTTTATGTTACTGAGTCCTCAAAAATAGATGAACTAATAAATAGCACAGCAGTTAAAGCATTATTTGCAGAGATCCTGCACAGTTAATCTTTTAGAAATTCGTGGTTTAAATCAATTTCAGTTGAATATTGTACCTGTTTTTCATAGAGTTAGATTTACAATAATTCTGCAACAATGACAGGTCTAAGTAATGATTAATAATGAGTCAGTGATATTTACTGAATGCTTAATGTATGCAGAACACTTGTAAAAAAGTGCCCAGGAGAGGACAGTAGACAGGTTCTCTGCCCACAAGGCACTTACAGTCCAAAGGGGAAGACAGATATCAAAATAGAGATAGGGGAAATGGGAGACAATAATTGCGGCTGGGTTGGTGGGTTGCATATCAAGTGTTTAAAGTGATATAGATGCAGAAGGGAGGGCAAATAGGGGAAATGAAGGCTTTCATTCAAGCCCTTTTAAAATTGCATGTCCTTCAATAGACCTTTCCTGAATAAAAGGACTATTGAAGGGCATGCAATTTTAGAAGGGCTTTGAAAAATTGAATCTCTGCTCAGCAATTTTACTGATCAGACTGCAAGAAATAACAGAATAACTGCTAGGTCAGTGCTGTTGGTGAAGAAGATTTCTAGCCAAAGAACTCAAGATTTATAGCCAAATCATTCATTCATTCAATCATATTTATTGAGAGCTATGTACAGAGCACTCTACTAAGCTATTGGAAAGTATATATGCTACAATAAAGAGAGACAATCCATTCCCAGAACAGCTTCACAGTCTGCGGGGGGCAGGGAGGAGACAGTCATTAATACAAGTAAAAAGGCATAAATACATATAAACACAAGTGCTGTGGGGCAGGGAGCGGGGAAGGAAAAAGGAAGTGAGTCATGGTGATGCGGAAAGGGGTGGGTGCTGAGGAAAACTGGGGCTTAGTCTGGGAAGACCTCTTGGAGGAGGTGCGCCTTCAGTAGGGCTCCTTACTAAGGCATCACAGATAGTAGACCAGCTCAGCAGGAATCCTGACAACCTCTGTTTATTGAGGATGAAACAGACCTCATGACAACTACCCCGGAAATTACCTGTTGTTTATGCCACTATGACCATGAAATGGGTTTACCAATAAAATTATTGCATGCACTTAGCAATGTGCTGCAGTATTTGCCATCTGCTTGCTTGTTGCAACTATTAGCACAGGGGAAATGCCTAAAAGGGACCAGAGTGTTGACGTGCAAAACACTAGCAACCCTGAGCACTTACTGTGTGCCAAGCACTGTACCAAGTATTCTGTAGAATATAATAATAAGAGTTGGTAGCCATGTTTACTGCCCACAACAATCTGAAGTCTATAATCCATTCCTTCTCTTAAGTCTCAATGATTGGACAGAGAATTGTCCACCATTTACAACAGTATTGTTAATAGTTTGAGATTACATCATCTATGTAAACTCTGTTTTTTTAAGTAGACCTTTTCAAATGTTGAAAAATTCAAACAGAAATATTATTATTTTTAAAAATCTGATGATGTATGAAATGAAGAGATGTATTTAAGGGCATTTTGTAGTTTAATAACTTGTAAATTAAAACAAGATTCATCCTGACTGGAGAACACATAATAATGATCTGTAGGTCTGTTATTTGCCAGGATCTGTGGACCTGAGGGACAATACAGAGGTTCATTCATTCAATCATATTTATTGAGTGCTTAAAAGTTGTCAAAGGGGTGATAAGATTTTAATTTCCACTGGAGTATAATTGGAAGGACCACATCTTTTTGTGTCGATTTCATTTCTGCCATTTTTCTCAACTGCACTGGCCTTTTCCCATATCTTCTACTCTTTCTTGATTATGGTCTACTGCTGATATTGCTTAAAACTCCAATGCTACATCACTGAAAGTTAAAATGTCTTTTTTTTTTTTTTTAGTGGGATTTCTGTGCTGAGCTTACCAAAGATAATACTTTCTCGCTGTACTGGAACAGCATCAATAACCACCCACTCATCTTATTTCATGAAATGACATGTATCAATTTGTAAGTTGTGACTTGGGGAATGCAATTAGACCTTAAAATTTCTATACTTGAAGAAGACCCCAGTCCATTCTCAATTTGATTCACTGAAAGATTTATTTTCGCATAATGCACAAACCTCAGACTTTGCCCAGCCTAAATTAGCAATTGCCTTGATATTACAGAACAAAAGATGCACTTTGGTTTCAATAACCAGCTTTCAAAAGTCATATTAAATGAAGTAGTAAGATATTTTGAAGCTAAATTCATTTTTTCCCTAAGTTATAAAGATGTGTGCTATTACAAGCACTTCTGTCTCAATAAATGCACAAAATTAATGCTCTCAGGTATCTGTATGACTTTGGCTGTCAGTGGATTCAGTAAAGATCATGTTGAAGTCTGTTTCATCTGTCAACGCTATTGATTCAGTACCATGAGACAGACAGATGGGTCAGGGAAATAGCAAAATGGATTAATAATTGGCATTTATATAGCATCTTTCTTCCAAGAATCTCAGATTACATTTTAATTATTATAATTTATCTTACTGATATCCCTGAGAACAAACTAAGCAGGGAGATGTACCTGGTTTGGGGAACTGGAGGAAAAAAATAATCTTGATACCATCTTAAAAACTACTTATATGTGTTAAAAAATGACTGAACTTGAAGCATGGTCAGAATACAATTTGGAATCTAACAAATATTGTTGTAGATCCTGATACCTGCAACCTGAAACAGATGCCTGCCCTCTGAAGGTAAAGTATTGCTGAATGCTCTTGCTTCTATTGTTTAATTATTTGGGGTAGCTGGGGCTGAGGGGTCAGGGATTGGGATTTATATGAAAGGCTCATAAAGGTTCAAAATAAAGTCAGGAGTCTGTGAGCCAAAAGTGGAAATTAAGTTGGTTTGAACATAAACCCTGCTCAACACTATGTTTACATTTTCTTTTCTCCATTAAACAGATGCAGAAACTCAGATCAATCAATCAACCAATCACATTTGTTGAGCCCTGGTCAAGTCAAATTAAGTAATGTAACTTGCTCAAGGAAGGTCCCAAGATAGGACAGTGGTGGAGCTGGGATTCAAAGATCTATCTCCTAATGTCTAGTCCAGTGCTTTTGTTTTCATATTTAGTCAGATTCAATTAAGAAATATGGATAACCAAGGGAGTATCTGGCAGAAATTGATGAGGACATGATTTGGTTAAATATGTGTGTACACTTTTCTTGGGAATTTTGTGAAGCTAAGTGAGTGAAAAAATGGAGCTTGTAAGTGAATGAGCCCAATTGCATCAGACTTGAGGCCTAATTATAAAAATTTTTATTTATTCTGATAGTTATGGATTTTATCCTGTACTATTTTGTAAGGACCAGGATATATTCATGGATCAGATAAAGTCCTTGCTTATATGGGATCTAAAATTTATTTTCTTCCTATCTTACAGGTGAGAAAACTGAGGCTTGAAGAGGTTCTGTAATTTGTTCAAGGTTACCCAGAACAGTGGCAGAACTGGGCCTCAAAGCCAGCTCTCCTGACTCACAGTTCTATGCTCTTTCCAATAAGCAATGCTTTTTTTACATTTTCATTGTTCACTGATTACACAGTTTCTTAGAAATCTGCTTAGACAACTTTTCTTAAACAAAGGAAAAACACAGAAAATCTCCAAACAGCATTTTTGAAAGGGGGAGTACATATACCACAGTTTATGGGTTGTAATGAATAAGCTATTTGAGTTGAAGAGAAATGTAATAGTCCACCCAAACCTTGAAACTCTTCCAAAACTAGATATTTATGAGAAAAAAACTCTGAAAATTATGCAATGTCCTTGTAGTCAATTTTACAAAATTATATTGTTTTAAGATAAATTCTTCACCATGGCCTGAATTGATATGATTAAGTCTGTTTCTTAAAAGTTTCAGAGTTAAACTGAATTGACTGTTCTTACAAGCAGATTACACTGGATTGAGATGTTAAAAAATGAAATTCTACCGTATATTATAATTTAAAATGCTGTACTGGAATTGCAAATCACAAGGAACTAGCTAAATACATTTAATGTAATGCAGAAATGAAGCAATTAATGAGTAATTCAACAAAAAAAACTTGTTCAGTAATGTTATTTCTTTCCATAATTAACAAAGTTGTTTCAAATAACCACATCATTTCATAACTGTGTAAAATAGCCTTCAAGATTTTCTTGGAATGATTCAGATCTAATCTCAGCTCTCCCTATTAAATGTAGGAAAGCATGAAAACAATAATAATTATGGTATTTGTTAACGCTTACTATGCGCTAAACACTGTTCTAAGCACTGGGGTAGATACAGGGTAGTCAGGTTGTTCCACGTGGGGTCCGTACTTTTAATCCCCATTTTACAGATGAGGTAACTGATGCACAGATTAGTTAAGTGGCTTGCCCAAGCCACACAGCAGACAAGTGGTGGAAGTGGGATTAGAACCCATGACCTCTGACTCCCAAGCCCATGCTCTTTCCACTAAGCCATGTTGCTTGTCTTGCTAATTGCCTGTCCAGTGTGTTTGTTTGCTGCAAAGGTCTCCCAATTGTCCTCTGCTACTGTGGGCTTGAAACCGTGCTTCACAATGTATTTCAGTAATTTGTTATGAACTTCTGCTCGTGTGCATATCCCATTTCATTTTAATCTAGCAAAATAAGATGCAGTGGGAGCCTGTAAAGTCATTCCCTAGATTGTAAGCCCCTTGTGGACAGGAAATGGGCCCTAACTCTATTGCATTTTACTCTCCCAAGCATTTAATATTGTTCTTTGCACACAGTAAGTTTTCAGTAAATTCCACTGATTGAATAATTTGCCCGTGTTTGTTAGGGGAGATGTTGAGAAATAATGAGACATGGAGAAGAAGTAAGGAGATGGGGAAAGAGAGAGAATTTTTGAGTTCTGATATGTTTTGGATCTAACTACATCCCTATTGCACTGTACATAAATATAAAGTGTAAAAGTATTAAAAGTATATTGCATTACATAAGCATAAAATAATAAAAATGTGTGTCAAATGTATACAACACTTTTCAAAAAAAGCCTCTTAAATGCATTTCTCATTTATTAGTACTATAATAATATAATATTACATTGTAAATGTTAAAGAAATCTTCTGGAAATATTTCAGTATACAGAATGAGCCACAAAGTGAATTTTACAACAGTCATAATATTTCCAATAGCCACACTTGAAAATTATTCTACTTACTTTTTTTCCAGAGTTAAACGTGTGCATATGGGTGTTTATTTCTGACCTTTTTCAGTAGCACAAACGTACCCTTTAATGCTTATTTATTGTGAAAAGTGCCATTTTCTTAGTATGAGTGCATCAGGGTGAAGCAGAGAAAGATGTGATGATTGCTCCTTCTACAAATGCTTGGGAAGAACTTTGTTCATTTAGTAGCATTTATAGAGATCCAATTGCATGCAAGCAGTTTAACATTGAAAAAAATACAAAGTTAGGAATTGGTAACATCCCTGATACCAGTGGCTGCTCCAAGGTGACGTATATTTTGATTTCATGTGTGTGAAGTACTCCTGTTGTCTCTACCCTGCCAAGAATTTATGTTTTCTTAATGTCTGTTCTCCTCACCAAGATTATGAGCCCTTTTTGGGACAAGTACCATGTCTGAATTCACTTATTTGTTTGCACCTTAGTGTTTGATTCAATGATACCTCCATAGCAGGCACTCAATAAATATCATGACATTTACTGCATAAAAAAATTAAAGAAGCTAGTAATATTTTAATGATTTAAGCTATCAATTTTTTTGTGGTTCTGGTGTCTTATTTTGAAGAAATGTATCACATATTTTAAAAGTAGCAGATGATTTTCCTTTTCAAGATATGAACCTTATGATAAGTTAATAAAAAAAGTTTGGTATTTATCTTTTTTCTGGATACTTGACAGAAGATAGCAATGAAGTCCAGAGCACCAAAGAAGAAAATGCCACAAGATTAAGTAAGGGAAGTTGTGATGATGTCATATGATACTTTTGAATCTGTGACTGCACAGATGAAGCAGCATGAAGCAGTGTGGTCTAGTGGAAAGAGCATGGACCTGGAAGTCAGTGGACCTGGGCTCTAATCCATTTGAATTTTATATATTTAACAAGTCACTTAACTTCTCTCTTCCTCAGTTACACCTTTAAAATGGGGAGTAAGACTGTGAGCCCTTTGTGGAAAAGGGACTGTGTCCAACCTGATTATCTTGTATCTATCGCAGTGCTTGGTACTGTGCCTGTACACATAGTAAGTGCTTACAAATATCATAAAAAGTAAAATTCAAGAAAGATGCCTCTCTGCAAAGAAGTGAGACAATTTTGTTGCAGTTGTCTTTAAATTTAAAGAAAGTTACTGGTCTCAAAATTTCTAGGAAATGCATTTTAGTGTAAGAAACTAAATACTTAGGACTAATATATACTTTTAGACTTGAGGTTAAATAGCATTTAATTTTGGAAGAGAATTCTTAAATCATGAGTTGATATTGACATATGCTAGAGTTAATCACACACACACAAAAAAAGCTGTAAATGACTGATATTGGCATATCTAAAATTCAAATCTCAGAAGGAAACTATCTGCCTACATTTGGGTAATCTTCCAAAGGGTGTTCTTTCCACCTAAAGAATCATTTCAGTTAAAGGGTTCCTTATGGCAATTATGTCAGTGGGAATTAGTATGAGATGTCCCACAGACAGAGCCTTTCCAAACCCAGCTAAATAGACAACTGTGACATTATAAAATATGTGACAAAATTCAATTAAATATTTGGATAGCATCCAAATAAAACTATGTACCTTCAGAAGAACCAGCAAAATTTAGACAAACTATGTACCTTCAGAAGAACCAGCAAAATTTAGACAAACGTATTTCTACTTTATGCTACTGCAGGTAGATTTCCATAGATAAACAGAAACAGGTGCACAAATATTACTACCTTGTGAATTTTTCTTGAAAACATCATTTTTCTAAATATAAGAGATCAATTAACCTTAGAAATGGTGAGAAGGAATTTGATTCTTCTCCTTATTCCAAGAGAATTAGTAAAATTTTCCTTTGGTGACTTTAAAAAAAAAAAGTCATGTGAATTAACAGTACTATGCATGAAGTTCAATCAGAAGCCTTTAATTTTCCAAGAATTTGATGTTATTTGGTTTCATAAGATTGCCAAAACAATTAAGATATCTATGGTGGGTTGAAGTTGGTGCTGATCATTGATGACTGAAACTTAATAAAATTGCACTATTCTTTGCCTGAATGGATTCTAAGTGAATCAACCACTCAGGTGGACTATTGCAGAGATATTTAAAGAATATTCTGGTGAAAATTTAATCTCAATCCAATTCAATTGTCCTAAACTGCCTCCATTTGGCCATCCAGAGCTATAAGAAAAAACTTTTCAGGGCTTTCACTTGGAAAATATTTATTTTGAATGTTAAAAATATTATTCTAGTATTCAATGATAATATATATAATTGGGATTTGTGTGCTAAATATGAACATTTTTACAATTTTTGAGAATGCACCCATTCTCAACATAAACATAAATCTGTTTAATTCTGAAACGCAATACTAAACAAACATTATGTTGAGAAACATAATTCTCAACATAATACTAAACATAAATCTGTAATTTGTTGGGTAGGGATTCTATTTATTGCTGAATTGTACTTTTCCAAGGTTTTAGTACAGTGCTGTGTACACACTAAGTGGTCAGTAAGATTGCATGCATTAGTGAATATTTTTGGAACAAGGAATGCCATTTGATTTTTTAATTTTCCAGAAATTTGAGAAGTAACCAAGAAAACCTTTTTCAGAAAAATTAATTCAAAATGTTGCACAATCACTGCAATAATCTTTAGTGGGGTAGGAGCAGTGTAGAATTGTATTTAATTTTAAACTAATGATAGAGAAGGATTGTACAGTGAATTGTACACAGTAGGTCATAGATGGAGAGGATAATGATAAAGATGAAGAACAGCAGACAAAATAGGGAAACTGGGAATAAAGTATAGACTGAAAGCCAATAGAGTTGCAACTTTTTAACCTCACCTATGAAAAATTTTTAAACATGTTAGAGTTTATGATAAATCACCCATAGTCTGTTTCACACTTAAAACACTGGAATAAAATTCCCTTGCAAGTCATGCAAACTGCAGACAATTGTGTTACCCCCACTGTATTAGTCTTACATCTGATTTTATCATGCTCTTTCATGCTGAGCTGATAGATTGCTCGAGCTGGTAGTGAGGAAGCCTGCTGACATTGCCACTGAGCAATCTGGTTATGTTCCCCTTCTTAGACAGTTAAAACTGGCAGCATGGAGTAACAGATAAATTGGAGGATAAAGAGCTAGACTTTCTATTAAGTGTTTCTTTAAGCAGGGACCAAACGAGGAGGATGGGAATGAAGCTCATATAAATGGGAACAAACTACTTACAGAAAAGTGACTGACTTTATAGTAATTACATCATAGAATACGTAACTCCAGAAACAGAATTAAAGCAAGTGTGAGTTTACTTACACATGAATAATTTAAAATGAGCATTCATCTGAGTGATTTATTGTCATAGATGTCTACATTGGCCCGGTCAACCCAGCCACTAGTAATAAAGCTTGCTAATGAGGAAGAAAATTTATTTGATCTGAATGATCTAGATTGTTTACACTGGTCAAGACAGTGATAATTTACATGGCACCAAAAAAAAAAAGAGTTAAAGTAAAAAAAATACTGCTCCCACAACCAAAACTGCTAGATTGACCATCCAAACTGGAAATACAGAAGGTGTCTCTTGCCCCCAAATTAGGTATGGAGGAGCAGAAAAGGTAGAGATTGGACAAGTTGAGGCCAGAAGCTGGAATGGCCTGGAAGCACAGGTAATAAGTACCTTTGGCCTCTGACCTTCTTGGTAGCGGATCTAGACTTGCAGCAAGCAGCTGCACATCACTTCTGCCCAGAGCATGGACGCCCACTATGCCTGCGCCAACTTGGAATGGGTGAGTGATCCACTGAATACTCATGGGGCTAGAAGCTAGGGCACTTTTCCACGGTTGTGTAACACATAGATGTTACACATTCCTCCTGGGTGGAAAATGTTCGTGGATGGTAACTTGATGCCTCGCCATATGTGAACAAGACATAACTGAATTCCTCCCAGGTGTAAAGTGTTCATAGACTATGAACATATGAACCATTAGTTCATAAACTAATGGTAGAGAAGGATTGTGCAGTGAATTGTATGCAGTAAGACATAGATGGAGAGGATAATGATAAAGATGAAGAACAGCACACAAAATAGGGAAACTGGGAATAAAGTATAGACTGAAAGCCAATGGAGTTGCAATTTTTTAACCTCACCTATGAAAAATTTTCCAACACATTAGAGTTTATGATAAATCACCCATAGTGTGTTTCACACTTAAAACACTGGAATAAAATTCCCTTGCAAGTCATGCAAACTGCAGACAATTTTGTTACCCCCACTGTATTCGTCACATATGAGTAACTCACAAGTATTTTACTCCTGTTAGGGAAGCTCTGACTTTATTAAATAATTACATTCCTCCCAAAAAGGAAGTTCAATTTTCCAATTTGAAAATAGTAAAATAATTTGATTCATTTTGTGGAATAAATTTTGTATAAAACTCAGCCTTTGCTCTCCAGTCTTTCGCTCTCTCTCTCTCACCATGCCAAGTCCCGAATGAACCTATCCCTGGGTGATAGGAGACAAGTACTCTGCACACAGTAAGCATTCAATTAATACCTAATACCATTGATTGAATGAGGCTGATGCAGTAGTCAAGGTGGAAAATAATGTGCTTTGTTTTAAAAAATTGTAGTTTACATTTAGTTAGTTTACACATTTTAAATTCAGATACACATACAACTATGAAGGAGATGAAAAGTCTCAAAGAAAGCACTATCATAGAGCTGCCTAATATAAGAAGGACATACCAAAGTGCTAAGGTTGTCTGTTGGCTTGACATTACTAGGATGGATGACTTCCAGGAGGAAAGAGTGCATTTTATGAGGGCTTTAAGGATGGGGAAAGTTGTGGTCTGGCTTATTTGCAGGTAAAAGGGAAAAGAAGTTCAAGGTTTGGAGAAGAAATAGTCACAAATGAGATGTGATAAAACATTACGGTGGGGAGAAGAAATAACGTGATCTTGACAATACCATGGGAACATATGCTGAGAGCCTTGATTTTGAAGAGTTTTTCTGGATTCAGAGGATATAGTAGCCTTGAATGCTACTAAAGGATGTTTCAAAAGTTAATCTAGACAGTAGGATGCAGTTCAAACTGAAAGGTTAGGGGCAAGTCTAGAGACAGAATATTAGTGAGAATGCTAATTTGATAGTCTAACCATTAGTTATGATAATATGGTATTTGTTAAACACTTACTTTGTTCCAATCACTAAGAAGCTGGGTGGCTTAGTAGAAAGACCCCGGGCTTGGGAGTCAGAGATCATGGCTTCAAATTCCAGGTCTGCCACTTTTTTGCTGTGTGAACTTGGGTAGTCACTTAACTATTCTGTGCCTCAGTTACCTCATCTGTAAAATGGGGAATGAGACTGTGAGCACCACGTGGGATGACCTGATAACCTTGTATCTACCACAGTGCTTAGAACAGTGCTTGGCACATATTAAACATTTAACAAATACCATTATTATTGTTATTACTACTAAGTGCTGGGATGGATACAAGCAAATTGGGTTTGACATGCTCCCTTGTCTCACATGGGACTCACAGATTAAATCCCAATTTTACAGATTAGGGAGCTGAGGCCCAGAGAAGTGAAGTGACTTACCCAAGGTCACACAGTAGACAGGTGGCTGAGGTGGAATTAGAACCTATGACTTTGTGACTCCCAGGCCCTTGCTCTAACCATTACACCATGCTGCTTCTCTTCTTTAGACTGTGAAATCCTTGAGTGCAGGGATCATTTTTACTTATACTGTGTTCTCTCAAGCACTTCGGAGAGTGTTTTGCACCCTGTAGGTGCTCAATAAACGCCATTTCTATGTCTTTAGCAAGACTGTAGGTGCTCAATAAATGCCATTTCTATGTCTTTAGCAAGACTTGGATTTGCTGGTAGCTGTATTGGTGGAGAAGCAGCAGTGAAATTGAGAAGTGAATCAGAGAAATAGGCAGGATTTAGCAATTGACTGAATGGGACAAATGGAAAACAGTGAGGAGTAGAAAACTGAATCTAGAAGGTTTGTATTTCCTTTGCCATATTGGCAGAAAAAGAGAGAGTACCTATATTACTAAGACCCACCCTTCCTTTGCATTTCCTATTCACTTAGATGTATACTCCTTAAGCACTTCATATTCACATCCTTCATATGTACCTAAACTTATACTTCACCACGTTTCTTATATGTAACTTATTTTAACATTTGTCTCCTTCTAGACTAAGTCCTTGTGGATAAAGACAAGGATCACATGTCTCAATTCTATAATACTGTATTTTCCCAAGGGTTAAATAGAGTCATCTGCACCACAATAATCACTCACCATTGATTGAGTGAAATAGTTATTCACCAACTCCAACAAAACCTAAAGAAAGTGATAGCCATCCATTGTTACTTGTGGGTAGCCAGCATAATGAATTATTATGGCGGAAGATTGTGCAGACAAAATATATCTGCAGGATCAAGAGATGTTGGATAAACTCATGGACAAGCAGTTCATAATTAGATACTGGAGAGAAGTTAGTGCTGTAGAGGGAATAGGAAAGCATATTAGATGACATAACTCATCCTCCCCCACAAAAAAAAGAAAAAGGCTGGCCAAACCACCCCAAAGTTCCTCCAAGCATTTTTATCACAATCGGAGATAGAATACTGAGTTGGACAGATCATAGGGCAATACCACTAACAGAATTTATGTTATTATGCTCCTTTTCAGCTGATGTATTAAAACTACCCCCAGTTGCAGTGATCTATTAGCCAGTAACCTCAGTATTTCCAAAGTTCCCACTCATCCCAAATTGCCTTATTTTGATTTATTCAAAATAGAAATATATGCAAGTTTTAGTACTTCATTTTAAAATATTTCAAAAGGCCCATAATTCAAACTATCTGAAGGCACAATTAAAGGCTTCAGGAAATAATATAATATTTGCTTTTATCTTTTAATTGTTGTAGTGACATATAGATAATTTGAAAAAAAGTTTTAGTATCATACTTGTAACCTAATATGCTGATAATTATGCAAATGGTAAAAGAAGTATACCAAATGGATTTGGAGCTTATCATATAATTGTTAACTGCTGTCACATTCTTCATTTAATCCTATTAATGCAAATAGGAATAATCTGCTAGTTGCATCACTAACTACGCTTTCATAACACTCCTCTCCCAAAACTTCATCTTCTGCAGCTCTAATTGAACATACATATTGCATTTGATACAAAACAAAAAGTCAGAATATCAGAATAGGGATATATTGAAGATAAACAAAGAGACAGGAAATATACTGTTCCTCTGCCATCCAACAGTTAAAATCCATGTGATGGGAATACATAAAGGTGAGGTTAAATAATAAATACCTTTTTCATGGAGATAATTACCTCATCTACCCATTGAAGTAATTTATGAAATTTGAACTCCGCTTACTGCTTTAGGAAAAAAAAAATATATTATGGTGATCAAAAAATTACCAAAGTGCAATCTCCATTTTCCAAACCCCAAATGGGATAACCTTAGCTTTACTCCTAGAACACAAGGAGCTTACAGAATTTCTTAAATAGTGTGTATTAGAACTCAGAATCACTGCAAGCTATCCATAAACGATTATATTGAGTGTTTTTGACTGACTTGTTGAGAGGCAATTCAAGCAATAGCAATTATTATTATTTTTTAAACTTTCATTATAAGGCTGGGCAGAGTTTCTCTGTAAATCTCAGGTAAAACAGATCTTGAAGTGACTGAGGAAAATAGAACATAGGCTAGTTTGTTTAAATGTGCCTCTGGAGAAATGTACAAAAGTCAATTCAAATCAAAGGCTTTAATGTCTAAATGGTAGCAGGATAGATTCAGATTTTCCTGCATCACACTGTGTTCTGCCAGTGGCAGGTAGCATATGGGAGTTGCACTCATGAATATTCACCTTAGGCCATCCCTGGGCACAGTGAGATATTTAACATGGCATTAACAAAGAGTATGTACTGGGCTGCAGTGGGAGAAGAGAGCTGATAAGTAGGAAATTCGAAAGGCCATCTAACACTGGAATTTATTAAGTGTTTACTATGTGATACTGTTGTACTAAGCAACTGTGGGAGTTCAATACAACGTAGTTGGCAGACACGATACCTGCCCAAGGAATTTACAGTCTAGGAGGGGAGATAGACATTAAAATCAATTAGGGAAAATGAGTAGGTATAAAGACACGTTAGTGCAATGGGGTAAATATGAAGCTCTTAGGGAGTACAGATCCAAAGAAATATATATATATATTAAATGCCATTGAGTCATTTCTAATTCATAGAGACTTTATGGAGATATTTTATCCAGAATGTAATATCTTTCTGCCACAGTCACTCTTTTCATTCATTCATTCAATAGTATTTATTGAGCGCTTACTGTGTGCAGAGCACTGTACTAAGCGCTTGGAATGAACAAGTCGGCAACAGATAGAGACAGTTCCTGCCGTTTGACGGGCTTACGGTCTAATCGGGGGGAGACAGACAGACAAGAACAATGGCAATAAATAGAGTCAAGGGGAAGAACATCTCATAAAAACAATGGCAACTAAATAGAATCACGGTGATGTACATTTCATTAACAAAATAAATAGGGTAATGAAAATATATACAGTTGAGCAGACGAATACAGTTCTCAGGGGATGGGAAGGGAGAGGGGGAGGAGCAGAGGGAAATGGGGGGAAAAGAGGGTTAAGCTGCAGAGAGGTGAAGGGGGGTGGTAGAGGGAGTAGAGGGAGAAGGGGAGCTCAGTCTGGGAAGGCCTCTTGAAGGACGTGAGTTTTAAGTAGGGTTTTGAAGAGGGGAAGAGAATCAGTTTGGCGGAGGTGAGGAGGGAGGGTGTTTCAGGACCGCGGGAGGACGTGGCCCAGGGGTCGACGGCGGGATAGACGAGACCAAGGGACGGTGAGGAGGTGGGCGGCAGAGGAGCGGAGCGTGGGGGGTGGGCAGTAGAAAGAGAGAAGGGGATTATATACATATAATCATTATCATTATTACGAGAACTAAAAGAGAACTGTATAGGAAAACCAAGGTTAGTGTTTAAAGGGGAAAGGAGTGGTCCATGAAATTGCAACCAACCATGAGGTCAATGAAAATGAGTACAGAATAGAGTCCACTAGATTTGTCAAGGAGAAGATTGATCTTATAGAGAACTGTCCCAGTAATTTGCATACAGTGGAAAGCCAATTGTAGAGCATCAAGAAGGGAGTTGGAGGAAAGAAAGGTCAGGCAGTGGGTGAAAACAACTTGTTTCAGGGGTTTGGACAGGAATTGGGAAAGAGATCCCTAAAGAGGATTAGCAAAAATCTCTAATAAAATAAGGATGTTGATGGATATTAGACTTAGTGGCACTGACAGTGGTTAAGGTCAATGATAGAACTGCAATTTAAATAAAGATAATAAAAAGCCATCTAAGTTTGAGAATAATAGATGTTTGCAATGACCTAGGGAACCTTTTGGTAAATGGAGAGATCATTCAAAAGGCAATTATATAATTCTATGAGATAACATTAATTTTAAAAATGAAATGGCTCCTCATGCCTTTCTTAATAGTTCTTACCTTCTATTACGCTTTGCAAATAACTCATCATCATTGTCTAATACTATGAAGTTGGTATTGTATAGGTGCCATAAACTCCCTTTTAGAAAATGAGATAGGTCTACAAAAAGAATCTAACTATATTGAATTTTTATCAGATTTGAGAATATATTTTAAATATATGAAAGTATTAAATTATTCATCTTTAATCATACTCATTGTAAATTATATAAAATATCTTCTTAATCTGGAAATCCTTGAGCTGTATAGAACACTAGTTCAAGGAAGTTATGAAGAGTCATGTTTCTCCAAATTTGGGATAATATATCCCAATTTTTTAAAAAAATCATGTTTGAATAATAGCTAAAATATCTTAGCTTAATGAACTTTGTGAACTAAAGACAGTATAGTTTCAAAGACATCCAATTGCTATCTGGATTTATTAGCTTACTATAAATTTTCTACAAAATAAATGAGGTTTTTGGTCAAAAACAGGAACTTGAAAAATGATCTGAGGGACAATGACAGCACCTATTCCTTCAAGTATATGTAATTTTTCACACCTATAGATTAAGTTTAATCAAATGCTTTCCATTATCTACTAAATTAGATCCCCAAATATTTTCAGATTCTTGTACAAGCTCATTCTTATCTCCTACATTTCCATGACAGACATCTCATAGGCTGTATTCCAAAAACCTGATACAAATATGCTGACTGCATGAATGAAATAACAGAGCAATCTAGGAAAGAGGCTTGAGCACTGGAAGGGTAAATGAAATAAACTCTTAATGCCTTTGCCACTGTATGTCTTTAGGTAAGACACATAGTTTTTCTGTGTGTTACCAGTGGAAATTGGGTGGACAAATTAAACAAAAGTGGGTAAGACCTTCAGAGCATCAAAAAACTGGCAGTTACCAAAGTTAAGGCTATCATAAGTTTTCTGGTTAAACATAAGTAATTTATTTTAAGACAGTCTAATGGTTAGTTTTTAATGATGCTTCAGCTTTATTTCTTTTTATCATTCAACAGAAATCCATCATTTAATCAAACAGTAAACCATTCATACCACATACATTCACTCTTGCAAAATCCAGTAACTGATAATGTCTTTTAATATTTTGTTCCTTGAGTTTGGTTTAAAGTAAAAGTGCTAATACAAACATCTGTAATTACTCCTAAATGTGTCAAGATCTGTAATTAGGGTAAACATAATTATATTACAATAACTGTGTCCTTCAAGAAGGATTTAAAAGTCTTATAGCATTCTTCATAGCTTTCACAATGCTATTAATTTTTCTATTATTTGCAACCTGCTTTAGAAGCAGAGAATTCCTGTGCTCTCCCATGCTACTGTAGTTAGGTATTAGCACATCACCATAGTCATTAATGATGTCTTCCAGGGAATTTTAATAAATAAGAGCCTCAAGATTTCCCAGTAATTTTACAAATCCTCTAAATCCTGTCTACAAAGTCTTAGGTAGATTAGTTTTCATGGGATAAAAATGTCAAACTCCATGTTAACCACCTTGGCATTCTCCCACCAGTTCACTCAAATGTGTCAACTCTGTCCTATTGATGAATACTCCCTTGTGACTCCCTCTAATAAAAAATACTTATTTTGCTGCATATCTATGAACAGAAAACATGTTCATTCTCTACTCAAACTAAATGCCAGGGTGAATATACCTTGAATCGATATAAGTTTAAGGATTTACTCAGAGTTTGCATGTGAGCCCGTCATTTAGACTGTGAGCCCGCCATTGGGCAGGGATTGTCTCTATCTGTTGCTGATTTGTACATTCCAAGCACTCTGCACATAGTAAGCATTCAATAATACTACTGAATGAATATTACAGGTGAGGAAAACTTGGGTTATGTTGTGGGAGGAAAGTGACCGTAAGTGCACAGTTTATTTTTTTATACTGGAATAGTGCCTATGAAGGGCTGTTTCTTTTTTTTGTTTTTGTTTTTTTTTTAAACCACCCTGAGTTATATCCAATATAAGAGAAATGAAAAACTCTCCAAGTACCTCAGCAAAAATTTAAAGATAATTGCCCTGATGAAGCTTAATAAGAGTTACTTACTATCTGAAAGGAATCCTTGTTTCAAAGACCTAATGTTTTCCCAAATGAGCTACCCTGACTGAAAAAAAAAAAAGCAAGCTTTCACACATACACCAAGATCTAATCTCCAGTTTGCCTTTCATTAGATCAGTATCCAAGAGGGACTCTGATCTATGGCTGAGACTTTCTTGCTACAGTACATCCTAGGCAACCTGGCATTCAGCTTCCATTTTCTTCACCCAGGACATAATCTGGACGTTTCCTCTTGTACTGTGATTACCTTACACATCACAACAGAATGTGTGCAATTTTTCTTCTGTGCATCCTGGGACTATGTTTGTTCAAATTTAAGTAAAGTACCCAATGTAGATTTAGGAAGTAGATAATTTTATAGCCTTCCCACTGTTCTCTGACCGCTACATGATACAGGTAAAATATTCAGGGGTACAAAGGGGAGTTGGGGAGACAGACAAAGTGAGCTGGAAGCACAGGGCTGCTTTGCCCTGTGAATAACTTTGCCATCAGTGGGGCAATCACAGTTTTATGACCCTGTGCATCCCTAACATTGAACCCTGACCTCAGTTACTTGGTTGCAAAGTGGCTGTAGTCTACAAACCCTCCATTCATAGGAGGTACTGGGTTAAACTAGAACTTTCAGAGGTCATCTGGGACACTGGTTCCTCCTTCATGCCTGAGGTACATGAAGTTATTAAACGATTCATGGACTGTTTCTAAGTCTTGTAGCCATAAAATGCAGTAGAGTCAAAAATTGGGGCTTATGGTGGTTTGCCTGATTGAAGTACGTGTCAACTGCTTTGAATAAAGATTGAGGAGGGAGAACCAAGAAACTGTGTACCCTGTGCTTCTGGGGTGGCTTATAAGGAGAACCAAATTAAATGTGTGACATTAGTTACAGATGTAGTTTTCCATTGTAATAGGTCCTTCTATTCCTCATTGATTGTGGTTTCTATAAGAGTAACCTGTGAATCATGTTAACATAAACTAGTTTTTTATGTTAAAAAATCAATTCCAACACAAAATAAGGGAGGCTGAAAGCTTTAACAACTATTGAAAGCATGGGTACTAAAACCAATACATTCATAACAAAAACCCAAAGCTCTAAGTTACTAAGTAATAATGTCTATGGTGGGCAGTACATTAAATGAAACAACTTCAAATTGATTTTTGTAAACAATTAGAATAATTTCCTAATGCAAAATGCCTTTTCACCACAAAATTCAACTTAACTAGTCTCTAATAAAGAAAATTTACTACATATTTCATGAAAAATAAGAAATTACATTACTCGATCATATTTACTGAGTAGTATTAGACCATTGTATTAGACTCTAGACCCTAAGCTAGACTGTACTAGACTCTAGACTGTAAGCTCGCTGTGGGGAAGGGAATGTGTCTATCATATTGATTTGTACTCTCCCAAGTACTTAGTATAATGCTCTGCACACAGTAAGCACTTAATAAATATAATTGACTATGTGCAGAGCACGTTCAACATAATTAGCATAAACATTCCCTGCCCATAACTAATTTAACATCTAATGGATATTCACCTTTTATTAATAGATCTGTGGCATTTATTGAGCACTTATTGTTTACATAGCACTGTGCTCTCAGCACTTGGAAAAGAACAATACAATAGAATTGGTAGACATATTAACTGCTCACAAAGTTTATGATAGAGTGGGGGTCAGATATAAAAATAAATTATGGATAGGGAAAATAACTGAATATAAACATACATATGTGAGTACTGTGGTGTGAGGGAAGTATTATAGTGCTCTGACAGTGATGGACTGTCAGATATGAAAGGGGAGAAGTTCCATGCAATAGGATATGGTCAATAGGTCAGTGGTGAAATAGATGAGATAAAATTACAGAGAGTAGGTTGGCATTAGAGGAATGAAGTTTGTGGGTTGGACTGTAATAGATCAACAAGGTAAGGAGGAAGAGAGCTGATTCAGTGCCTTAGAGAAACAGGAGTCTACTTGATGCAAAGGTGGATGGGGAACCATTGGAGGTTTTAGTGGAGTAGGTTATATTTTTTTTTTTTTTTTTTAGGAAAATGTGGGCAACAGAAAAATATGGACTGGAGAGGGGAGAAAAACAAGGCAGGGAGGTAATGACGAGACTAATTAAGTAGATCAAACCTGTAAAGGGAAGCTACTTGGAATGTAATCTGCTTGGAAAAAGTACCAGATAACTAATTTTAGTGAGTGAATAAATACCAAAGATCATGCTTGACAAGTGATTTCCTTATAGGCATATTCTGTGAAAGTAAAGGAAAATTTTGGTCAAGCCATACAACTAAGAGTAAAAAAAGTGAAGTAACATGCTACAGGGCTAAACTATGAGAAAAAATAAGCCAGCAAGGCCTATAATGTATTTAGTTCTGAGAAAACAAAAATAGCTGGAATTGCCAGTCCAGTGTGAAAATTATTTGGATGTGGTTGTGGCAAGAGGCAGCAGCCTGCTAAACTTCAGGGGTAGAGCTGGTGGCCTCCCCACCCACATGGCTGGATAGGGGTATATTACTCAGCCCCATCTTTCATGGCACACTGTCTCTTGCTTAATTATCTACTCCCTCCCCATACCATGCATCCACAAAACATGCTGCTCCCATGAGCCACCACTTCCACATTGGAACACCAAGTCGACATTTCGATTCTTGGATCTGTGACTCTTGGAGAGAGTAAATTTTTGGTTAAGTTCCTGAAGCTTAGACACTCCTGTCATAGTGCAACAGGTTTAGGCAATAAGGATATTTCCATGATAGAGGACCTTGTCTGCAGCTCAAAATGGGGATCTGTAAGAGACCCCTGCTAAAAGGGATGTCAAGAATACCACAGGCAAGCAATGTACTGTGTTGCAGTGCTTTTTCCTCACCTGAAGAAATTTCAAAGAATGAAGGGTTCCACTGGTAGCATCTTCAAAGAACAAAAATGAGAAAGAAATGATTGGGACATCTCCACTGCTGGTTAGACCTTAGCTGATATCCTGGTGAGGTGGCACTAAAGTGGATTCATCTTCCCCCTTCCCCTTCAGTCAGGCTTGACTCCTCAGGGGAGAACTCAGATCAGGTTGAGGTTGCCTAAGCCCCAGGTGAAAGGATAAGATTTTTTGTATCTTTACATATCTATGCCTCCCTGTATTCTCAACTAAACACTGGACTCTGATCTTTTAACCTCATCCAATCATCTCAACTCATCAGGGACCATTTAGCCTCCATACCTAAAGAACTTTTCCTTGATGACCAAATTGAAAATCTCAACACCATTCTCTTTACTCAAGTCAATTCACTCCCCTATTCCTTGGCCATTCTCTTATCACTAGCCCACAGACCTGGATCACCTCCAAAGTCCACATCCTTCGCTCTTGTGCACGAGCTGAAGAACACTGCTAGATATCTGGCTGACTTTGTTCACTTTAAGTTTATCCTTGCACGATTTAACTCTGCCCTCTCCTCTGCATGGCAAAATAGTTTATCCATCATAATCATAAGTGACATATGCCCATTGACCTCATCCATTGATTCATATGTTTAACTCCCTCTCCCTGTCCTCAAGCTTCTCCATCCCTTGGCCTTAATGATCTGGACACCTACATTATTGAGAAAATTGATACTATCAGGCATGATTTCCTTAAAATCTCCCTGTCCTTCCCCCTTCCCTCAGCCCATCTTCTCCTGGCCCTTCTTCAACTTTCCCATCTTTCCCAGCAGTATCTCTAGAGATCTCCTGCCTTTTCTCAAAACTCACCCCCTCCCCTGTGCAACTGACCCCATTCCTTCACTTACCCCCTCCCTTTTTCCTACCCTAACTACCATCTTCAATTGTTCCTTTTCCAATGGCTTCTTTCCCCACTGCTTTCAAACATGCAAGTTTCCCCTTCCAAATAAAAAAAAAAAAACAAAAAAACCCAAAAAAAAACCCCTCTCCCTTGATTCCACAGCTCCCTCCAATTATTGCCTCATCTTCTTTCTACCATTCCTCTCCAAACTCCTTGAACAAGTTATCTACAGCCACTATCTCAAGTTTCTCTCCTCCAATTCTCTCCTTGACCCTCTCCAGTCTGGTGTCTATCCCCTTCACTTCACAGAAATTTCCTCTCAAAGGTTGCCAAATATCTCATTGACAGAGAAGCAAGGTGGCTTAGTGGAAAGAGCTCGGGCTGGGGAGTCAGAGGTCATAGGTTCTAATCCTTCTAGTCCCAGCTCTGTCGCTTGTCTACTGTGTGATCTTGGGTAATCCACTTCACGTCTCTGCTTCAGTTACTTCATCTGTAAAATGGGGATTAAGACTGTGAACCCCATGTGAGACAAACTGATTACTTTGCATCTAACCCAGAGCTTAGAACAGTGTTTGGTACATAGTAAATACTTAAATACCATTATTATTATCTCTTTCTTGCAAAATCCTACAGCTTCTATTCTATCCTTATCCTCTCAGCTGTTTTTGGCACTGTCGACCATTCCCTTCTCCTGGAAACATTATCCAAACTCAGCTTCACTGACACTGTCTTCTCCTGGTTTACCTCTTATCTCTCTGGCTGCTCACTCAGTCTATTTCATAGGCTCCTCTTCTGCCTCCCACCTCCTAACTTTGGATGTCCTTCAAGGTTCAGTTCTGGGTCTCCCTCCATTCTCCACCTACACCCACTCTCTAAGAGAACTCATTCACTCTCATGGCTTCAACTACCACCTCTATGCGGATGATACCCAAATCTACATTTCAGCCCTGATCTCTCGCCCTTTCTGCAATCTTGCATTTCCACCTGCCTTCAAGACAGCTTTACTTGGATGTCTACTTGTCACCTCAAATTTAATGTCTAAAATAGAATTTGTCTTCCCACCCAAATCCTGTTCTGCCCTTGACTCATCACCATAGATGGTGCCACCATCCTTCCTTTCTCACAAGCCCCAAATTTTGGCAGTGTCCTTGGCTTATTTCTCTTATTCAACCCACCTAGTCAGTCTATCACTAATCCTGTCAGTCCCCACTTCACAACACTACTAAAATCCACCTTTTCCTCTCCATCCAAACTGCTACCATCTTAATACAATCCCTTATCCTACCCCACCTTGATTAGAAAGAGCACGGGCTTTGGAGTCAGAGGTCATGAGTTCAAATCCCAGCTCTGCCACTTGTCAGCTGTGTGACTGTGGGCAAGTCACTTAACTTCTCTGTGCCTCAGGTCGCTCATCTGTAAAATGGGGATGAAGACTGTGAGCCCCACATGGGACAACCTGATTCCCCTGTGTCTACCCCAGCGGTTAGAACAGTGCTCTGCACATAGTAAGTGCGTAACAAATACCAACATTATTATTATTAATTTGACAAGAAAGAGGGAAATAAAGGAGAGACTCCATTTTCCAGATGACAAAAGATTAGAGTCACTTTATTTCCCATTGGAAGAAGCTGTTTTACAAGATGTGAAGCTCCTAGAGTGAAGTTGGAGAGTGCAGATATGGCTCAACTCACTTTCAGTTCTAACTTACTTAACATCTGACCTTTTATGCTTTCTACCCCAGATCTGGAACTATATGGGTGTCGTGAGCTCCCTTTCTCGTCTCCCCACTACCCGCCCCCCCTACAGCCGCCATTTCATCCCAACCAGGACTTTTCTGGACCAGGTAAGCCTTGGTAATTCATAGTAAAGTCAAATCATACCTGTGATCACCAAGGTTACTGTGGAAAGTTTTTTTTTTACCTAGCTTTTACCAACATGCAAGGGAGAGACATACACACTGTCACTCCACCAAGGTCCAGTACCAGTCTGTAGTCAAAAGGAGCCTATTCTGTCAATGCTGCTTCTTTCTGCTTCCAAGTGCTGCTGCATTCTGTGGCTTTCTGCTCCTTTCGAATGCTGTTCTCCTGCTGCTTCTACTTCAGTGCTGCCTTCTCTGCATGTGCCTTTGTGTGCCACTCTGCATGCTTTTTTTTTGTTTGTTTGCTTGCTTGTTTGTTTGTTTGTTTTGGGGCTTTAGCATGCCTTCTGTATACCCCCTTGCAAGTCAAACCAACTGCCTTTTATCTGCCTTAGGCATCACAGCTGTGGCTCTATGTGGCAGTCATTGATTGGTCCAGGCTCGTTACTGGGTAGAACTGGGAGAGAAGGTCATACCTCCCTCTATGCTCCACCCCCCACAGGCCAGCAATCACCTGCCTCAGGTAGAGCCCATTAGTGCCTTAGCCAGTCTCTTTCTTCTTGTTCACAGAATCACAAACAGTCACTAATAAAGCAACTTGTTGTGGTTTTATCACAATGGGAAGACATCTCTATTACCATAACAGTGTTTGGAGAAAAGGTAGGTTAGAAAGATAAGGTTTGGTGGTTTCCAATCAATTCTTAGGGAAAAGATTAATCAAAGTAGTAAGTGCAGGTGTACTGGTTTTCTATTTTTCTTGTTATGTAGTGCATTTGTAGATTCTGTTGTTTAAATACAAATTTCCTCTAATTCCTTCCAAAAACATATTCCTCAATAAAAGATGACTTGTTAGGTAGTATTATATTTGGTGGCTCTCTCAGTGGTGTTCAAGGAGGCATATGCAAACTCCTGTTCAATCCTGGTCAGCTCCTTATCATTTTGATTCTTTCTGAATGCATTTTCTCTGGTAGAGGTTTTATATTAGTCATGGAAATACAAATGAGCTTGCCCCTGAATCTTCTAACAGTAGCAAGAGATAGAATCAAAAATGGTGGAGGACATTGCAGATAGCAAATGCAATGCTACCACTAAAGAACCTTCTTTCCTGCTTTTAGAATAAAGGGGACTCTTAGTCATACATCTGCTTAGTTACAAACAACTGGGATAAATTATCCACATCAATTAAAAGTATCATCTCCCAACTTGAACTATAAAATGGAAGGAAAACATTCAAATTATATAGCTATTCTACATAGGTTTCTTTGTGTTATACAATCTCAAACTCAAGGCCATTTATATTTTCTTCACTGAGTATTTAGGCTTTAAAAGTGCTTTAAATGTGATGGTCTCAAAACAAAGATGAATGAGCATTTTAATTTCAAAGCAAATGGCTAGGGCTGAACATTATCAGATTAATTCAAGCATGACTAACTGTAGGTTTTGGCTCACCAGAACAAAAGAAGTAATACAAATCATCATATTCCATCATTATCCGGATTTTTCGGGGTTTAGGTCTTTTGATCAATGGTTAGCAATGTAATTATTTATTTAAGTGTCTGATCAGGGAAAACAGACGCATATAATTATGCATGAGAGACTAAAGTAGTTTAGGACCTGCTTCAGTGATCCTCAAAGCATCTAACTTTGTTTTGTATAAATGAAAGTTGTTTAAAGTCAAATAAGTCAAGACAAGATTCAATAAAATATTTCCAAAATATTCCATCATTTCAAATCATGTCAAAAATATAAAGTGATTGTCTGGATATAAAGGTAGATAGAAATAATATTGCAATTTTCATCATCTTTTCCCATGGGCTTCATGAAGCAGAAATGTTAAAAATCTCTCTCAAATTTAATAGGAAAAAGTCTTCATTATTTCCAGTACTCATCTTGATGAGGGTCTCCTACCCTTTAGGCTAATACCATCTGACCATATACTGAACAAAACTGCATTTCAAAGAAGAATTAATTCTGACAAGTATAAAATGTAATTACTTAATGCGGGCTTTTGAAAACTAAATCAGTTAAGCTAACTGTCCAACTAATCATCATTTTTTTAAAAAAATATTGAAATTGTTTGTGAAAATTACCCATTGGAATTAAAGAAGATCATTTTCAGATCAAAATGACAATTTTGCTGTAATTCAATTTGATATATTTTGATTAACTTTTCAATATCTTTAAAAATAATAACTCTAAAATGCTTGCTCAAAATTGTAATTAACCTATTTTTCTAAGCACTCTGCTCAAGTTAGGATTTCTGTGTAAATGTTCAAGCTAACTGGAAAGATTATAAGCCTGAGGAAGAGAAGGTGGGGTGGAATGTTCTGTCATACATATGACATGCAACTATTCAGATTGTGGTGTACTTAGTCTCCCCTAATGACAGATTAGAAAGCTGGAGAGACTTAGATATTGTTTATGAAATAACTTGTCAGAGATCTAGAAAAGGGACCAAATATAATTTCTAGCATCTCCTTTGTCATCAATGCAAGGTGAGTGGGGATATGAATTTTCTCCAATAATAGCAATTATAACTTCTATGCCTCAGATACAAAACTTCCATATAATCAAATATAAATGACAAACCCTTACAAAATGTACATATGTATATGTACATATATATATGTATAAAACATATTACAAAGTTCTGTCTACTTGCTCCCCATCATGAATTTAAGTTGTTTTAGTATGGATGATAGGGTGGAGGAAGGGAAAATATCTTAAGATATAAATTTGAACATATGCATCCCTTGTAGATAGCAGTGAAAAGAGAAACAATAAGGAAAAAAATGTAATTTTGTCCTCACAGTTCACTGTGGATTCTATTAGCTTAAATGCCTGTAACTGGCACTGACCTTTACCATTCTTAGTGGCAATCAACAGTGTAGTTATTATCAAGGTCCAGGAAAATTGGCATAAATCATTTTTTCTTCCTATTCCATGTTTTAAGGTATTTTGAAATTTTATTCTTTCCAAATTATGTCTTGACATATGTGACATTGTAGAATATTGTTCAAACCCCCCAAAAAACTAGTTACTAGAGGTAATGATAATTGGAAGAGAGGACTGTGGATATAGAAAACTCACAAGGAGTTTGGAGAAAAAGGGTAGGATGGAGATGAGCTGATAACTTAAGAAAGCTGTGGGGTCAAGGGAGGTTTTTTTTTTTTTAGGATTGGGGGGGCATAGACATATTTGAAAGCAGTAGGGAAGAGGCCGTTGGAGAGTGAAAGGTTGAGGATGGCTGTTAAAGAGGTAAAGGGTGAGAGTTTTTATAAGTTGTGAATGAATGAGGTCTAATGTGCATGTGGAGGCGGTGACATTTGAGAGGAAGCAGGCCATCTCCTCTGGAGATACTGCTGGGAACGATGGAAAAGTTGAAGAAGTGGCTGGAAGGAGGGGGCATTGAGGAGTGGGATGGGTGATTTGGGGAATTCACATATGATGGTGTCAATTTTTAAAATAAATTAGATGGCCAAATTATTGGGGGCAAGGGATAGGAGAGGAGGAGGGACAGGGGGCCTGAGGAAGGAGTTAAATATCTGGAACAACTGGCAAGGGTCATAGGCATAGGTGTCAATAAGGGAAGAGAAATAGTTTTGCCAAGCAGAAGAGGGCAGAGTTATGGCAAGAAAGGATAAACTTGAAGTGGACAAGGTCAGCCTGATGTCTAATTTTCCACCATCAGGGTTCTCCGGCTGCAATAAGAGCAAAGGAGATGGATAATAATGGTAATGGCACTTGTTAAACATTTACTATGCATCAAGGACTGTTCTAAGGGCAGAAATAGATACAATTTAATCAGGTTGGACCAGTTCCTATCACACATGGGGCTCACACTGTTATTCCCATTTTACAGACGAGGTAACAGGCACAGAGAAATGAAGTAACTTGACTAAGTTCTCACAGCAGACATGTGGCAGAGCCACGATTAGAACTCAGGTCCTTCTGGCTTTCAGGCCTATACTCTATCCACTAAGACATGCTGCTTCTCCAAACATAAGTGCTCTAGGGTTGGGAGGTTGGGGGGTGAATAAAGACAGCAAGTTAGAGCAGTGCATAAAGTGATGGGAGAAGAGAAAAGGAGGGCATAGTTAAGGAAGGTCTCGTGAAGGAGATGTATGTTCAGTAAGATTTTTGAAGGTGGGCAGAGTAATTGTCTGTTCTAGTTGAAGAGGGAGATCAGACCAGGCCAAAGGCGGAATGTGATCTGAGGGCAACAAGGATTAGGTGAGACTGTGGTACAGTGAGGAGGTTAGCATTAGAGGAGTGACGTGTGTGAAATGGGTTGCCGTAGGGGAGTAGTGAGGTGATGTAGGAAGGGCAAGGTATTTGAATCTTGGAAGCCAATGGGGAGGAGTTTTTATTTGATGTGGAGGTGGATGGGCAACCACTGGAGTTTCTTGAGGAGTGGGGAAATGTGTCTTGAATGCCTGATCCAGGCAGCAGAGTGAAGTATAGACTGGAGTGGGGAGAGACAGGAGGCTGGGAGGGCAGAAGGGAGGCTGATACAATAATCAAGGCAGGGTAGGATAAGGGATTGTATTAGCCTGGTAGCAGTTTGGATGGAGAAGAAAGGGTGGATTTTAGCAATGTTCTGCAGGTGGAACCAACAAGATTTAGTGTTGGATTGAATATGTAGGTTGCACCTCTATGCAGATGATACCCAACTCTTCATGTCCAGCCCTGATCTCTGTCCCTTTCTAGTCTCATGTTTTTTCCTGCCTGCAAGACATCGCTACTTGGATGTCCTCCTATCACTTCAAACTTACAATGTCCCAAACAACTTCTTATCTTCCCACCCAAACCCTGTCATTCCCCTCACTTTCCTATCACTGTGGATGGCACCAACATCCTTCCTGTCTCACAATCTCATAACCTTGGTGTTATCCTTGACTTCTCTTTCTCATGTTTCAACAGACATACTCAATCCACCATTTAATCCTGTCAGTTCCACCTTCATATCATTAAAAATCACTCTTTCCTCTCCATCTAATCTGCTACAAAGTTAATCCAATCATTTATCCTATCCCAACTTGATTAATGTATCAGCTGATTTCCCACCCTCTTGTCTCTCCCCACTCCAGTCCATACTTGGTTGCTCAGATCAATTTTCTACAAAAATACTCAGGCCATGATTCTCCACTCATCAAGAAACTCCAGTGGTTGTCCATTCACCACTGCATCAAACAGAAGCTCCTAACTATTGGCTTTATAGCTTTCAATCACCTTGCCTACCTTACCTCACTACTCTCTTACTACAACCCAGCCAGCACACTTAGCTTCTGTATCGCCAGCTTTCTCACTGTACCTCATTCTTTTCTATTTCACAACCGGCCTCTTGTCCACATCCTGTCTCTCATATCCAACAGACAATTCCTCTCCCATGCTTCAAAACCTTATTGAATGCACATCTCCTCCATGAGGTCTTCCCTGACTTAAGCCCTCATTGTTTTTTCTTCCACTCCCTTCTGCTTTACCCTGACTTGCTCCCCTTATTCATCTCCTATTTCAGCCCCTCAGCTCTTATGTACATATCTTTAGTTTATATTAATGCCTGTTTCTCCCTCTAGACATTAAGCTCATTATGGGCAGAAAATGTGTCTGTTTATTGGTATATTGTACTCTCCCAAGTGTTTAGCATAGTGCTCTACCTACAGTAAGTGCTCAGTAAATATGACTGACTGACTATAATGTTTCCAGGAGAAGAGGGTGGTTCTACAGAATCTAAAACAGCTGAGAGGTCGAGAGGAATTAGGATCAAGTAGGTACTTTGGGAGATGGTTTGTAATCAGTTTTGCTGTAATGCATTTCTTCAACAAAAGCTTTGGATAAAATTCCATTACAGATTTAGGGAATGTTCTACTAATGATATAAGCCTGGGCTTTCATTTAACAATATTGTAAAATCTATGCATAATGACTTTATTGCTCAAGAAAGAGCAACCGAAAGCAATTTTAGTATATTAAGAATCACTTCATTTAAGGATTAGTTTTAGGTTTAATCAGTGGCAAAAAGCAATCTATATGAGATGGGCTGACCAACTAGCCTCTCGTTGGTTCCAGGACTGATTTTGTGGGGTACCCATGTGACATTTGATGTCACTAAGCCATACTTCCCCCGATTAGACTGTAAGCCCATCAATGGGCAGGGACTGTCTCTATCTGTTGACGATTTGTACATTCCAAGCACTTAGTACAGTGCTCTACACATAGTAAATGCTCAATAAATACTATTGAATGAATAATGTCATTGGAGCATTCTCAGTGATTTTGCCATGATCCTGCCCCCATCCCAAAATCACTCCCCAGCTCTATAGGGTGGAAGAGGCCAATAGAAAAGACTGCACATGTGGAGTTATAAGCTCTACATACAGCTTCCATCCACACTGCCTCTCCCATGCCACTCTCCAGGATTTAGCCTACATCTATTTAGGCCCCTGCAGTGAAGGAGAAGTGGTAGCCAGATGGAAATGGTAGGAATCCTAGGGCTTCCATCAATAGGGGGTTCAAAGAGCAACCAAAGATATGACAGCGAGAGATGGGAAAATTTATCCTGGAACTCTTGGTCTCATGAGAGCAGTGCCCAGGGAGTTCCACTGTCTCCTTTCATACTGGACTGTGATTTATTTTAAATGTTTTTTCCCTCTGTAGTTTCTAATCTCCTTATAGGTGGGATCACACCTACCAACTCTGTTGTATAGTACCCTCCCAAACACTTAGTTTTCTGCATTCAGTAAATGGTCAATACCCTCAAGTGACTGAATGTATAATGCAATAAGTTAGAGATTCTGCATATGGAAAAGGCACAAAGTTTACTTGCAGGTCTCATATTCTAAGTAGTAATATTTCTAGGAGGGTCTTTGGAAAGCCATATGACTCAACTTAGATTAACATATTTTGGACACAAAGTCAGGAGGACTAATTCTCTGGAGAAGACAATAATGTTAAGAAAAGTCCAGGAAAAATTGGAAGAGGCAGACCAGCACCTAGATGGATAAAGACAACAGTGATATCGGAAGAACCGTTAAACAGATTACGGACTATGGCAGAAGACAGGACATTCTGGAGAAAATATATTCAAAGACTTGCTATGAATTGGAAATTACCTGATGGCCTTTGATAATAAAGATAATATTTTTAGTTCCTTTATAGTCAATGCAACTACAGTCAATGTCAATTTTGCATCATAGTTGTATCACATCTCCGCAGAAACCGTGGACTTTGCTATTTTTGAAATTCCTGCCGAGCCTGTCCAACTTATGACATGCACTAGGCTGTGCTCCTCTGTAGAAAGCATTTATTACTAAAAGTATATTACCAACAAGCTTTGCCCTGCTTATGGCTGTTACATTCTACGTCCAGGGCAAGATATGGTCAGATGTTGGAGGGCTCAAAATAAGAACATTGTAAAGAGCAGTAATAACAGTACTAAATTTGATTAACCAACTACCATGGGAGTTTTAACTGTGAGAATACAGAACTATGCAGAAAGATAGAAAAAGATAGAATGAGATATTTGGGAAAAGATGAGATGGTGTGTTTTGCTTCTGCTCAGTGAGTACTTGAAACATTAGCTCAAAATTATCAATATGATTTTCTGTCCCTAAAACAGTAGAATAATTATGTTCCTTTTTGCTGGCAACAGTAATTTTATTGTCTGATGATCTCTATAAATGTACTACGATGATTATAAGAAATTTACACAATTAGATATGGATACATTAACAACCTTTGTCCAGTGGGGGAACATATATCATTATTTGAAAGTTAGGGTAGGCACTAAGGAATTTAAAAAAATGGGTGTTTGTTGTTATAATACTGCCACTATTTTAAAATAACTAATTACATAGCTGAAATGTCAAGTTTGAATATACATATTCATTTTTTATACCAATTAGGCAAAACAGCATGTCAACTTTAAGGACAATAATGGAACTGCAGCAGCTTTGAAACCTTCCAATATGCAAAGTATAAGTAACTCCAAGTTTGGTTAATTCAACACACATGTCCAGTTATCAGTGATATCTGCTCATCAGGACTCGTACATGACTGTTATAAATATATTAATAGCTGAATATTCATATTTTGTGCAGTGGTAAACATGTCCAGGATTTCACTGGCTGTGGTCTCAAGCAGTTCAGATGAGTTGTAGAGGTAACTAATTAATATTAAAAAAAAAAAAAAGCGATCAGATCCCTTTCAGGAACTTGGCACTAAATAATTCTATCAGTATTTAGTTTGGTAATGCATTTTTCTCCACCCAATCCAATCCTCAAACTAGTAGAATAAAAGAGGAGTAAATACACACAGGTAAAATGTTAACTGATTTCCTGGACTATTTTGAGTAATTCAGTGATTGTATACTAATTGAGATGTTGCGAAGATTCATCTCTGGAAGTCAACCCTTGGGACTAAGACTTAATTCATAACCACTGTGTCAATTCTGGTGTCCCAAGAACGATCACCTACTTACATGAAGGAACTTATTCTGTCTAAGAAGAAATATTCCTTCCTATATGGAAGATGATTAAGTAATGAGATTACTAAAATTAGGATTCATCTTTCCTTCTTGATCATGATGGTGAAGAAAACACACAGGGCAATGAGGAAAGATTGTAAATATCTACAAATCGACATTGATTCTACAAAAAATTGTCATTAAAAACTTCATTTTTCATGTTCTTAATCATTTTACTTAACCTTCTAGCTTGTTTCAAAACACCACAATCTTACTTTATAAAAATCAAAATCTCAGAGTATGTTTAATTCATAATTTCATGTTTTTCTCAAACTACTAAAGCAGTTTGAGACATACTATAATTTGTCATGTTGAAAAAGTTAAATAAGTTTAACAGATAATACTGATTCATGATGGGAATACAGGTCAGATTTCATTTGGTTAGCCATCTGTAATCTATGGATCATCTATGAACTGTGAATCATTCTAATCTTGATATTACTTTTACACAAGAAATATGTCAGAATCTTCTTCAACTAATACTGTACAACAGAGGGAAAGAAGATAGCATTCTAAGAAGTGCAAAAGAAGGAAAAAATTTGTAGAGCAAAGGAAAAATTATATAGCAAACTAAAAACTTATTAGGCTACATCTACTGGTGGTCTGAGGAATCATCATCTGTGATATTTATTAATAATAATAATAATAATGTTGGTATTTGCCAAGCACTGTTCTAAGTGCTGGGGTAGATACAAGGTAATTAGGTTGTCCCACATGGGGCTCACAGTCTTAAACCCCATTTTACAGATGAGGTAACTGAGTCACAGAGAAGTTAAGTGACTTACCCAAAGTCAAACAGCTGACAAGTAGCAAAGCTGGCATTAGAACCTACAACCTCTGACTCCCAAGCCCATGCTCCTTCTGCTAAGCCATGCTGTTTCTCATTAACCTGCTTATTAAGCACTTACTATGTGCAAAGCACTGCACCAAGTACTTGGGAGAGTTCAATATAAGAGTTGGCAGACATTTTCCCTGCCCACAGTGAGTTTACAGTCTAGAAGAGAAGCAGCATGGCTTAGTGGAAAGAGCTTGGGCTTGAGAGTCAGAGGAGGTGGGTTCCAATCTCAGTTCCATCACTTGTGTGCTGTGTGACCTTGGTCAAGTCACAACTTCTCCTGCCTCAGTTATCTCATCTGTAAAATGGGGATTAAGACTGTGAGCACCACGTGGGGCAAATTGTAAGTATTTTTAAAATTTAATTGTTTGGTCTCTATTTTTCTATAGCAATGGCATTTACTGAGTGCTTACAGTGTGCAGACCACTTTACTATTTGGGAGAGTACAGTGCAACAGTCACAAGCATCTTACACTCTAAAGGAGGAGACAGATATTAATATAAATTAGTTTAGATATGTACAATTACAAATATGTCCTGTGATGGTGAGATGAATACTAAGAGCTTCAAGGGTACACAGAGCCAAGTGGATGAGGTGATAAAGAAGGCAGAGAGTAGGGGCAAAGAGTGGAAGGCCTCTTGGAGATGTGACTTTATAAAGACTTCAAAGGTGGTGAGAGTGGCTGTCTTTGCTAAGGGGGTACAGATCCAATTGTCTAGGTGATACAGAAGGGATGGAAAATAGGATGGGGAATTGAGAAGTCAGGAAAGGTTTCCTGAAGGATATGTAATTTATTAGGATTTTGAGTATGGGAAGAGTGGTGGTCTGTCAGATTTCATGGAGAAGAGAGGGGGGATGTAACAAAGGGCCAATGGGGAAGGAAAAGATTGAGGCACAGTAAGGATAATGTTTTTGAAGAAACATTGTGCAGGCTGGAGTATAGTGGAAAAGATGCATAGGGAGAGGAAGGGAGAGATCTTAATTAACATCTTAAAAATAATGATGAAGAGTTTGGGGCAGAGGTGGATGGGCACAACAAACTGGAGACTTACTTATGTGGAATGGGGATGAATGTGCACAGGATGAATTTTCAGAAAAATGTTGTGATCAGCAGAGTAAAGTGTGGACTGATAAGGGGACAGCTTGAAGGCAAATAGGTCAGGAAGGGTGGAATAGCTAAGGTGGAATATGACAGGTGACTGGACTAACAAGGTAGCAGTTTGGATGGAGAGAAGGTATGAATTTTCCAGGATACATGTTCCATCTTGGCACTGCCCTCTCCTGGTTCTCCTCCAAACTCTGGAAACTCCTCAGTCCCTCCAAAAACTCCTCTTCTGCCTCCCATCTTCTGTGAGGTTCCTTAAGGCTCAGATCTGGGTCCCCTTATTCACCTTACTCCACTCCTGTGGAGAACTCTTTGTTACCATTTCTATGCAGGTGATACCCAAATCAACCTCTCTTGCCTTGATCTCTCTCCTCCGTAGAATCATATTCTTTCCTGCTTCTGGAAGCATCTCTACTTAGATGTACTGCTAGCACCCCATTCTGTATTAGTGATGAAAATCTTTGGTTTCCTGGGAGATTCTCTCTAGATTCATCTGGTTCATAACCTGAGATTTCATCAATATATACTTCATTCTATAGTACTATTCTAATTCGTGAAATAATTCCTTCAGCCAAATGTCTTGTTTATGTGACTAAAAAGCACAGGCATCAGCACACAATTCCCAGATGATTTCTCCCAAACTTTTGTTGAGGCTCTAACTCTGTTTAGCTGTAAGGTTTTTCCAATGCCTCAAAAGTCTACTTCTAGGTCTTTTAGAATGGAGGCCTAGAACAGAGAACAAAGGTATAGGTCAGATTAAACAGGATTTAATCTACTTTATAGCTTTATTTTGATAGTGATCAGCAAAGGGTCAGAAGACATGCTTGAATCCTGACAAGACTGAATATATCAATCTTGGATTACCCCAAGTATATAGTGAACTTCATAGGCAGCAAAACATGTTTAGCAGTTACCAAATGTATTTGAATGCTTATGTGTGCAGAGTTCTAAGTGCTTGGGAGAGTACAGTACAACAGAGATGGTAGACATATTCCCTGCCCACAAATTCACAGTCTATTGGGGGAGAAAGACATTAATGTAAATAGATTACAGATATGCACATAAGCACTTTGGGGCTGGGAGAGGGGGGTAAAGGGAACAAATCAGGGAGAACAGAAAGAAGTGGGAAAAGAGGAAATAGGAGCTTAGTCAGATAAGATCTCTTGGAAAACATGTGCATTCAATTAGGCTTTGAAGGTGGGGAGAATCATTGTCTATCAGCTTTGACAAGGGAGGAAGTAACAGGCCAGAGACAGGATGTGGGCAAGAGATCAGTGGTGAGATGGACAAGATTTAGGTACAGTGAGTAGGTTGACAGTAGAAGAATGAAGGGTGCAGAATGGGTTGAAATAGGAGAGCAGAGAGAAGAGATAGTAAGGAACATGGTTATTGAGTGCTTTAAAGCCAATGGTAAAAAGTTTCTATTTGATACAGAGGTGTTTGGACAACCACTGGAAGTTCTTGAGGAATACAGAACATTGCCTGAATGTTTTTGTAGAAAAATGAGCCAGGTAGCAGAGTGAAATATGGGATGGAGTGGAGACAGGAGGCTAATACCGTAATCAAGGCAGGATAAGATAAGTACTTTTTTTAACATGGTAGCAGTTTAAATGGAAGGGAAAGGGTGAATTTTAGAGATGCTGTGAAGGTTGAACCCACAGGATTTATTGACAAAGCAGTTGGATATCAGCTTTACAAAACGATCCCTGAATTTTTTCTGACTCCTTCCATTTTCAGAGAAGGTATATGATTTAGTCTGAAAATACACTGTGACTCATGTAGTGTAGGGTTGACTGAATTTTTCAGTAGTCTGTCCAGAAAGATTCTGGTTACATATTTGCCAGCAATTTCTATAGTCAGCTCTCTTACCTTTTATCTTTCAAGGCGTTAAATATAGTGGCATAATGTGCACATAAAATGTTCTGTTTTGTCATGACAAACTGTGATTAAACTATGAGTTTAATGTATTTAATATTTTTATTCATTATTCTGTGACCACATGGGAAGAAACATAGTAACCAAGGTTGAGTGATTTGATCAAGTTCACCCAGCTGACCATAGACAAAGTTAAGAATAGAATTCATATCCTGACATCTCATATGCAGGATACGTTACTTTTGAAGAGCTGGGAAAGTGACACTCTTTTCTGGCATCATAGGCTCTTTAAATCTATGCTAACAGTAAATTTACAGTTGCTTTTCTTTTGAGCAGTTCAGAGTTGTTTTAAGATCAATTTCTGTCACAGTTTGAGTGACAGTACAAAAACTGTTGACAAATTTGTGGAAATTATTTTCTTTTTTAGCAATTTGAAGACTCATATGCCAAAACGATTAATTTGCAAAACATGAAAAGTGCTAATTACTCCCATTTGTATTTTATCGAATAAAGGTATTTCCAGAAATTGTTGTTTTTTTTTATTTCTGATCATAAATGGAATTACCCATGTTCAAGTATTTACAATTAAGGGCTTGGGAAGTTTTAACATCAGCAGTGGGAATAGGGATTCTACACAAATATGGGTATTCTGTTATATTGTCATACATGCTTACTACAGTGCATTGTAGCTAATAATGATTATTATATTTGTTAAACATTACTAGGTGACAAGGACTGTACTAAGCACTGAAGTAGATACAAGTTAATCAGGCTGGACACAGTCCCTGCCTCACATGAGGCTCACAGTCTTAAGTAGCAGGGCATAATGACTATATAAACCATAGAGAGGATGAATTGTGGAATTTGGGACATTTCACATTAGGTTAATATGAGATGGTAAAAAAAACACAAATAGATTAAGATAGTGAGAATAGTGTTTCACACTAATATCTCAATCAACCTACATTTGTCAAAAATTTTGATTTTCACTAGCTAGTATATTTCTTAAATTTCTTGATTGAAAAACTTGAAGATTACATTTCAGTGAAACTTGGAGAAGTATCTCTCAACCATAGGCCATTTAATTGGTTATTAGATGTCTTTTTTTCTAAATTGTCTCCAAGTAGTCATTTATGAGATTTTACCTTATATCAGAGAGAAAAAGTTTCTCATAAACACAGGTCTTTTCCAGTTCTACACAAACTAATACCTTTCCTTTCTTCCGACTAGTGTCATAACTGATGGAACATAAGTCTAATTTCTCCGTACTCAGTTTTGGCTTAGCTAACATGTTTTTTGTTTGTTTTTTTTTTGACAATCCTTCTACAAGTCTTCCTGAAAGGGATTGGAGTACATCTGCAAAAATTGCTCCTATAAACTTTATTACGTTTTGTTGTTTTGGGAATGTTGATAAGCATTCTTATTAACAAAACTATTCCCTTCATTGCCTATTGACTAGATCGTGTACCTTTAAACAGCTGATATTCTCCACACCTTCAGCTCCACAGCGTTACAGTTAACTCCTTATAGGCAGGGAAAGTGTCTATCTACTATGTATTGTACTCACCCAAATGCTTAGTATAGATAAGCACTAAGATAGAGTTCATTAAGTAACACTGACTGCTTGAGAATACACATTAAAAAAAAAATTCCTAAAAAATGCAATTATTTTTCCTCAAGTCTGTATGATCAGCACCAAGCAAACGTTAACAGCACTGATTTTTCCTAGGGTGTGTGTGGGGGGAGATGAGGGGTCCTGAACCTCTCTTAAATGGTTGTTCTTGGCGTTTTGATGAACCCAGATGGGTAGGTTGACAACAAAATGTCAGGGGCAATGGGGATCCACCAAAATCTATGAAAAGCATATATCAAGCAGGCATATTCAGTGCAAGCAGGATGGTGTAATGGACAGAGCAAGAGCCTGGGAATCATAAGTCATGAGTTCTAATCCTGGCTCTGCCACTTGTCTGCTGTGTGACCTTGGACAAGTCACTTCACTTGTCTGTGCTTCAGTTACCCCATCTGTAAAATGGGAATAGAGACTGGGAGCCCCATGTGGGTCAGGGACTGTGTTCAACCTGATTTGCTGTATCCATCCCAGCACTTAGTACAGTGTCTGGCACATAAGTGCTTAACAAATGCCATAATTATTATTATTATAATGCCTGATACAAAAATGAAGTCTGTAAGCATCTGGTTACATCCCTTGTGTAACATTTGTATATGTAACTTTATATTTTATTGCTTCTCCCAATTTGTAATTTTTTAGTGCTTCTCTCTCCAGTTAAATTACTACTTTAAATTCCTTGAGGGCAAGGGTAATGTCTACTAACTTTAGTGTACTCTCCCAAACACTTAGCACAATGTTCTGCACAGGGTAAGTGTTCAATAAATACCACTGACTAACAGTAGGTACATACAAGATGACATTTTTACTAAGGACAGACCAGCTTTATCCTAGGTCAAGCTTACATTTTTGAGTCCTACAGTGAAAAATTGCATAAAAACCAAAATCCTTGTATTAATCAACTGTATTATCTGAGCACAAGTGCTTGGGAGAGTACAATATAACAGATCTTTGTCCACAACGACCTGATAGTATACAGGACAATTCATCCTAAGGTGAACTACATAATGTTTGAGGTATTTTAAAAGAAAGTTGAGATGTGGGGTAATCCAGTGACATTTTTCCAGAACATTGATATCCATAATTGTACAACAAAAATTTAATTGAATAGGAATAAAAAAAATACAAGCACAAAAGATTCACAGGTATCAACCAAAAAGTTCATTATGTTGCCAAATAATATGTTATTTGATTCTACCTGTAACTCCCACCCCATTTGTATCTGAGACAGCCACTCTTTAGAGGTCTTCAAAGAACTTCAATTATCACTAGGTCAAGGGAAGCATAAACAAATTCACTGACATAAGTTATTGATGAGATGGAAAGATGGAAATATATAGGGAAAGGATATGAAGGTGGCCACAATGGCCTCATCTCCTGCACTATACCCAACTACATGGCTAATCCAACCCCTGTGATGAAACTACTGGAAAATATTCCAACTACTTGGATGTATGTCCCATTGTTCTGATTCGGCATAGCACCTCTTCTGATCTTTTAGGATCAACAGCGACATTAGGAGTATTTTGCCCTTATCATGTTTAGCAATCTGCATGGCAGGGGTCTAATGCTTTGTCAATTTGTTTCTTTATTAAAAACAACAACAAAAAACCCCTCAACTTTATCATACAACATTTATATGTTTGAAATAATGGTTAGCAAATGCTTTTTGGTATAATAATTGTGGGTCTTGTTAAGTGAATATTTGTGCCAAACACTGTTCAAAAGAACTGGGATAAATACAAATTAATCAGCTCCCATGAGGGGTTCACAGTTTAAATAGGGTAGCAGAACAGGCATTGAATCCCCATTTTGCAATGAGGGAACTGATGCACAGAGAAACTAAGTGACTTGAACAAGGTCACACAGAAGACAAGCAGCGGAGTCAGAATTAGAACCCAGATCTGACTCCCAAACCTATGCTCTTTCCTCTGGCCTGCACTGTTTCTCCTGCATCTACCTATATCGATCTTGATGTTTTGCAGGTGAATCATAGTGAATGGTGATAGAAGAAAGAACACTTTGGTACTAGCCACATATTTGGATGCTTGATAATCAAAAACCTTACTTTTTTGCCCTTTTGACAGGGTAAATATATTTTAAGGAGATTCTAAAGCAGGGCTAAATTAAAAGTCACTCATAAGTATATCTGCTGTAGCATATTTCATACTTATATTCTTTAAACCATTTCCCTAACTGAATGTAATCTCATATTGCTAAATGGAGAAGCATCATCAAAATGCAGCCTATCCCCTTTTAGCCTTTCTTCCTCACTGGTGCAGTTGACTTATTTCAGTAGGAAAGAGCTGATTTCCATTTCATATTCCTGCAACAGAAGATCCTCATTTAGCAAATCTACCCTATCATTACATTTATACTGAACATTTCCCTTCATTTCATCAATCCCATTATCTCACACACTTGGAAAGGTTTGAATTGCCAACCAGCACAGTGTCATATTACCTTTATTTAAGGTTCAATTTTTATCAAAAGACTAATGAGGCAAGTTTGGGTCATATTCTTTTAAAATCACAATCTTACTGTTCCTATTTTTCTAAAGTATGGGCTCACTTTAATCATTCAATTTATTCTCAGTTTACTATTTTTAGGTAAATGTATAAATTTTAGATGATGGAATAAAGTTGTAGGCTTTATTAATTCAAAAAGAAACAAAAGCATGCCCCAATTTTTTTTTATATTAATGTCCATCTCCCCCTCTAAACTGTATACTCCTTTTAAGCAAGAAATGTGTCTGCCAACTCTGTTGTATTGTACTCTTCTAAATCTTGCTTCAGTGCTCTACTCACAATAAGTACTCAATAAATACCTTTGGTTTATTGATTTCTCTCCACCCAAACAAAGATTATAAATTAAGGTGCGATATCATCTCCAACCTCGTGCACCTATACTGTCTACTACTCAGAGGAGGAATATGACAATTCAGTTTATCCTTAATTGGGAGATACGAGGTGTTTGTGGGTGAGGAGAGGGCATGGGGTTAAGGAGAAAAGAATTATTCTCCTGAAAAGGGGCTCAAACTTCAGAAACACCTGTCAGTGCAAACAACATCTGGGAAACCTTTCATTGCAAGAACCTTAATTTTGAAAGACTTCCAGAATCCTGGCCCTATTTTAAATTCTAAAGGGATAGGCAGACACTACACTTAGCTAAAGATATGTAAGTGGCAAAATGACTGATAACCTGCCTATACTACCCTGCCTACTGCCACTTCAGTAATGTGTATGCCAGAGCTTCAGGTTATTTGTAAGAATAAAGGTCTTAGAAGTTAGTTCATCATATAATATTTTTTTCAAATACTTTTGTTTCCAAGAAACATGAACTGTCAGTTATTTTGGTTTTATATCAGCTGTGAAAAATGTAATCCCTATCAACCCAAAGAGTTAGGAAAAAGTAGAAAATGATATGCGACTTAAAATACTCAAGCATCTGTGTGCATATACATAAATACATATACACACACAAATATATACATACATATAAGTATATATTTCAATTGCAGAAATCCAGTAATCTGAAAATGAGTAGCTTCAAGATAGATGAAGAATGAGAAATAACTACTGATTTGAAAAAAAATATAGCTCCATAAAAGCTTAACTAACTCTGAAGGAATACCACAAATACAGGAAGCACAGGTTTATGTTATATAATGAATAAGTAACCCATGAAGGGATTAGAGATAAATACCCCCTTAATCACTTTTGCCATCTGGGATTTCAGGATTACTGACGGACCAAATTCAATCTCTGCTACTTACCCTCTAACACCTAATATCAGTTTTATTTTACCCATATACAGAATCAGCCACTTCACTGTTATCCATTTTAGCATAGAAGAACATTGGTTGAATTAGCAAATGATTGTAGGGAAAATTATGTATTGTATTTGCTCATGAGTCATGACATTGATTTGAAAACAACTCCTATCTAATTTGCTGGAAAAAGATCTGCTAGATCATTTAACAGCATCATGTGGTGCCAGGTGGCAATCTCTTCTGTTAATACTGTTCTATATTATCATTTTGTCTACTATAAAATTATTATCAAAATTAAAGCTTTTATGATTAAACAGAAGATTTCTCAATTAGCCTTCACAATTCCAGATTTACAAATAGTAATTGTCATGAAAGAAAGAGCAAGGAGTTATTTTACAACTATGATGTTTACCTACAATTTCCCTTCTTTTTAAAGCCTTTACTCCCAGGAACAAGTGGAAGATTATTTGATTATGTCTAACCTGACCAACTTCTATCTATCCCAGTGCATAGCACAGTGTTAGACATATAGTGAGGATTTAATAAGTACCATAATTATTATTGCTGTTTCTAATGATCAGTGATACTGAGTGTTTTCTGTGTGCAGAAGCACTGTACTGAGTGCTTGGGAAGATTATAATATAACAGAGTTAGTAGATATGTAACAGAGTTACTAGAAACATTCCTTTACCACAATGAGATTACAGTCCAGAGTAGGAGACAGACATTAATAAAAAAAAAATGCAGATATGTACATAAGTGCTGTGAGACTGAGGGATGTGAGAATAAAGGGTGCAAATCTGAGTGTAAGGGTGACACAGAAGGCACTGGTAGAGGGAGAAAATTACATTTTAGTCAGGGAAGACCTCTTAGAGACATGCTTTTAAAAAGTTGTGGAAGGTGGGGAGAATGATCATTTGTCAGTTATGAAGAGGGAGGTCGCCCGAGACCAGAGGTAGGGAGTATATGAGAGGTGAGCAGTGATATATACAAAACAAGGTACAATGAGTAGGCTGACAAAGGAGTGAAGTATACAGGCTGGGTTGTGGTAGGAAATCAGTGAGGTAAGGTAGAAAGTGGCAAGGTGATTAAGTGTTTTGAAACTGGTGGTAAGGAGTTTATTGGATATGTGGGTGGATGGTCAACCACTGCAGATTCTTGAAGAGTGGGTAAACATGGATTGAGTGGTTCTGTAGAAAAAATGATCCAGGAAACAGTGAAGTGTGGACTGTAGTTGGGAGACACAGGAGACAGAGGGGTCAGCAAGGAGGCTGATGCAGTAGTTGAGATACAATAGGATAAGTGCTTGTAGCAGTTTGGATGGTAAGAAAAGGGGAGATTTTACTGATGTTGTGAAGGTTGAACTGACAGAATTCAGTAACAGAATGAATATGTTAGTTGAATCAGAGATGTCAAGGATATCACTAGGAATAATGCCAAGGTTATCATCAAGAATAATGCCAAGGTTATAGGCTAGTGAGACAGGGAAGATAATAATGTGGGTATTTGTTAAATGCTTACTATGTGATGAGCACTGTTCTAAGCACTGGGGTAGATACAGGGTCATCAGGTTGTCCCATGTGAGGCTCACAGTATTCATCCCCATTTTACAGATGAGGGAACTGAGGCCCAGAGAAGTGAAGTGACTTGCCCACAGTCACATAGCTGACAATTGGCAGAGCTAGGATTCAAATCCATGACCTCTGACTCCCAAACCCGTGCTCTTTCCACTGAGCCACATATTGTCTGAGTCATGAAAAAGTCATGGGGTGGACAGGGATTGGATGGGCTTATAAGGTTTCTATTCTGGACATGTTAGTTTTGAGGTGTTGGACACCTCTACAAGTAGAGATGTCGGTGGCAGAAGGAAATATGAGACTGGACAGGGCTGGATATGTAGTCATGGGAATCATCCATTCAGAGGTGGTAGTTGAAGGAATGGGAGGATATGCAGAAGTGAGCCTTGAGGGACTCACACAGTTAGGGGGTAAGAGGCAAAGGAGGAGCCTGCAAAATAAACTGAGAATGCAGGGTCAGAGAAATAGGAGGAGAATCAAGAGAGGACAGTTTCAGTGAAGGCAAGGTTGAATAATGTGTCCAAAAGAAGGGGGTGATGACCAGTGTTGAAGGCTGAGAGGTTGAGGAGGATTAGGATAGTGTAGAGACTGTTGGATTTGGTAAGGTAGAGATGGTTAGTTACCTTTGAGAGGGCAGTTCGTTGGAGTGAAGGGTGCAGAATCCAGATTGGAGAGGGTTAAGAAGAGAATTGAAGGAGAGTATTAACTCTGTGATATTGTACTCAAGTTTTTAGTACAGTGCTCTTCGCTCAGTAAGTGCTCAATAAACAAGACTGATTGAGAAAGTGGAGAGAGTAGGTGCAGGCAACTTTCTCAAGGAATTTAGAGAGGAATGGTAGGAGGAAGATAGGATGGTAAATTGAGGGAGCTGTGGGATTGAGGAAGGGCTTATTTAAGATGGGGGGAAATGAGCATCTTTGAAAGCAGTGAGGACAGACATTGGAGAGTGTACAGTTGAAGATGACAGAGAGGAAGAAGGAGGGATGGGGCCAAAGGCACAGGTGGAGGAGTGGATTTTGAGAGAAGGCAGGAAATCTCCTCTTGAGACACTGTTGGGTAAGAAGGGAGAATTGAGGGAAGGGCAGAAAGAGGAAGGGAGTGGAGAGGAGCAAGGGAGATTTTAGGACTATCACGCCTGATATTTTCAATTTTCTCAATAAAGTGTATGGCCATGGCCATATCATTAGGGCCAAGAAATGGGAGGTAAGGGAGAACAGCGGATTTAAGAAAGGAGTTAAATGCCTGAAACAACTGGTGAGAGAAATGGGCATGATCGTCAAGGATGTACTTTTTTTAGAGGAAAGTCGTACACACAAAAAAGTAGGGAAATAGTGAATTGGCGGAACCTTACTCAGTACTTTTTAAGCAAAGAACCAGAAAAAATTGTAAAAATTTTAAAAAGCCATGCAAGTGTTCTGCACTGTAAGATAATGGTAATGGTAATAGAATAGAAAGATGAGAGGTTTTAAAAAAATCACACTGGTTTTTTGAAGGAGTATTAATCTAAGCCCATTGCTCATTAATTTAATGTTTGGAATTAGCAAAAAAACTCAATAATACTGAAGTGAAATTTGCAGACTTATTTTTTGATTTTCTGGATTAGGGCATGCTTACTCTAACAGATGTCCAATTAGGGCATGTCCAATACAGAAAACGTAGACTTTTATTAACATAATGGTTTCCTAAGACTATCTTTTTGCCTATTAACTACAGCTAAGAAAATGAGCATAAAAATGAACAGTGAGGGAAGAACCAAATACTGTATTGATAAGCAATGTGAGTGAAGATAACTTAATTTATAAATCCAGGGACCATCTGGTAAAACTAATCTTGATACATGAGGGAATGTCTCTGTTGCTGAATTGTACATTCCAAGCGCTTAGTATAGTGCTCTTCACATAGCAAGTGCTCATAAATACAATTGAATTCATGAATGAAAATATAAAACTCTAGATCGTAAGATGTTGGATTTTTTTATCCCTTGTTTATTATTGTTTAAGGGTTTGTCTATTCTAAATTGGCAAAGTTTATGATAGAAGCAAAGTTTTAAATATATCCTTCCATTAGGAACACCTTGTCCATTAACCTGAAAAGTTAGGATGTGTTCACTTGAATGGGTTTTTTAGTACAAGGGTTATAAACTTTGCTGGAATGGCTGAATGGAAGGCAGTTTTACAGATTTGTGGTGCTTGTTAGGAAATTAAGAGATTACTCCATTCATGTACAGACCAGATGGTTGGTGGTTAGGATATTTTGAGGAAGTCCATGTATATTTCCAGCACTTTTACAATTATCCATCAGTCTAAGGATTCATCAAATTCAATAGTATTTATTGAGCGCTTACTATGTGCAGAACACTGTACTAAGTGCTTGGAATGTACAATTAGGTAACAGATAGAGAAAATCCCTGCCCAGTGATGGTCTCACAGTCTAATCGGGGGAGACAGACAACAGTCTAATCGGGGGAGACAGACAACAAAGCAAAACAGAACAAAACAAAAACAAGACAACATCATCAAGATAAATAGAATCAAGAGGATGTACACCACATTAACAAAATAAATAGGGCAATAAATAATGTATACAAATAAGCACAGTGTTGAGGAGAGGGGAAGGGGGAGGGGGAGGAGGGGAAAAGGGGGGCTCAGTCAGGGAAGGCCTCTTGGAGGAGGTGAGCCTTCAATAGGGCTTTGAAGAGCGGGGGGAGAGTTAGTTTGGCAGATCTGAGGAGGGAGGGCATTCCAGGAGAGTAGTGAGGTCGCCAGGAGAACCAGTCCAGAACAGCTTGGGACAGAGGAAGGCTGCCTGGTCAGACAACTGACCAAGGGAATTCCATCTTTGCTAGTATCTCCCTAATCCTGTTGCTAACGTTCCCCAAAGTTCTTCTTTAACCTAGCTTTGTCATCAGTCATCACAAAGTGACTGTATGATAAATTAGTCAAATTCCTGACACAAGCTGAAGTGTTTCTGATCATTAATCAGTCTTCCTGTATTAATTCCCTAAATATTAATATAGAGCACACATATCAGACATCAACTACAAGACAATTCAAGTTCAGGTTTGAGTATCCTCTTCATGGGATAGCACTAAAAACAAATGTAGTATCAGAAAAATCCTCCTTCCGTGGTCTTCACCTTTGGTGAGGAATGTAATTGAAAAAAAGAAAGCCCTCCAGCTACTGAACCCATCTATATATGAAAAAGGTACTTTAATTTCCCTTCAAAACCTGAATGATAAAACTCATAGGTATATATATGTATAAAATGGTATTTATTTTTTATTGTATGAAAAGAACTGTACTAAGCATTTGGGAAAGTATGATACAATGGAGTTGGTAGCCATGATCCATGGCCACAAAAAGCTTACTGTCTGCAAGGGGAGACTGACATTAAAATAGATTAGGGAACACACACTTACAGCTCTTTGAATTTATAATAATAATATAAATGAGCCCGTTATTGGGCAGGGATTTTATCTGTTGCCAAATTGTACACTCCAAGCGCTTACCTTAGTACAGTGCTCTGCACATAGTAAGCGCTCAATAAATACTAATGAATGAATGGTACTTAAGTGCTTACTATGTTCCTGGCACTGTATTAGGCACCGAGGTGGTTACTAGCAAAGCAGGTTAGACAAATTCCCTGTCCCACATGGGGCTCACAGTCTCAATCCCCATTTAACAGATGAGATGACTGAGGCCCAGAGAAGCAAAGTGACTTGCCCAAGGTCACACAGCAGACAGGTGGCAGAGGTGCGATTAGAACCCATGACCTTCTGGCTCCCAGGCCAGTGCCCTATCCATCAAGCCATGCTGCTTTTCACTTATGTACTTCAACTAGATTGAAAAGACATCTTCCTTTTAATCAGCCCTGTGCGGCATAGGGCCTACATAGAACAGTTTAGATAAAACAATAATGAATAGTTAGAATGATCTTGGGGGCTTTCATGGTGAAGAAGCAATGAAAAATAACACTTGCTTTAGATAACTGAACTGGCTTCTGAGAATGCACATTCATTTAATATAATTTTAATGATCTGGCTAGCATGTTATTCTAATTGCAAGAATTATGTTTACAATGGGTACTGCACTGCATTACATTATGGTCCCCGTGCTCAGTGTGTGTGTTTGTGTGTGTGTGCATATGTGTATGTATATGTACTATTTATATATCTAATTTACTCTACCCAATATATGATTGTTCTAATTATTGTACAATAATCCATCCCATTAATGTGAAAACTTCTGATACATCAGAATACATTGCCAAAACCTTACTCTTGTAAGAGGTAAAGTTTAAATGTTACAAAATATATCAAAACTGAAAAAAAATGTGAATAAAAGCAAAAAGTATGACACCCTTTATATTAAGATATTCAGAAAGGGAATATTTTGCAATAAATGAAGTATAAAAAAGTTTCTAGGACATTAATATATTAGGCCATCAAGCTGGTGGAAACCAGCACCATGTGGGTCAAACAGGCCACTTAAGCATTTAGCTAAAATTACTGAGTACATTGCTTGCAAGATAATTGTAATGATATAAAATGATTCAGTTCAATGATTCCAGTGTGATTTAATGCTAATGAATCTTTTCTATGACCCACCTTGGGAATATTAACCTTATTGAGTCCTATAATTGCTAATGACTTTTTTGGAAGGAAAAAGGAGAACACACACATATCGGTTAAAATGAGTCTTCAGTAATCATAAAACTCATTCATTCAAATGAGAGTAAATAACAGAATTTTGAGATTTTATTATGATTTTCCTTGGATCATTAGGGAGTTCGGCAGAGTAATGATGTATCCCTCATTCTTCATTTGATTTTTCAAATTTTAAATAAATATATTCACTTTGTTCCACAAGGCAGCACTGGAAATATAGGAAAACAGTTTTATGTAGCATGTGTGCTCTCCATTTAGTTCCCTGCTCAGAAACTACAGCATAACTGAATGTTTGGAAAGAAATGGGAGATTTTTAAAAGTCACATGAAAATCCTTTCTCCTTATGGGTAAATCTAGATGAAAAGTTTATGCCAATTCAAGCATTAGAAATTAAGAAACCTAATTTTTTTTGAACAATTTTTTAATTTTGTATTTTGTTTCCCTAAATAAATGCATAAGAATGGAATGCAAGTTCTGAAGCAATAACACTAAAATATATATTCAGTAAATGTCAATCTGAGCAGGTGAGCAAAATCCTAGGCTAGGAAATAGTTCAGTGGCAGGCCAGCTCAGCTCAGTTACCTCATTTGCATGGGGTTAAGACTGGGAGCCCCAAGTTGGACACAGATTGTGTCCAACCTGATTATCTTGAAGCTTCCACATAGTAAGAGCTGAAGAGTGCTTAATAGTATTAAAAGAAAAAAAAGTTCAGAAACTCCCACATCTGTGATCCTAGACTCATAGATTTTAGAACTTGATTTTATTTTTCCTCAACCACCAAAAAATATTTACTTTTTTATCTATTTTAAACATTGAAAATATGTGCTTCACTTTTTTCTTTTTTTTAATGTGCAGGGGCTGTCTGTTGTACTCTCCCAAATGCTTAGTACAGTGCTTTGTACCCATAAGTGCTCAGTAAATAATAATGTTGGTATTTGTTAAGCACTTACTATGTGCAGAGCACTGTTCTAAGCGCTGGGGTAGACACAGGGTAATCAGGTTGTCCCACATGAGGCTCCCAGTCTTAATCCCCATTTTACAGATGAGGGAATTGAGGCATAGAGAAGTTAAGTGACCTGCCCACAGTCACACAACTGACAAGTGGCAGAGCTGGGATTTGAACCCATGACCTCTGACTCCCAAGCCCAGACTCTTTCCAGTAAGCCATGCTGCTTCTCTATGAGTGAATGATTATGAAAACATTAGAAAGTGAATCAGCTCACTTATAATTACCATCACAGCTCTAACATAAAATTTATAATTATGGTATTTGGTAAAAGCACTTACTATTATTTATGGTATTTGTTAGGTACTTAATATGTGCTAGAAACTGTTCTAAGCACTGAGGTAGATACAAGGTAGTCAGGTTGGAAACAATTCCTATCCCACATGAGGCTCACAGTCTTAATCACCATTTTAAAGATGAGGTAACTGAAGCACTAAGAAATTAAGTGAGTCCAAGGTCACAGCACACAAGTGGCAGAGCCCGGAACAGAACACAGGTTCTTTGGACTTCCAGGTCCATGTTTTATCCACTAGGCCATGCTGCTATTTGCCAAGCACTGTAGTATGCTGGAGTAGAGTATAAGATAACCAGAGAAGCAGCATGGCTCAGTGGAAAGAGCCTGGGCTTGGAAGTCAGAGGTCATGGGTTCTAATCCCGGCTCTGGCGCTTGCCAGCTAGGTGACTTTGGGCAAGTCACTTCACTTCTCTGTGCCTCAGTTAACTCATCTGTAAAATGGGGATTAAAACTGTGAGCCCTGTGTGGGACTACCTGATCACCTTGTATCCCCCAGCCCATAGAACAGTACTTTGCACATAGTAAGCGCTTAACAAATACCACCACTTATAAACAGGACACCGTCCCACTTGGAGTTCACAATGTAAGAGACAGAGAAAACAAGGAGTTTATCCCCTCTTAACAGATAAGGAAACTGAGGAACTGAAAAGTCAAATGACTTGCTTAGTCACAGAGCAGTCAAGTGATGGAAACAGAATTAGAACCCAAGTTCACTGATGTCCAGTCCCCCAATCTTTCCATTAGGACATGTTGCTTACCATACCTGTTGTAAAACATTTATTTTTTTACTGTGCACATTTGGCTTCTGTTTTGTGTAATGGACCTTAAGGGTAATCAAAACTGGGCAGGTAGAGACAGAGATAAAGTTTCTTGAATTTGAGTAATATTATATTCTGATCACAAGATTCTACCCAGAAACATAAGCATCACTGGCAATATCTACCAGGCAAATTCTAAGGCATTTATCATGTTTCTACTTCACGTTTTCTACTTTTTACCCCACTCTTGGTATCCTGATTTTCCTCATGGTTCTTGAAGAAGAAACTTGTCTCAGGGTCCTATCCCTCATGATCTCACATCTGGAATATTGCTCACTGAACATGTTGCCTGTAAGACACTTCAGACTGGGGATTAGAGTTCTCTCAAGATAGTTATCACAACTATTCTACTGTAAAGCCACTGGTAGTTCAGACCCAAGTTTAAGCTAAAGTTAATCAACAAGACCCTGCTCTCCCTTGCTGCTGTCTCCAGACAGGACCTCATCTTCTCCCATTCCCCCAGACTCACTGGGAAAAGAGGTGTTGGCTTCCTTCTCACACCTACTGCTGCTTTCACACCATTCCACTTTCCCCAACTCTTTTTTTCCGGTCCTTCAAAACCCACATCATCTAACACACATTCCAGATTCTAGTAACAGTCATCTACTGCCCCCCAGGTCCCACACCTCCAACTTCTTTAATCATTTTGATTTCTTTTCCACATTCTTCCTTTCTCAGGACCTACACTCATACTTGGGGACTTCAATATCCACACAGATGTTCCTAATGACCATTCTGCTGCCTACCTTCTATCACTCCTCAACTCCACTGACCTCCTACTCCACCTCACTTCACCCACTCACCAACTTGGACACAAACTTGATGTCATCATCTCTACCCTCACCAACTCTGAACTACAACCTTCTTGTCTTCTTTCCCACACATCTCTTTCTCATAAATCTGTCATGTTCCCCCACAGAGACCTCCAGACAGCATCCAATTTTTTCATCTTGTCCCATTTAGCTTCTATATCCATACTACCTTCCACGTTAACCAAAATAATGCTCTCAACTTCACCCTCTCTACTAAACTCACTAACTCCCCTATCCCTTTGCTAATCTCATACCACTAACCCACAGCTATGGCTCACATCTACAGCCTGCCTCCTTTGCCCTTGTGCATAAGCCTTAAAGAGCTTCTGTGGGAAATCTAGATTTGAGGCCAACTTCATCCACTTCAGGTTTATACTTGTGGGCTTTAATTCAGCCCTGAAAAATTTATTTCTCCACCCTTGACACCCATGCCCCTCATACTCGCCACTGGTTCTAGACATTTAACTTCCTCCTCAGGCTCACTGTCCCCCAGCTTCCCTTATCCCTTGCCACCTACTTTATTAAAACTGACACTATCAGGTGTGACCTCTCAGGGTCAAAACTGGAGAGTTTTCAGTACTCTACCAGTCTCAACTACAGGAAGGCGAGTCAAGGGAAGACATGTCCATTCCATTCCCAGCTTGGGCAGTGGCTAGCAAATGGAAGGCAATCTGGTACAAGTTAAAACTCACCTGTGCTGGGCAGCAGCAGCATGGGAGAGAGCCAAAGGTGGAACCTCAAGTTTGGAGAAGGTCATGGGTTCTAATCCCAGCTCCACCACTTATCAGTTGTGTGACTGGACAAGTCACTTAACTTCTCTGTGCCTCAGTTACCTCATCTAAAATGGGGATAAAGACTGTGAGCCCCACATGGGACACCCTGATTACTTTCTATCTATCCCAGCACTTAGAAAAGTGCTTAGCACATAGTATGCGCTTAACAAATATCATTATTATTATTATTAGTGCATGGAAGGAGGCAATGGCAAAGTAAGAAAACTCTTTGGACACAATACCAGAATGATTGCAGATGGAGGCATAGCGTTCTGGTGTTGGTATGGGCCAGAGACAATTTGACAGCAAAAGACAAGATCAGGTGTGATTTCCCTAAAAATCTCCCCTGTCCCTCCCCCGTCCTGCCCCTTCCTCTCCCATCTTTCCCAGGAGTATCTCAGGAGGACAACTCCTACCTTCTCTCAAAATCCACCCCCTCCACCTGTGCATCAGACTGCTTTCCTTCACCCCTTATCAAAACACTTGTCTCACATTTCCTCCTACTTTCAAACATCTTTAGTTGGATGTCCTCCATTACCTCAACACGTCCAAAACAGAACTCCTTGTCTTCCTACCCAAATCTTGTCTTCCCACTGAATTTCCCATCAGTGTAGATGGCACCATCATCCTGCCTGTCTCAAGCCTGTAACATTGGCATTATCCTTAACTCCTTTCTCCCATTCAATTTATATATTCAATCCATCCATAAATCTAGTCAGCCCCACCTTCACAACATCGCTGAAATCTGCCCTGTCCTCTCCATCCCAATTGCTACTATATTAATCCAATCACTTATCCTACCCCACTTTGATTACTTTATCAACCCCCTTGCTGACCTCCCAGCCTCCTGTCTCTTCCTACTCCAGTACATATTTCACTCAGCTGCACATTTCCCCATTCCTCAAGCAACTCTAATAGTTTCCCATCTACGTCCAAAACAAACAAACTTCACACCATTGGTTTTAAATCGCTCAATCATCTTGCCCTCTCCTACCTCATCTTGCTACTCTCCCACTACCACCTAGTCCACTTTGCTCCTCTAATGCTAACCTTCTCACTATACCTCAGTCTCATCCATCATACCGCTGACTCCTCACCTACGCCTGGGTCTGACCTGAAACTTCCTCACTCCTCACATCTGATTGATGATTACCCTCCCCATCTTCAAAGCCTTACTGAAGGCACATATCCTCCCAAAAGCCTTCCCTGACTAAAGCGCCCCCTTCTCTCTCCTCCCACTTCCTTCTGCATCACCCAGACATGCTTACTTTATTCATTCCCTTTCCAGCCTCACAGCCATTTATGTAAAAGCCTGTAATTTATTTCTGTTAATGTCCAGCTCCTTCTGTAGACTAAGCTTTTTTCATTCATTCATTCAATCATATTTTTTAAGTGCTTAATCTATGCAGTGGACTGTATTAAATGTTGGGAAAGTACAACAATAAAGAGTGGCAATCCCTGTCCACAACGAGCTCACAGTTTAGAGGAGGAAGACAGACATCAGTACAAATAAACAGACACCAATTCAAATAAAGAAAAGTACGGATATATACAAATAAAGCTAGTTGTAGGCAGGGAATGTGTCTGTTTATTGTTGTATTGTACACTCCCAAGCACTGAGTACAGTGCTCTGCACACAGTAAGTGCTCAATAAATACGATTGAATGAATGCTCAAGATGGAGAAATAAAAGTATAATTAGACTGTCAAACAATACTTAAACTGATATAATCAAGAATAAGAGGAGGACTGAAAGGAAAAAATGTAATCCGTGTGCAACCCTCTAAGTCTTTTCCATGTCAAGTGAAGTCCAAAGACTTCTTATCCCACATACCAACACTCTCCCAACCTACAAAGGCTTATTAAAATCACATCTCATCCTAGAGATCTTCCCCAGCTAAGCCCTCATTTCCACTACTCCTCTCCCTTGCACTTGGATTTGTACCTTTTGTTCATCCCATCCTCATGACCACAACACTTATGTAATCTGTAATTGGTTTTAATATAATCTCTATCTCGATATTATAAGCTTCTTTTGGGAAGGGAATGTATATATTTTTTTAATGTTTTTTGTTAAGGAATTACTATGTGCCAGGCACTGTACAAAGTGTTGGGGTAAATACAAGATAATTGTTTTGTATACAGTCCCTGGGTATTGGACTCACAGTCTCAATCCCCATTATACTGATGAGGTAATGGAGGGAAAAGAAGTAAAGTGATTTGCCCAAGGTCATGTAACAGACTTGTGGAGAGGCAGAATTAGAACCCAGGTCCTCCAATTCCAGGCTAGTGATCTTTCCATCTATTAGTGTAATAATAACTGTTGGTGTTATTATAATAACACTTGTTAAGTGCTTGCTATGTGCCAAGCATTGTTCTAAGTTCTGGGGTAGATACAAGTTAATCAGGTTGGACACAGTCTCTGTCCCACTTAAGGCTCAAACTCTAAATCCCCAATTTACAGATGAGGCAGCTGAGGCCCAAGAAATGAATTGACTTGCCCAAGACCACGTAGCAGAAAAGTGGCAGAGCTGGAATTAGAACCCAGGTCCTTCTGATTCACAGATGAGTGCTCTATCCACTAAGCAGTGCTCTTTACACAGATTCTTGTATACCATATCCTCAAATTGAAGGGTTTTTTTTTTATAATGGGTAATGAATTGTGAAATCTAGTAACTTGTCACAGGGGAAATGAGAGCTTTTGCTTTATCAGATATCATAAAAATAGATTTCATAAGGTTTGATTTTGGCAAGATTTCAAAAGAGCACATTCCTAGAGATTTAGAAAATAGGGGGAAGCTAAAATATTTGCAAAATCAAATTATTACTCATATTCACTCAGCATTAACTCTGTGCACAGCACTGTACACTGCTTTGGAAAGTATAATATGCCAATAATTGAAGTGCATAATCTTCCATTAAGATCCTGGAACAAACTTTTGCCTTCTGACTAACTGAGGAGGAGAAATCAACTTATGGATGCTAACTTCTGTTTCAGTGGGGACTGGAGAGAAAGGAAATGAGGATAGGGCTAGAAACGCCAGGGTTTGTGATCAATGAAAGATGGTCTGAATGTTAGGTCATTCTCCGTCTTCTCTCCCATGACCATGGGAGTGACGTTCTACTCCCATCTCCTCTTCCCTCCACAGTTAAAGGAAGTCTTGACAATTTCATCCGCTTTAAAATGCTGAATCATCCCTCTCTGCTCACTATAGCCCAGCCTGCACACTTTGCTTCTCTTTTTTGGCATGGTATTCGTTCACAGTTTATTGAGAACAGCTCTGGAATAGAAACAAATTAATCAAGTTGTACACAATATCTGTCCCAGACAGGGGCTAACAGTCTATGGAGGAGGCAGAATAGCTATCTTATTCCCATTTATGGAGGAGGAAACCAAGGCACAGTGAAGTAAAGCGACTTGCCCAAGATCACACAATAGGCAAGAAGTGGCAGAGCAAGAAACCATAAAACTCAAGTCAGTTGACTCCCTTAACACCATTTTATTGTGCCTCATTCTCATTGCTCTCCATGTCAACCCCTTGCTCACATCCTCCCAACTACCTGGAATTCCCTCCTGTTTATATTTAAGAGACTGCTACTCTCCCCATCTTTAAAGACTAGTAAAATCATATTTCCTCCAGGAAGCCTCCGATGACTATATGTAATTTCATTTTATTACCTGTCTCGCCCATTAGACTGCAAGCTCCTTGAGGTAAGGGATCATGTCTACCTTCTTTATTGAACTCTCCCAATTTTCATGCAGTGCTCTGCACAGTGTAGGCATCCAATACAACTGGATAGAAGCTACAGTCCCAAAAATTTAAACATTGGGAAGGTTGTTGGCAAGGTTGAGGACGTGTCCCTTTTTCAACCCTTTTCTGAGGCACCAAGGAAAACCTAGTGGCTTCCTTCAAGCAATGATTCGTAATTTAAAAGAAATAAGAGTATGGTTATAGGAGCTTCTTCAGGTGAGGGAGCATGCATCTTGGGAGAATTCAATAGGATTTTTTTTGCTTTACACTAGTGAGCACTAAATGAAAAGCACTGATTCAGTATTGGATTTGGCATTTGACAATTCTAGATCACTTCACCCTAGGATGGCAAATGACAACTCTCCCAAAAACTGGGTAAAGAGATGCATGTGACAATACGGGGATTATGTCAGGTATGAAAGTAATGTGATGATGTCATTGGGAGCATTTTGAGGAAGTATGCAAATATTGATGACCTAGAGCTATTCTCTATGGAAACCTCTGAACACCCCATCACCCCCACACACACATACACACAATTTACTCCACAGCCTTTGTGTTCTCAAGGCAGAATTGTGTAAACTTTGCCACATCAAGCCATGGAACTCAGCAGCAGCCACAGAGGCTTAGTGCTGACATTTTAAAAAAGACTAAAAAGGAATGAGTTCCTTATTGGCACCATACAGGGGACAGGCCAGTTGAAGGGACCCTGAACCAGAATTTCAGAGGAAAAATTATGGACTGATCTTTGTAACAGACAATTGCATGTCTGCTCAGCAATTTACAATATTTAGCCTGGAAACTGCTATTAAATTTGCCTAAAATTTCTAAAATGAAACTGCATGATATGCAGGAAGCCAGCAGTTTATTAAGAAAAGGGTAATAAACTTCACAGAAAAGCGGGCCATTGAAACTTAAGATCCAATATACCACTGTGGGGAACCAAAGTAAGAGGTCTTAAGGACTTCACCTTAGATTGATTCCTGCAGTGATACTAACTACTCAGGTTATGAACCTAGCAGTTCTTCCAAATTCAAAGATCTTCTCACCAGGTTGTTGAAGAGTTGATACTATTAGCTTCACAACATTTGTAGACCCATTTTGTTTTTAATGAAAGCATACTTATAAACCACATTCTGTAATGAAGTTTTCTATTCTATTTAATCTACTGCATAATTTGATAGGTTACAAGAGCCAGGAGATTCAAAATATGTACACTTGTTTATAGATTTTAAAAAATAATTTATCCCACATACTATATTCCATGAATTGTGGCTAAGAACTTGAAACCAACACATGTTTTACTATTTGAAAATTATTTCAGTCATCCACTGAGCTCTACCTTCAGCATTTTACCATGACAGGAGAGTGGATATTAAACATAAGCACATAGGAAGACATTGGCATATTTTGGAAAATGTTAGGAACTTTGGGAATTGAGAACAGGGTCTTTTCCTCCAAATAAATACTTCTGCCACCAAACTAGGTAGGAGGCTGTAAAAAATTGCATTAGACATGTCCAAACAGGGTCCTTGGCAGGGGCACAAAAATGGAGCTGGATCAAAAGGTTGTTAGGAAATGTGAAGTAGGTATGGGGTTGCTAAAGTCCAAATGACAGAGCCTCATTTCCTCTTTTCCCACTCCCTTCTGTGTGCTCTGCACACAGTAAGCACTCAGTAACTATGATTAAATGAATGAATAAACCTTGCACATGGATTCGCTCCCTTTATTCACCAGTCCTTCAGTCCCACAACACTTATGTATATACAAATAATTCATTTATATTTATGTCTGTCTTGTTGTGGACAGATAACACGCTCTACTGAGTCTGTTATATTGTACTCTTCCAAGAGTATAGTACAGTAAGTTCTCAAGAAGTATAGTTGATTGATTGGGCTCTGTGGTGGTGATTCGCACAGGCTTACTTTTCCCCCACTGTTCATTCTGCAAAGAAATCACATCAACTTCCCTGCATTCCTTTTTGTGTTATCTCAGCTTCCATTTTCATGTTGCTCCTTGCTAGACTCTCCTATCCCCCTCTCAAGATCGCACCTGGAGAGTTCCCAGTACTCTGCGAGTCTCGGCTACAGGAGGGAGAGTCAAGCAGAGGCATATTCATTCATTCCCAGCTTGGGCAGTAGCTAGCGAGTGGAAGGCAATCTGCTACAAGTTAAAACTCCCCTGTGCTGGGCAGCAGCAGCATGGGAGAGAGTTGAGGGCAGAGACTCAAGCTTACTGCACAGAAGAAGGCAACGGTAAACCACTTTGGTATTTTTTACCAAGAAAACTCTATGGATACACTATCAGAATAATTGCAGATGGAAGTGGGGTGTTCTGGGAGAGATATGTCCATGAAATCTCGATGTTTCGGACACAACTCAACAACATAAGACAAGACTCTCCTACTAGTCTCTCCTCCTGGGTTTATAAAATTACAATTGTTGCTAATCATACCTTCCTACTCAGAAGCCTGACAATCAGTTTATGTACCCTGGTGATCAAAAGCATGTAAAATGTGAAAGTGATAGAACCTCCTAAAGGGTGGGAATTGTGCTACTTTAACACATTGGGCAGATATAGAGGAGATACCTTTTTTTTTTATGGTATTTGGTAAGCACTTACTGTGTGCCAGTTACTGTAGTAGGGCGCTGGGGTAGGTACAAGCTAACCAGGGTAGACATAGTCCACGTCCCACATGGGGCTCACCATATTAATCCTTATTTTACAGATGACATAACTGAGGCAGACTTGCCCAAGTTCCCAAAGCAGATAAGTGGTAGAGATGAGATTAGAACCCATGCTCTTCTTGCTCTCAGGCCTGTGCGCTATGCCCTAGGCCAAGCTGCTTTTTATTTTCAAAATAAGAGCAAAATGCTATTTGAGCTGCAGCAAGGGGTCAGAAGTGCAGAATCATTCCAGTCTACTTAAGTATAAGGTGTATACATTACGCTTATTTAGGTCAAGGTTGTACAAGCATTCCTAATGAAAATAGGACACGAGCAGCAACAGCTATTTTAAAATAGTTGCTAGTTTCTCATTTTTACTTCCTACTGTATGCAGACATTGGGAAAATGCTTCGTGTAAACTATATTTGTTTTTTGTGATGTTCATGAGTGATCCTGTTCTCAATGCACATCCTACTTAAAAAATAAAAAAAATAGTTTGGAAATTGTGAACTGACAGAATTATTGTAGAATAGTCTTTTTCAAAATAGTATATTTGTAATGTAGATTGAAGCTGCATGATGCTTGTCTCTGCTGCTGTGTCTCAACCATGGTCACTCATTTTAAATAAACCAAAATCACTAAAAAAATTTTCACACATCCAAACTTTACCCATTCATGAAAACACTATTCACAACGTATATCACTTCAATATTTTCAATATTTTCAAATGACTTTTTTTAGGAATCCTACTGACCGTTTGTTATCATGGGGCTTTATTTTTTCTGCTCCTTTGAGCTTTATTAAATAGGGTTGAATAATTAATTTCATTTATAAAAGCCATCTCTTGAAAAGGTTTTGGTGTGCTCTGACTACTCAATCAGAAAACTCAGATGACTGCCACAAAGGTAAGAATGTTCAGGCATATTTTTAGAATAGAAGAGTGGAACAAAAGTATTGTACAGTATGTAGATTTTTTCTACCAGATAAAACCTCCTAGAATATATGTGTGATATTCCAAGATGTCTAGGAAGCTTCTGGCTATTTAAGTGGTAATCTCCACATGTTCTTTATTCACATTTGGCTTGCGCAAATCCTAAAATCATTATAATTTATGTGGCACCACTTTCTACACAGCCCAAACTAAAGAATTAATCTCATGTAAAATAAAAAAAAGGCTAAAAATGCTAACTCTTCAACAATCCAAATAGAAAATACCAGAAACTTTCATAAATTGTGAAGATTTTCCTAAGAATCCTAGGTAGACCTACTGGTACTAGAGGAATTAACTGTGAACACAAATTAACTTTTTCCCTTCATATTTCATGTGGGAAAGCACAGGTTATTTTCTTGACTCATATCTGTCAGTCAATCGTATTTGAGTAATTACCATACACACAGAACTGTACTGTTTGGAAGAGTACAGTGCAAAAGAGTTGGTGGACACATTCCCTCACCACAGTGAGCTCACAGTCTACAGTGAGAGACAGACCATAATGTTAATTAATAAATTATAGATTTGTTCATAAGTACTGTGGGGCTGAGGGAGGGGTGAAAAAAGGGAGCAAAATCATAGTAACGCAGAAGAGAGTGGGAAGAGAGGAAATGAAGGCTTAATCAGGAAAGATCTTCGGGAGGACATTGCCTTCAATAAGGTTTTGAAGGTGGGGAGAGCAATTGTTTGTTGTTTATGAAGAGGGAAGCATTTCAGGCCAAGGGCAGGATGTGGGCTTGAGGTCAGTGGTGAGATAGATGAGACTGAGGTACAGTGAGTAGGTCGGTATTTGAGGAGTGAAGTTTTTGGACTGGGTTGTAGTATGAGAGCAGAGAGTTGAGGTAGTTGGAGACAAGGAGACTATTAAGGTGATTATTAAAGTGACTGAATATCTGTTTGATACCTAGTATTTTTCTGTTTGATACCTAGTATTTTTTTTTTTTTGGTGGTCAACTACTGCAGGTTCTTGAAGAGTGGGGAAAAAGGACTGAACATTTTTGTAGAAAAATGATGTGGGTAGCAGAATAATCAATAATAATAATGATATTATATTATCATAATATAATAATACCAATACAAATAATGTTGGTATTTGTTCAGTGCTTACTATGTGCAGAGGACTGCTCTAAGCGCTGGGGTAGATACAGGGTAATCAGGTTGTCCCACGTGAGGCTCACAGTCTTAATCCCCATTTTACAGATGAGGGAACTGAGGCCCAGAGAAGTTAAGTGACTTGCCCACAGTCATACAGCTGACAAGTGGCAAAGTGTGGATTCAAACCCATGACCTCTGACTCCCAAGCCAGGGCTCTTTCCACTGAGCCACACTGTCTCTCTCTGGCATCAGGGAGGTTAACATGAAGGCAGGGAGGCAGGAGGTTAGCAAGAAGCCTGCTACAGTAATCAAGACAGGATACAATAAGTGCTTGGATTAGTGTGGTGGCAGTTTGAATGGAGAGGAATGGGCAGATTTAGTGATACTGTGATTGAACCAACATGATCTAGTGATAATGATAATAATAACAATAATAATAATAATAATGGTATTTATTAAGGGCTTGCTATGTGTCAAACACTGTTCTAAGCTCTGGCATAGATAGAAGGTAAGCAGGTTGTCCCACATGGGGCTCACAATATTAATACCCATTTTATGGATGAGGTAAGTGAGGCACAGAGAAGTGAAGTAGTAATAATAATGTTGGTATTTGTTAAGCGCTTACTATGTGCAGAGCACTGTTCTAAGCGCTGGGGTACACAGAGGGGAATCAGGTTGTCCCACGTGGGGCTCACAGTGTTAATCCCCATTTTACAGCTGAGGTAACTGAGGCACAGAGAAGTGAAGTGACTTGCCCACAGTCACACAGCTGACAAGTGGCAGAGGTGGGATTCGAACCCATGACCTCTGACTCCAAAGCCCGTGCTCTTTTCACTGAGCCACACTGCTTCTCTAATGACTTGCCCCAAATCACACAGCAGACAAATGGCGGAGTCAGAATTAGAACCCATGGCCTCTGACTCCCAAGCCTGGTCTCTTTCCACTGATCTACACTCTTTCTCTATATGATAGAGATATGATTTCCTCCCTCTATTCCCCCACTCACTCTTTCCTCCCACATATTCATTCAATCGTATTTACTGAGTGCTTATTGTGTGGAGAGGACTGTCATGTCTCTGCATTCAAAGCCCTCTTAAAAGACTAGTTCCTCCATGGCTTCCCCAGTAAATTTTATCACTATGCCAAATATGTAGCCATTTGTAGCACTTATGCATGTAATTATATTGAATTGTATATCGCATTGTACTCAATTGGTGCAAAATCACTACTACTTCATTATATAAATATCTGAAACATCATGTGGTAGTCATTTGCCACCCAACACTCTCCAACTTTTCCCTTATGAATATTGGTTCCTATGAAATATGCACCTTTACAGATCCCAACAGGAGAACCAAATCATTAGTACCAGGTGTGGTCATTTATCTCCCAGAATTGACTCTGCTAGTGTGGTGGGGGGGAAAAATAGCTTTATCCCCACAGTTATATGGGTTAGACATATTAGCTTGACCCAACATTTGGAACTGGAGAATGAAATAGGAGTGCAGCTGTTTAGATGGCAATTTCACATCTTTAGGTGTCTGCCCTTATTAGCAGGTGAACGTCTGTGGCAGGTAAGATAATCATATTGTTAATAAAGTTAGAAAGAAGCTTAGGAGGAGGAACCTATTTTCCTGAAATCAGGTCTAAAGGCTGAAGTAGAGATCATCAGCTACTGCCATTCTTCTAGCATCATTAAGTAAATGCTTGACTCTCCAGTAGGATAGTTCAAACTTGTTCATCAAATAGCATGCTTATAGCATGCAAAGTGTATAGGAATGGAATAGAAAACAGAATGTGTTCATTGAAGGGGAGCTTCTTTCCTGTTCATTTTATTAATATAACTACTTAAAAGATAAATTAAAGTTATGTTCAGGGAGAGGGATAAGGGTATAGGACTGAAGGATAGTTAAATCTATGTTATATATAAATGTGACTTTGCCACTTCATCACTATTCATATAAAATGAGCTTACTTAGTAAGGCACAGTTGTCTGTTTCCTAAGACCATTAGTGAACTGAAAGGGAAAAAAAAGGATTATGTCTGGGAAATTTGATTTAGTATTGGCATATTTTAGGTGTGAAATTGATTTTTTTTAATATTTAAACTAAATGTAGATTGATTTTGCATATGTTTTACAATAAACAAAAACTACAGCCAAAAGAGCTAAGCATTTCTCATTCCACTAAAATCTTTGGCCACCCACTATAATTGTGGCATTAAAATATCATTTCGTCATTTCCCTAACTAAAAACAAAATGCAGCATGATATGGACTTCTGCCTTGATAAAAACTATCAGACAAAAAAACAGCAAAGAATACAAACATTTTCAGGATGGGCATAATAATGAAAATGAAAAATGACAAAACTAAATCCATTCTTCTCATTCTATAATCGCAATCTGGTAGTTCTTCGATGATAAATTTAGTAAACATACATATCCTTCTACTTATATATCTTGACCTTGGCTGGCACTGCACTCTGAAGTAATGGGACCCATTCTAAGAATCAGAAAATGGAGGATGATCCAATAAATGGATAAATCAAATAAACTATACTTCATACTCTGTTTTAAAATATAAATTTAACTAAAATGATGATAAAAATGAATGGTGGAAAATACCTTCAACAATTCAAGCAATTTTTTTATCACTTGTGTATTGGAAAAAATTCAGTGACTAATGAATTAATGTTCCAGATCAATTTTTTAAATCTCTTTTATACATGCCAGTAAATGAATTCCTGTTTCAAACTAACACTTCATTGCAAACCTGATCAGGAGTTGGATGTTTATGTAATCAATATTTTAACCTGTTAAAACTTTCTGATCAGTTAAATCATTACTACAAGATTCTCTTCTTCCATGAAATAAGTTGATAATTATGAAAATAGTTTTGCTCTGCTGTTTCTTTATGGGAGAGTCAGGTGATGAAATAAATTGCTTATTGAAACAAATTAAATTCTAATGATATCTTAATCTTTTATATCCTAGACAAAAAGATAGCAAAGCAGTAATGGAATGTTTGGCTCCCTGAATAACAATGGGCAGGAAAAAACAAAAACAATTTGTATGTGTTTGGAGCATTACTGATCTTGGAGAGGATGACCATTACACTGACAAACTCCTAAAGCCTGATTAATTTACAAGACCCCAGTAGCTTTAAGCCCACCACCAGCCCTTGACACTCAGTTTTAATACTAGCTTCAGCATTTGCATGTTTTAATTTATATATTGTTCTGTTTAATCTTTAATCTCTGATCAGTTGTCTCCATTTTTAATCCTCCCCCACTGACACTTTTAGGGCCCTCTTACAATTCTATTATTCTACTCAGGGCCCTCTTAGCTCAACATCTTTTATGTACCCAAATATATACATTCTATTATTTTGACTATTTTGAGGTGCATTTTAGTTTCTGATCTACCTAAATACTTTCCTGGAAAGTAGAGATTGTATTGTCTACCTTTCTTACTCTTTGTAGCATTAGTGCAGTGTCCTATAAACTGGGGGTGTTTCCTAAACATTACTGATTGATTTACTGTAGTTCCTTTTTTTCCCCACAGTTTCATAGCAAATAATTTGTACTGCTTCTTTCCAAACTGGTTCCTCCTCTGCCTTTACAGTATCTCTAAATATTTTGTCTATCTTCCCCATTAGATTGTCCAACTGCTGTATGGGAAGAGACCATACAACTTCCTACAGAAATACTCCCCTAAGCACTTAATACAGGGTTTAGCATTCACTAGGGACTCAATACATGTCACTGACTGCTTAAAGAATAATCTGGGAGTTTGGGAGAGAAGAGAAATGGCATTTTTGTGTTATTTTTCTCTCAAAGTCATGTGGTGCCTTGGATTTAAGCAAGTAATACCTGAATAGTAGTGTGGTCTAGTGGATTAGAGAATGGGCTGGAAGTCAAAAGGATCTGGGTTCTAATTCCAACTCTGCTACTTGTCTGCTGTGTGACCTTGGGCAAGTCACTTCACTTCTCTGTGCCTCAGTTACTTCATCTATAAAATAGTGATTAAAACTGATCCTTATATGAGACATGGACTCTAACTTGAATGACTTTTCATTCATTTAATCATATTTATTGAGCGCTTACTGTGTGCAGAGCCCTGTACTTCAGCACTTGAGAGGGTACAGTACAACAACTGACACATTTCCTCCCCAACGCTAGCTTACAGTCTAGACAGGGGGAGACAGACATTAATTTAAATAAATATATTACGGATATGTACATAAGTGCTATGGGGCTGGAAGGAGGGATGAAGGAAGGGAGCAAGTCAAGGCAATGCAGAAGGGAGTGGGAAAAGAGGAGAGGGGGGCTTAGACAGGGAAAGCCTCTATGAAGAGATGGGCCTTCAATAAGGTGGGGGTGGGGGAAGAGTAACTGTCTTTGGGATTTGAGGAGTGAGAGTGTTCCAAGCCAGAGGCAGATTGTGGGTGAATGCTCAGGGATGAGATAGACAGGATCAATGCATAGTGAGAAGATTAGCACTAGAGAAGAAAAGTGTGTGGGCTGGGTTGTAGTAGGAGAGTAGCAAGGTGAGGGTACATGTTCCTACTGAGAGCGCACCTCCTCCAGGAGGTCTTCCCAGACTGATCCCTCCCTTTCCCTCCTCCCCTCCCCATTCTCCCTACTCCCTCCCTCTGCTCTACCCCCTTCCCCTCCCCATAGCACTTGTGCATATTTGTATGAATTATTTATTACTCTATTTTATTAATGATGTGTATATATCATTCTGTGAAGCAGTGTGACTCAGTGGAAAGAGCACGGGCTTGGGAGTCAGAGGTTATGGATTCGAATCCCTGATCTGCCACTTGTCAGCTGTGTGACTGTGGGCAAGTCACTTAACTTCTCTGTGCCTCAGTTACCTCATCTGTAAAATGGGGATTAAGACTGTGAGCCTCACGTGGGACAACCTGATTACCCTGTATCTACCCCAGCGCTTAGAACAGTGCTCTGCACATAGTAAGCCCTTAACAAATACCAACGTTATTATTACATTATATCTATGATTCTATTTATCTTGATGGTATTGATGTCTGACTACTTGTTTTGTTGTCTCTCTCTCCCCCATTTAGACTGTGATCCCTTGTTGGGCAGGGATTGTCTCTATCTGTTGATGAATTGTACTTTCCAAGTACTTAGTACAATGCTGTGCACACAGTAAGCCCTCAATAAATACGATTGAATGAATGAATGAATGTTCCTACAGTATGTACCTTGACTGCTACATAGCAAATGCTTAAAAAGTACTCTTAAAAATAACCCAAAAAAACCCACACTCCAGGACCAACTCAGCATAAAAATAAAAAATTGTGCATTGAGTAACAGTCTCCTGCCTCTACAAATTAGCACCCAGTGCAGTTCTTTCATTACATCTGTGCTAATCCAGTCTGGGAGATTTCAGGCCCATTACCATATAAATTACTCATAGAAAGAAAGTATTCCTACCCGTGAATAGATACTATTCTTTCTCATTGTTATTGCTAGACTTGAATTGGTTTCCAGTAGGTCCAGTCAGTTATCACTTCAGCCAGGTTTACCTTGCTTTGGATCAGCAGATCTAACATCACTACTTCATCTTGGGCCTTAAACCAAACTCCAGAAATATCCATTTGGAGTACTAATCACTACCTAACCCTCATTACCCCTGTCCATTCTCCCTTCACATCAACTATGCACTTAGCTGGGTACCCCTTAAATACTTTATAATCACCCCATCCCCATAGCACTTAAATTAGAGATAGTTGAAATAATAAAGCATAAGATAATTTATTTCATTCATTCATTCAATAGTATTTATTGAGTGCTTACTATGTGCAAAGCACTGTACCAAGTGCTTGGAATGTATAATTTGGCAACAAATAGAGACAATCCCTGCCCACTGATGGGTTTACAGTCTAATCGGGGGAAACAGACAAAAACAAGACAACTTAATCACGATAAATAGAATCAAGGGGATGTACACTTCATTAACAAAATAAATAGGGTAATAAAAATACATACAAATGAGCACAGTGCTGAGGGGAGGAGAAGGGAGAGGGGAAGGAGCAGAGGGAAAGCGGGGAAAGGGGGCTTAGCTGAGGGGAGGTGAAGCGGGGGAGCAAGGGAGCATAGGGAAAAGGGGAAGCTCAATCTGGGAAGGCCTCTTGGAGGAGGTGAGCTCTCAGTAGGGCTTTGAAGAGTGGAAGAGAGTTAGTTTGGCAGAGGTGAGGAGGGAGGGCATTCCAGGACAGCAGTAGTGGGCCAGGTATCGACGAAGGGATAGGCCAGAACGGGGGAGGGTGAGGAGGTGAGCGGCAGAGAAGCGAAGCATGTGGGGTGGGCAGTAGAAAGAGAGAAGGGAGGAGAGGTAGGAGGGGACAAGGTGATGGAGAGCCTTGAAACTTAGAGTGAGAAGTTTTTGTTTCGTGCGGAGGTTGATAGGCAACCACGGGAGATTTTTAAGAAGGGGAGTGACATGCCCAGAGAGTTTCTGCAGGAAGTTGAGCCAGGCAGCGGAGTCAAGAATAGACTGGAGAGGCAAGAGATAGGAGGAGGGGAGATCAGAGAGAAGGCTGACACAATAATCCAGCCGGGATATTATTAGAGCCTGTACCAGTAAGATGGCCATTTGGATGGAGAGGAAAGGGTGGATCTTGGTGATACTGTAAAGGTGAGACCGGCAGGCATTGGTGACAGATTGGATGCGTGGGGTGAGAGAGAGAGCTGAGTCAAGGATGACACCAAGGTTGTGGGCTTGAGAGATGGGAAAGATAGTCGTACCATCCACAGTGACAGGAAGTCAGGAAGAGGACAGGGCTTGAGAGGGAAGATAAGGAGCTCAGTTTGGGACATGATGAGTTGTAGGTGGCGGGCAGACATCCAGGTGGAGACATCCTGGAGGCAGAAGGAGATATGAGCCTCGAGGGAAGGGGAGAGAACAGAGAAGGAGATGTAGATTTGTGTGTCATCTGCACAGACATGAGAGTTAAAGCCGTGGGAGCGAATGAGTTCACCAAGGGAGTGAGTGTAGATGGAGAACAGAAGAGGGCCAAGAACTGTCCCTTGAGGAACCCCTACAGTTGGAGAATGGGAGGGGAAGGAGGAGCCTGCAAAGGCAACCGAGAATGAACGGCCAGAAAGATAAGAGGAGAAACAGGAGAGGACGGAGTCCGTGAAGCCAAGGTGAGTTAAGTTGTGGAGGAGAAGGGGATGGTCGACGGTGTCAAAGGCAAGTGTGAGGTCGAGGAGGATTAGGATAGAGTAGGATATGTCTCTCTCCCTCTGAAGACTGTAAGTTTCTTCTGGGCAGGGATTGCATCTAACTTTATTATAGTGTACTTTCCCAAGTATTTACCAACTATATTTTACTTTCCCAAGTGCTCATAAAGTACTGTGTATGCAGAAGGTTCTCAATAAATGCCACTGATAGATATCAGAATGAAAACAAATTGCATAGTTGGTTTACCTTTCCAAAAATCCAATTGCAAATCATACTCATATAATTTTGTTACAAAGATTCAGATCCTTATGGCATTTGGACCACATACTATTTTACGTGGCATCTCTCTTAATTAACTGTGATTTATTAAGCAGGCTGGGAAATATGTAAGTGGAGATCACATGTGCCAATTAGACAAGATTTTTAAAGTATGAATTATGATCAAGGAAAGATAAGTAAATGGCTTTATCAATAGACTTCACTGTCTGCTATAATTAGCAGGATTATTGGTGTGTTCTGGTTTAAATAGACTGGGAAGATTAGTTTAATATGAATTAAAACCTTACTAATCATACGCTGCAATATACTAGGAACCTACTATATCCATTTCATTAAATGTAGGGATAGTAGCTTAGCATTGATTAAATGATTTGACAAAATTGCTAGACAGAGATTAGAAACTTCAAACAAACTTCAAAAACAGGCTTCAGTGACATCTTTTTAGAGACGTAAAGATCTCTCATCACAAAAGCAAATTATATAGACTCTCTCTAGACATCCAAGATTAGTCTACAGGTATTGATTTCATTGCTTAAACACTTAGGAGTGTTTCAGACTAGTCTCTTAATAGAACTGTTTATTGAAGAGGTATTTTGTCATGCAGAAAACCAATAGCCTACAAAATAGATTGGTGGATTCTGCTACTTTTAAACATTCCAAGACATGATTTATGGTCCTCAATTGTCAAATAATGACTGCTATTTAAATCCATGAAACATGGAAGCGATAATAATTAGGTTTAAGTATTTAGTATGTTCCAGGCACTGTGCTAAACATAGGTATAAATAAAATAAAATCAGATCATACACAGTCTTTATCCCACACAGGGCACCCAGTCTAAGGTGGAGGGAGAACACATATTTACAGATTTAGAAACTGAGCACCTAAATCTTGTGATCTGCCCAGGTCACACCACAAGCAAGTGTAGGGCTGGGATTAAAACCAAGGTCTCGACTCCCAGGTCCATGTACTTTCCACAAAGCCGAAATTCTTCCTATAAGCACAATGCTTAATTGCATTTTACTTGACATTTAGTCATAGAATATTATTTTCAAACATGTGAATGTTATCTGGTTATTCCATTGGCATGACTAACAAATATCAGGCCCACTCCATCCACCTCAAGTTTATCCTTGGGTGCTTTAACTGTCTGCCCAGCAAAATTATTTCTCCATCCTTATCAACACCATTGCCCATTACCCTCACCTGATGTTTTTTCCACACATTTAACTCCCTCCTCAGGCTCTCTATACCCTGGCCTCCCCCATCCATCCCTTGTCCCCAGTGACCTGGCCACCTACTTTATTAAGAAAAGTGACACCATCAGATGTGACCTCCCCCAAATCACCCCTTCACCTCCTCAATCCCTCCTCCCCCACCCCCTTTTTATGTCTCCCATCTTCCCAGTAGTATCTCGAGAGGAGATCTACCTGCTCTCAAAATTCACCCACACATCCGACTCCATTCCTTCTCACCTATCAAAACACTTATTCACTCCTTTTTTCCTCCTCCCCAACAGCCATCATCAACTGCTCATAATTCAATGGCTTTTTTCACACTGCTCTCAAACATTCCCACTTCTCCCCTATCCTAAAATAGCCCTCCCTTGACTCCACAGCTCCATCCAGTTATCGCCCCATTTTTCTCCTGCCATTCCTCTCCAAACTCCTTGAGCAAGTTATCTATACCTACTGTCTCAAGTTTCAACGCCTAACTGAAGGCATATCTACAACAAGAGGACTTACCAGACTAAGCACCACTTTTCCTCATCTTCCATTCCCTTCTGCATCACCCTGACTGGCTCCCTTTGCTCTCCCTGCCTCCCATCCCAGGCCCACAGCACTTATGTATATATGTATAATTTAATTTATTTGTACTGATGTCTGTCTCCCCCTTTCTAGACTGTGAGCTGATTGTGGGCAGGAAATGTCATTGTTCACTGTTGTATTGTACTTTCCCAGCTCTTAGCACAGTGCTTTGCACAAATAAGTGCTTAATAAATACAGTTGAATGAATACAAGCAAATCAGGTTGGACACAGTCCCTGTCCCATGTGGGGCTCACAGTCCCAGTACCCATATTACAGATAAGGTACTCCCAATATTACAGATAAGATACCTGAGGCCCATAGAAGTGAAGTGATTTTCCCAAGGTGACAGAACAGACAAGTGGTGGAGCCAGAATTAGAACATGAACTTCTGACTCCCATGTTCATATTCTAATCATTGTGGCATGCCACAGATGATGTTTTTCTCTTTTCATCACCATAGGAGGTTAGAGAATATGGCATCCTGGATACATTTTAAAAAGATATGTTTATCTTCCAAGTAAAGGTGTCATAAGGTGTAGAAGTTTTCAGAATGAAATGGCCTCCTATAAGGTCCTTCACAGAGACAATCAACAGTATTAGAATGATTAATGTAAGCAGAGCAAGGAGGTATTGTTCAATTCATTGCCACCTTTTTACCAATTCTGGTGGCCACTACCCCTTCTTTATCCTCCTTGACCTCTCAGCTTCCTTCGACACAGTGGACCACCTTCTCCTGGAAACACTGTCTAATTTTGTCTTCACTGAGACTGTCCTCTCCTGAGTCTCCTACTAACTCTCTGATGATTCCTTCTTAGTCTTTAACAGGATTCTCTTATGCCTCCCACCCTCAAGGCACAGTTCTAGGTTGCCTCCTATTCTCCATCTACAATCATTCCCTTGGAAAATTAATTTACTTCCAAGGCTTCGTCTGCCATCTCTACCCAGTTGATTCCCAAATCTACCTCTCCAGTGCTGATCCCTCTCCTTCTCTGCAGTCTCACATTTTCTCCTGCCTTAGGGCAGCTTATTTTGGATGTCCTACAAGACCTAACATGTTCAACCCAGAACTTCTCATCTTCCACCCAAATCCTAAGATCCTACTTTCTTTCCCATCACTTAATACCACTATCCTCCCCGTCTCAAGTCCATAATCTTGAAATTATCTTTGACTCATCTCTATCAACAGTCCACATATTTCATGTTACCAAATCATGTTGATTCTATCTTCATTAACATGACTTTGCATTTTCCATACAAACTGCTACTACACTGATCAAGGCACTTATATCCCTCCTTGATTATCATAGTTTCCTCACTGACCTGTCTCCTCATTCTCTCAATTCCAATTCTTGCTTCACTATGCTGCCAGAATTATTTTGGTAAAAAAGTCATTTTGTTCACAACTCCCCACTCAAAAACTTCCAGTGGTTGACCATACATTTATGCTTCAAACAGAAACTCCTTTATAATGACTTTAAATCACTCAAAAAGCTCACTCTTCTCCTACTACAACCTAGTCCACACATTTTGGTCCTGTAACCACATCCATCTTACTCTACCTCAGCTGCATCTATCTTACCACCAAACATTTGCCTACATACCACAACTCCCTCCATCTTCAGGTATGACAGACCATCACACTCTCCACCTTTAAAGTCTTATTAAAGTCACATCTCTTCCTAGAGGCCTTCCTCTACTTAGCCCTCATTTCTCCTCTGCTCCCTCCCTTCTGCATCACCTAAATACTTAGATGTGTAGCCTTCCAGAACTCAGTATTTATGTCAGATTCAATCCCAAAGAACTTGTTTACATTTCCACAATTTATATTAAATATTTCTCCCTCTCTAGGCTGTAAGCAAGGGACACATCTATCAACTCTGCTGTACCGCAGTCTCTTGAGCACTTTTGTACAGATCTCTGCACACAATAAGCCCTCAAATACTACTGATCAATTGATTTAGAAAAATTCTTCCCTGTGTTTGAAAAACAAATCTCAACAAGTTTCTCCCTTTGCAGCCCCCTCTACAACTCCTCCCTTACTTTTATTATGTTAGGTTTTGTATTTTTATATGGTATTTTTAAACACTTACTATGTGTGCCAGGCACCATTCTAATCACTGGGGTAGAATACAATCAGGTTGGATACAGTCCATATCCCACATAGGTCTTACAGTCTTAATCACCGTATTACATATGATGGAATTAGAACCCTGGCCCTCTGACTCCAAGTCCCTTGCTCTATCCACTAGGCAATGCTTCTTTTCAATCTTTAACAAAGATTAAACTATAGTTCAGTGTTGCTTAATATTATAACTATATTGCACAAAGAAAATTCATGAATTACCAGGAACTTTGGAATAATTAAAGTCTTCAACATGCAAGTCTACAGAAATGCAAATATACAGAACATATGCTTCTATGTGTATCATTCATGATATATTCATATTTTCAATAACATCTTGACAGAATTGTAGGATGCCTATAATGGAAAGCAAATGAAACATTTTTTTTCTTTTCCTTCAGCCTCAATTACTGATGGATAATTACTCATTCACTGATGGATAAATTTTAAGAAGGAAATCATATCAGATGTCTTTACTTAGGATAAAATTTCAAAAAATGTCATCCTCACTACCACTAATTTGACCAGTTAAAGAGTTGAAATACTATTAATTTAAACCTTATAATGGAACAGAGAACTCAGATTATCACACCTACTCTTTTGTTCAGTACTGATTTTAGGTGAACAATTTCTAAAATTTTAGGCTCTGAACCATGAAATATTGGAACTTTCATTTTCCTTTTTTGATCTGCTTTGCTATAGAAATGGAGAGTAGAGTCAGAAATTTCTTATGGTATTTATTACGTGCTTATTATGTGTCAAGCACTGTTGTAAACAGTGGAATATAATCACGCTAATCATGTTGAACATAGTCCATGTCCCACATGGGACTCATAGTCTATCAGTAGTGAGAACAGATATTAAATCTCCATTTTTCATTTGAGGAAAATGAGGCTCAGAGAAGTGAAATGACTTTCCTAAAGTCACAACATACAGTCAAGTGGATTAGAACCCAGGTCCTCTCTTTTAGCACCAGGCCATGCTGCTTCCCAATTCTACTGCCTGATTAAATTTGAAAATTATAATAGTTCAATATACTGCTCTTAATTAATATTACCTAACCATTAAAGTAAGTAAATTAAGGTAGCAGTGAACAGAATTCCTGGAATCCAACCATGCAATATTGAAAATAAAAAATAGACCCTTTTGTTCACCAGTATCTATCACTTTTGATACAGGACAAAGCAAATGAGATAAGAATACAGTTTCTAGGGCAGAATATTTCTTAGAGTGACCAAGATAGCACAAGGGCAGGGAAATAGAGTAAATTAGGCATTAATTTGGTTAATCTTAAGAGAATTCTAGCTAATCTCAAATTCATTAACCATTATCCATGATCTTATTTTTCTAATACTCTAATTTAAAATTTATTTCTTGCCTTTTCAAGTGCAATATTTAAAAGAAAAAAAAAGGTGTAAAATAGGGACCCAACAAAGATTTCTATTATTCACGTTTAAAATTAGAGGGCTTGTTGCAAAACATATCCATGTCTTACATATTACTTCTTACAGATAATTGAAGTATCCACTTTTATACAGAAAAATAATTCTCTTCCCTAGAGAAGTAATGAAACTTTTTCTCCAATTTCTAAATGAATGAATCTAGTGAAGGCAGGAAAACTCTAAATATAAAATGAACATAGTGTATCTAAAATAAATTGATAGCCTAAAGCATGAAACCCTTTGACTTTAACATCCACTCTCCTACTTCCAAAACATTTTTTTTTCCATTTGAAAGTGATCAGTAGATTTTTCTTTTGTTTCCAGTAAACATTGCTTAAAAACATCTACATTACACTCTGTAATATATATAGCACAAGGATCTGAAATTTTCATTTCAGATATAAAATCAGACCCATTATAAAGAAATAACACCATTTAGTCTGAATCACTTCAAAATGAGTTAAGCTATCTTCTCCACCTATCCTTAATTCTCTTTAGAATATAGTACAAAGATCTACGTGGTTTAGTGGAAAGAGCACAGACTTGGGAGTCAGGGGTCATGGGTTCAAATCCTGGCTCTGCCACTGGTCTGCTGGGTGACTTTGGGCAAGTCACTTCACTTCTCTGTGCCTCAGTTAGCTCATCTGTAAAATGAGGAAGAAGACTGTGAGCCCTATGTGGGACAACCTGATTACCTTATATCTACCCCACCACTTAGAACAATGCTTGGCACGTAGTAAGCGCTTAACAATTACCAACGTTATTACTACTAATGTTAATGTATAAACTCAATTCCATTTATATTAACCAGGCCCATGATGAGACAAAAGATACCATCCAGCAGTTGATTCAATACTGCCATTTTTTCTCCTGAAGAGTTCACTTTGCTGGAATGCAATGGGATTTGTCTTATCCTATTCATTCAAAATTCATCAGCACCAGCTATACTCAGAGTGCTATTTGACCCGCCTGCAAGCATGCAGTTAAGGTGAAAAACTATAGCTCAATCAATGGTATTTTTGGAGTGCTTACTATGTGCAGAGCACTGTCCTAAGTGCTTGGGAGAGTACAATCCAACAGAGTTAGCCAACATGTTCTCTGTCCACAATAAATTTACAGTCTAGAAAGGGAGATGGACATTAATATAAATAATTTACAATATAAATACATAATTGCTGTGGGGTAGTAGGTGGGGCGAACAAATGCCCAAAGGTCACAGACCCAAATGCATAGATGACACAGAAAGGAGACAAAGATGAGGAAAAAAAGATCTTATATCTTGGAGCTACAACCTGCATAATGCTTTTAATTTCCACCACAGAGGAATTTATAATCTAATAGGAATGATCTACTCCTATTACATTATTTTTAGTTCTTTTGGGTGTTGGTGGGGGTGGGGGTGAGTGGAAGGGGAGTAACAATTATATTTATTCATTCAATCAATTCTTCTCCAGTTAAATCAATAAAATGTATTGAGTACTTACTGTGTGCCAAGTACTGTACTAAGTGCTTGGAAAGTACAGTTTGGCAACAAGTAGAGAAAATCCCTACCCAAAAACGGGCTCACATTGAGTGCTTACTGTGTACAGAGAATTGTACTAAGCACTTGAGAGATAATACAAAAGAGTTGGTAGACATATTCCCTGCTCACAAAGATCTTATAGTCTAGAAAGGCAGGCAAATTACAAATTAAAACAAATTACATATAGATCTAAGAGACACAGGGTCAGAAGCAAAGGCAATGAGAAAGGCAGTCAAATGGGGAAGTGAGGATGAATAGAGAAGTGAGTGCTTAGGGAAAGCCTGCACAAGTGATATTATTAGCTCAATTACACTTTCTTCCTTTCTCTCCAGCTTCCCAATTCTTCTCCAGTTAAATCATTTTGAAAAATAGTCCAACTCTCTAAGAGCAGTAATAATAGTACTGATTGAGCAATCACTGGTAAGTGCACCCAACTAAGTGTTTGAAAAGTGTGCAAAAAAGTGGTATTCCCTACATACAAAAAAAACCTATCGCCTAATGGGGTGGTGACTATGAGACACAAATATAAATTTTAAAAAAATTCAATAACCTATATTTCTAAATACTAAAGATATGTACCAATAAATTCCTGAGTGCTAGAAATGGCTGATGAGTTTATAAAACTTAGGGAACTGGAGATTTATTGTGAAAGTCTTAAAAGACACAGGGCTTATGGAGTACTGTACTAAGTGCTTGGGAAAATACAACAATAAACAGTGAAATTTTTATGAGCTTACAGTGCTGTGGGGCTGGGACAGGGGATGAACAAATGGAGCAAGTCAGGGTGATGCAGAAGAAGAAAGGAGGGCTCAGTCAGGGAAAGCCTCCTGAAGAAGATATACCTTCAACAAGGCTTTGAAGGGGTTGGGGGACAGTAATTGTCAGTCAGGTTTAAGGAGGAAGGGCACTGCAGGCCAGAGGCAAGACATGGGCTAGGAGTTGTTGGCAAAACAGGCTAGTTCAAGGCACAGTGAGAAGATAAGGACTAGAGGAATGAAGTGTGTGGACTAAGTTGTAGCAGGAGAGTAGTAAGGTGAGGTGGGAGGAGTTGAGGTGATGTAGTGCCTTAAAGCCAATACTGAAGAGTTGTTTGTTTGTAGGGAGGTGGATGGGCAACCACTGGAGTGTTTTGAGGAGTGTGTTGAAATGTCCTGAACATTTTTGTAGAAAAATGATCCAGGCAGCAAAGTGAAGTATGCACACATTAAGCACTAAAGGATTGACAGATCCAGGTGGAGATGTAAGAATAATTTTATGCTAAGCTGATATAGCACCTTTACCAAATGGAATTGAAGTTTCCCTAAAAATCAGTCAGGCCTGTACATGTCCAACAGCAAAGGCAGTTTTTGTTACAAGAAGTTGTGTAAAAGTTCCTACCTTCCCTTCAAATGGGATCAGGTGCATTGTCAGGAGTCCATCAACACCTCGCACTAACATGTTCCAAACAGAATTCCCTTATCTCCCGCCCAAACCCTGCCCTCTCTCAGACTTTCCAATCACTGGATACAACACCACTATTCTCCATTTCACAAGCCTTTAAGTAACCTTGGAATTATTCTTGACAAATCTCTTTCATTTCAACCTGCACATTTAAATTGTCACAAAATCCTGCATCTACCTGACAGCATCTTTAGAATCCACTCTTTTCTTTCCATCAATAGTATTTATTTACCACTTACTCTGTGAAGAGGACTGCACCTTAGAGCTAGGGAGAGTTTAATAGAGTTGATAGACATTCCCTGCCAAAGAGGATCACTTAAACCTCTACCACTTATAAATAACACTTATATCTCACTATTGACTATTGCATTAACTTCCTCACTGACCTCCCTGAATCCTGACTCTCACCACTCCAGTCCATGCTTCAGTATGCTTCTGGGATCATTTTTCTAAAAAAAAGATCCATCCATGCATTCCCTATGCAAAAGCCTCCAGTGGTTGCCCATGCATCTCTTCATCACCCAGGAACTTCTTACTATTAGTTTTAATCATCTCTTACCTCCTATTTTACCTTACTGATGTCCTATACCACCCAACCTGCACATCTTGCTCCTCTTACTGTACCTCGATCTCATCCGTCTCACCACTTACTCCTTGGTTCTCTGACCTGGAACTCCTTCCCACTTCCCATCTGACAAGCCTCCACTCTCTGATCTTTAAAGCCCTCCTAAAATCCCATTTCCTATTAAAAGTCTTCCCTGACTAATCCTTCACTTCCCCACCCCATTTGCCTTCCCTTCAGCACTGCCTATGCATTCCTTAATTACTTCAACATTCATCCCACCTCTATTATCAATGGTATTTATTGAATGCTTACTTTCAATATGTATTATTTTACTCTGCTGCCTTTAATGTTTGTCTCTCAAACTAGGTTGCAAATTATTTTAGGTCAGGCATCACATCTAAGGTTCTATTGCATTATTTTCTCCCAGTGCTTTGTATAGTGCAATGTACTAAGGGCTTAAGAGAGAACAATAAGCATTTAACAAATTCTACTGATTTGTGGATTGAGATTAAAAATCTTTTTCTGACTGATGTCAATGCATAATTTTTGAAAGGTTTGGGACAAGAAGATTTTTTGTTTCTATTTTAAATTATTTTTATTTCCTTCCAATATTATCTAATAGTATAAGTTTATAAAGCACATACTTTAATAGATTATAAAAGTATGCCAAATGAAAGTTATATTACAATTTCCACTGTAGAAAGAAAGTGATTATTTGATCATACCCTTGTCCATTAGTTGCAACTGTGAAAAAGCAAATAATATATCAATCATTACTAGTCTCATTTTAGAACCACAAAATATTTAGATATAAATTGACACAACTTTAAAATATGAACCTTGGAAATTAGTAATTTATAAGCTCTCTGTTTAAAATGAATAAAAATGTCATTTAAATATTTCTTTGACAAAAATGAACCTTGAATTGTACTAAAAATGAATACAGGGAAAGACAGTATAAGTTCAATACAATACTTCAGCAATTGCCTTTGAGCACATCAGTTAGTATCATTGCTACCATTTATGTTTCAAAGGGAAGAGTGATAGCATTTTTCCCAAGGGTATAAACATAAAAGCTGAGTACTCTAAGTGTGTCCCAAGGTCATAATGTCCCAGAACCTGTCAGTTGTTGTGTAATAAATCACCACACATTTTTTTCTACAGAACAGATACAGCCTGCATAGATGCACAATCTGACAATATGAAAAAAAGCAGATTATTTTGGGGAAGAAAAAGTTAGTGAATATATAGACACACACACATATGTTACCAGACAGTGATTTGAGTCAGTTTATTATGACATGGACATATTCATTTTTAAAACAAGATATATTGGAGTGTTCATTTTTGTTCCCATGTGCAGAGATGGTTTTCCAACTTTAACATCTATTTAGGGTTTTAAGAACAAAATCTAAGGTACTCAGACAAGATAACATTTACAATCAAAATATAGAATTTTAATTGCAGTAGCATATTTCGCTCAATAGTTTTTCTATTCAAATTAAGTCCCATTGCAAAATGGATATAAACAGATTCAACTACTTATAGTACTATTATACTGAGACAGTATGGGTAAGGCTAATTAAATAATAAAATTAAAACCAAGTCAATTGGTAAGGGGTCACTTTTCCTTATGTTCTCATTCTTTATATAATGCTTATCAATTACAAATTGACAATTACTGCTTCTCAATTATAAGTATAATCACATATAATTATAATTGTACTTATAATTGAGAAGAAGCATTGCCTAATGAATACAGCATGGGCCTGAAAGTCAGAGGAACCTGTATTCTAATCCCAGGTTTTTCACTTGTCTGCTTGGCCAAGTCACTTTGTGTTGTGTCTCATTTAGGTGAGGCACTAAACTGGGATTAAGACTGAGCCCCATGTGAGACATGGACTGCTCCAACCTAACTAATTTGTATCTACCCCAGGGCTTAGTGCTATTGTCTGGCACATAGAAAGTTCTTAACAATTCCTACCTACTCAATGTACTTCAATCTTGACTCTCACCACTGACCTATAACTCATATCCTGCCTCTGGGCTGGAATTCCTTCATATCTGATAGGTAATGACTTTCTCCACCTTCAAAACTTTATTTAAAAAACAATTCCTCCAAGAAGCATTCCCCAAACCCTCATTTCCTCTTCTCCCACTCCCTTCTGTGTGTCTACTGTGCTTGGATTTGCACTCTTTAGTCACCCCTCCCTCAACCACACACCACATATGTACAGGTTCATTATTTATTATATTATTTTATGTTTCTCCCTCTAGACTGTAAGATAACTATGGGAAGGGAATATTTCTACCAATTTTTATGTTGTACTCTCCCAAGAGTTTATTACAGTGCTCTGCACACAGTAATTAACTATAATTAACTTATTACAAATGCCATAAAACCTTCAGTGAACTCAAAGCTATAAAGAAATGAGGACATGAAGATACAGGAAATTCTGGAAAGGTCTAAAACAGCCTTTTCACAATACAATTTCAATCTGTTTTTGGTTTTTCTTGTATCTACAATCATTGTCCCTGGAAGGTTTTTGTTATAAAGGAGGGTCAAAAAAGTTTTTATTCATGAGAATCATTTGCCCTTTATAAAAATGGATATAATTTTGACTACATTCCATTCATGTCAGAGCTACATTTGAAGCTCCACTGTGTTTTGGAAATGTCTACACAGTGGCACTTTCTTTTCAACTCCAGTGGCCCCTACTCCCCTTATCCTCTTTAAGTGAATAAAGCAAACTATGTAGTGAATTGCTTTGGTCAGATAGGTGACCGCTCAGCGTTATACTTACAAGGGGATAAAGAAAAAAAAATGTGGTGGATTGCTTTGGACAGGTAGGCTACTGCTCAGAGTAATACTTGTTAATGACAAATGTGAATTAAGAACAAGGGTTTCACCTTTTCCCTATAAATGGTAGAAATACATTGAAAACATTTGAAAATTGGAGACCTAAAATGGAATGTTGATGACAAAGGCTGTGATGGAATGGCTGCTTTCCTGTATAATCTTTTTGTTGTATCCTCAGAAGAGTGCCATTAAATATATTCATTTTAGTGTTAAAAAAATCTAGATAATTATGGGTACAATTTGGAATATATCATACAGTGCTAGAATTATTTTTTTAAAGTTTTAAGCCCTGTATAGGTGAAAGAGATTATCTGTTTTGGCAGGTGAATATAAAAGATGACCTAATAGGTCTTTTTCCAACTCAGTGATCCTATATAACAAAGGTTCTTTTGCTCGCACTAGTGAATATACAGAGAGAAGTTAAATATCCTTTACATTATTTAAAAAAGAGTGAATGACCTTGGTGTCCTGACCAACAATCCTTTGAAAATTAGCACACTGCATATATTCACAGACTTTTCTATGTCAAAAATGAATGTAGAAACAGTTATAAGATTACATTGAAATGTTTGAAGATTGTGTACAATTGTATTATCGAGTCCTTACCGTATGCAGTGCACTGTACTAAATGCTTAAAGTACTTAAGTGTGTTCCATTCGGTCATATAGCTCTTTAGGTAAGTTTTCTAAGAAAACCATTTTAGGAGGATATATGTTAAAGTATACATTTTTAAAACTATTTTAAATTACTCTATATAAATTGGAAATTCTTAGAAGCCTGACAGTAGAAGACAGCAGAAGTCAGTAGGATGCGCTACATTAGATAGTTTTAGACATATTAGCATTCAGAGAAGCAATTATTATTAATAAAAATAATGACAGTAATGATAATGATAAAAACAGTTAAGTGCTTAATATGCACCAAGCACTGTACTCATGATTGGGGTACGTACCATCTAAGCGTATTAGGCAATTTCCCTGTTCCACATAGTGCTCACAATCTAAGGGGGAAGGAGAAAAGGGATCTAATCCACATTTTTATAGCTGAGGAGACAAAGCACAAAGAAGCTAAGTGACTTGCTCAAGGTCATCTGTGTTGCTCACTCAAACTAGCTCCCACATTGAGGAAGGGGAAGAACCACCCAGGTGATTCACTCCTAAGTGCCCCTCCCTGAGGAAGTTTTAATTAATGTCTTAAATGGCATTAACTGATGGCAAGTAAATCAGAGGAAAGTATTTGGAATGATGTACATGTCCAGGTAATTAGAGTGGATAAAACTCTCAGCCACTTTGGAGATGAGCTTCCTATAGCCAGCCCTGGGAGTGGAATGGTAGGCTAATCCCCAAGTAAATCCAATACCTTTGAGGTATGCCTGGATTTGAGTCAAGGTGGAGGATGCAACAATAACAGTTGAGGAATAAGGGGTCACCTGGAGGGACCTTCAAATCCTGCCTGACCTGAAAAGGGAGGACTGAAGGACTTTAGGATGCAGCAGGTGATAAAGGCAGTTTGGGCACTCCTAAAATGATTCCAGTACTCTTTCCTTGGGATTTTGGCCTAAAAACCCTCAAAAATGTAAGTGTCACAACAGGCAAGTTCCAAATCCAGGATTAGAACCCAGGTATCCCAACTACCAGGCTTGTGCCCTTTCCACACTGACCATACTACTGCTTCATATTTGGGAGATAAAACAAATCAAAATCAAAACAAAAAACACTCAAATGTTAAATGCTTTTAAAAAACATAAAATATACTTCTGACCCCATTACTTCATTCCTTATTAAAGCACTTGACACTTCCCTTCTTCCCTCTCTTACTGCCCATATCCCATCATTAACTTCCTGTTAGCTTCTTCAGAATGACCTAGTGGAAGGAGCATGGGCCTGGGAATCTAAGAACATGGATTCGAATCCTGAATCTACCACGTACCTAATATATGGTCATGGACAAGTCACTTTCACTTCTCTGTACCTCGGTTACCCATCAGTATACTGGGCATTCAATTTACATTCTTTTACATTCCTTCCTAATTAGATTGCAAGCTCCGTGTGGAACTGGTACTGTGTCTGACCTGACTGGTGTCTCCTCTAGTGCTTGGAACAGTCTTGACACATAGAAAGTGTTTCACAAGCATCACCACTGTTTTCAAGCATGTTTACATATCTTCTATCCTAAAACACCCTCCCTTGGTTCCCCCAAGTTATTGTACCATCTCCCATTTCTCTCCACACGCCCACATTTTCCATGCCTGCTGTCTCCATTTCTTTCCTACAATTATCTTCCTGATCCTCTCCATTCTGGTTTCTGCTCCCTTCACGCCACAGAAACTGCCTTCTCAAAGGTAACCACTGATCTCCTTGATAAATTTAACAGGCTTTGCTGCATCCTAATCCTCTTAGACCTCTCATCTGCCTTTGATTCACCCCATCCTCACCACAGCACTTATGTACATATCTTACAAATTACTTATATTAATGTGTCTCTGCCCCTCTAGACTGTAAGCTGTAACACTACCTCACAAGCCTTGACATTATCCTTGACTCATGTCTTATACCTTTTTTTTAAAGAAAAAAATGGTATTTATTAACCACTTAATATGGACCAGGCACTGTACTAAGTGCTAAAATAGATACAAGCTAATCAGGTTAGACATAGTCCACGTCCATTCTTCTTGAAACCCCCTTCTCCTTGAAACTGCATCCAACTTTGTTTTCACTGACACTGTCCTCTTTAGGTTCTCCTCCTTTCTCTCTGACTTCTCCTTCTCAGCCTCTTTGCAGTTCCTCCTCTGTCTCCCATGCCCTGATAGTGGGGGTCCCTCAGGGCTCAGTTATGGGTCCCCTTCTATTCTCTATCTATACCCTTGGAGAACTCATTCACTTCCATTTATTCAACTACCACAGAGAGGCAGCAGGATTTAGTGGATAGTGCTTGGGTCTGGAAGCCGAATAATCATAATTATAGTATTTGTTAAGTGCTTTGTGCCGGGCACTGTACTCAGTGCTAAGATAGATACAAGCTAAACAGTTTGGACATAGTCCACAACCCATGTGGGGTTCCCAGTGTTAATGCCCATTTTACAGATTAGGTAATTAAGGCACACAGAAGTGACGTGAATTGCCCAAGGTCACAAGTAGCCAAGTGATGGAGCCGGGGTTAGACTACCATGTAGGTTCTCTATCCATTAGGCCATGGTGTGTCTCATGCAACACATATATTTAATCTTTCACCAAATCCTCTCACCTCTACTTTCAAAATATCACTAAACTCTACCCTTACCTCCCATTCAAACTTCCACCATGTAAATCTGAGCATTATTCTATTCTGCCTTGGCTACTGCATCTGCCTTCTGCCTTCCCTTAGACTCCTCACTCTGCTGCCCAGATAACTTTTCTAAAAAAAAAAAATACATAAATTTTCATGTCTCCCCCTCCTTAAGAACATTCAGGAGTTACCCATCAGACCACCATCCTCTCCAGGTGCTCTTATTAAAGGCTTATTAAAGTAAAATCTCCCTCAAGCAGCCCTTCCCAGTTTAGCCAACTCCCTCTCCCCTCTGCAATGTCTTGGGTCTGTACCCTTTGGACTTTTGGTATTCACACCATTCTCACCACCACAGCACTTATGTATATATCTACAAATAATTTATACTAATGTCTCTTTGCCCCTCTAGACTGTAAGCTCATTGTGGACAGGGAACATTTATGGCAGCTCTGTTGTACCCTCCCAAGTACTCTTGTGCACAGTAAGCACTCAAAGCACTCAAATGATATTAATGCTCGAGATAGCAATTAGATGTGCTTAAAAAAAACAAGAAAAAATCTAACTCCAGAACAACAACAAAATACTACAAAAGAAAATCCAAAATATTCTAAGCATTGTTCATGTGAAAACAATATGGTCATACTTCCTTTACTTTTATCTTCAATTATATTAAATTGAAAGCTTTATAGAAATGAAACATCTCCACAACCTTCCCACCTATCATTCCACTCTTCTGCTAACATATTTTAAAGTTATTCAAATTACAACAATCATATGTCATCTTTAAAGATTGTTAGGGGAAAAAGTAGTATCTAAATGGCAGGATTACTCAATTTGTCCACTTCATTAAAGTCAGTATTTGGAATTATTATAATCAGGGTTAGGGAGATATGCCTAAGAAGAGTTATACAATGCAGATATTTTGGTGTTTGGGTCGATGATTAAGATTTACATAGAAAATATATCTGTTTTGCATTTAGCAAAACATTATAATTTAGAATTAAAATCATCCAGAAAATTGTGTTTTTCATAGTTTAACAGCTTCTTCTACATATATGGTGGAAATCTCCTTTACCTTAATATTCTTTCCCATTTATGTGGAAATTCATGTTATGTGCATTTTGAGATCAAGGTGACTTTTATAGTAGGCATGCATTACAATATATACATGGTCATCAATATTTGAGTGACAGAATGTAGTCTAATCTAGGATTCTGTTTTAACAGGCAGTTTTGCAATAAATCTGACTGAGCATGTGCCAATATATTTTTTAATCTTATAAAATAGCTAAATGCTTGCAATCCAGTCTCTCCTAAAACTTGCAACTATATATCCTTGTGGAGAAAGTTTCGACAAAGCCAGGAGTCACTCTCTGTTGCCCCTTCATGAGGGAACCGTAAATATATAGCCGAGCCAATCGGAGGGAAAGACTGGGGAAGGAGGTAGGAGACTCAGGAAAATGAAGGGATGATCTTAGCTATTTTGAGGCAAGAAGGAAGTAAGCTGTGTGCCTGGAAGAGTAGGACACAGGGAAGAGTTCCTGTGAAGCCCAGACTGAAAAAGAATGGATTGGAGAAGATCCTGGATTAAGGTGAGGATACCATGGAGATTCAGGGTCCACTGGCTATGACTACAGAGGAACCTCTGAAGGTACACCCTACATCAGAACAACAGAGAGGTTCCAACTGAAACCTGGGATTGTCTCAGAGAAAAGAGGGAAGAAACAGAGAAACATGAGCCATGGGATGCTCACTGGAAAGGCAAAGTGCCTGTGTGCATGGTTGGGGGGAGGGTGGTTGAAGGGCAGGTACTAGATCCAGGGAAGGATTTTTTTAGCTGTTACTTTAAAAAACTAATTACAGATTGTTGAGATCTTAGATCTTGGAGTCTGCCTGTAGTGGGATCTGGAGAAGAAGCTCCAGGTGCCAGGGAGACATATCCCTCCCCTCCTTAAAAATCTCCAGTGGTTGCCTATCACCCTCTGCATGAAACAAAAACTACTCACACTTGGCTTCAAAGCTCTCCATCCCCTTGCCTTCTCCTACCTCACCTCCCTTCTCTCTTTCTACTGCCCACCCCATACGCTCTGCTCTGCCGCTCACATCCTCACCGTCCCCTGTTCACGCTTATCTCGCCATCAACCTCTGGCCCACCTCCTACCACTGTCCTGGAATGCCCTCCCTCCTCACCTCAACCAAACTAACTCTCTTCCCCTCTTCAAAGCCCTACTGAGAGCTCACCTCCACCACGAGGCCTTCCCAGACTGAGCCCCTCTTTTCCCTCTGCTCCCCCTTCACCTTCTGCTCCTCCCCCTTCCCCTCCCCTCAGTTGAGCCCCCTTCCCCCCTCAGCACTGTGCTCATCTGTATATATTACCCTATTTCTTTTGTTAATAATAATGTTGGTATTTGTTAAGCACTTACTATGTGCCGAGCACTGTTCTAAGCGCTGGGGTAGACATAGGGGAATCAGGTTGTCCCACATGGGGCTCACAGTCTTAATCCCCATTTTACAGATGAGGGAACTGAGGCACAGAGAAGTTAAGTGACTTGCCCACAGTCACACAGCCGACAAGTGGCAGAGCTGGGATTCGAACTCATGAGCCCTGACTCCAAAGCCTGTGCTCTTTCCACTGAGCCACGCTGCTTCTGAGTTGTACATCCCCTTGATTCTATTTATTGTGATAATGTTGTCTTGTTTTTGTTTCATTCTGTTTTGCTCTGCTGTCTGTCTCCCCCGATTAGACTGTGAGCCTAATTGCGCAGGGATTGTCTCTGTTGCCGAACTGTACATTCCAAGTGCTTAGTACAGTGCTCTGCACATAGTAAGCGCTCAATAAATACTATTGAATGAATTTATTGAGCACTTACTGTGTGCAGAGCACTGTACTATGTGCTTATTCACTCTGCTGCCCCAATCATTTTTCTACAAAAACTTTAAAGACATGTCACCCATTCCTCAAAAAACTCCACTGGTTGCCCATCTACCTCACATCAAAAACTCCTCACCATTGACTTCAAAGCATTCCTCCACCTTGCCCCTTTCTATCTCACCTCACTTCTCTCCTTCTACAATCCAGCCTGCACATTTACTTCCTCTAGTGCTAACCTTCTCAGTGTGCCTTGATCTCACCTGTATCACCACAAACCCCTAGCCACATATTGCCTCTGGCCTGGAATCCCCTCCCTCCTCAAATCTGACAGACATTTACTCCCCACCCCTTCAAAGTCTTATTGAAGATGCATCTTGGAGGGGCCTTCCCAGACTAAGTCACACTTTTCCTCATCCCCCACTCCCTTCTGCATCACCTTGACTTCGTGGCTCAGTGGAAAGAGCATGCTCTTTCGAGTCAGGGCTCATGAGTTCGAATCCCAGCTCTGCCACTTGTCGGCTGTGTGACTGTGGGCAAGTCACTTCACTTCTCTGTGCCTCAGTTCCCTCATCTGTAAAATGGGGATTAAGACTGTGAGCCCCACGTGGGACAACCTGATTCCCCTATGTCTACCCCAGCGCTTAGAACAGTGCTCGGCACATAGTAAGTGCTTAACAAATACCAACATTATTATTATTATTATTCTCCCCTCTGCCAGTCCTACAACACTTACATGTTGTAATTTTGCCGTAATTTTATTTGTACTGATGTCTGTCTCCCCCACCTCTCTAAACTGTAAGCTCATTGTAGTCAGGGAACGTGACTTTTTGTGGTATTGGACTCTCCCAAGTACTTAGGACAGTGATCTACACACAAAAAGTGCTCAAATATGATTGAATGAATGAGGAGAGTCACGAGGTGAGGATCCATGAAATGGGGAGGAAGCACTTTCTCCATGAGCTTCCTGCAACCAGTCCTAGAGTGGAGGTTGTGGGATACTCTTCTAACAACTCTTATATCTTTGGGGACACATATGGGATTCATCGAGAAGCAGTATGGCTTGAGAAGCAGTGTGACTCAGTGAAAAGAGTCCGGGCTTGGGAGTCAGAGGTCATGGGTTTGAATCCCAGGTCTGCCACTTGTCAGCTGTGTGACTGTGGGCAAGTCACTTCACTTCTCTGTGCCTCAGTTACCTCATCTGTAAAATGGGGATTAACTGTGAGCCTCACGTGGGACAACCTGATTACCCTGTATCTACCCCAGTGCTTAGAACAGTGCTCTGCACATAATAAGCGCTTAACAAATACCAACATTATTATTCAATAATCAGGTGATAACAGTGTTATAGGGGTGCATGGACTTAAGATCACTGATCAGGTTCCCAACACTTGTTTGGGGGAGGACTTTAGGATCTAGCAGAGGTTGACCTGGATCCAGGTGTTCTTTAAGTGACTCTTGGGGCCCTTTCATCTGGGGATTTAGGACTGAAAACCTGCAGTAACATCACATACCATGACCACAAGTGGGATTGATTAGGGTGGCACTCATTTGGGGCTTCAGTAAGTTTCAAAATCCCTGAAACAGGGAATTGGAAGTTAGAGAGACATCCTCCTTAAGCGAGTAATACAACAGCAATATCAGAAACAGCTACTGGGAGCAACAGAGAACAACCCTCCCCAACCTTCTTGGGTGGTGGGGTAAAGCAGCAAGCTGCTACAAGTTTTTCCCCTTTTGAAAGAAGTAAATTATCAGTGCTGTACCACAGTGTTTCAATTGCAGAATTATTTTTTGGAGATCAGGTTCTTAGAGTTTTATTTTGAATTTACAGGGCAGCCAGAATTTATCATCCCCAGAGTATTCTAGAAGCCCAATGCACCATTTTCAGTATTACTAGAGATCATGAAATTGATATTTGTCCAAGGAAAGGCAAGCCAGAGGGAACGATGTTGCTTCTCGTGTATATAGCAACTTAGAGAGCAAGACCCGTCATGACTTTGCAATAAACAGTTGGACTTGGTGGTCGCTCAGCATAAGGAACAATAAATCCTTGGTGTTTCAATACAGGAAGATGTCTGCAGCTCATAAATTGGATAAGATGATAGGGGGCAAAAACTTTGACTCTCAGAGATGGATGACGACAAGAACATCATAGATGCAGCAAATGAGGATCTGAGAGTACATACGTGATTTAGCTTCTATCTACCCTGGTGCTTGGTACAGTGCAAGCACACAGTAAAACTCATTGTGGGTAGGAAATGTGTCTGTTCATTGTCATGTTGCCCTCTCCCAAGTGCTTAGTATAATGCTCTGAATACAGTAAGTGCTTATTAATAATAATAATAATTATGGTACTTAAGCACTTACTATGTGCCAAGCACTGTTCTAAGCACTAGGGAAGAAACAAGGTAATCAGGTTGTTCTATGTGAGACTCATACTTTTAATTCCTATTTTGTAGATTAGGTAACTGAGGCACAGGGAAGTTAAGTGACTTGTCCAAGGTCACACAGCAGACAATTGGCAGAGCCAGGATTAGAATCCACGATCTTCTGACTCCCAGGCCTGTGCTTAATCCACTACACCATGCTGCTTCTCTCAACAGTAAATAAATATGACAATGAAATCATTGAAAGTGCTTGAAATCATAAAAAGAGAAATTATGTTTTTAATTTTAGTAATACTATGTTTTATTGCAAACAGTTTTTACTACCCCATGTTATTGAACTAAATGATGATTTAAAAGTCAGTGGGGGTGGAAAAACAATTTGGGTAAGATCCTTTGGACTCTGTTTGGAATGGACTATCTGGACTCCAAGATATTTTTGGTCAGCACACCTGCTGCCCAGAGGGTGCCCCATGCTGATCTTTCTTATTGCTTGGGAACCCCACCACAGAGATTGTCCCTGGGGAAGCCTCAGAAGTTGAGACACCCACAGGGTCAGGTCTGTATGAAAGCTCTCTCGGCTGAGAGCTGGGAGGCAGTTCTAAGCAAGGACAAGGTGTAAAGTCTACCAACAGCAGTAATGTCTCAGTTGTAAGAGGACTCTGTCCCTGACCAAACTGGAAGCCAACCTTCAGTTGTAGTGAAATCAGCATTATGTCAGGGCAGCAAACTCCCCTGGGTTTTGAGAAGGGGAGAGCAGGATTGTCAACCCCCTTGATTGTAAGGAAGAGGAGAGTAACAACATAAGATGTGACATCTCAGTTTATTCATTCAATAGTATTATTTATTGAGTGCTTACTATGTGCAGAGAACTGTACTAAGCGCTTGGAATGTACAATTCGGCAACAGATAGAGACAATCCCTGCCCATTGAAGGGCTTACAGTCTAATCGATGGTATTCCATGCTCAGCCCAGAGAGCACTTACTATTACAAACAGCGTAGTCCCTGAACAATATGATCTGAGCTAACAGGTTTGTGAGAGGTGTATGGATCGAATCACAGAGGAACATTCAGACTGATTAACTGGAGACAAGTCAGTCTTGACAAAGGGACCTGAGGGATAAGAAGTGGACAGATCAAGATATTCCCAGGACATGGAAAATGGCTTTTCAGTCAACTTTTTAAGTCATGAAATATAATAAATATTCTATTTGGCAGGTCAAAAATAGCTTTGATGTGAGGGAAGCAAACTGCATCATGAAATGATAAAATTAGGATAAGGTACAAACAACCATATCACCAGAAATGTGAGATCATCACCTTTGTCCATCCATCTCAGACACTACTTGTCACCATGAACATTAAATAACTAATCTCATTTCCCAGCAATGGTCTTAGAGTGAAAGAACACAATTTCAGGAATGCAAATCAACTGACTGTCCTTGTCCTGTATTCAGAAGAAAATATATTACCTCTGTTAGGGGTAAAATTGGTTCCCTTTGAATTGGCATCATTTTAAACTATAACTTACTTATCCAATATGATCACATAAAGGTGCCACAGTATCTCACCACCTCATCCATTGCCTAAGTGGTTTAAATGCCATTAATCTCTAGCCTAAGAATGAGGAGGCAGAGCTGGAGAGGGAGGTGGGACATTCTGGTAAATCTGGATTCTAGCCATTCCTCATTCCTCAGCAGCCTTTGTGTCTACCTCAAATGATACCATCTCTTCCGGAGCCCCTGTCCATCTCATCTCTGCACCCCTCCCTTAAAGAAGTCAGAAAAAAAGGAGGTTGGACATTCCAGTGATCCCAGATTCTTACTCCTCCTACAACCACTTCATTGTTCACCTCCATTAGTAATTCAAATATAATCCCTCTGAGGAACCAGCTGTGGCTTCAGTTTTTATTTTTCATCCTGTTCCTCCTCTTTTTGTGGTGGTGGAGGGACAGTGAAGTTTGATAGTCAAGGTGGTGGTAGGACTGTGAATCTTGGTTAGTAAAGTTGGTGGTAGCAACATGGTTCTCTATGCCAGGATGGGAGGATATGGGTTTTACTGGACAACAGAGCTAGGGCACGGAAGTATACTGGTTTTAATTTTCCAGAAGCATTCTCTCAGTCTCTGTGTTCAACTATGATTACAATGAATCAGAAGACTGTCAGAAATAATGGTAATACAGTGATGGGTGTATGTGGTGGCCCGAATTGCCAGGAACCTCAACTCAGCCAGGGGGTTCACCTGTGCCTCATATAATATTTATATAAATATGGAAGCACTACACAACTTTTTCTTTGCAAACTTTTTTAAAGTGCATTTTTGGAAAAAAAACTAAAAAAAATTGAATGATAGCTTAGATCCCTGGGGATTTAATTCATCTCCTGTTCTTTCTCTTACCTCCCTGGCCAATCTTTTTTTATTCTTGTTTATCTTTCTCTGCCTCCTACACTCAAGTGTCTCTGCTCTAGGTACCCCTTTTCTAATTGTCTTTCACTCCTTTGGGGAGAGACTGGCTCCCAGTGCTTCAACTACCACTTCTCTGAGGACGATTTTAATCTATCTCACTAAACCTGACCTAGCTCCTTCTCTGATATCTTGCATTTCCTCCTGCCTCCAGGACATATGAATTTGGGTGTCCCACCAACCCTTCTAGTTCAATATGTCCAAAAGTGAAGTCCGCATCTTTCCCTGCAACCCTTTCTATCTTCTCCTTGACCTCTATTATGGTTGTCAACAGCATCAACTCCCTGTTTCAAACCTGTAGCTTCAGCATCATACTTCACTCCTCCCTTTAATTGCAATCCCCATATCATTCTTCACTAAATATCGTTAGCTCTGCTTTCAAAGAATTTCCAGAATCTGTTCCTGCTATCATGCTGGGTACTTATTTTCTTCCTTGACTACTGCCTGCACCTTTCACAGGCCCTGCTTCCAGTTTCTCCTCACTCCAGTTCATATATCACTCTGCTGATCAGAGCACAAGAAACCAAAATCTCATTTTTCTGTGCATGTCTCTCCACTTTTCAAAAACCTCTAAGGTTGCAATCCTTTCTACATCAAACTCCTGAGGTACTCAACTCTTTTCCCAGTACTTTTTCTCATTCGTCTCACATATGACCCACCTGCATGCTACATTCTTCTCAAGCTAACTTATTCACTTTGCCCTTCTCTCATATCACCTGCACCAACATCCTGCTTACACTGAACCCCTGACTGTAACGCTCTTCCTTTATTCATTCATTCATTCATTCATCATTTATTGAGTGCTTACTATGTGCAGAGCACTGTACTAAGCACTTGGAATGTACAATTTGGCAACAGATAAAGACCATCCCTGCCCAAAGACGGCCTCATTTTACAGCCAATGGGTGACTGCTCTTAATAAAATAAAGTTGTATCTTTTACAAGGCATTCTTCAATCAATTCCTCATCTCCTCTATCACCATATTAAGAACTGTGCCATGTAGGCACTTGGGTAGTTATTCCATGCCACCACAGCATTTGTTTACATATCTTTATACTGCCTCTCCAGGATCCTGAACTGGTTCTTCTCCACAGCACCAAGAAACAGCCATCCCTACCTGCGTGGTAGCAGCCAAAGGAGTAAAACAGCCGCAGCTTGATACTAACTAAACAAAACTTAGGAAGGCTATGGCAGCTACTACTATCATCATCTTTGTGGTTACAGTTGTGTCTGTTGAATTTCGCATTATGTGTAATTTGCATATTTTACTGCAGTGTTTTGTTTCATCATTCCTTGTGGGTCTGCCACCAGTCCCCTCTCCTCCAATTTACACTCAGATTGTGAGTGTCCTGAAGGAGAAGAAACATGTCTAATTCCCACCTGTCATTCAGAACACTGCCCAATGTTCTGAACATAGTGGGTGCTTAAAAATCTATCTTTACTACGGTAAACTATTTGAAGGTAAACATCATGTATACTCTATTAAATAATTGTTATTCTATTCTATTCTCTACATACAGTAGACACTCAAATGCTACTGACCAATCATGTTAGTCACACCAGCCTCTGCACAAAGTTTGGCATAAAAATAATAATTACTACAGTAATACAGCTTGTGATGTTATGCCCATAATTTTCATACAAATTATAGTTTTATTGATGTTTATCATATGCTATAAAACATGCAGATAAATTTCATATTATTTTCCAGAAAGGATCCTAATTTATAACATAAGTCTATGAGAAAACATTTCACACTAGCCAACCATATTTTCAGAGAACATAACCCAGTTGCAGTGTGTGGCATGCTTGTAGAATGTATTTCTAGGAAAACTTATAATGACTGTTAAAACACATACTAACATCCTAGATTTGCTTTTACTCCATCTGCCTAGGGTCTACCCCAAGGTAGTTTAAATGTGCTTTAATCTACGTTCTATCTCAACTTTTCTTCTGAACAATTTACCAATTGCTGTGGTATCCCAGCTTGCTTCAGCATACTTTATTTTCTCTTTTCACAATGCATTCATATTGCCAAGGTTTTTATTCAACTCCAGTTATTCCACAAACTACTCTACTGTTGAATAACATATATATTTTCACTGAATGGCCCATTCTCTAACCTAGAATTCTGTAGACACTTTGACCATGTTCTATTTCCCCTTCACACAGATATCCACAAATGTTCTTGAATTCCTTTGTACCCTTCAAGTAGCCCAGAAAATGCATATTCTTGACATACTAGCAACTTCTCATTCAATATGACTACAGAATATCCTTCTTCCAGGTAGTTGAGCTGTATTAAAATAATGTGATAATAATGATGGTATTTATTAAGCACTTACTATGTGATGGGCTCTGTTCTAAGCGCTAGAGTGGATACATGCAAATCTAGATGGATATAGTCCCTGTCCAATGTGGGGCTCACAATCTCAATTCTCAATTTATTCATTCATTCAATCTTATTTATTGAACACTTACTTTATGCAACGTACTGTATTAAGCACTTGGGAGAGTCAATACAACAAAATTAGACACAGTTTCTCCCCAAAATGAGGTAACTAAGGCCCAGAGAAGTGAAATGCCTTGCCCAGTGTCAATAGGAGACAAATGGAGGAGCTGGGATTTGATGATGTGATTAGGTGATGTGTACATCTGATTCCCCACAACTTTTATACCCTAGTTTTTAATGAAGTGTATGTCCTGGTTAAATAGCACTCATCATTTTTCCTGCCCTTAAGGTTATTTTGAAAATGGATAGTTGGACTGTGTAACTAATGCTTTATGCAGGAGTGATTGAAAAATAATACTAATTGTCTGTATACCTTAGCAGGGGCCAGACTGGTAATTTGTATGATTCAGATTTAAAAGTTTTGCAGAAGTTAAAAGTTCCATCTTTCCTCTGCATTATAAGATCATATTTCCTCCCAACTTTGATTTTCATTGGTTAATTTTTACTCCTGATAATGAATTTTCTAAAAAATATCAATTCCAAAATTAGTTATACAATGTAACTAGATAATCTGCCCTAGTTAAATGCAATATGCCTCTTACTTACACATTCACACTACTGGGAATTAACATCTCCCCTAAATATACCCATTAAAATGTAGACCTTATCTTAGTTTACATTGACAGTAAAAGTTATGTTGAAGAAAGTCAAGTTCCTACATTCATTCAATCATATTTATTGAGCACTTACTGTGTGCAGAGCACTGTACTAAGTGCTACAAATGTAGTTATTTGGTGCTTTGGATACTTTTCTTAGCAGTGTTTTTAGGAGATACAGAATTAGAGCTAGGATAATCCAATTACCTAGCCTATCCTGCCTTGATTACTGTATCATCCTCCTTGTTGACCTCCCTGTCGCCACCTGTCTCTCCCCAGTCCAATCCATACTTCACTCTGCTTCTTGACTCATTTTGTACAAAAATGTTCAAGCTATGCTTTCCTTCTTCTCAAGAACCTCCAGTGGTTTCCCATCCACCTCTGCAAGCAGAAACACCTCACCACTGGTTTTAAAGCACTAAATCACCTTTCCCCCTCATACTTCACTACTGTCCTACTACAACTCAGCCTACATACTTTGCTTTTCTAATGCCAGTCTTCTCACTGTACCTTGATCTTTTCTATCTCTTGGCTGCTCTCTCACCCACATCCTCCATCAGGGATGGAACACCCTCCCTCCTCAAATATGAGAGACAAATTAGCCCCCCAGTCAAAGCCTTAATGAAGACATATCTCCCCCAGGAAGTCTTTCCTGAATAAGCCCTTCTTCTCTCTTCTTCCTCTCCATTCTGTATCATCCTGACTTGATACTTTCATTCATCACCCCTCCCAGCCCCACAGGCACTTATGTACATAACTGTAATTTATTTATAATAATGTCTGTATTGATATTAATGTCTAGACTGTAAGCTCATTGTGAGGAGGGGATGTCTTTTTATTGCTATGTTGTACTCTTGCGAGCACTTTGTATAGATGCTTTGTGCTTAGTACAGCTAGTATTCAATAAATAGTACTAGCAGTGCAGCTTAGTGGAAAGATCACGGGCTTGGGAATCAGAGGTCATGGGTTCTAATTCCGCCTTCACCACTTGTCAGCTGTATGACTTTGGGCAAGTCACAACTTCTCTGGGCCTCAGTTACCTCATCTGTAAATTGGGGATTAAGACTGTGAGCCCCATGTGGGACAACCTCATTACCTTGTAACTGCCCTAGTGCTTAGAACAGTGTTTGGTACATAGTAAGTGCTTAACAAATATCACTATCATTATTATTAATAATAAATATGACTGATAAAGAATAAACAGTGGAGAACTTGTTTCTTCCACCCAGCTCCCTATTGTAAGAAGAGGGAACATCAGGCAGCTTTCTGAGCTGTAATTGCTTTCTGCCTGCATGAGGAAGAAGGGAGGAACATGGAAAGGTCTCTTCTCTCCTCCTTTTGGAATTTTGTTTCTAGCACTTGCGCTATTCACATGGCCAAGATAAATGGGCTTTTCAGCTTTCCACTCTAATTTTTTTGAAAAGGATGGAAATAGAAGTGAAATAGGAGTGAAACTCTACAAAATGAAGACAATCCTTTCCATCCCATGTGTGGTCTCCCTTTAGTTTCATTTGGTTTCCCCAGTCACAGTAAATGACCAGAGACTAATTAACCATCCAGCTCTTTTGTCAACTATTATAAGGTTCTTCTGCTAGACTCTAAGTTCCATGAAGGCAAGTATCTGGTCTTCCAGCTTCCTTGTTCTCTCCCAAATGCTTATTACAATGCCCTACCAGATAGGCCCTCAATTATTATTGACTATTAGTGTCCATTAGCAAGTTCTCTCGAAAACATACATCCCTTAGAAAATGTTAAAAGTGGTTTATTTTATGTCCATTAGTACTCTAAGAGTTATTCACCCCCCATCTGCCCATCAACAGTGAACACAACAAAGCTGTCACTACAGAAAACACAAATTTGTTCATAGAAATCTGCAACATGTTTTTCTTAATCTGTAAATTTAACTATATTTCACAGTAAAACACTCATTACCTACCTGAAATTCTCAGCCCACTAACTGGCCCTAGCTCAAGCCATGATGCACCCTTCCCATTTGAGGGAAGAATGGTAGAGAGGAAAGCTATGTCCCTTCCCTTCCAGGTATTTCTTTCAATCTTGTCCACTCTGGCCTAGTCTTCTCTCACACTTCTGTGGATCTTTAAGTCTCTCTGCTGCAGGAATTGGAAGTGATTCCTCTTCTCTTACTGTATCACTGAGGTTCTGACATGATCCCTTTCCTGCCTGCTTTCACTCTATTCACCATAAACTCTATCCTGCTATTTTTTCCATTCTCAAAATGAAAAGTTGACACAGATAAAGGGAGGGTATTCTATCTTAAGAAGGTGTAAGGGAGGGTACTCTATCTTAAGAAGGTGTTCAGTGAATGCTATTTATAATATCAGACTTTTACTTATTTATATTAATGTCTGTCTTCCCCTCTAGACTGTAAGCTCATTGTGGGCAGGAATGTGTCTGTTACATTGCCTATCAGCTCGTTTTGTTGTCTTTCTCTTCTAGACTGTGAGCCCATTGTAGGGTAGGGTTTGTCTGTCACCGAATTGTACTTTCCAAGTGCTTAGTACAGTGCTCTGCACACAGTAAGTGCTCAATAAATACAATTGAATGAATAAATCTAGAAAGGGAGACAGACAACAAACAAGTGGACATGCATCAATAGCATCAATATAAATAGAATTATAGCTATAAGCATATTAATTAAATTTATTATTAATTTATTAAAATATTAATAAAATGAATAGAATAATGAATATGCATATATACATCTGTGCTGTGGGGAGGGGAATAGAGCAGAGGGAGAAAGTCAGGGCAATGGGGGAGAGGAGAAGGGGCAGAGGAAAAGGGGGACTCAGTCTGGGAAGGCCTCCTGGAGGAGGTGAGCTTTCAGTAGGGCTTTGAAGGGGGGGGGAGTGTGCTAATTTGGGGGATGTGAGGAGGGAGGGCATTCCAGGCAAGAGGTAGCACGTGGGCCAGGGGTCAATGGCAGGACAGACAAAAAGGAGGCACAGTGAGGAAGTTAGTGGCAGAGGAATGAAGTGTGGGGGCTGGGCTGTAGAAGGAGAGAAGGGAGGTGAGATAGGAGGGGGCAATGTGATGGAGAGCTTTGAAGCCAAGAGTGAGGAGTTTTTGCTTCGTATGAAGGTTGATAGGCAACCACTGGAGATTTTTGAGGAGCGGTGTGACATTCCCAGAGTGTTTCTGTAGAAAGATAATCTGGGCAGCAAAGTGAAGTATAGAATGAAGTGGGGAGAGACAGGAGGTTGGGAGATCAGAAAGGATGCTGATGCGGTAATCCAGTCGGGATGTTGAGTGACTGTATTAACAAAGTAGCAGTTTGGATGGAGCGGAAAGGGCAGATCTTGGCAATGTTGTGAAGGGGAGACCAGCAGGTTTTGGTGACAATTGGATGTCTGGGGTGAATGAGAGATCGGAGTCAAGAATGACACCAAGTTTGCTGGCTTCTGAGACAGGAAGGATGGTAGTGCCGTCCACAGTAATGGGAAAGTCAAGGAGAGGACAGGGTTTGGGTGGGAAAATAAGGTGCTCAGTCTCTGGACATGATGTGTTTTAGGTGGCGGGAGGACATACAGATGGAGATGTCCTGGAGGCAGGAGGAGATATGAGCCAGGAGGGAGAGAGAACAGAGGAGATGTAGATTTGGGCGTTATCCATATGGAGATGTTAGTTGAAGCCATGGGAACAAATGAGTTGACCAAGGGACTGTATATAGATGGAAAACAGAAGGGGACTAAGAAATGTGATTAAATGGATGAATCACTTGATGAGAATTTTATATTTTTGAGATCTATTTTGTGTGGAAAATTGTCTTAGGTTAAATAAACCAGTTCAGTTAATCCTGATATTCGAATTGATTTGCAGAACAGATGTAATTTAGTTAGATCCCATGATTAGGTTAATTAGTAACAAAAAGATTCAGTTTGCTTTGGAATATGTGAGTGTCTCTCTCACTCTAAGGCTAAATCAAAACAAAATGAAACTGTGGAGAAATCATCTAGGGAATCTTGGCAGCATATAAATATACTTTCATCAAGAGGACTGTACATTCCTTAAAGTTCCTTAGCGCTCTATGGGCCTCACCTTGACACTGTAGCTTCACTGAGAAGCAGTGTGGCTTAGTGGAAAGAGCACGGGCTTCGGAATCAGAGGTCATAGGTTCTAATTCGACCTCCGTCACTCATCTGCTTTGTGACCTTAGGCAAATCACTTAACTTCTCTGTGCCTCAGTTATCTGATCTGTAAAATGGGGATTAAGACTGTGAGTCCTACGTGGGACAACCTGCTTACCGTGTATCTATCCCAGTACTTAGAACAGTGCTTGGCACATATTAAGTGCTTAACAAATACCATAATTATTATATTATTGCAGTCTCACCTCATCTAAGTTTCACATTTTTTGATTGTTGGTATATGTGATGGACAAATAGTGCCTCGTCTTCAGAAGATAATAGACAAGAATTCAACAGGTTAATAGTTATAAAAGATGTCAGGACAAACTTACTACATATAAATTGTATTGGCTTTGACTCTTCCCTCTTACATTTTCACAGACCTTAATTGCGCATTCCAAATTCTGGAGTGATGTGTTCTTCTATCTCCAATATTATCAATTGCATTTACTGAGCACTCTGTTCAGAGAACTATGCTAAGCACTTGGTCTCCCAATATACAATAGATTGTTTCCCTGCCCACAATGAGCTTATTTTAGACCTGTCTTCAGCTTGCAGGCAAAAGTCCTGACATTTACTAAGAAGTCTTCATTAATGGGGATAAGTATAATAGGAATAAAAGCTAGGTGAAATATCAACTAGCTATTTAGCTGGTTCTGCTTCTCTGCTAAGGTACTGTATACCCTGAGGTCAGGGATAAGGGAGGTGGGAATAGATTTATTCTCTGGAAACCATTCAGTTCTCATAAAATGGGGAAGCAATATTAATTTTTCAACCTGGTATTCCATATACATTGAATGGCTTGTCAGGTGTAAGCTAGATAATTGGGAGAGGTAATTAACTCTTTCAGGTTACTGTAGTTCTATTTAGTTATATTGTTTATCTTATTTTGCAATGAAAGGATTCAATCCAAACTGGCATTTTGAATTTGGTTTAGATGGACACATATGGCAGTTTTATTTTTCCATGTTCTTGATCATTGTCAGTGCAAAACTGTTTTGGGGTTTCATTTCTGTGTGTTATCAAATGACAGCTATGAACTCCTGTGACCAAACTATGATTGGCATATTTTTTCCAAGTTATTAGTAATAATAATAATTACAACAATAAAAAGTATTATTAAGTGCATAACATACCTACAGATATGTGTAGATACCGGGTTAGATGTGAGGTCTGAAACCCCATGTCCCACATAAGTTTCACAGTTTAAGTAATGTCAAGTTAATAACACCTCTTTGCTCCACTTGGTAATCTTAAAGCCCACTAAACTGTTTCTCTGACAAAAATTTTAAGTGAGCATATACTAGGCATCTAAGCAATCAGTTAAATATTTTGGAAGTAGAACTATGCCTCCTGATAAGGAAACCATGTCTTTGCCTTTAGGTAATGTTACTAAGAGCAGTGAACTTATTTCTGAACAGAAATATACATTCCAAGAAGTTATATGCCTTTTAAACAAAATGAATTTGAGGAGGGGCATGACATGGCCAGAGCGTTTCTGTAGAAATATAATCTGGGCAGCAGAGTGAAGTATAGACTGAAGTGGGGAGAGACAGGAGGTTGGGAGTTCAGAAAGGATGCTGATGCAGTAATCCAGTCGGGATATGATGAGTGATTGTATTAACGAAGTAGCAATTTGGATGGAGCGGGAAGGGTCGATCTTGGCGATCTTGTGAAGAGGATTCTGGCAGGTATTGGTGACATATAAGAACTATATGCCTTTTAAATAAAATAAATTTGAAATCTAAAAACCACATTAGGAACTTTCATAATGATAGAATTCATGGACAAACAGCATCACAGCAAGACAAATGTATCATGCACAATTGATAACATTCTCAGATACCAGTTGACAGATGCAGAGATAAACACTTTATGCAGTGAACAATCTAATTTGTCAGATTACTTAGCTACTGTAAAAAATCTTCAACTTTAAAAAGTATCCAGTTTGTATTGTTTAAAAAAACTTTCTATTAGTTCAATACAAATGACAACATTAATAATTCACCAAAATTGTGTGGGTACCGAAGATTCATGATAAAATAACCTATACAAGTCCATTTATTAAAGTAGAACCCTTTGTGGGCTCCTATAGCTTCCATACTGTCATAATATTTCTGTTTATTATCACTGTAAATATGAAAAAAATTGAATTAGATTAAAAATTGAGAATTCTTTTTCCTTCCAATCTTATTGGAAAAATAGAGTTGACAAAAAACTATTCAAAATACCAAAGTGAAACATATATTTACTAAAGTCAAGCCAGTTACAGAAAGAGGCAGAAATTCATCCTCTTTTTTTTCTACTTAATGATGGTACTTGTTAAGCGCTTACTATGTGCAGAGCACTGTTCTAAGCGCTGGGGTAGATACAGGGGAATCAGGTTGTCCCACGTGGGGCTCACAGACTTCATCCCCATTTTACAGATGAGGTAACTGAGGCACAGAGAAGTGAAGCGACTTGCCCACAGTCACACAGCTGGCAAGTGGCAGAGCCGGGATTTGTACTCATGACCTCTGACTCCAAAGCCCGGGCTCTTTCCACTGAGCCACGCTGCTTCTCTACTTCTCTCCACGCCCCCGATTTCATAATGGTTCCTTTCTTAAAAAGGACTGGAACTCATTTAAAGAACCAGAAGTGTTTTGGATAAATCTCTGGTCCCATTGCTCAGTCAAATTGAACATGTATTCTGTTTTACAATAGTATCTATTATAAATTAATATTTTTTTCTTTACACAAAAGAAACTGCTTAGAAGCATTGAAATCATGTGTTTGACAAGAAGGGCGTGAGGGCAATGGAGTAAAATAATTCAAAATCAATCCTTAAAACTAGTCTACTGATGCAGCACTGCACAACTCTTGAACAAAGGGCTTAACAAATACATTTAATTTTTAAAAAGTAGATATAGCTTATCTAGAATTTAGCTAGCCAAAAAGGAGAAACACCGCACTGTGAAAAGCTTTTGTCCATTCATAGTAGGTTTACTCGAATAATACTTACCCCTTAATTTTCACCTGTCAGCCAAAAAAGGTTGAATTTGACATTCTTCGATAGCTGAGTGTGGCTACAGATTCCTATCCACTACCACAACTTCCTGACATAGTGGCATCTCTGGTCCTAAGTGAAACTTTAGGGAATCCCTGTCCACCAGAAGGAAGCAAAACCTGTAACAAGCTTCAGATTCTGAGTGGGTTGTGACTATGCTGAAATAAGGAATTTTCGCCTCGGTCTGGGTGGAATCTGAGGATGGCACCCCTCCTCCCAGCCACAAATACTCTTCTAGCTGCTTAACATAATGTTCTTAATTTGGATTATTTAATCTTGCTATTTATTTTTGTTCTTTAAATACCACTGTGTTCTCTCCATCTTTTCCCACTTAGCCTGTGAACTCAATGGAACACAAGACCCACATCTCAATTGTTTATCTTGAATTTACTCCAGGACTTAGTATATTTTGACTCATAGCATGGGCAAAATAAATATCATGATTAAAAAAACTATTTTTAAAAATGAAGCTGGTTAATATAGCATTAAGAGATTTAACCTATTTCAGCCTGAAGGTAAAAATCTTTAAACCAACTTGAGTCTGACATTAATCTTGGACTTGAGTTAATCTGATGAAGAATACAGCAGGCTACCATCTGGTGATCATGTAAATCCAGACATAAATGACAGATCTATAATTTACTCATTCCTAACTTTATCTTTACAACTTTCTAGCTGAAAAAGCTCCAGTTCAATGCTGCCTTATTCCAAAGATGACAAATTAAATGCTTTTGTTCTGAAATTCAGCTGCAAATATTGGTTAAGAAACAAAACTCTTCTGTTGCTAGGGGAACCTAATACTAAAGTCTAGTGGCAACATCATATGCTGTCGTACCAAAGGGACTCTCTATATAAGAGAACTGGACAGAAAACTGCCAATGAGAAGAATGAATTTAGAATGTTATCGATTTTCTCATGATCTTTATGCAAGTAGTAGTACAGAAGATTTTTTGAGACACAATTACAGACCTATAATAAAGAAAACCTCCAAGAATTCATAGCAGTGAGCACTAGAGTAAGTGAAATCTAACCTCTGTTGTGAGTTTACAACAGATAAGCCATATTCTGGTTGTCAGTGGATTTAAAAAAAAAACCAAACCATCATGGTTCTACATTACCTTTAAAGGTTATTCAATTAAGCATGAAGAATCAAAATTGCACTTAGTTGAGCAGACCATAATGAACTTATTTAAAAGTTTAGAATTTTCTAAGCATAAAATTCACTTCGTAGATAAGTATATTATTTAGAAGGAATTACTAATCCAGCATATTTTATTGGACCACCTAGTTCTGCTATTCATCAAATAGGAATAGAGATACTAATAGGCTCTTGGATAGTAAAGGATAATGGAGGAAAATAGAGTCAATTAGGCTCATAACTCAGATGCCCTTTCACTAGTTCAGATTTGTATCCTCACAATGATATTTTAAACATATTATTCAAGTGGACCATTTAACAGAACCAAAAATACACAAAAAAAACCCTGCACTCCACCTGGGGAAATAAACTATTAGCAATGAAGTTAGGCTCACAATAATGCAAGTGAATTGAGCAGGTACCAAAGGAGAATTGATAGCAAGAAGATACTTAAAGAATTGCTGTATAGTGATCTGAAATTGGGAAACTGAAAGGAAAGAGAAAACCTTTCTGTAAGGATACAGCAAGGCAGGCAGAAATATTGTACATATCACATATAAACTGATTGATTTGCTGCAGAAAGACCTCATAAGATAGTTTTATTAAGAAAAAGCAAGCTATATTGAGCAGAAGATTTGTAAGAACTGTAAAACCAGGGAAAAGACATGAAAACAGTGCCCAAGGAAGAAAAAAAAGCTAGGACAGTGCAGTCAGGACGGTGAGTTCCACTTTGGTCTTTTCAGTCACTCATACAACAGTAGTGAATTTCGCCATCACTAATGTTTTCTTTAAATGTGTAGCAGAGGTTTATTTAATGGAAAAAAAAACAATGATTTATTGAGCCTTTCGGTTTGCAGAGCTCTGTAATAAGCATTGGGAGAGTAGGATACAACAGAGCTGGTGGACATGTCTTCCTGTTCATAAGAAGCTTAGAGTCTAGAGGAGGAGATATTCAAATAAGTCACAGATCTGAACCTACATGATGGTGATGGGCAGAAGAGGGAGTGGATATCAAGTGCTTAAGGGGTAAATACAAGTGCATAGGCAACAAAGAAGTAGGGAAGATGAGAGTTTAATCAGGGATTGTCTCAGAGTTGTGATTTTAATAAGGCTTTGAAGGGGAAAGTGGGTCTATCATGTATTGAAGCAGAGGAAATTCCAAGCCAGAGGGAGGACATAGGCAGACAGGTGAGATGGATGTACAATCAACAGGTTGACATTAGAGGAACAAGGTGTTTGGACTGGGTTGTACTAGGAAATCAGTGAGGTATGGTAAGGAGATGGTTTTTTGAGAAACGGGGAGACGTGAAGTGAACTTTCTTTAGAAAGATGATCTGGGCAATAGAGTAAAGCAGGGACTGGAGGGGAAGGAGAAAACAGGGAGGTTGGCAAGGAAGCCGATGAAGTCAAAATAATAATAAAATACTGATTATTATTATTATTATTATTAGTCAAGGCAGATAAGTGCTTGGATCAGAGTAGCAGCAGTTTGGATGGAGAGGAAATTGATGTTATTAAGGTATAAAGAAAATACATAAAGTATGCAACAAAATGAATATAGTGATCTGTTTCTCTTAATATTCTTATGTAAACTGAAATGTTTCAAAATAATTGAATACTTCCTGAAGTGCCTACCATTGTGCCTTCCAGTAATATAAACAATTTAAGAGTAGCTAGTTGCACTAGTGCGGTCTCCTCAAATATGTCCTATATATATATATATATATAGTATACACTTTGAATCACTCAAGAAGATTATTAACCTCCAAATAGCCTGAAGAAATGTAGATCCTTAATAAAAATAAATAGCTATAAATGTCATTAATTCTACAAGGATTAAATGTGGGTTGAAATAAAATGTGATGAGCAGCAATTAAAACAAACTTTAACTACAAAATGTTTCTAAATGCTTAGATCATCTACTATGGTGTAGATAACTATTCACTTATCTCTGCACAGTACTCCTCTTGAATATTTTCCTTTTCAGAAGCAAGGATGCTCAAAGTTTGGTTGGTTTGGATTGAAGCTGGAAGATACCTGGTTTGAAAGAAAGTGTATATATTTTACCTCAAATATTCTGAGGACTTGAAAAGTTTGGAGAACTTTAAACTATTCTGCTGTTTATCCTCTTTTATACTTGAAAGCATAATACCATTCACAAAAGAACAGGGCAACAAGATGAACAAGTGTCAGAAATTCTAGGCAATTTAAATTGTAAAGGAACAACTTTATCTACTGCTTAAAATTGTTGGCTAATTTAATAGGTTAAAAAAATGCACTGACCTTTGAAGGATTTTTCTTTTTGAGGCAGTGTCATACTCAGACACCAGGACCTTTCCTTGGAGAGGTATTAGTATGACAGTGTGGAAATGACCATATGAAAAAGTCACAACAACGAATTACACTATTTATCTTAATTTGTGAAAAAGTATTCTTTATTTTTCTACATTGAGAAAGCAGTACCTGAACATGTATCCGTATTCTTTGGAAATTCATATTCACATAGTCTTGTTTGCCTTACATTATTTTAATCTTTTTGGGTGAGAGTGAGAATTTAAGTGAGAGTAAGATACTGATTTTTATCAGCAATATTTTAAAGCTTACCTGTGTAGAGCAGTGTACCAAGCACTTGGAAAGTATAATATGATAGAGTTAGTAGACACGTCCTGTCCACAAGGAGCTTCAGGAGACACACTGCCACCAAACTCTTGTCCCTTAGTCACTTAGACTTCTCAAATGGCAAAGTATAATGCAGCATCTTCAATTTCAAATATCTAGGTGATATTGAAAAACTACATTTTTTGTGATCTTTTCCTTCTTCAGAAACACATTTTACAGAAAGTGACTAACCTTGATATATGCCCATAGTTCCTGTAAAAATTCCTAATTCAGACCAGAATCCTTTCTTGGCAATGAGACTGTTGCCTACAAAAGTAACCTGTATTGGCTTAATGAGAAAATTATCACACATTTTAACAAAGGGCACTTCTGAAATGTCTGACATGATAGAATATAATTATGGAAAGCATCCAACACAAAATGGAGTCCAATTTCTCCTAAGTATGGCATTATAAAACTACACCTAGAATGCAGCATGATCTACAAGTCAGAGTGCCTAGTTCTAATCTCAGTTTTGCCATGGGCCTGCTGTGAGGCCTAATTTTTTGTGCTTCAGTATTACACCTCCAAACTAACCCTGCATGGGAGCTTCTGGGGTGCTCTGGTGGCTGGCATCTCAGAGGCAAACAAACCCAGACTCCCTGCTCTCCACCAGCACATGGGAGCAAAGTCAGCAAAGCCATTTAAGACCTGAGATCTAGCTCTGATTTCCCCACTCCCTGCCCTCTCCATTTTAATTTATAAATGTCACTTGTGGATTTCATACTCAGCTCTCTAGTACTACTAAAATTACTCCTTTTAGGAGTCATCAAGATAACTAAGAATTCTAGTATATGTTATGATATCCAAATATTTAACATAAAATAACTCAATTTCAAAAGATTTAATGTAGTAACATTAAATAAAATCAATAAAAAACATTAAATAAAATCAGTTATAAATGAATAACTGATAACATTCTCTTCTAGAATTAAGAGAATCAAGTGATTTTATATCTCCCATAGTTGTCATTCAATATCATTGCACCCATAATTCTTAACATGGCAACAAGGGCAAAAGGAATAATTTTATATTTTTTAGTTAATTTTGAAAAAACATTTTACCTCAAACTCTTTCAAATACTATTCAAAAAGTTGAAGTACTTGTAGGAACATGTTGGTAGTCACTAAACATTTCTAGGAGATCAGTTTATGCACTATTTATAAGGTAGATCTGACCTTTGAAATCACTAGCATTATGCATTTAAGTATTTTTGCATTAATGTATTTTTTCATGCATATCTAACAAGAAGTATTATGCACTTGAAAAAGCATGAACTGATTTGACTTTTCCTTTATTACATAGAAGCATGTGAATTATAAAATGCATAAATAAATATGGATACCTTTTACAAGTCCCAAATTTTTCTGCATTTGTGATATGCCAGTTACGTTTGAACTTTTGAAGTTATTTTTACTGGGAACTATGTCAAAATTATGCTTTGTATTGAAAGTAGGCATATTGTTTACAGAGTAATGGGTTTGAAATAAATCTGAGTTACAGTAAAAATATTATTGAGTGGATAGAAACAAAAAAGTAGATTTTTAAATGAATTAATTGATTAAATTCTGAGAACAATTCAAAATTTTATAAAAGTCATGTATGAATCTCAGATGCTCAAAGGGTGGGAATTTCAAAGGTTTTGAGTTGGAAAAAATATAACCATTACAATATCTGTGTTTGCAACTTTGGAAAAGTGATTTAATTTAATTGTCCATTTATTTTTTAATATATAAAAGAGGCAATCCTGGAATCATGATTAGACATTGTAAAAAAAATGCTCAGGAAGATGAAAATGGAAGTGATTGAAAATGTTTTATGGTTCTCGGTGTTGCCTAAAAATATGGCCACAATAATTTTAAAATATCTGGAATATATACCTTATTTTAGTCACTGAATTTGGACCTTGGTATGAAAATGTAAGCATAATATGCCACTTATACCCCCTACTGCCCAAACAATTTGATCCATAGACTACTGAAAAATTATTTGGAAGTTTTTTGTGCCAGATAGTAATAAATGAGGTATTTTAATGCTTACTTAGTACACTGCCCTAAGAACAGGGGTTGATCCATGGTAATCAGGTAGAACATTGGGGCTCACAGTCTAAATGGGAAGGAGAAAAGATGATGAAATTGAGGCATAGAGAAGTTAAAAAACTTGCCCAAAGTCACATATTAGGTAAGTAGCAGTTAGGATTGGAAATAAGGACCTCTGATTCTCAGGCCTGGCTCTTTACACTTGGCCACACTTCTTCCCATGGTCATATTCCTTACAAATAAAGATCATTTCCTGGCTTAAAGTTCTTACACCCTGAAGGGAAATTTCCAATGTGTTTACAATGTGGTAGATGCTTCTTTTCGCTCATGCATCAACACACACCCTGCAACTCCACTTCTTTGGCCTAAGAATCCCAGAGAAGCTTTAGATAAGTAACCCTGTTCACTGGATGGTCCAGGGTGACCATCCTCAACTGAGGCTCTGCAATTGCCTTAAGGGCTATGTAATCCACCAAGGCTTAAAACTGGCTCTCTATTACCATTCAAGCATTTGTTGCCTTGACACACCTCAAGGACTCCCATTTTTTTCATGGTATTTTTTTTTATGGGAGTCAGTAACCAGAAAATTTTCAGAATAGAGAGTACAGGTTTTTAAGTATAAATATTTAACCCACTGACTATGATTTATTCATTCATTTGTATTTATTGAGTGCTTACTGTGCGCAGAGCACTGTAGTAACACTTGGAAAGTACCATCCAGCAATAAAGAGAGACAATCCCTGCCCACACTGGGCTTACAGTCTAGAATGTAAAGTGCATCATCTCATTTCACCCATTTCACTCAATAAATTGGGCTCATTTTGAGTTGGATGCTTTTCATAATTATATTCTATCATACCAGATATTCATCTATTTCACTGATCCTTATCCATGGCCAATTACCAAATTCAACCTCTATGAACCCCTGTCAGTGCTGTCAAATCTGACCTACTGCAAAATGTGATGCAGTGGTCACAGTACTATGAAATCAGAAAAGGTCAAATAATTGCTTCCCACTAGACTACGGGGTCCTTGAGGTCAGGAATTGTACCTAACAACTCTATGACTTTCTCCCAAGCATTCACCACAGTGCTCTACACACAGTAATCATTCAAAAATCACCACTGAGTGAGTGATTCCAGGAGCCTTGGTAAGTTGTTCCATGAATTACTATCCTGGTTGTAGGGCAATAACTCCCCTTACTGCCTTGCTTTAGTACAGGAGCAGAATTTTGGATGCATAGCCCACTTGAATAAGAACGCTCTCCTTTCCTTATCCCTATTTGCTGCATCAAAACTTTGGGTTTGGAAATTGCTTTGGTTGGCTAATAGTAAAAACAGTAATAATAATAATAATACTTGTTAAGCACTTATGTGACAAACCGGTACTGGGAGAGAAAAGAGAAAATCAGGTTTGGATACAATCCCTGCACTCACATTGGGCTCACAGTTTAAGAAAGAGGAAGAACAAGTATTTAATTCCCCTTTAACAGATGAGGAAATTGAAGCCCAGAGAAATTAAATGTGACTTACCCAGAAATCACACAGCACTGCAGAAGTATCAGAAATGAGAGTCAGCTTACCATATATGGGTTACTCCCTATTACGACTGCGCTTGATCATTGCAAATGTTTGGACTTCTGCATTGGACTAGGATACACTAGTATTATAGCCATATGGGACTCTGGATTTTAACATTTCTGTCATATAATTCATCTATTTCCAAGTCAAGCTGTATGCTATTCTAAATATTTTGGGGGGAAACATCAAAAACTTTCTTATACTTTGAGTAATATTAATTTATAATATGTGCTTCTTTCTTCCTTGAGCTGTAAGGTAAGCCTCTAGATAATTTCCTCTGAACAAATTAATGTATTTTTGTCATATGGAAAAGGGGCCCATATACATGGCAATTCAGTTCAGTGTGGTTAATAGATTTCTCATTAAATGAGGATAATAAGTGTATATTTCACAGTGAAATTTCCCCATTGACTGCAAACTAAATAATGCATTGATTCTAAAATTAGTCTCTTCACTTTAGGGCACTGTTTAACCTCAGTTTAGTATGTTTTATTGACCAACTTACTCCAAACTTACTTAGCAGTGTACTGAAATCAAGTGAAGTAAGCCAATCAATTGGTTGTTCTGAGATTTACACATAAGCTTAATGGAGAAAAATAGTCAATGATCCCTATTTCCCATTCAGAAATCCTGAGGGTGCTCCAATTAATCCTTGATCAGAGTCTTTGTTCTCTCCCATCCTTTTCTTCCCATGAAGCAAATCACAGATTCCTTCTATAAGGACTCTGAAAAAGGGCAACTGCCACAGTGAGGATACAATTACCCCTGCCCACTGCATGTCCCCAAATGGCACATTAAATGCTGTCTGAAAAATCCAGGGTAAGGATACATAGTCATATTATTCATATTTATGGAGCACTTTGGGTGGAGAACCCTGTATTAAGCACTTGAATGAGTAGAATATAACAGAGTGGAAAGACGTGATCCATGCTCACAACAAGCTTACAGTCTAGAAGGAAAGACAGACAATTTAATGAATTATGGTTATTAACTTGTGCTGTGGACCTATAATAATAATAATAATGGTGGTATTTGTTAAGCGCTTACTATGTGCCGAGCACTGTTCTAAGCGCTGGGGTAGACATAGGGGAATCAGGTTGTCCCACGTGGGGCTCACAGTCTTAATCCCCATTTTACAGATGAGGGAACTGAGGCACAGAGAAGTTAAGTGACTTGCCCACAGTCGCACAGCCAACAAGTGGCAGAGCTGGGATTCGAACTCATGAACCCTGACTCCAAAGCCCGTACTCTTTCCACTGAGCCACGCTGCTATAAAGGGTATAAATCCAAATGTGAGAGCAGTGCAAAAAGGAGAGGGAGAAGAGGCTATGAAGGCCTATTTGGGAAAGGTCTTTTGGAGGAAATGTGCTTCTCATAAGACTTTGAAGATGGGAAGAATGATCAGCTGCCAGATAGGAAGAGGGAGTATGTTTTTATAGAAACATTCTGGGCATGTCACTCACTTCCCAAAAAGTCTCCAGTGGTTACCTATAAACCTCCCTGTGAGGCAAAAACTCCTCACTATTGACTTCAGAGCTCTCCATCATATTGTCTCCTCCTACCTCACCTCCCTTGTCACCTTCTGCAGCCCAGTCCCTCACACTCCACTCCTCTGCTGCTAACCTCCTCACTGTGCCTCTCTCACCTGTCCCGCTGTCGACCCCTGGCCCACTTCCTGCCTCTGGCCTGGAATGCCCTCCCTCCTCACATCCATCAAACTAGCTCCCTTCTCCCCTTCAAAGCCCTATTGAAAGCTCACCTTCTCCTGGAGGCCTTCCCAAACTGGGACCCCCTTTTCTTCTGCCCCTCCTCCCATCCCCATTGCCCTTACTCTCTTCCTCTGCTCTACCCCACCACCCCACAGCACGTGTATATATGTACATATTCTTTTTACTTTATGATGTGTATATCTATAACTCCATTTATCTATTTTTGATGCTATTGATGCTTGTCTACTTGTTTTGTTTTGTTGTCTGTCTCCCCCTTCTAGACTGTGAGCCCGTTGTTGGGTAGGGATTGTCTCTATTTGTTCCCAAATTGTACTTTCCAAGCATTTAGTACAGTGCTCTACACTCAGTAAGTGCTCAATAAATATGATTGAATGAATGTTTCAGACTAGAGGTAGGATATGGGCAAGAACTTGAAAGGAAGACATATGATTGAAGTACAGTAAGTAGATTGGCATTGTAAGAGTGAAGTGTGTGGGCTAGGTTGTAGTATTTATTCAGGGAGGTAAGGTAGAAAGGGTTAAGTTAATCGAGAGCTTTAAGCCTATAGTAAGGAATTTCTATTTGATGTGGAGATGTATGGGCAACAACTGGAGCTCCTTGCAGAGTGGGGAGACTTGAATTGGACATTTTAGTAGAAAAATGGTCCAGGCAGCAGAATCAAGTATAAACTGAAGTGGGAAGACACAGGAGGCAGGGAGGTCAGCAAGGAGATTGATAGAGTAATCAGAGTGGGATATGATAAGATCATAGATGGCTTAGTGGATAGAACATAAGCCTGGGAGTCCAAAGATCATGGGTTTTAATCCCAGCTTTGCCTCTTGTCTGTTGCGTGACCTTGAGCATACTTCTCTGGGCCTCAGTTACCACATCTGAAAAATGGAGTTTAAGAGTGTTAGCCCTATGTGGGACAGGGACTGGAGTGGGTGGTAGAGGCAGACAATATGGGCTTCAAAGGAAGGGAAAGAGAGTTATAAGTAGATGGCATGGAGCAGAAGCAGCCCTGGAGAGTGAGAAGGAAGGTCACTCCATGCCCCTTTCCCAGTGAGTCTGGGGGAGTGAGAGGAAATGATCCCCCCTCTAGATAGCACTTCAATCTTTTTGCAAAGAGAACAAAAAGTTGGGAAGATACATTCCCCGCTCCCTCTTTCCCCACTCTCATCGCTGTAAACTATAAGCTCATATCTGGCAACTTATCACATGTATCAACTCTGATATAGTATACTTCTCCAAGCACTTAGCATAATGTTCTGTACACAGTAAGCACTTAATACCATAGATTATTGATACACACAGTTTTGCCCTAAGTAGCTCATTCTCTCTTTAACATGGAGAGCAGGAAAGAGCTTAAAAATGGTTCCAGGATGTGTTTTTTTTTTTCTTTTTTTCTTTAGGATTAGGGGATTTGGCATGTTTAGTTTATGCAATTTGACTTTTCCTGTTAGAAGTATGCTGGTATGCCCTAATAGGATAAGCTGTGGAAAGAAATGACCTTAAAGCTGTGGAGTGACATCAGAGTCCAAGAAATGAGTTCTCCAGACTCTGGAAAGCAGTGACATGTTTTCCAGCAGTGAACATAGGGAGGAAAATGGGTGAAAAAATACTTGTTTGCATACCTAGCTAACTGATAAAGTCTGAATAAGGTGAGAAAGCATTTGAACCCAGTTCATAACGTAGGATCATTTTCCTACAAAAACTTTCAGACAATTTTTCCCCACTCCTCAAGAAACTCCTGCAGTTCCTCATCACCTCCATTCATTCATTCAATAGTATTTATTGAGAATTTACTATGGGCAGTGCATTGTACTAAGCACTTGGAATGTACAATTTGGCAATAGATAGAGACAATCCCTGCCCATTGACGGACTTACAGTCTAATCGGGTGAGACAGACAAAAACAATAGCAATAGAATCAAGGGGATGTACATCTCATTAATAAATAGGGTAATAAAAATATATACAGATGAGCCCATGAGCACAGTGCTGAGGGGAGGGGAAGGGAGAGGGGGAGGAGCAGAGGGAAGTGGGGAGGGGAGAGCCCAGGTTTGGGAGTCAGAGGTCATGGGTTCTTAGCTCTGCCACTTAGCAGCTGTGACTTTGGGTAAGTCACTTAACTTCTCTGGGCCCTCAGTTACCTCATCTATAAAGTGGGGATTAAGACTGTGAGACCCATGTGGGACAACCTGATTACCTTATATCTACCCTAGTGCTTAGAAAAGTGCTTGCCATATAGTAAGCCCTTAAATACTATTACTATTATTATTCTCTTTATTGGCTTTAAAACACTCAGTCACCTTAACCTTACCTCATCTCGCTACTTTCCTACTACAACCAAGCCACACATTTCACTCCTCTAATGCTAACCTTCTCACTGTACCTCATTTTTGTTGATCTCACTGGCGACCTTTAGGCCACATGCTGGCTCTGTCCTGAAACACCCTCCCCTCCTCATATCCAAGAGACAATTACTCTCCCCCACTTCAAAGCCTTACTGAAGGCATATCTCCTCCAAGAGACCTTTTCTAAGCTCTCCTTTCCTCTTCTTGCACTCCCCTCTGTGCCACTCTGACTTACCCTCTTTGTTCATCCCCTCTCCCAGGACCATGGCACTTTTAAAATTCATAGTTATTGAGCACTTGCTGCTTGCAAAGCACCGTATTAAGCATTTGGGAGAGTATAACAAGACACATTCCCTGCCCACAACAAGCTTTCCGTCTGTGTACACTGTCTTGTCATATGCTTCCAAGCCATCTCTGACCCAGAGTGATGCCATGGACATCTCTATCGCAGAACACCCGATGTCAATCTGCAATTGTTTTGGTAGCGTATCCATAGAATTTTCTTCGTAAAAATACGGAAGTGGTTTACCATTGTTTCCTTCCACGCAGTAAACTTGAGTCTCCACCCTCGACTCTTTTCCATGCTGCTGCTGCCCAGCACGGGTGAGTTTTGACTTGCCTTCCACTCGCTAACCACAATCCAAGCTGGGAATGGAATGGATATGCCTCTGTTTGACTCAACCTTCCATAATCAAGACTGGTAGAGTACTGGAAATTCTTCAGATGTGACCCTGAGAGGAATCTGTATACATTGCTGTAATTTATTTAGTTATATATTCTGTCTCCCCACCCCCACCCCCAGATGCTAAGCTTGTTGTGGGCAGGAAATGTGTCCATTTACTGTTTATTATACTTTCTCAAATGCTAAGTACAGTGCTTTGCACACAGTAAGCATGCAGTATGATTGAAATAATGAACGTGAACTAGAGATGAATTCCCCAACACAGCAGACTCGGGAGGGCAGTGTGCCCCAGAAATACAGGGTGTGCCAGCAGAGAGTCTGAGAAGTGGGAGCAGACACTTGCAGGTGCAGGGACTTTACAACAGAGAGGAAAAATCAGTGGAAAGAGACAAAGGACAGGAATGTAAACTGATAAGAACATAGACTTAGAAAGCTATGGGGCTATCAAGAGAACATGACATTAAAAAGCTGGAATTATTTCAGATTTCACATAAGTAGATGTTTTAGTCTTATTGGGTAATGTCCATATCAACTGCAAACAGAAGGTTACGCTGTAAGGCCTTTAGGGGCAGGGATCATTTCCTGTTAATCACTATGCTTAGAAGATGTAGATTGTAAAGTGTGGAAAGACCCAAAGGTGGCAAGCAAATTCTTCTAGATAGAGAAGGCAGAAGTGGTAAGGGCATGTTAGTGATCTAAATTACTTGTGCCTCTGTTTTTTCATCTTTGGTGAAGTGAGAAATTTGAATGAAAGCAGCATTAAAAACTGTCAGGAGGAGTTTAGATCTAGGGCAATGGGAATTTACTGTAAGATGTTCTGTGAAGAGCTTAAGACTGTGGAAAGAGACCATATCTTGTGCTTTCCCAAGTTCATAGTACTACACCAAGTGAACACTCAAATTGGTCCTGAGACCCCATCTCAGTCATTTATTTCTGCTCTCCCTTTCAAAACACAAGGGAAGTTAAGTGATTTGTCCAAGGTTATACACAGTCACCCCTCTCAGGGTTGCACCTGGCGAATTTCCAGTACTCTACCAGTCACAACTACAGGAGGGAGAGCCAAGCAGAGGTATACCCCTTCCATTCCTAGCTTGCAGTACCTAGTGAGTGGAAGGCAATCGGCTACAAACTCACCTGTGCTGGGCAGCAGTGGCACAGGAAAGAGTCAAGGGCAGAAACTTGTTTACTCCATAGAAGTAGGCAGTGGAAAACCACTTCCATATTTTTACCAAAAAAGATCTATGGATATACTACCAGAAAGATTGCAGATGGAAGTGGGACATTCTGGGAGAGATGTGTCTATGGCATCACTATGGGTCAGATACAACTTGACAGCATAAACAACAATACACAGTCAAGTAACTCAGCCAGAGATTAGAACGTGCAGTTCAGTGCTTTATATAATAGACAATGTTGCTTCTACAAGCCTATGCTATCATGTGTTTCTCCTCATCTTAATATCCCTGTTGCTCTAGCCTGTGTCCCAGATTAAAGATTCTGTATAAACACACTTGTGACTCATTGATCATGGCCATATGTATATATTTGGTGAGATATGGATATTTGTGTGTATTAAATGATAATACCCAGTATTCATTCATTCATTCAATAGTATTTATTGTGCGCTATGTGCAGAGGACTGTACTAAGCGTTTGGAATGTACAATTTGGCAATAGATAGAGACAATCCCTGCCCATTGATGGGCTTACAGTCTAATCGGGGGAGAAAGACAGACAAAAACAATAGTAATAAATAGAATCAAGGGGATGTACATCTCATTAACAAAATAAATAGGTAACAAAAATATATACAAATGAGCAGATGAGCACAGTGCTAGGGGAGGGGAAGGGAGAGGGGGAGGAGCAGAGGGAAAGGGGGGAAAAGGGGGCTTAGCTGAGGGGAGGTGAAGGGGAGGCAGAGGGAAAAGGGGAAGCTCAGTCTGGGAAGGCCTCTTGGAGGAGGTGAGCTCTCAGTAGGGCAGTATGTAAGTGTAGCTGCCTAAGTGGCTCAGTGGAAAGAGCCTGGGCTTGGGAGTCATAGGTCATGGGTTCGAATTCCGGCTCTGCAACTTGGCAGCTGTGTGACTGTGGGCAAGACACTTAACTTCTCTGGGCCTCAGTGACCTCATCTGTAAAATGGGGGATTAACTGTGAGCCTCACGTGGGACAACCTTATTACCCTGTATCTACCCCAGCGCTTAGAATAGTGCTCTGCACATAGTAAGTGCTTAACAAATAACATTATTATTATTCATATGTTTGGAATAAACATTATGTGTATGCACATGCAGTGAAGTGGCACATCTTTGATTTGCTGATTAACAGAGTTAGGTAGAATGATTTCTTTTTTCCCCTGCAACTCTTCCTGCTTCATCATCACACCCCCAAGGGGAACCCGCTAGCTTCACTCAGACTTGACTGCCATAATTACCACACCTCCCCCTAATCACTACCACTGAGACCTCCTATTGACAGATTAAGAAGTCCTCCTAAACATGTGAGAAAGCTCATGGTGTAGTGAATAGAGCATGGGCCTGGGAGTCAGAAGGTCATGGATTCTAATGTTAGCTCCTCCAATTGTCTGCTGTGTAGCCTTGAACAAGTCACTTTCTCTGTGCCTCAATTACCTCATCTTTAAAATGGGGATTTAAACTGTGAGCCCCATGCAAGACAGGGACTGTGTCCAACCCAATTTGCTTCTATCCACCCTAGCACTTACTATACAGTGCCTGACACAGAGTAAGTGCTTAACAAATATTAAGAAAAGTGATGGTCTCTCCCTGAAATGCTGAATCTTACTGGCCCTTAGGACCAATATAATTTTATTCAGGCACTCGGGGAAGCAGAAACCACAATGAATCTTAGCTGAGGTGTCTTCATGTCCTCTCTGGGATAAGGAGCTGGCAGTGCTGCAGGAAAAAAGATTTCATATCCTGGAAGGTCAGAGTAAAAGGGTTTCAGGGGTACGAAAGTGTGAAAAGAGTGCAGTTGACTGCATGGAGGAAAAAGAAACAACCAAATATGGAGCCAAAGGCAGCTATATCCCATAATAACATGGTAGCCTTAACTACCATAGTGGAGATAACTAGGGAAAGTAGTGATGGTGTGTTTTGGTCCCACAAACTTTTACCCTTTAGTGCCAGGTATGTATTGGTAATGTACCAAAAGGAAGAAACCAATATTCAGTTTGCATGTCCTCCCTCTTCATGCCTTTCAAGTAAGTACCTGCATGTCCAGCTTTCTTTTAGCATCGATTAGGCCAAAAAGCCACCACTACATTTCTTTTAATAATGTTGGTATTTGTTAAGCGCTTACTATGTGCCGAGCACTGTTCTAAGCACTGGGGTAGACACAGGGGAATCAGGTTGTCCCACATGGGGCTCACAGTCTTAATCCCCATTTTACAGATGACGTAACTGAGGCACCGAGAAGTTAAGTGACTTGCCCAAAGTCACACAGCTGACAAGTGGCGGAGCCGGGATTTGAACCCATGACCTCTGACTCCAAAGCCCGTGCTCTTTCCACTGAGCCACGCTGCTTCTTTTGCAGAGAGTTCCTTCCAGGAGATGGGACATAATGGTAGGGGGGAAGCCAGTCATTGGTCTTCTCACTTGGACCAGGGAGTTCCACCAGAGAAATAACTCACCAGACATATGTACAGGCTTCCTGGTTACCGGTCCTGTCCTTTAGAGCATGGAGAGAACTGATTGCCTTCATCCTCATCATAGCAAGTACCAAAGACCACAGATACAGAGAAATAGCTATCTCAAGGAAGGAGACTAGACAAAGACATTGATCACGGAGCAAGGAGACCTGGGTTCTAATTTCAACTCTTCCACTAGCCTGCGGTGTAATCATGGGCAAGCTGTTTAACCTCTATGCAATTCAATTTCTTCATCTATAAAACCAGATTTTATGAGAACTCAGATAATTGCTATGAAAGTGCTGTGAAGAAATAAAGGATCTATACAAAAACAAAAGTATAAGTCTACTTAGCGTTTATGTATATAAGCAGTTTCCCTTATGGGACATATAAAGAATGGATGATAGCAGAATGACCCAACTGCTCTATGGCAAACTAAAAAGGGCACATGCAAACCAAGAGCGTGGAATAATTATAAGAGAGTGAGGCAAGTCAAACAATGTACATAACAGTATTGTCATTGGATCAGTCAAGTTGTTTACCTATACCTTGTGGATTTTTAAAGAACACAATACTGCAGTGACCTGTAGGGAGCAAGCACACGCTTGCACAAAGACATATCCTTTCATGTGCTTGTTGCACGAAGACTAACCAATACACACTGGACTTCTCAGCCATACCTGTACACATAATAATAATAATGTTGGTATTTGTTAAGCGCTTACTATGTGCAGAGCACTGTTCTAAGAGCTGGGGTAGACACAGGGGAATCAGGTTGTCCCACGTGGGGCTCACAGTCTTAATCCCCATTTTACAGATGAGGGAACTGAGGCACAGAGAAATGAAGTGACTTGCCCACAGTCACACAGCTGACAAGTGGCAGAGCAGGAATTCGAATTCGTGACCTCCGACTCCATAGCCCGTGCTCTTTCCACTGAGCTACGCTGCTTCACATGGTTAGGACTGCACCATCAGTAACAACATTTTTGAAAATGAACAGTAATATATGTGCTTTGTTCAGTTAATTAACCTTAATGGTAAATATTTCCACTTTTAAGACAAATATATTTATATTTTATAATCTGTCCTCAGAATTTATTGAAGACACTTTTGAAGACTTTTCAGTTTACTTTTATATGCTACTCAGAAAAATGAAATACTTATCTTCTCATTTCTATATCAAGTAATTGAAAGGTAGCTTTTTTCATCATGACATACATTATTGAAGGTGGATTAAAGGTATTTATCTTTAACACTAGCGTATTGGAAATGTTTCTAGAAATCCAAAGGCTTTCCACAGCATTATTACTTATAGAAAAACTAGAATGATATTGGAGATTAATGCAGATCTGAGAGGCTTTCAGGAATCCTCAAACCATCAGGAGAGCATAAATAATATAAGATTAACTTGATACAACATGGATAAAAGACATAAGCAAACTTTTTATTTCCTCACTATAGGAAAAGTGAGAGAATAATTAACTTCAAACCTGGAAAGCTATTCATGTTATAAGATGTGGTGGTTTCCTGCAGAAAGGTAATCTTTCTAAAATAAAATGATTAAAGCATTTAATGGGCAGTGCTAAAAATAGCATTTCATGCACTTAAAACAAAACAAAAAAAATCAATTGATTATTCCCTTCATCCAGATCAGCTATATCTGAATAGAGGATAGGAACGGGGTTCTGCCCCAAAGAGCTCTTCATGGTATTGAGGGACTAGGGACTTTAGGTTGTAATAACCAACTGTATTTGAATGCTTACTATGTGCAGAGCATTATACTAGGTGCTTGGGAGAATATAATACAAGAGTTGGTAGGCACATTCCCTGCTTTTAAGATCTTGCAGTCTACTATAATGCACTTAACTGATGTGGAGAAAATATCAAGGGCTTAAAATGTTCAAATCTAGGTGCATAGGTGATGCGGGAGGGAGAGGGAGTAGGGGAAAGAGAGGGCTTCATGTCAACTAAAACCCTTGACTAAAACAAAGTTGGGCTTAAGAGACTTCGGGGAACAGCGCAGACCTTAGGCTCATACTTTTTAATACTGGTTCAAAGGAAACATATTTATTCCAGGTCAAAATTTCTGTGTTTGCAATTAGTGTCTTCTACTCTAGAGACCTCCTGAGTAAATAATAATGACAATAATAATTTTTATATTAGCTCAGTGCTTATATGTGTCAAGCACTGTACTGTACTAAGTGCTGAAATTATAAACAAGATCATCAGGTGCCACATAGAGTTCACATTCCAAGTAGGAGGGAGCATAGATATAGATTCCCCATTTTGCAGATGAGAGACCTAAAGTACAGAAAAGTTAAGGGGCTTACCCAAGGTCACACAACAGACACATGGTGGAGCTAGAATTAGAACCTAGGTCTTCTGACTCCAAGGCCTGTGCTCTTTCCACTAGGCCATGCTACTTCCCCAGTAAGTGAACCAAAGAAATAGAGTACAACCTAATATTGATTCAAATTAAGGACAATGCTATAGACACTTTGCTCACATCCTTCCTCCTGCATAGAGTTCTCTCCTTCTTCAGAGCCCAGCTAAAATGTCCACTCCAGGAAGCCAAAAAGTCCTCTGGTCCTGAAGAGAACTCTGTAGCGGAATGACTTGGAAAGGGCAAGACACAAATGTAGTGTATTACTAAATCCTGTCGGTTCAACCTTCACAGCTTCACTGAAATCCACCCTTTCCTCTCCCTCCAAGCTTCTACCATGTTAATCCAATCACTTATCCTATCCCACCTTCATTATTATTTCAACCTTCTTGCTTACCTCCCTGCCTGTCTTTCCTCAACTCCATTCCGTGCATAAGTCTGCCACCCAAATCATTTTCCTACATAAACTTTCAGTGCATGTCTCCCCACTCCTTAAAAACCTCCAGTGGGTGCTATCCACCTCTACAAATGGAAGTCCTTACCAGCAACTTTAGAGCACTCAATCAGCTCGACCCCCTTCTACTTCACCTAATTATTCTCCTACTGTAACTCAGCTGGCCAACTTTACTCCTCTAAAGCTAACCTACTCCCTTTACCTCAATCTCATTTATCTCTCCACTGACCTCTTGGCCACACCCTGCCTCTGTCCAGAAACAACCCATCTTTTCATATCTGACAGAATTACTCTCCTAACCTTCAAAGCCTTATTGAAGGCACATGTCCTCCAGGAGGCCTCCCTCTCATGTAAACCTGATCCACTCCCTGTATTCACCACTCCCAGCCCCACAACCTGTAGGTACATATCCATAATTTATTTATATTAATGCCTATCTCCTCCTCTATACTGTAAGTTCATTGTGTGCAGGGAATTTGTCCATTGTGTTGCACTCTTCCAAGTGTTTTGTACAGTGCTTTACACAGAGAAAGTGCTCAATAACTATAATTGATTGAATGTGAGCCCCAGGAAGGCTGCAGGGAAGTAGACACATTGTTCACATTGTTACCAAATTGTAAACCCGTTAAACTTTGTTGATTTTGCAGACCTTGGTATCTGAAGCTCATAGTAAGGACTGGGAGTGAAACTGCAAGAGAAAGGAAATGAGGTGGACTGGAGAGTAATAAAAATGGGACACAGTGCTTTCTCCACAACTTTCTATACACCAATATTCTAAGACCTAAAACTTTAATACTGATGCTATTTTGCCCACATGCCACTAGTTTCACATAGATATTAATTTCTATAACTATGCTATTGGTTACCGGAAAGATGGACCCCTTAATCACCCCAGTTCAGCTTGCTACTAACCAAGAACATCTGAACAGTCAATTGAAGAAAGTCAAGTGCTTACCATGTAGAGAATATTGAACTAAGTACTTGGGAGAGTGCAGTGGAATTGATAGACACAATCCTTGCCCTTGAGGAGTTAATAATGTATTGGGGAAAGCACAGTAAAACAAATTAGAGATGGAAGAAGGGTATGACGCTATTGGGATGGGCTCTAGTTAATAAATGTTAAAAGTATCTACACGACCTTGGGAACCCCCTGGCTTCATATTAAATATGTTCTTAAAGAGAAAAAGAGGAACACACTTTTCCCTCTTACAATCCTTGAGGCCCCATTTTACCAATGAGGTAACTGAAGCATAGAGAGGTTAAGTGATTTACCCAAGGGAAAACAGCAGACAAGTGGAGGATTCAGGATTAGAACCCAATTCTTAAATATTATGGCTAGTGGTTCTGGGATAATGTCTGACAATTTCTAAAATAGTATTCCAGGATATTCATTAAGTCACCCTGATTTGAATATACTTCTATCTTGTTTAGATATTGACTTTTTTCCCCATTTTTTTTGTTTTACGGTAATACCATCACAAATGGAACGTGGGTGGTTTAAATGGTCATTTTATCTGTTTGATATAGCCTGAAAGATAATAGAAAAAATGACTGACTTTTCATAGTTAACAGCACTTAGCTTTTCCTTAATGCCTATTCTCCTCCACATATACTTAATAAAATTGAAGAATATGTTTATTACCACCTTTTATATCTTGCTAATTTCACTTCAATTCTTAATTCTGAATCTTTCTTGTACACAATCTTTTCTTTTGTTCCTCCCCCTATACATTTCTCCACACATTCACAAAGGATAAAGCCTGCAAAATCAACAAAGTTTAAAGGGTTCACAATTAGTGTAAATAAGTCAGGTTAAACTACCTTTCCCTAGATCTAACACCACTTCACCCTTTACCAGGATTCTCTCATTCCCCTGTAGTTTCTTTTTTTCCCCTCCCCCTCTTATTAGCCATTTAGATCACTGTAGTACTGTAGAGTTCTGAATTTAGCAATCTTGTTATCTTCCTCTGCATTAGTAAGTTTGTTTATATATCTACATATCTTCCTGCTCAAAGAACTACCAGTATTCTTAGACACCTCTGCCCCTAGGAAAGCCGACCTATATATTCCTTCCAGTGACTCAAGTCTGATTATATTTCCTTTCCAAAAGGTCCTTTTTTTTAAAGTCTTACTGACTCCTCACCTCTCTCTCCTTTAGATCTTAAAATGTGATCATTGTATTACAGGCTCTTTAAAGGCATTCCTTCATCTTCATATCCTCACTAAGTCCTTCCCTGGTAGTAAGAATCTCATTAAGACAGACATTTTTCCCAGCAATTCCTCTACTCTTTATACTAGAAAACTGATTTCAGTTTTCAAGCTAATCAGCTAATCAGGTTGGACAGAGTCCATGTCCCACATGGGGTTCTCAGTCTTAATGCCCATTTTACAAATGAGGTAAATCAGGCACAGAAGTTAAGTGACTCAACCAAGGTCACATAACACACATGGGACAGAGCCAGAATTAGAATCCAGGGCCTTCCGACTCCCGGGGCTGTGCTCTTTCCACTAGGCCATGCTGTTTCTCAGGTGCTTAGTATAATGCATTCCATGTGGTGTGATTTATTAAAAAGCCCACCACTGTTAGAGATTTAATAAAGAATTATATAATTCTAGGTTTTCAGCAGTTATCCACCTAGTTCCTAGAGATTTATCTGGACAGCAGATTAATTCTTCTGTCCCTTGCAAAATCAAGTCATTTTTAGGCTCTGTTAAAATCAGTGGCAGTTCTAGTAGCCTATATTTAGAAAAGGTGATTAGCAAATGTAAAATAGATCAAAGCAACATCAGGAAGTGGACAGTAAATCAATCAGAATAAATTAAGATCTTGAGTTGAGAAAAATGTTTCCACTTGATTAAAATTAAAAAACATAATTAAAATTTAAATTTCATATTTTATCATGAAAGGGGAATGTGGTCCAGCACAAATATTGGAAAAGATTAGAAGACAGCAGACTGTAAGCAATAATGTTTAAAAGATTCAAGAAGCAAAATAGATGATCATTTAGACAGGGAAGCAATTGAAAAATAATTGTCACTTTTCTTTATATATTAATACTAGATGTTAGTAACCAACAACATCAAAAAAAAATTTATCTTGTTTTCCAAGAGAGAAACAATAGTCACCTTGTGAATTCACTACAAACTCCTAAACAATAACTGACCACAATATTGGGTGAAAAACATTGTCCTTTGTTAGTGCTAAAATTATAGCAGAATACTAAATGCTGCTTAGGCTTTCCCAGCTTTCCACAAACTGGCACATAGAAACTAACTATACTGAGGCACACCAATTGTCTTGATATTTTTCAACTGTTCTGGGAACTGAATATTGCCTCAGGTCTCCCACCTGTTCTTGTGCTGGGCCTGCAATTTTGAGGAGGTAGGAATTTTATCAATATAAGCACCTAAAAATAGTCCTTTACTGCTAGAATATCAAATTTGTGCAATAGATTAATAGTGTAAAACTCAACTTTTAAATTTTGTAAATTGGAATATGAATGCATATTTAAATCATATATAGGAAAAGTAGCTTGAGACATAGCAGAAATTGAGATTGTCAATTATCTTTGTCCAAAGCAATGCAATAATAACATTAAAATGAATTCTTATTACCATAGCTATCACTTTAAAAGCACAAGAATAAAATTTTGATCTCAATGCATAAAAATATGCCAAAACACTTTCACAAGTCATTGAAGCTGTTTAAAATGAAAATGCATTAACAGTCAGACTAAAAAGTCTGAACAATTTCCCACAACTTCCATGTGCATATCAGCCTTATGCTAATTAACACACTCTCCCACAGCTAAGATAAGCATAAGAATTAGAAACATTGCACTTAATTACCTTGATTCTCCATGTTCAGCTTCAGAGGCAAAATTAAATATTTTCAAAAACAAAGCAGCCATGCTGGTCACTGTTCCTGGACTTCTAAGATAAACACTTTTAAGGCCACCTTTCTTGGAAAGGTAAGCAGAAGTGGTCTACACCCCCCTTCTACCCTACTGGCAGGTACACAAAAAGATGGCTAAGGTAATTACCTGTTTATAGATACTTGGACTTTGAAAGCCTAGCTCTATATTCTAGTTTTGCTCATCCAAGTTTTAAACTGGAGTATTATTTCTATATACGAGGACTACTTCATCTCAGAGAGGCAGACTAACTCCTACCTTCTTTTCAGTACACCACTCAACCACGTAGAAAACCACGAGACATGGCAAATATTGCCTCACGGGTATCCCTTTTTTGGCAGCAAGATAACCTTTTTGATAATTAGGTAATCAGTCCAAGTAAGTTCACCTGTGGGCTTTGTAGGATCCACAAATTCAGATCATACTTCCTTAAAGAGGCAGGTCTCTAGATTGCCATAGTACTTTATCTTTGCTGCTATGTCTATGATCTTTGTCTACTGTAAATCCTTTTGAATAGAAAAGTATGTCTTAGATTCATATATATGAAAATTATAGAATATTTTTATTCTGATTGTAGTATATAAGAAAAGCAGTGTGGCTTAGTGGAAAGAGCATGAGCTTAGGAGTCAGAGAACATGGGTTCTAATCCTGCCTCCACCACTTGTCTGCTATGTGACCTTGGACAAGCCGCTTGGTTTTGCTGTGCCTTAGTTACCTCATTCATAAAATGGGGATTAAGATCATGAGCCCCACGTGGGTCAAACCTGATTACCTTATATCTACCCCAGTGCTTAGAATAGTGCTTGCACATTGTAAATGCTTAGCAAATACCATAATTATTATTAAATGTTTATCAACAAGTAATGTATTGAAAATATAGGAAGACAGATAGTAAGTGGAAAGAACTGTGCTTAAAAAAGTACCAGTCAGTTTTAGCACTTGGAGATAATTATAATATTGTTTTCTATTATATATACTCAAGATAAATGGTGGAAAACTAAATTTAACTTGGGATATAAATATATTTATAAATCATCAAAATTAACTTTGAGAAATAGATTTATTATATAATTAGAATTCATATTCTTTTGCACATTGTTGAGTTGGGATTATGAGTTTTATTATGAAACCTAAAATACAATTAGAGGAAAGTACTTCATGTATTTTGCTTCAGTGGATTATATATTCTTTTATATGTACAAGTGCTGCTCTTAATTGTTTTGCTGTGTGTATGTTTGTGTCTGTGTATGAGTGTGTGAATGTGTGTTTTGCTTTTTGGAACTATTTCTAGACTGAAACTAAATAATAATAATGGTAATTTTTAAGTGCTTATTATATGCCAAGCACTGTACTAAACTCTGGAGTAGATAGGTCAGACACAGTCTGTGTCCCATACAGGGTTCAGAGTATAAGGAGAAGAGAGAACAGGTACTCAGTTTCCATTTACAGATATGGAAACTGGGGCCCAGACAACTTAAGTGTCTTGTCCAAGGTCAAACAGCAGGCAAGAGGGGAAGTCTCCTGATTTCTAGTCCACAGTGTTTCCACTACTCCACAATGCTTCCAGAGTTTCAGCATCTGTCCCGTTTTGTATCTCTGTTTATGCACTGGATGGAATCTAGTACAATAATAATAATGACATTTGTTAAGCATTTATTATGTGCAAAGCACTGCTCTAAACTCTGGGGGCGGGAGGGCAGATACAAGGTGATCAGGTTGTCCCAGGTGGGGCTCAAAATCTTAATCCCCATTTTACAGATGAGATAACTGAGGCACAGAGAAGTGAAGTGACTTGCCCAAAGTCAAACAGCTGAAAAGTGGCAGAGCCGGGATCAGAACCCACGATCTCTGACTCCCCAGCCCGGGCTTCTTCCACTGAGTCATGCTGCTTCTCTAAAAGACAGTGGCTAAACCACACTGTTGGGAAATCTTATCACCATAACCATTACCTTATCGGTTTGTCCTTCTTAAGCAGTTGCTTATAGAATCCTGAAGACAAGTTTAACTTGTACATGATCAACAGTGCATAGTTTCTTGACTAGTTGAATTCATAACTCCCACAAACTCACCACAAATTAAAAGGCAGGATTGAATTCTTGGAAACAAGATACTGGAACACAGCTACTCTAATAGCATGGAAACAGATGCTAGCCACAGCTCTACTACTCCAGAAGATGAACATTTAAGTCAGGGGAATAAGGCAACCTCAAATGGGAAGGACAGAAATAAGAAATGTTATCATTTTAAAGGATCCTCTGATCAGGGATGAATTAACTCTCTGTGGAATGGAAGCACTTAGGTGTTATGGCACACTTTCAGCATATGTGTGTGAGTGATCCCTGACCAAGGAGACCATTAGTGTCAGCCAAGGGCAATGTAGCAACTAGCTTCTGCTCAGATGAGTGAATGCCAGGTTTGCAGGGCTAGGGACCCTGGAGCATAACCAGGAGCCGACATCCCTTTCACATTACCAATGTACTTTCCCCTTCCCACCTACCCTAACTGCCATCTTCAACTGCTCACTTTCCAATGATTCCTTATTCCTCACATGCCCTTATATCCCCTATGTTAACTCCAAGGTGCCCCTCTAGTTATTGTCCATCTATCTCTACCAGTCTTCTCCAAACTCCATGAGTGAGTTGCTTATACTCTGCCTCTATTCCCCTCCTCCAACTATCTTTTCAACCCTCTGAAATCTGGTTTCCACCTCCTTCAACCCACTGTAGAAACAACCCTCTATAAGGTCACCAATGACTTCTTTCTTGACAAATCCAATGACTTCTTTCTTGACAAATCCATTGGCCTCTACCCCAGCCTAATCCTCCTTGATTTCTCAGCTGCTTATGACACTGTGGACCACCCATTTGTCCTGAAAATAACATTTCACCTTGGCTTCATAGACACTGTCTTGTCCTAGTTCTCCTCTCTGTAAACTGCTTCTCAGTCTTTTTCACAGACTCTTCCTTTCACAGACTCGATCAGTAGGAATCCCTCAAGGCTCAGTTCCAGAACCTCTTCTACTCTCCATCTACATGCACCCTCTTGGAGAACTCATTCAGCTTCAACTATCACTTTTACCCTGATGATTCCCAAATCTCATTCTCCATCCCTGACCTTCTCTCTTCTGCAATTTCAGATTTGTTCCTGCCTTCAGAACATCTCTACTTGGATGTCCCAATGACAGCTCAAACTTAACATGTCCAAAGCAGAGCCCTCATCTACTCAATCTAACCCCATCCTTCTCCTGACTTTCATATCACTCTAGACACCATCACTGTCCTCTCTGCCTCATAAGCCTGTTATCTCGACATTATCCTAGACTCATCTTTCTCATTTAACCCACATATTCAATCTGTCACCAAATTATCTTGGTTGTCCCTTCACAACACCTCCAGAATTAGTAATTCCACCTCATCCAAACTGCTACGGGTGATCCAAACACATCAAATCCCACCTTGTCTATTGTATCAGCTTCCTCGCTAACCTCCTTGCCTCCTGTCTTTCCTCACTGTAGTCCATTTTTCAGTCTGCTGCCATATCATTTTTCTAAAAATTGTTCAGTCCTTATCTCTCCATTCCTCCAATTGTTGCCCATCCATCTCAACATCAAACAAAAACTCCTTAACCATCATCTTTAAGGCACTCAATCAAGCTCTCCCCATACTATTTTATCTCCCTGATTTCCTACTACAACCAGCTAGGACATTTCACTCTTCTGACACTAACCTATTCATTCTAACTCAGTTTCATCTATCTTACTGCTGAAACCTCACCAACATCCTTCTCCTGGTGTAGAACTCCCTCCCCACTTTACTTCCAAGAGGCTTTCCCTAATATTTCATTCCCCCTTTTCAGCTATGCATGACCTGTGTACTTGGATTTATACCCCTTAATCACTTGATTTTTCACCTTACCCCCATACCAAAACACTGTGAGCCCCAATGTGGGACAGGGGCTGTATCCAACTTACTTAACCCGGGGTTGAGAATTGTGCTTGACACATACATATTAAGCACTTAAATGTAATGGTAATAATAATAATAACAGTAATAATATCCTTACACTCTCCCATTTCCCCTATCTATAATTTATGTTAACGTCTGTTTGTCCCTTTAAACTGTAAACTATTTACTAGTAGGGAATGTGACTATCAACTCTATTATATTGCACTATACCAAGCACTTAGTACAGTGCTTTACACAGAGGAGCACTCAATAAATACTGCTGATTGATTGATTGATTGGGCATGGTGTCCTCCCAGGAAGCCAGCATGTCCCACCTGCAATTCCACATTCCTTGGCAGGCAGCAGGGAAATTGGTGCCAGGGTCAGGAAATAAGCCAAACTGCTCAAACTCAGCTGTTGGCTCCAGCTCTGAGACAAGACAAATGGGCATCCAGTTCACATCTGACAGTCACCATGCTGCTCCTGTCCTGCCCCCTCCCCTTTTTCTTCTCCGCCGTCCTCCCATGTTGTCTCTTTCCTTCCCTCCCATGGGCCATCTGCAAGACTCAGAACAGCCCCTAACCTCCCAACTCTCCCACTTTACTGAGGTTGCACCTGTTGCCCAGTTGCAACTCTCATTGCTTTCCAACCTCCCTATGCTTCTGAGCTGGTTGCAAAACACAGAAAACAGAATAAGAAACAGATTCAACTTAAGGGGCTGATCTTGATATCTCCCCATTCCAACCCCAACATCCCATCTCCCTGCTCTTTTCAGAACCCCCTCCAAGTGTGAATATCCCACGCTCCCTTGACATTTTCCTTGCTGCTAAAGATTTCCTGTGGCATGAGATAAGGATGCCCTGAATGAAATACCTAAACCAGGTCAGGAGGGGCTGAGAATTATGACTCTGGGGTTAAAACTCTCCCCTAGTTGCTGCTATTCTTCCTCACTGGCTTCTTCCAGGTCTTGCCCCGTGGCCTGTCCTGCTGAGCTGACTAGCTCTGTGAGGGTGTGGAAATATTAGCCCAAGACAGATCTCTGCCATTTTCCTCCTTGAATCCTTTTCATGTGGTGACTCTTCACTATGGACCTGACTTTATTTTGGAGAAATTAGAATAGGGAAAGTGGAGCTTCTTAGAAATAGTCCATGCTGCATCCCATCTACATTAATCCCAAATCTCCAGGGGTAATGTATCTTGCCTGTGAAGCCACTGATCTAGCCTGGATGGAGCTACTTCCCTGGGTAACTGCTCTCTCCTGGTCCCTGGTCCTAGAAAATCCTTGTTTTTCTGATCCTTAGGGCTTAGGACAACCAGCTAAGCCTAGGCATTGCCAACTAGAATTAAAAATGATGATAGTATTTGTTAAGCGCTTACTATGTGTCAAACAGTGTTCTAAGCACTGGGGTTGACATACGGTAATCAGGTTGTCCCACGTGGGGCTCACAGTCTTAATCCCCATTTTACAGATGAGGTAACTGAGGCACAGAGAAGTTAAGTGACTTGCCCAAAGTTACACAACTGACAAGTAGCAGATCTGGATTCGAACCCATGACTTCTGACTCCCAAGACCGTGCTCTTTCCACTGAGCCACACTGCTTCTCTAGATTAGATTTAGATTGTAAATTAGACTGTAAACTCCCCGAGGACAGGAATTGTGTCTACTTACTCCATTCTATAGTACAATGTATGTAATACTGGTGCTCGAAGAATACTGTGCTCATTAAATACCACTGATTGTCCTGTAAGCACTTAATATGGGCGCTACAAACAGTAAATGTTCAATAATTGCCATTGTTTGATTGAGGGATTACTTTTGTGCTATCCTCACCTCTTCTTGAAGTCCTGGGCTGTGTCCCTTAAAGCCCCAATGTTAATCCTGGGTCTTTTATCTGATTTTATCTATAAATGATAAATGGTGAGCTGGGATATCTTGAAAGCAGCAGCAAATAGCTCTCTGACAAATGCAGTTCATTTTTAGTACAGACTGTGAGGAGAGGAAGCAAATCTGCAAACACCGACAGATTCTGCAAATAGCAGTTTCAGATGCATGCACACAAAGATTTGATGTGTATGCAGTATAGAAAAAAACAAAAAAAAAGATACTCATTGGTCAATTTAGCCACACCTGAACACAATAATAGCAGTGTTATCAGTGGCACCAGTTAAAACTTGTAATACAATGATATGCATCTTTATATACATATCCACAGGTTTTCTGAAAGAATATAATTGTGCTATAAATCATATTTATTTGATGCTTTCCTTCTGTATTGTGAACAAGAACTCTCCAAACCAGCCCATTCTTAAGAATGAAGAATCTGTAGTCTTGAGCTCAATAAAAATGCTACCAATTACTAAGTAAATCTTTCAAAATGTTAAACTTTGATCCACCTTTCTACAATGAAAACTGATACAATAGTGAGAAGGTCATGAGGTATTGTAATGAATCATTTTGACAGCAATCTAAAAGAATGAGACAACTTTTGTGGCACTAAGAATATTACAGATTTTTAAACTTTCTACCTTTTAAATGAATGCCTTGAAAATCCATAGTTGGATCATTTTAATCTTTAAATGTCTTTCAAGATCACAGCAGTATTACTTTATGAACTTTGCTAAACTAAGGGAAAACCTTTTTAATATAAATAATTTTCATTCTTTCTTTGTCTTGTGGTCAGTCGGTGTGCCAGATTATGAAGCCCTCGTGGGCAGAGACTTTGCAGGCTGATTTGCAGCCTCTGGTCTCTTCCTCCCCCTCCCAACACACACACACAGTTCCTCTGGGCATGGCAGTGATGTATGGGGCAGTGGTAAGGCATACTTTCTCCAACCAGACTGCTTTCCCCCCACATACAAAACTCTCCCCGCAGCCACAATGTACTACTACTTTTTGAGTCCCAGAGATACCTCTCAGATGAGATAACCCTTGTCTCCCAGGCTAGAGTTCCAGAAAAGAAAGGCCCCGAGGCTCTTGGCAACTGGTCATTAGTGTGAGTGAACCCCAGGAGGCCCTTCAGGGAGACTAATCTGAATCTCATGCCAACTTAAGAGAATTCTGTTTCAGCCTACTCGGGGAGATCTCTGTCCACAAGGAACTGATTCCATGGACAGAACTGATTCCATGGACATCCCTTGTCATGATTCCATTGCCGGTGAGACTCCAAGTGGAAGACATTGTTCCTGCCCACCCTACCACAAGAGACAAGAAAATCCTCAGGAGGCTGAGGTCTGCTAAATGAACCATGAGAGGTAGGCTCCACTGTACTCTCTGTTCCGTACCCATACACCACTGATACCATTTCCTTCCTCAATCCATTTCCACAACCCCACACCCTGCCAATAAAGATCCTGTTTGGCCAAACCAGTAAGAGGAATTTTCAATATGAGATTGGCAGAAACAATAAGACCCTGTTTGTGGGAAGCAATCAGAAGACATTGCCCATGAACAGGCCATCAAGCAATCCTCTGGTGAAATGGGATTCAAGAAAGACCCTGAGGACCAATAATTTCTTTGATCCATTGAACCTTAGCAGATGGAGATTTATCTTTTACCAGTTCACAGGCATTAACTCTTCATAACTGGACTGGTGTTTATCATAAACTGTTGTTTGTGATGGGAGAGTCCATTACCATCACACTGTGTATTGGTGTAATGTGCTAATCATTTATCTACTGAAAGGGATAATGTTTCCCCACAAATATCTTCCTTACCACAAAGGAATTAATTTAGATTCTGAAGGAACCAGGGCTCAACACTAGTAAATTATTTGGAATGGAAACATTTTCATCTTCATCCTATTTTATCCCTGACCCAAATAATGTAATAAGCTGAATGCTACAAGCCTAATTAAATTAGCTACATGTATAAATATGCAAACGAGAGCTCAAGTACAGAAAAGCATATTCTAGGGCTAAGGTACTAGGAATTCATATCCTCACGGGAATAAGGAATGAATGTTACAATAAATTTCTTAATATAGAGATTCAAAACATCTTATAAACTCTCAGATGCCCTTTTTGGCCAAGAGTTCTTTCCCCATTTATATTTCACAAAGAGGGAACAAGTTCTAGTAGCTAGTGGAAATAGATTGCAGAAATATGAATTTATGGCCCCAAGGCTTGTCAGGGCATTCCTTAGCTGGCCAGGACATGTGAAGAGGTTGGGTGAACGAGATACCTAAACAGTTGCCAAGGGACAGTTGGTAGTGCATAAACAACAGTTTTAAAGAGAGAATGATAACAGCCTGAAGAAATGTGGCAGAGCTATGCCCATGTGGGAAACAGCACCATTTGACTGAAGAGTCAGTGTGACTAGTGCAGAATGTTGTCACGATTTCAGAGCATAGCCTTCAGGAAAGACATTATACCAAGAAGGAAACTGAAAAGAATCCCAGTTCCTACAGGAGGCAAAGGGAATTATACAGACAGAGCTGTTCTTTACACATTTACATGTTTGCATGAAGAGCAGCACGGCCTAGTGGATAGAGAATGGGCCTGCAAGTCAGAAGGTAATGGGTACTAGTTCCGGCTCCTCCAGTTGTCTGCTGTGACCTTGAGCAAGTCATTAACCTTTCCGTGCCTCAGTTACCTCATCTGTAAAATGGAGATTGAAACTGTAGCCCCACCCGGGACAGGGACTGTGTCCAACCCAATCTGCTTTTATCCACTCCAGCACTTAGTACAGTGCTTGGTGTGATATGAAATAAAATTCTTCCATGTGAGTAGAGACTATTTCCAATCTACTTTCAGTGTATCCCCCCCCAGCCCTTGGAACATAGTAAACACTTGAAGTACTACTATCATTTATATATATGTAAAATATATAATCACAATTTATTATTATCATTATTTATCATTGTGGTATTGTGCTTTTTGTAGCTAGATACATTTTAAAGTTTTAAAATTTATAAATTTTAATAAATTTTATAAATTTTATAAATCATGACTCTTCATTGTTTCAGAACTCATACAGGCCTTCCCATGCACAACTGAGTGCAAAACATTCTGTTAGATATCTGTAAAATTACAACAGAAGCAAAACATAAGTCCCCTACCTTTAAGGGGCTTTCACTCTAATGCAGCTGATGAACAATTTTACAAAATCATTTACAAGTAAAAGGAACAGGAGATAAAATAATGATATAATGGGTAAGAGTGAAGATGTGCTGGGATGAAAAAACTGAAAAACAATAAAAAATACAAATAAATATTTGTATATAAATGCTACATTAGAAATAAAATAATATGTATTAAGGGTGAGTGTTGAAGTGACGTGATTGACAATATTGCATATTTGTCCAGGGAGCATTCATCCTTGTGTACATGAATACTTTTCCCAAATAAGCCCTCATTTGCCCTATTCTCTCTCTCCCTCCTGCATTACCCTTACACTTGGATTTGTACCCTTTCTTTGCCCCACAGCACTTTTGTACATATCCATATGTAACAATAAACTAGAAAGCATTTACATGTCTACTTCAGAGAAGCACAAAATCAGAAAAGTAATAGTAGGTTTAACGTGTCTAAAAATGCTTCTGAACTTGGCTTGAAGATTTCATGTTTAAAGCAAGGGAGATTGAAGGATCCTCTTTAATAATAATAGCTATAATATTTGTTAAGCACTATTATTCAAATACTATTGAATGAATATTATGTGCCAGGCACTGTACTAAGTGCTGGGGTGAATACAAGCAAATTCATTCATTCATTCATTCAATATGTGCAAATTGGGTCAGATACAGTCCCTGTGCAACGTGGGGCTCACAGTCTCAATCCCCATTTTACAGATGAGGTAATTGAGGCACAGAGAAGTTAAGTGACTGCCCAAGGTCACCCAGCAAACAAGTAGCAAAGCTGAGATTAGAACCCATGACTTTCTGACTCCCAGGACCATGCTCTATCCACTAGGCCATGCTGCTTCTCTTTATATTCCCTTCTTTCCCCAGAGAGCAGAGTGCTCCACTCTTCTGTCTCTTAATTGTAGAAAACTCGGGGGATGTAGAACTCCATTAACCCTATTTTGTTCCTAAATTCAAACTCATGTTTTTCTTGGTATTTGGTAAGCACTTCACTTCTCTGTGCCTCAGTTACCTCATCTGTAAAATGGGGATTAACTGTGAGCCTCACGTGGGACCAACCTGATTACCCTGTATCTACCCCAGCACTTAGAACAATGCTCTGCACATAGTAAGCGCTTAATAAATACCAAGAATTAGTGTGAACCCTGAGACTACAACTTAAACAATAATCTCCCAATTTTCCCCAGCATTTAATTTGGTGTTTGGCACAATGTAAGAGCTTAACAAATTTCAGAAATAAATGAAAGCCTGCTGATTGCCTTAAGCAAAGATGACTAGAAAAGCATTAAAAATATGAAAATCATAAATTATCTTAGTGCTAATGACTAGTCAGATAAAATCCCTGAAATATAAAACAAATTCTGCCTTTTTCATGAGATGGAGTTAGAGCTTCAATACCTGATTCTCAGAAATGACTGATGCACATTCAACTAAATTCAGCTCTTTTTGAAAAAACTTTCCATTCAACATGAAATTATCTTTGAAAAGTAGTGAAATTTTTTCCCTTGAATCTACAGAACATAGAAGATATTTTTCTCCCTAGATTTCACAGTGCCAGGAACAAAGCTCCGGCTAGGCTGGGTGCCAGTAGCCACTAGGCCTAGGAACTGGCCAGCAAAACAGCTATCCTCTCCAACCTGACCCCCTCTGGGTCAAGCTCCTTTTAGTAATGCACAGTTTGTGGTATCGAGAGGGCAGTGCCCCTACAGAGATAGTCCTGCCCACCTGCTTATGTGAAGAGAGATTCCGGGTCACTAGTCAGTCTACTCTCCTATGGAATGGGGCAAATGTTAATCTGAATCCTTCTTTCATTAATAATTCAGAGTGAAAACTGTAGGTAGAGAGAAAATACAAGTAAATTAAGGATTTAGATTAAAAAAATGTTTCTGTATCATTCTTATTAAATACCCTTTAATTCAGGTAGAATTGCAAGCCTATTTTTTTAACCTATCATGAACATGAATATTTCCACCTTGCAAAATTTAAAATTCTACACAGATTAGAATATTTTATTAAAAAGAACAAAACACAACACTTTTCCATTTTAAAGTTAGCATTTTAATACTGCTATAATCCTCTAAATTGCAGTTTGATTCTTCACAAAACAATAGAATGAGTATACGTTACTATATGTCAGAAGTATTCAACAGTGAATATTATATCATTTTAACTGCTAGTTGTTTTCTGAATCCATGATGCTAAATTGTTCCCTACTTCACTAAATTCCATTTTCACTTGAAGTATTGAACTTAAAATTAAAAGACTGGTGTACTCTTTTGTTAGAATTATTCCTAAAACATACATTAAATCACTACATTAGTAAATACATTTGTCATATATGGAATTATATGTCCATATATGAAAAATATGGATTTTTTAATAATAATAATCATTAATAATAATCATATTTGTTTAGCACTATGTGCCAAGCACTGGGGTAGATACAAGGTAATCAGGTTGTCCCACATTCAGATCACAGTCTTAATCCTCATTTTACAAATGGAGTAACTAGGGCACAGAGAAGTTAAGTGACTTGCCCTAGATCAAACAGCAGACGAGTGGCAGAGGAGGATTAGAACCCACTTCCTCTTACTTCCCTAGGCAGTATTCGTGCCATTAGGCCATGCTGCTTCTCTTATTTATTCAGAGTATCACAGAAAGTTACAAAAAGGACATACAGTTTCCCCCTCTAATCAAACTGATCACAGGAACAGAGAGCAATGTCCACATTGTTAAATGGAATGCTATAACCGTTAACAACACGTTTTGGGAGTTCTACTGCTTGATTTAGGTGTCTTTAATCTTGAAATGCTTTCATCTCTAAAAGCACAAGTATAACTGAATTAATGGGAAAATTATGATCTGCAAAGGAAGCTAGAGACCTAAATATTAACCTAGATTTATACTAGAAACAAGTAATATGAGGTTGGAAGATGAAAGATAATTAAAAATAGTTCAATTCCTAGCTTGACTATATAGAACCCATATGTTTATTCTTTCTTAAGGAATGAAAGTTTTTTTTTTAAAAAAAACTCCTTAAAATATCACAAATATTTAGTTCAATTCATTTAGAATTGTTTTTAAATGAATTAAAGAAATGCCGAAGTGAAAGGACCTTACCTGATAACCTGATGTTCTCAACAATGGGAGAATTTTTTTTTGAATAGGCTATTCTCTTTAAAATATTCTTGGTAGAATTCAACTCTGAGGTTGCATGTGACTGAAAAGGTCAATATTGGATTTACAGTCCCAGCTACACCCACACTACGGTCCTTGTTGGGTCGATGTGTTTCATGTTCGTAGTATCAGGGGCTGTTTTCACTTTTGCTTCCTTGTTTTTCATTTATTTTGAAAGCTTTAGTTCAAGAAGTATCACTTCTTTCTTGATAGTATGCCATGCAGCTCTATCTTTAGCAATTAACTCCCACTTTTCAGCAAGGATGAAGCATTGTATCTGACTTTATTTTTTTGTGCTCTCAAAGCATTTCATCTGTCTTCCTTGCTTTCAGTTTCCCTATTTCAGCCCTACATAAAGAAGCTATGGCTGTGTTGAGGTGATCTTAGTATCAGTGTTAGGAGATTGCCACCAATCAAGATCTTCACTGTTTATAATCCTGTGTTACTATTTGATATTAAATATGACCCATAAGTACTGCTGATAGAACAGCTCAAGGACTCAGGTGTGAAACCTGTGTGAGTCCAGACTGACAGTTGTAGAGAAGGATGGTCAGCCATGCAACTCTGTAGAATTTTAGTTTGGAGCAAAGGTTTAAACCATGCTGCTGCCACATTCTGGTCAGTCTTCCAAAGGACCTCCTATTCATCTTATTTTGTATTTTTATTCCTTGGCCTATAATTGTGTTGTTGGTCAGTTGGTCAGAATGCTGTGACAGCATTTAACTCTGAGATACTAATCTAGATTTTTAGTTTTGGGTATGGATTCCCTGGTACGAGTTAATATAACACCTCAATTTTCTTTAGACATCATAAGATCTGGATGATTCAGTGAAGTAGTTTAATCATTTGAATGTCTTTTGGGGTGTATGCATCTAGGACATGTAACTACCAACAGTAACTTTCAAATTATTTTCTCTACGATTTTGGAACATGATTAAAGTCTTTTGAGTGGGAGGAGTTTCATTCATTCATTCATTTATTCATTCAATTTTATTTATTGAGCATTTACTGTGTGCAGAGCACTGTACTAAGCACCTGGAAAGTACAATTCGGCAACAGTAATGATCCCTACCCAACAATGGCTCACAGTCTAGAAGGAGGAGACCGAAAACAAAATGAAACAAGTAGACAGGCATCAATAGCATCAAAATAAATAGATTAAATTATAAATACAGATCATTAATAAAATGAGTAGAATAATAAATATGTACATATATACACAAGTCCTGTGGGGCGGGGGAAGGGGGAGGGTAGAGCAGACGGAGGATGTAGGCAAGATGGGCAGAGGAGAAGGAGCAGAGAAAAAGGGGGATTCAGTCTAGGAAGGCCTCCTGGAAGAGGTGAGCTTTCAGAAGGGCTTTGAAGGGGTATGTGAGCTAGCTTGGAGGATGTGAGGAGGGAGGGCATTCCAGGTCAGAGGTAGGATGTGGGCCAGAGGTTCAAAAGTATATCCCAGCACCTGCAGCCGGGTCTCTTGCTGCATCTTCCAGCATGGCTGCATAGATTAAATCGAATGACAGTGCTGCCCTCTTTACTCCAGCTTTCATAAGGTCTGGGAAAACTCATAAAGATATTGGTACCGCTTCCACATTTCTCCTGTATCTGTTATACAGTGAAACTGATGTCTGTTATTCCACAATTGTGACATTGTGACCCTAAGAATACTTAGTCAAGGATATCTTGTTGATCCAGGATTATACTGGATTATACTGGATTCATTTTACATGCAATAGAAGATGAGATGCCTTGATGGTTGTCACAAGTGTCTCAGGTGTGAAACCTGTGTGAGTCCAGACTCACAGTTGTAGAGAAGGATGGTCAGCCATGCAACTCTGTAGAATTTAGTTTGGAGCAAAGGTTTAAACCATGCTGCTGCCACATTCTGGTCTGACAGTCTTCCAAAGGACCTCCTATTCATCTTATTTTGTGATTTTATTCCTTGGCCTATAATTGTGTTGTTGGTCAGTGTGCTGACCATTTTTTAACTTCTTTTTTTAACTTTTTAACTTCTACCATTCCTCTCCAAACTCCTTGAACAAGTTGTCTACACCTGCTGTCTACAGTTCCTCTCCTCCAGTTTTCTCCTTGACCACCTCCAGTATGACTTCTGCCCTCTTCTCTCCACAGAAGTGTGGCTTTGCGGAAAGAGCATGGGCTTGGGAGTCAGGGGTTGTGGGTTCTAATCCCTGGCCCATTGCTTGACAGCTGTGTGACTTTGGGGAAGTCACTTAACTTCTCTGTGCCTTAGTTACCTCATCTGTAAAATGGGGATTAAGACTGTGAGCCCTATGTGGTACAATCTGATTACCTTGAATCTACCCCAGCGCTTAGAACAGTGCCTGGCACGTAGTAAGCACTTAAATACCATAATTATTAGTATTATTATTACCTTCTCAAAGGTCACAGGTGATTTCCTTGTTGCCAAATCCAATGGCCTCTCTATACCATCCTAATCGTCTTCAAACTCTCAGCTACCTTCAACTGTCTTCCATGTGGATATATTATGCAACCTTGGTTTAAGTGACATTATCCTTCCTGGTTCTCCTCATCTCTCTGGTATCTATTTCTCCATCTCTTTTGTATGCTCTTCTGCTACTTTCCACTCCATAACACTGGGAGTCCATCAAGGTTCAGTTGTCTGGGTCCCCTCTATTCTCCATCTATACCTGCTCCCTTGGGGAGCTCATTTACTTTCATGGCTTCAACTTCAATCTCTATTCAGATGATTCCCAAATCTATATCTACAGCCCTGATCTCTCTCCCTGTCTGCAGGCTCACATTTCCTGTTGCCATCAGGACATATCCATTCATTCATTCATTCGTATTTATTGAGCGCTTACTATGTGCAGACCACTGTACTAAGCGCTTGGAATGTACAAATCGGCAACAGATAGAGGCAGTCCCTGCCCTTTGATGGCCTTACAGTCTAATCGGGGGAGAAAGGCAGACAAGAACAATGGCAATAAATAGAGTCAAGGGGAAGAACATCTTATAAAAACAATGGCAACTAAATAAAATCAGGGTGATGTACATCTCAGTAAACAAAATAAATAGGGTGATGAAGATATATACAGTTGAGCAGACGAGTACAGTGCTGAGGGGGTGGGACGGGAGAGGGGGAGGAGGAGAAGGAAAGGGGGGAGAAGAGGGTTTAGCTGCGGAGAGGTGAAGGGGGAGGGTAGAGGGAGCAGAGGGAAAAAGGGGGCAGCTCAGTCTGGGAAGGCCTCTTGGAGGAGGTCACCTCAAACATAACATGTCCAAAAGAGAACTCCTTATCTTCCCATCCAAACCCTGTTCTCCCCCTGACTTTCCCATCACTGAACATATCACTATTCTTCCTTTCTCAGCTCATCTCTCTCTTTTAACCTACATATTCAATTTGTCACCAAATCCTGTTAGTTCAACCTTCACAACATCTCTAAAATCCACCCAGCAAGTAAACTGCTACCATATTAATCCAAGCATTTATCTTATCCCTGCTTGATTACTGTATTCATTCATTCATTCATTCAATCATATTTATTGAGCACTTGCAATGTACAGAGTACTATACTAAGCACCTGGGAGAATACATAGTGAACACTTAACAAATACCATAAAAAAGAAAAAAAAGTTGATATTGATGTGTGAAGACAAAGTGTTTGTCAATGTTGTATATTAGGGATCTTTTTTTTTTTCACTATTCAATTAATAATAATAATAATGTTGGCATTTGTTAAGTACTTACTATGTGCAGAGCACTGTTCTAAGTGCTGGGGTAGATACAGGGTAATCAGGTTGTCCCACATGAGGCTCACAGTTAATCCCCATTTTACAGATGAGGTAACTGAGGCACAGAGAAGTGAAGTGACTTGCCCACAGTCACACAGCTGACAAGTTGCAGAGCCAGGAGTCGAACCCATGATCTCTGACTCCGAAGCCCAGGCTCTTTCCACTGAGCTGCTTCCCTAATTAGGAAACCTTAATACAAAATAACTATTAGGACTAAAGTCTTCTCAAATATTTCACAAAATAGATGTGTTCCATAATTTAAAAGTTTCCAAAAGTAGGTTAAAAATGTGTACAAATATTCCCTATGTATTTGCCCAGATTCCTCACTATATCACTGTTTGGAGCTGAAAAGAGAAGCCAACTCTCTTGACTTCCAGTTGTTTACATATTGCAGTACTAATGAGTGCTGTTTTCATACCATTGCACAGGATGGCATGGGGCAAAGTTAATAGCAAGTTGAAAGATACTCACTGCATCCTCCTGTGTCTTAATTCTGCTAATGATGCCTGTCATGGTATCCAATTAATTATAAGGGGATTTGTTGTTAGCATTTTTTGGCACTGATTCCTACTAAAAGATTGAAAAACTTTAAGTCAAGTCTTGTACAGATCGAACTGTTTTGAAATTGGAATGAGTCCAGGAATCGACTTCACTGGCTCAGAGTCCAAGTATTGGCATTTGCTATCTAATGTGCTGACAATAATGCACATTTTCTAGATCCCTGGTAGAGCTAAATAATGCACATTTTCTAGATCCCTGGTAGAGCTAAATGTTGGGTTATCTGCTGTGGTATCCCCAAAACTAGAAACATTTCCTTAAATATGGATGAATGGGTTCCAGCAGCCCTTAGGACAAGTATTCCAAGAGCAACAAATAGCCTCATCCCCTACTTTCCTTACTTTGGTTTCTGGTTCAGAAACCAGTCCTCCTCTATATACCAACAGCTGCTGGTCAGGGAGCACTGGTGCAGATCTCAGAGTCCAGGGAGGCAGGCAGTACAGTTGAAGATGGGAAGGAGATTTCATCCCTTCAGATTTCAGATTCAGAATTCAGATTTCCAGTTTAATAACAGGAAATAGCAAGCAAGAAAGAAGGAAGGGTAAGTTTTCTAGAACTGCAGAAGCTGCTACTATTCCTTCTATTCTTTCCCCCGTGAATCAATGTTGTTTTTTAAGCACTTACTTGGTGCTGAGCATTCAACTATGCCTTTGGGGGATTACAACAGAAATGAGACATATTCTTTCCTTCAAGAGGTTTACAATCTAAACACAGACTGACAAAAAGTAATTTCAAAAAGTGGGAGCAGAAGGAAAATGGGGATTCAATATGTGTTCTTCCTCCTCCTTAGGCATGAGTTTCATGTGGGACTTGATAATCTTGTATCTAACCCAGTGTTTGGTACAAACACGAGAAGCAGCACAGCTCATTGGAAAGAGGCACGGGCTTTGGAGTCAGAGGTCATGAGTTTGAATCCCAGCTCTGCCATTTGTCTGCCGGGTCACCTTGGGCAAGTCACTTCACTTCTCTGTGCCTCAGTTACCTCATCTGTAAAATGAGGATTAAGAATGTGAGCCCCACGTGAGACAACCTGATTCCCCTGTGTCTACCCCAGTGCTTAGAACAGTGCTCTGCATATAGTAAGCGCTTAAAAAATACCAACATTATTATCATTATTATTATTACAATGTTTGACACATATACACTTAACAGATACAATTATTTTTTTTAATAGAGCTTCTTGATGAGCTTTAAAGTCTTGAAGAATCAATATCCACTTTTCCCTTGAAAATCCTAATAGTAGTAATAATAATATTTGCTAAATGCTTATTAGATACCAAGTCCTAAGATGCAGATACTAATATAGGATGCAGTGACCAAAAAACAGGCAGTAAGAAGCAAACAAGAAAGTTTCTGCCTTGAATTGATTGATTGATTGAAGGGACCCTGAAGAATGGAAATGTGGAGGAATACATTTTCTATAATAAATGTTCTTGCTTTTATATGGCATATACTGTAGAACCAAGATGCCTTTGTAATGTCTGTAGTCCACTTTTTTGTTACCTTTAAAACACGCTAATCAAAGTGTATGAAATATTCAGTTTTTCAGTACTTTGTATTTCAATACAGAGACCTATAGCATTTTTAGCTTTTTTAAGAGTACTTCTGCTGACATATCAGCTGATGTAAACATCTTATAATTTATTCATTCTTGCAATTCTCAACTACAGTATGAGAGAATGAATTTAAAAAGCAGCTGAATTAGAACTATTATTCCTGAAGAATTCCACATTTGTTCATAATCAACATATGAAATCATCCTCATTGTTATAAGCTCTATGCTGGTATGAATGAGTTTACGAGAAGTGTAAAAGTCACTTTGAAAGCAAAATGAGATATATCATGAATGTAAATCCTCAGGTATTAAAATAAAAATATTCTTGTCAAAAAACATTTGTGATAACTAAGTCATTTTATGTGTTCAAAATGCCCACAAAAATTTTGTCCTTTTACTCCTCAAGGCTGGAAAGTTGAGTGGAATAAAATAATAGAATAATCATTATTGAAGTATTTTACCCATTTTTTAATTAAATGTGGGCTGTCATGTTCATATTATTATTTCAAATTTAATTGTTCTGTTCCATTATTGGTAGAAAAGAAGCTAAAAACCCACAAACAGTATCCTGAATAGGATTGGATTTTAACTTCCTGAACATATGTATTGTTTTCATTATCTTCAGTTCTTCTAAAAGATAAATGTCTTACAATTAAAATATATATTACACCCAGTTTCTTAAACATGCAGAGGTGCACAGATTTTCAATGGCAGTTGATATATCTGTAAGGAAAATAAAGGAATTAAATATTTTGCCAACATTGCCCATGACATTTGAAGCTTCGAAATGAGTAGACCTGCTTAACTGATGAAGAGAAAAATGATTTTCCATTCACATACTGCACATTCACTAGAGGATAAAATACTAGAAATGTCACTTCATTCATCTATCCAAGGATGAAGAAAAATAAGGAAACTCTAAAAGAGTTATTGAAAAAAATCAAATGCCTGCATTAAGCTTTTTTTTCAGTTTGAAAATATAAAACTCTCTAATTAAGAAGATATTTGTTTCAAAAGACTCTGATGTTGATTATATGTGACCCTTATACTTTCTCTGAATTGATTAAATAATTCCCATCCATTTCCACATCGGATCCCTGAGCAATGACATTAAAACACTTCAATGTCTTCCTCCCTCTCATTTCCCACTCACTTCTCCTTATACAGCTCAGTTGACATTCCTTGTTCCTTTCAAGCCTCTCTCACTGCCAGCTTCTTCCTCACACCCTTCACACTGCCCGGACTAACCCTGCCTTAAAATTTGACAGACTTCATCTCTCCCCATTTTCAAAGCCCTTCTGAAATCAAATCTCTTCTGAAATTAAATCTTCTCCTGGAGACTTTCTGTGATTAATTTCTAATCTGCCCTTTTTATAACCCCACTATTTCCTCTCCAACACTTCTGTCTCACATAAGCACTTAAGTGATCACAAACTGTTCGGTTCTTGTGTTCCAAAGCCTACTACTTTAGTACCAACTCTAATCCCACTCTGCCACTTGCCTGCTGTATGGACTTAAATGTGTGACTGTGGTTGAGTCACTTAATTTCACTGTGCCTCAGTTAACTTGCATACAAAAAGGAGATTAAATTCCTGCTTTCCCTCCAACTTAGACTATGAGCCCCACATGGAAAAATGAAAGTGCCTGACCTGATTATTTTGCACCTACCTCAGTGCTTAATACAATAGTTGGTCAAAGTAAAAGCTTAATAAATACCATTATTGTCATTATTAAACCCCTTGAGGACTGGGATTGGCCAAGCACCATTTGATGTGCTCTGAACATTGAATGTGTGCTCAATAAATGTTAATAAATTAATAATGGTTATCAGCATGAAGGGAGAATTAAACATGCATATCTGGACAAAATTTTACCATAAGAGCCTTGAAACAGTAAGGCAGCTTTCAAGATCTGTAAAGTTTGAAAACTTTCTTAGTTCTCTCAAAGTGCAAGGTCACCATTTTGGGAAAAACAGAGTTGATGTGCTTCAAGAGTGCTCAATATTTCCAGGGAGTAAATTTATGCTCTAGTACAGTGTTCCCTATGTTGTAAACCAAACACAGGAAAGGAGGAAAGGCAAGGGGAAAACAAATATTGGGTATTTTTAGGATTACAGTATGTGTTTAAAAGCAGAAGAGAAGGACAGTGTTCTTCACCAAGTAAGAGTTCAATGAATACCATTGATTGGTAGTCAGATTGGGAAGAAAAATCTAAGCTGTAGTAACCTCCTTGTAGACAGGGAATATGTTTACCAACACTGCTAAATTGTAGTCTCCAAAGTGCTTAGTACAGTTTCTGTAAATAGTGAGAACTCAATAAAAGTGATTAATGGATTATTTTACTATTCATTCATTCAGTAGTATTTATTGAGCGCTATGTGCAGAGCTCTGTACTAAGCGCTTGGAATGTACCAATAGGCAACAGTTAGAGACAATCCCTGCCCAATGGCGTGCTCACAGTGTAAATGGAGAAGATAGACAGCAAAGCAAAATGGAACAAAACAAAAACAAGACAACATCATCAAAATAAATAGGACCAAGGGGATGTACACCTTATTAACAAATTAAATAGGGTAATAAATAATATATACAAATGAACACACTACTGAGGGGAAGGGGGAAGAGCAGAGGGTGGGGGGAAGGGGAGGAGAGGGGGAGCAAAGGGAAAGGGGGGGATTAGTCTGGAAAGGACTCTTGGAGGAGGTGAGCTCTCAGTAGGGCTTTGAAGAGGGGAAGAGAGTTAGTTTGGCTGATGTCAGGAGGGAGGGCATTCCAGGACAGTGGTAGGATGTGGGCCAGGGGTCGACGGTGGGATAGGCAAGAACGGGAGACAGTGAGGAGGTGAGCAGCAGAGGAGCGGAGTGTATGGGGTGGGCAGTAGAAAGAGAGAAGGGAGGTGAGTTAGGAGGGGGCAAGGTGATGGAGAGCCTTGAAGCCAAAAGTGAGGAGTTTTTGTTTTGTTCGAAGGTTGATAGGAAACCACTGGAGGATTTTGAGGAGGGGAGTGACATGCCCAGAGTGTTTCTTCAGATCCGGGCAGCAGAATGAAGAATAGACTGGAGTGGGGAGAGACAGGAGGAAGAGAGATCCGAAAGGAGGCTGACACAATAATCCAGTCAGGATATATGAGAGCTTGTATCAGCATGATAGCTGCTTGGATGGAGAGGAAAGGGCGGATCTTGGCGATATTGTGAAGGTGAGACTGGCAGGTGTTGGTGAAGGATTGGATGTGTGGGTTGAATGAGAAGGATGGTCATGCCATCCACAGTGACAGGGAATTCAGGGAAAAAACAGGATTTGGGAGGGAAGATAAGGAGCTCAGTCTTGGACATATTCAAAACAGGATTTTTTTTTTTATTTTTCAATTAACCTTTTAGGAAATAATATGAAGGCAATATGAATAGTACCATTTGTACTTTACTCTTCCACTAAGTTTATCTATCTGCCTGGCTAAAATCATTACGGGTTCAGGAAGAAAAAAGGCATCTAACATTTTGAGTCCTATTGTTCTTGCTCATGAACTTTATAATAATGACAATAATGCTATGTGTTAAGCGCTTACAATGTGCCAAGCACTGCTCTAAGCACTGGAGGAGATGCAAGGTTATCTGGTTGTCCCAAGTGGGGCTCAGAGTCTTAATTCCCATTTTACAGATGAGGTAACTGAGGCAAAGAGAAATGAAGTAGCTTGCCCAAAGTCACACAGCAGACAAGCAGCAGAGTGGGCATTAGAAATCCATCACCTCTGACTCCCAAGTTCAGGTTCTTTCCACTACGTCACGCTGCTTCTAACATCAAATAGCAAAGCAGGATCATAAATACTCACTGTTTATCCTATGCACAACAACCATATTGGACTCTCTGAGACAATTTTACACTTGCACATGTGTGCCGAGGTGAACCTGATCACTGGCTAGCCCCAGTCAAACTGCTACCTGTGATGTAACGTTTCTGGCTGGAGGAGCAGAAAGATAGGTGCCCCTCACCTCCATCCCGACCCAATAAGGTATGGGGAAAGAAAGGGGCGGAGATGGAGCAGGGGGAGGAAGGAGGCTGGAGACCGCCCAAGCCATAGGTAATCAATACCTGTCGCTGCTGACCCTCTGGGAAGTGGACCGAGACTGCAGCAGCAGCAACAGTAGTAGTAGTAAGAGCAACAATGGTAGTAGTAAGAGCAGCAACAGCAATAGTAGTAGTAAAAGCAGCAGGAGCAGTAATAGGAGTACGAGCAGCAGCAGTAGTAGTAGTAAGAGCAGCAGCAGCAGTAATAGGACTAAGAGCAGCAGCAGCAGTAAGAGGAGTAAGAGCAGCAGCAGTAGTAGTTGTAAGAGCAGCAGGAGCAGCAGCAGTAATAGGAGTAAGAGCAGTAGTAGTAGCAACAGTAATAGGAATAAGAGAAGCAGCAATAGTAGTAGTAAAGCAGCAGCAGTAGCAGTAGCAGTAGTAGTAAGAGCAGCAGTAGTAGTAAGAGCAGCAGTAATAGTAGTAGTAAGAGCAGCAGCAGTAGAAGGAGCAGTAGTAGGAGTAAGAACAGCAGCAGTAGTAAGAGCAGCAGGAGCAGCAGCAGTATTAGTAGTAAGAGCAGCAGCAGCAGTAATAGTAAGAGCAGCAGGAGCAGCAGCAGGAGCAGCAGCAATATTAGTAGTAAGAATAGCAACAGCAGTAATAGTAAGAACAGCAGGAGCAGCAGCAGTAATAGAGCAGCAGGAGCAGTAGTAGTAAGAGCAGCAGCAGGAGTAGTAATAAGAGCAGCAGCAGTAGTAGTAAGAGAAGCAGCAGTAATAGCAGTAAGATCATCAGGAGCAGCAGCAATAGTAGTAAGAGCAGCAGCAACAGTAATAGAAGTAAGAGCAGCAGCTGTAGTAGTAGTAAAAGTAGCAGGAGCAGCAGCAATAGCAGGAGTAAGAGCAGCAGCAGCAGTAATAGGAGTAAGAGCAGCAGGAGCAGTAATAGTAGTAAGAGTACCAGCAGCATAATAGGAGTAAGAGAATCAGCAGCAGTAATAGGAGGCAGTAGTTGCAGCAGCAGTAGTAGTAAGAGCAGCAGCAGTAATAGTAGTATTAAGAGCAAAAGTAGCAACAACAGCAGCAGTAACAGTAGTAGTAAGAGCAGCAGTAGTAGCAGCAGCAGTAATAGGAGTAAGAGAAGCAGTAGTAGTAGTAAGAGCAGCAGCAGCAGCAACAGTAATAGGAGTAATAGCAGCAGTAATAGTAAGAGCAGCAGTAGCAGAAGCAGCAGCAGCAGTAGTAGTATCAGCAGCAGGAGTCCACATGTATTTCTCCGCCCAAGAGCCAGCCGGCTGCTCTGTTGCCGGACCAACGCACAGCATTGCACATAGTGGGACCGATCCGGCCCACCATGGGCGGGGAACACATCAGTGGATTTGATGCCTAAGTGGATTCCTCCCGAGTAGGACGTGCACGTAGGTAGGAGGTAGCTGCCTCACCACTTGCGGGGAATGCAGAAGTGGATTCCTACCTACTGAGAAGGGCACTCTGGCGAGAGGTAACCACCTCACCACGTGTGGGAAAACCATATGTCAACGCCGACTGGGTGGAACCCAAGTGTTCTGCCACGCCCAAGTAATATGCACGTATATTCCTCCTGTTAGGGAAGCTCTACTACCACCAATAATCATATTCCTCCTGAAAGGGAAGTTCAGTTTGTTTCGTATAAATAATCAAATAATTCAATTCACCTCATGGAATAAATTTTTTACAAAACTCAGGCTTTCCGTCCCCGGTCTCTCTTTCTCTCTCTCTCTCACTACGCCGATTCTGAATGAACCCGTCCTCGGGCGACGGATGACAATATGGCATAGAAGGAATTGGCCACAATTGTATTTATTTATTTTTTCCTGGTAGTTAAGCACTTACTATGATCCAGGCACTCTACTAAGTGCGGGAATAGATGCAAGCTAATCAGGTTGGAGATACTCCATGTCCCATGTGGGGCTCACAGTATTAATCCCCATTTTATAGATGAGATAACAAGCACAGAGAAGTTGATACTTGCCTAAGGTCACACCACAGACGAGTGGTAGGACTGGGATTAGAACCCAGGTCTTTCTGACTCCCAGGCCTGTGGTCTTATCCACTAGGCCATACCACTAACCACAGCTGATAGATGAAATGAAAGACACACCAAAGTAAAACCTAAAATCATACAGCATAGCACTGTGTAGTTCGGAGACGGTGGAGGACCTAACAACCTGATGTTTGATAATTACCTACATCTGTAATTTTAGAACAATGGCTTTGGGAAGATCATTACACATGGGAAAAACAAACATACCAGAACCTATCCCGTTATTGGGCAGAGATTGTCTCTATCTGTTGCCAAATTGTACACTCCAAGCGCTTAGTACAGTGCTCTGCAAATAGTAAGTGCTCAGTAAATACTACTGAATGCATGAATAAATTATGTAATGTGCAGTAAGGGACAATTTTTACGTTCACGTGTCATGGAAGGAATTCTCCATAGTTCAATTACTATTGGTAGTCACATTGGCCATGTTGGGGAAAAAAACAACAACACTGTTGGTACTGCCATCTCCACCAAACTGAAGAATAGCTAAATATACTTAGGTTCAGGAGTGAGCAGGACATCTTAACCCTCTTGTATGAACTCCTTACTCAGCCCTTTCAGTACCATCCTTGGATTCTGTTTTTAATGGGAGAAAGGCAGTCCTGTTGTCAAATTAACTGGCTCATTTTAACATCCTCCTGAGTCTCACACTTCTCTTGGTAGATACTTGAAGCAGTCAGAGGGATAGGGAAAAATTGAATCCTGAAAAACTGAGAGGATGAAAGACAGGTCTGTGGAAAAGACTTAGGCAGGAGCATGTAAAAGTGTCTCAGAGAGGCTGAGGCCAGTGAAAGATCTCTGGTGAGTTCATTGTTAGGTAAGACAATGCTTAGGGTTTTCTTTGGAGAGTATCAGTGTTATTTGGAGGCTTGGAGAGTGACTACCTGAAATTAATAAAGCATCACTTTCATGTTTAATTTTCCTAGAGACCTTCTCATTCAAATATTTTCAGTCTCCCAAGGCAGTGTACTTCAGTCAGTCATACTTATTCTGCGTTTACTGTGTGCAGTGTGAGAGTACAGTATAATAATTCCCTTCCCACACTGAACTTTCAGTCTTGAGACGAGCTTACATATACAGTATTGCTAATCCTGTTCTGAATGGATAGTGTCATAGACAGTCTTCATTTCATAGGAAATAAAACAAAAAGGAACAGGATTACACGATTTATATTCATTGCTACATAGTATCCGCTGGTAGTGTAGCAACTGTAACTGTAGCATTTTATAGATGAGATAACAAGCACAGAGAAGTTGATACTTGCCTAAGGTCACACCACAGACGAGTGGTAGGACTGGGATTAGAACCCAGGTCTTTCTGACTCCCAGGCCTGTGGTCTTATCCACTAGGCCATACCACTAACCACAGCTGATAGATGAAATGAAAGACACACCAAAGTAAAACCTAAAATCATACAGCATAGCACTGTGTAGTTCGGAGACGGTGGAGGACCTAACAACCTGATGTTTGATAATTACCTACATCTGTAATTTTAGAACAATGGCTTTGGGAAGATCATTACACATGGGAAAAACAAACATACCAGAACCTATCCCGTTATTGGGCAGAGATTGTCTCTATCTGTTGCCAAATTGTACACTCCAAGCGCTTAGTACAGTGCTCTGCAAATAGTAAGTGCTCAGTAAATACTACTGAATGCATGAATAAATTATGTAATGTGCAGTAAGGGACAATTTTTACGTTCACGTGTCATGGAAGGAATTCTCCATAGTTCAATTACTATTGGTAGTCACATTGGCCATGTTGGGGAAAAAACAACAACACTGTTGGTACTGCCATCTCCACCAAACTGAAGAATAGCTAAATATACTTAGGTTCAGGAGTGAGCAGGACATCTTAACCCTCTTGTATGAACTCCTTACTCAGCCCTTTCAGTACCATCCTTGGATTCTGTTTTTAATGGGAGAAAGGCAGTCCTGTTGTCAAATTAACTGGCTCATTTTAACATCCTCCTGAGTCTCACACTTCTCTTGGTAGATACTTGAAGCAGTCAGAGGGATAGGGAAAAATTGAATCCTGAAAAACTGAGAGGATGAAAGACAGGTCTGTGGAAAAGACTTAGGCAGGAGCATGTAAAAGTGTCTCAGAGAGGCTGAGGCCAGTGAAAGATCTCTGGTGAGTTCATTGTTAGGTAAGACAATGCTTAGGGTTTTCTTTGGAGAGTATCAGTGTTATTTGGAGGCTTGGAGAGTGACTACCTGAAATTAATAAAGCATCACTTTCATGTTTAATTTTCCTAGAGACCTTCTCATTCAAATATTTTCAGTCTCCCAAGGCAGTGTACTTCAGTCAGTCATACTTATTCTGCGTTTACTGTGTGCAGTGTGAGAGTACAGTATAATAATTCCCTTCCCACACTGAACTTTCAGTCTTGAGACGAGCTTACATATACAGTATTGCTAATCCTGTTCTGAATGGATAGTGTCATAGACAGTCTTCATTTCATAGGAAATAAAACAAAAAGGAACAGGATTACACGATTTATATTCATTGCTACATAGTATCCGCTGGTAGTGTAGCAACTGTAACTCAGAATTTATGAACATAGGCTGTTTATTAGACCCTATGGCCAAGATCGCCTCTAGGGACTTACACATTTTATGTTGGGACTAGCATACTGGGCTTGTTTAAATTAAAGATAACAGCCTCTGTGCTTCCTCAGGAAGCAACAGTGAGCAGAGAGCAAAGTAACCTTCCCAATTGTGTCTGCTGGAACACATTTGGCAATACTCCAAGCAAATGCTTCAGGAAAGGTATAAATTTATGGTCTACGATCTGCTTGTATTTCACATTAAGAGAAAGTAGTGATGATCACACGGCTACCCTTGTACTTGGATGTGGCCGAAAGGACCACAGTATGAACATTTATCCTTTCTGAACTAAATACATATCGTGCAGGGCTTTTTAAGCCAGTAGTCAAAGTCAGTACTTACAGAATATTTCCGGGTTTATAATTCTACCTTATTACCTCATGCTAAGGCTCAGCAATCCTACTGTAGTCAGCTGCCTGCCAGTCTAATCTGTCTTTTTCTGTTGTTTATGAACAATGAACGGTTGTGCCCCAATGCATTTGAACATCAGGGTGTTCTTATATCATTTCCTTTCATCTTTTATATGTTTAAGATTCCTTACTGCAGATTTCTGTAAAGCAGTTTAGAAGCTCTTCTGTCATCCTCGTATCAAATGTGTCGAGTATGCTTTCAATTAGTAGGGGCCTCAGGTGCCAGTAGAGCAAATGACCTCTAAAGCCTTGTTATCTTGTATTCTACTCTGATATTAAATACACCTTGAAAGTATCAGTAATACAGTTGGTTTGAGAATTCAATATTATGGCTTATTTTGTTTCTCCTGGTCCAATTCTTACATTTTTATTTTAGTTTCAGTAGTAGGTTGGGATCATCTCCATTATCTGGAAGCATTTGCTAAGTGCCCACCTGGTTGCTCTCTGCCCTTTAACTAGCAAGAGTGTATGTTTCAGTACTGCGGGGGATCTGATACTCATCACCTACAGATAAAAAATAAAAAACTCTGAAAACACAATCCTCAGGCAGTAGGAGAAAGACAGGAAGTGATCCAACTATTTGACCTATGAATAAGTCTGAGAAGAAATGAGAAGAACTTTTCAATGTTGGAAAAGTTTGACTGCTCTTGGCAAATGGAATTTCAAATGTCATCTATCTTTGGTGATAAGTTTATGTAACTACCAAAACCCAGTTTTGCAGATCCATTGTTATACCATTGTGATATTGATCAGTGCATTAGACTATGCATGTGGGTTACAATGAATCAATTTACAATCTTTTAGAACAGGCAAGACAAATATATCTATATTCAACATAAATACATGTATGAAACTACAGTGAGCTGGAAAAGAAGTTTTACAAACATGAATATGTGCATATACATACACATGCCTTACAATATAGGCATCTACATACACTCCTGTTCAAAGAGTGATTTTATTTATATGTATAGATATAGATATAGATATAGATATATATATATATATATATAATATGTAAGTATATAAATATATGTATATGCAAGTATAAAGTATATAATCATCTATATACTTACAGATTTCATTAAAATCCAAAGACTGCATTTTTCCAAGTGTGAGAATATTTAAGTAAATCCAGTAGTCCATTCCATGAAGACTTCACAAAAAGTTTGTTCTTCATTGCAGTGAATTATTTGACACAGGGTCTGTTGCTGTTTTTGTCAAAATTGTACCATAGCATTGTAATCTTCACAAAGTCTTTTGTTCCGTGACTCTGCCACTTAACAGGCTGTTCTGCCTTCTGCTCTTACCTTTAAATCAAGCATACCCACTCATCAGTATTTGAGCTGATCAATATATGTTTCACTATTTCTTTTTTTTTCATTTAAGCTGTTTTCTCATCTTGCAAATGTCCCATTTCAATTTACTATACAGCACCTGCTTAGATTTTTCTACAATTATCCATTAGGTGCTTGTGCCCATTAAAATGAAGAACATCATTGTGATTAAAATCCTCTAAATTTGAATAATATGGTGAAGTCCTATGAATCATTCAACCAACGAATGGTATTTATTGAGTGATTACTGTGTGCAGAGAAATATACTAAGGGTTTGTAAGAGTTTGATACAACGAGTTAATATTCACGTTCTCTGCTCACAACAAGCAACATTACCCAGTGGATAGAGCACAGGCCTGGCAGTCAGAAAGATCCGAGTTCTAATCCCCATTCTGCCACTTGTCTGCTGTGTGACCAAAGGCAAGTCTCTACATTTCTATGTGCCTCAGTTACCTCATCTCTAAAATAGGGATTAAGACTCTGAACCCCATGTGGGCCAGGTTCTGTGTCCAACCTGATTAGTTTGTATCTACCCCAGCTCTACAATACAATGCCTGGTACATAATAAATTCTTAAAAAATAACATGAAAAAACAACCTTACAAGCTAGATGAGGTGAATAAAGCCATAGTAATGGTGATCTGTCTTGCCATTTGATGTTGAGTATGACTTGCAACTTATGCTGTTGAAAGCTCTCAAGAAACCATACAAGCCTTTTGTGATAATTCTGGATCTCATGACTACAAAGATGGTTGAGTTTATTGTACCTTTTTGGACAGTATTTAGTACTAAGCCTGATGCCCCTTTGGAACAAGTTCTAAGTAATAATAGTAATAGTAATGATGATATTTTTTAAGCACTCACTCTGTGCCAGGCACTGTACCTAGTACCGAGGTGGATACGAGTAAATCAGGTTGAACACAGTCCCTGTCCTATATAGAGCTCATAGTCTCAATCTCCATTTTACAGGTAAGGTAACTGAGGCACAGAGAAGTGAAGTGATTTGCCCAAGGTCACACAGCAGACAAGTGATGAATCTGGGATTAGAACCCACACCTGTGCTCTGTCCACTATGCCATGCTGCTTCTTAAGAAGGTTCCAAGTAGGTTCTAAGAGGGCATACTGGCCTTCTTAATTTGGTTTTCCACTCACTAAATATATGTACATAATTGAATAATAAGTTACTCATTTTAAAAATGTATTTTTAGCCCAAAAAGGATCTTCCTTATGCTCCCTAAATCTATCTCTTAAACTGCACTATTGACCCCATCTCCTAAAGAAATACTTGCACCCACTCTTCCTGACCACCACTATCATTAACCACTCACTCTTTGATGGATCATTCTCCTTTGCTTTCAAACACACCAACATCTCCCCATCCTTAAAAAAAAGCCTTTCCTTGATTTTTGTTTTTTTAATTTAAATGCTTGCTGTGTGTCAAGCACTGTTCTAAGCACTGTGATAGATACAAGTTTATCAGGTTGGACACAGTCCCTGTCCCACACGGGGCTCACAACCTAAGAAGAAAGGAGTGAGACTTAATTCCCATTTTACAGTTGAGGAAACTGGGACATAGAGAAGTTAAGTGAGTTGCCCAAGGTCACACAGCAGAAATCTGACTACCAGGTCTGAATTCTATCCACAAGGCCACACTGCTTATTGTAGGAATGAAACATGTCTACCAACTCTATAGATCCCACTTCATATACTACTGAGCTATTGACCCATCTTCTTCCTGCCATTTCTGGTCCAAACTCCTTCCATCATGCTGATCCAAGGTCTTGTCAATCACAGACTTCATTATTGTATCATCCTCATCATAGATCTCCCTCCATTCAGTCTTTCTCCTTTCCAGTCTAATCTTCACTCTGATGCCAGATTGTTTTCTTAAAACATCATTTTTACACTCCTCAAAAACCTCTAATGGATGCCCATTTCCTTTCACACCAAGCAGAAACTCCTGAGTACTGGCTTTGTGGTACTTATCTGTCTCCCTGCTTTTATCTACTATCTTCTCCCAGTACACCCCAGCTCATATTCTATGTTCCTTTTAAACTAGCTTACTCCTTCTGCCTTATTTTCATCTTTCCCACCACTAACCTTTTGCTCATACCCTCCCTCGCCCTTCTGATCAATGGAACACTGCTCTCCCCTTTTAAAATCACATTTATTCCACCCTATTTCTTTTTCTACTGTCATTTCAGAACTTGTCACCTAAACACTTGAGTACTCCCCTGACCACCTACACCCTACTTCAACACTTTACATATTGTTAAACTTGCTAGGTTTAGCCCTATGTGCAATTTATTTTATTGTTTATATCCCCTACTAAACTGTAAGCTCTTTGGGAGTATGGATCATGGTTACCAATTAACTCTATGTATATATATTTGCATATACATATCTATAATTTATTTATTTATTTATACTAATGAATGTCTCCCCCCATCTAGACTGAGAGCTGTAGTGGGCAGGAATGTGTCTATTGTTAATTGTAGTCTCCCAAGTGCAAAGCGTGCCTCATTGGAAAGATCACGAGCTTGGGAGTCAAAAGTCATGGGTTCGAATCCCAACTCTGCCACTTGTCAGCTGTGTGACTGTGGGCAAGTCACTTAACTTCTCTGTGCCTCAATTACCTCATCTGTAATATGGGGATTAACTGTGAGCCTAACGTGGGACAACCTGATTACCCTGTATCTACCCCAGCACTTAGAACAGTGGTCTGCACATAGTAAGTGCTTAACAAATACCAACATTATTATTATTATTAAAGTGATTTACACACAGTTAGTGCTCAATAAATGTGACTGAATGAACTCTAGTATATTCTCCCAAGTGCTTAGTACAGTATTCTTCATAGAGTGAGAACTCAGTAAAAGGATTTTTTGATTTAGGTAGGAATTGTCATAATTCAGGGTAAAATCATTGTGCTTCAGATCTATGCATTAGGGTTATTTATAATTATCAATGTTCCAATTATGTGCAATTGGGGAGCAAAATAAATATGAATTGCAATTTAATACCTTCCAGAAAGTATCTTTTAGACAGCTACTAGTTTTACAAGATGCACTAGACTGTAAGCCCAGTGTGGGCAGGAATTCTCTCTATTGCTGAATTGTACTTTCCAAGTGCTTAGTACAGTGTTCTGCACACAGTAAGTGCTCAATAAATAATACGACTGACTGAATGAATGAATCATCCTGCTGAGGTTTTTCTACGATAATAATGATGGCTTTTGTTAAGCACTTACTATGTACCAAGCACTGTTATAAGAGCTGGGGTAGATAAGGTAATCAGGTTGTTCCACATGGGGCTAACAGTCTTAATCCCCATTTTACAGATGAGGTAACTGAGGCACAGAGAAGTTAAGTGACTTCCCAATGTCACACAGCTGACAAGTGGTGGAGCCGGCATTAGAACCCCCTCTGACTCCAAGCCTGTCCTCTTTCCACTAAGCTACACTGCTTCTCTCTATATAGATAGATATAGATAGATAAATTCAGTGAAAAGAATGGAGTGTCAGAAAGTTTCATTAAACACTTCCTGTTCTTCCAGGTCCCTAAATTTATCTTGATAATGGTGCCCAGAAATTATTTGATCGGTGAGGTTAGTCTGGATATCAGCAGAACTGATTTTTTCTCCTGCTAATTTCAAAGGATATAGTGGTTTGAGTGCAAGCATTCTATTGTACTCTAGTAGAAGGTGGCTAGAAAAGAACTAAGACATTTAATAAGCTCTGCAAACCAGCATTACAACTCATTACCACCTTAAAGCTAGAAACACATTTTTCTATTGCTGTTTTCCTAGACATTTTTCTAGTAATTTTCAAACAGCCTGAGATTATTGAAAGTGAAAAAAAAAAATTCTGTCAATTTCCAGCCTTAGAAAGTAAGAATTACATCCGTTTTAAAACCTATTGAGGGTGTGCTCTTAGAACTCCATTTGTGATGAAGAGAAGAGAAAAAAACAGGTAATGTTTTGAGCAGAGGACTAGAAGATGATTTATGGATTTCTATATGGCTGTCCTTTTAGCTCACTGGTTTGCTATGAACAAATTAATTAACCTTATTTTTCTGTTCCCATTCAAAAGAAATGGCACGTAGCTTTTACATAAAAGGATTGTAGGAACCGTTTAAAAATTTAATGTCAAGACCAAAATCTTCCTCAACATAGGTGGAAGTACATTTGATCATAGGTTCATAAATTGTTTTATATAGAGCTATGGCTATCTATTGCTAAATGGGTATCTGTTTAAAGAAGCTAGAAAATATAAACATAGATTTAAACCTGAGTATTCAGTGCTCAACCTCATCTGAATAAAAGGCTCAGATTAGGCCACTTTTCTTTGCTCATCATTCTAATGTATTAGCAGTCAAGATCAGCCAGATGGCTAACAGAAAATGGTTTTCCACCTTTTGCTCACTTGTAGATTCTATCTTTTTAATCATATTCCTTTAACGACTGCTCTATTTTACTGAGCAATTCTTTCCCCTGACTCATAACCCAGTTTTGATTATGCTAATCACTGCTCATACTTCTCGAAGCTGATTCTTTATCACAATTGTCCCATAGCTAATCCACACACTTCACTTGTCTAATGCCAATTTACTCATTGTGTTGCACTGTCATCTTTCTTGCTGCCCTACCCTTGCCCACATGCTCCCTCTGACAGACTACCACTCTTCCCACCTCGAAGCCCTAAAATTACATCTCCTTTAAGGGGCCTTCCCTGAATAAGCCATCCCCTTTCCCATTCCCTCTCTGTTCTATGCATATGAGTTTACACTTTTTAAAGCACTTTAGGAGGCACCTTAATATCATTTATGTATGCATCCTTCAGTAATGTATTTTAATGTCTGTTTCTCCCTATAGTCTGTAAGCTTCTTGTGAACAAGGATAATCATCATCATCAATTGTACTTATTATTATGTGTAGATCATTGTACTAAGTACTTGGGAGAGTACAATACAACAGAGTTGGTGGACACATTCCTTGCCCACAAAGAGCATGTTCATTTTCTCTTTTTTATTCTCCCTGGTGGATAATGAAGTACTTTGCACACGTAAGCAGGCTATAAATACTGCTGATTGTTTGACTGATTGATTGGAGGAGCTGGGGTGACTACTTCAGAGAAGAGTTTCTCCTTATTGTCTGGATCACATGCTCCATAATATATTTTTCCCATGGCTATGAGGTTGCTGAATTGTTGGAAGGTCATGCTTTGGTGATTTATTGATATTCTTATTGCTTCAAATTCTTAAGAGTCTCTGATAGTCTATTCTCAAAGGTTCTCTGATGGCCCAAACCTTCAAAGATACAGTCCAGAAAATGAATGCCATAGGTGAAGTGCTCTGGAGAGAGGAAATCAAATACATTCTTTTGCAATGGGCTTGGTTTAACGTTCTGGCAATTGACCCAATCATTTGTAAACCATTTTTAAAGTTCAGATGATTCTCCTATTGGTTTATGAGGAAATGGAAACTAGTAGAGTGAACTACATCAAGTGGGTAATAGTGCTAATGATAACAATAATGCCATTGTTAAGCACTCACTAATGTACCAAGCACTGTACTAAGCTCTGGGGTAGATTCATTCATTCAACTGTATTTATTGAGCACTTACTATGTGCAGAGCACTGTACTACGTGCCTGGAATGTACAATTTGGAAACAGATAGAGACAATCCCTGCCCATCAACAGGCTCACAGTTACAGGATTATCAGGTCCCACATGGGGCTCACAATCTAAGTAGAAGGGAGAACAGGTATTGAAACCCCATTGTAATGAAACTAAGGGAATCAATTATTCAATTTACTGAGCACTTACAGTGTGTAGAGTAATAGTAATAATTCATGAAAATTTATAGTTATAATTATTGTTATAGTATTTGTTAAGTGCCTACAATGTGCCAAGCACTACACTAAGCAATGGGGCAGATTCAAGCAAACTGGGTTGGACAATCGCCCTCTCCAACATGGGGCTCACAGTCTTGTTCCCATTTTACAGATGTGGTAACTGAGGCACAGGGAAGTGAAGTGACTTGCCCAAAGTCACACAACAGACGAGTGGTCTAGCTGGGATTAGAAGCCATGACCTTCTGACTCCCAGGCCTGTGTTCTATCCACTATACCATATTGCTTCTATACGCAGAGTACTGTACTAAGTGCTTGGGAGAGTACAATGCAACAAATTTGGAAGACACATTTCCTGCCCACAAAAACTTACAGTCTATAGGGGGAAACAGACATTAATGTGAATAAATGACTTAAGATATGTATAGGAGTGCTAAGGGGCTGAGGGATGGGATAATAAAATATATAAATCCAAGTGCAAGAATGACACAGAAAGGAGTGGGAGAGAAGGAAATCAGGGTTTAGTCAGGGAAGGCCTCTTGGAGGAGATGCTTTTCTTAAGGCTTTGAAGGTGAAGAGAGTGACTGTCTGTCGGATGTGAAGAGGGAGGGCATTGTGGCCAAACGTGGGTGAGAGGTCTGTGGAGAGATGGACGAGATCAAGATATAGTGATCACAGGAGTAAACTGTGCAGGCTGGGCTGTAGTAATTAATCAGCAAAGTAAGATATTAGGTGATCAGGTGACAGAGTGCTTTAAATTTTATGGTAAGGCATTTCTGTTTGATGCAGAGGTGAATGGACAACCACTGGAGTTTTTTGAGGAGTGGGGAAACATGGATTCATTCATTCATTCGATCATATTTATTGGGTGGTTACTGTGTGCAAAGCACTGTACTAAGTGCTTGGGAGAGATTCATTAATTCAATAGTATTTATTGAGCGCTTACTATGTGCAGAGCACTGTACTAAGCGCTTGGAATGAACAAGTCGGCAACAGACAGAGACAGTCCCTGCCGTTTGATGGGCTTACAGTCTAATCGGGGGAGATGGCCAAGAACAATGGCAATAAATAGAGTCAAGGGGAAGAACATCTCCTAAAAACAATGGCAACTAAATAGAATCAAGGCGATGTACAATTCATTAACAAAATAAATAGGGTAATGGAAATATAAACAGTTGAGCAAACGAGTACAGTGCTGTGGGGATGGGAAGGGAGAGGTGGAGGAGCAGAGGGAAAAGGGGAAAAAGAGGGTTTAGCTGGGAGAGGAAAAGGGGGGGTGGCAGAGGGAGTAGAGGGAGAAGAGGAGCTCAGTCTGGGAAGGCCTCTTGGAGGAGGTGAGTTTTAAGTAAGGTTTTGAAGAGGGGAAGAGAATCAGTTTGGTGGAGATGAGGAGGGAGGGCGTTCCAGGACCACGGGAGGAGGTGGCCCAGGGGTCGACGGCGGGATAGGCGAGACAGAGGGACGGTGAGGAGGTGGGAAAAGGAGGAGCGGAGCGTGCGGGGTGGGTGGTAGAAAGAGAGAAGGGAGGAGAGGTAGGAAGGGGCAAGGTGATGGAGAGCCCTGAAGCCTAGAGTGAGGAGTTTTTGTTTGGAGAGGAGGTTGAAGGGCAACCACTGGAGGTGTTTAAGAAGAGGAATGACATGCCCAGAGCTTTTCTGCAGGAAGATGAGCCAGGCAGCAGAGTGAAGAAGAGACTGGAGCGGGGCGAGAGAGGAGGAAGGGAGATCAGAGAGAAGGCTGACACAGTAGTCTAGCCAGGATATAACAAGAGCCTGTAGCAGTAAGGTAGCCGTTTGGGTGGAGAGGAAAGGGCGGATCTTGGCGATATTGTAAAGGTGAAACTGGCAGGTCTTGGTAACGGATAGGATGTGTGGGGTGAACGAGAGAGACGAGTCAAAGATGACACCGAGATTGCGGGCCTGAGAGACGGGGAAGGATGGTCGTGCCATCCACGGTGATAGGGAAGTCTGGGAGAGGACCGGGCTTGGGAGGGAAGATGAGGAGCTCAGTCTTGCTCATGTTGAGTTTTAGGTGGCGGGCAGACATCCAGGTGGAGACATCCTGGAGGCAGGAGGAGATGCGAGCCTGAAGGGAGGGGGAGAGGACAGGGGCGGAGATGTAGATCTGCATGTCATCTGCGTAGAGATGGTAGTCAAAGCCGTGAGAGCGAATGAGTTCACCGAGGGAGTGAGTGTAAATGGAGAACAGAAGAGGGCCAAGAACTGACCCTTGAGGAACTCCAACAGTTAAAGGATGGGAAGGGGAGGAGGTGCCTGCGAAGGAGACCGAGAATAACCGGCCAGAGAGGTAAGAGGAGAACCAGGAGAGGACGGAGTTCGTGAAGCCAAGGTGAGATAAGGTATGGAGGAGGAGGGGATGGTGGACAGTGTCAAAGGCAGCAGAGAGGTCAAGGAGGATCAGAATGGAGTAGGAGCCATTGGATTTGGCAAGAAGGAGGTCATGGGTGACCTTAGAGAGAGCAGTCTCGGTAGAGTGGAGGGGACGGAAGCCAGATTGGAGGGGGTCTAGGAGAGAATGGGAGTTAAGGAATTCTAGGCATCGATTGTAGACGACTCGTTCTAAGATTTTGGAAAGGAAGGGTAGTAGGGAGATAGGACGATAACTGGAGGGGGAAGTGAGGTCAAGAGCGGGTTTTTTTAGGATGGGGGAGACGTGGGCATGTTTGAAGGCAGAGGGGAAGGAGCCCTTGGAGATTGAGTGGTTAAAAATAGAAGTTAAGGAAGGGAGGAGGGCAGGGGCGGTGGTTTTAAGAAGGTGAGAGGGAATGGGGTCCGAGGTGCAGGTGGAGGGGGTGGCACTTGCGAGGAGGGAGGAGATCTCCTCTGAGGATACTGCAGGGAAGGATGGGAAAGTAGGGGAGGGGGTTGTTGGGGGGGAGGGGAGAGGCGGAGGGGTGACTTTGGGGAGCTCAGACCTGATCATGTTGATTTTCGTGAGGAAATAGGTGGCCAGATCATTAGGGGTGAGAGATGGGGGAGGGGGAGGAACAGGGGGCCTAAGGAGAGAGTTAAAGGTCCGGAACAATCGGCGGGGGTGACGGGCATGGGTGTCGATGAGGGAGGAGAAGAAGCTTTGCCTGGCGGAGGAGAGGGCACAGTTAAGGCAGGAAAGGATAAATTTGAAGTGTGTGAGGTCGGCTTGGTGCTTGGACTTTCGCCAGCAGCGCTCAGCAGCTCGAGCATAGGAGCGTAAGAGGCGGACAGAAGAGGTGATCCAGGGCTGTGGGTTAGTGGAGCGAGAGCGGCGGAGGGAAAGGGGGACGAGAGAGTCGAGATGAGTAGAGAGGGTGGAGTTGAGAGCGGAGACCTGATCGTCGAGAGTGGGAAGAGAGGACAGGGCGGCAAGGTGAGGAGAGATGCTATTGGAAGACAGATGGGATCGAGAGAGCGGAGGTCTCTGTGGGGCAGTAACGAAGATTTGCCGGGGGAGGGAATGTGAGAGATGAAGCAGGTGAGAAGGTTATGGTCAGAGAGAGGGATTTCAGAGTTGGTGAGGGAGGAGATAGTGCAGCGGTAGGAGATGACGAGATCGAGGGTGTGACCGAGTCGGTGAGTGGGCGCGGTATGGTGGAGGAGGAGGTCGGCAGAGTCGAGGAGGGATAGCAGGCGGGCGGCAGAGGAGTCGTCGGGTACATCCGTATGGATGTTGAAGTCTCCAAGGATCAGAGTGGGCAGAGAGAAGGAGAGAAGGAAGGTGAGAAAGGGGTCAAGGTGGTTGAAGAAGTCGGAGGTGGGACCGGGAGGGCGGTAGATGACGGCGACAAGTAACTGGAGTGGGTGGTAGAGGCGAATGATATGGGCTTGGAAGGAGGGGAAGGAGAGGGAGGGGGGAGGAGGGATAGTGCGGAAGCGGCATCGGGGCGAGAGGAGGAAGCCGACGCCTCCTCCCTTACCGGTGAGTCTGGGGGAGTGGGAGAAGGAGAGGCCTCCGCTGGAGAGAGCGGCGGCGGAGACCGTGTCTTCGGGAGAGAGCCACGTTTCCGAAAGGGCGAGGAGGAGGAGAGAGCGGGAGAGGAAAAGGTCATGGATGAAAGGTAGCTTGCCTGTAATAGAGCGGGGGTTCCAGAGGCCACACTTGAAAGTAGCTGTGGGTGCAAGGGGAGGAGGGGGGGAAGGGCGGGGGGAGGGGAGGGTTTGGATGGGAAGGAGGTGGCGGGGCTCTGGACGAGGAGAGGGGGATGAGGGGTGGCGGTGGGACAAGAGGACTGGGATGGGGCATGGGTGGGGAAGAGAGAAGGGGGGAGGGGGTGAAGAGGGGGTTTGGTGGGGGGAAGAGTAGGGGGAGGGGGAAGAGGGGTAGCGCTGGTAAAGTGGGGTTCTAGGGCGGGAGAGGGAGGGGGGGAGGAGACAGAGGAGAGAGCGGGAAAGAGCTGAGCGAGAGAGGGGAAGGGGAAGGGGAAGATAGGAAGAGGGGGGAGGGGGGGAGGAGGGACATGGCGAGGCCAGAGAGGTGGGTGGCAGCACTGACAACAATAAACAATAATAAACGAAATCGGTAATATAGCAACATGATACAATATGATACAATACAGTGGTGCTAATATAGCAACATGATACAGTATGATACAATATAGTAGTGTTAATAAGCGGCGATGACCAGGGTCGGGGGTCAACCCGACCCGATCAGACTCCAAGTCAAGCGGCCAGCGGCCGAGAGAGTCCCAGAGCTCATGACCAAATAACCCTGTGGCGGCGAGGGGGCCCTGAGGTTGTCCGGGGTGGGTGGCGGCCGTAGGCGGCGGCTAAGGCAAGATAACATGGTGAGAACAAGGACGTCGTCGCCCGGGGCGGGGGCGGGGGAGATGAATCACCTCAAGGGGGAAGAGGGAGTGAGGCCTTCCCAAAATGGCCGCTTCAGAGATGGCGAGATGGTGGAAAGGGAGGGAAGAAGGGAGAAGCAAATGCTTTAAGTGTGAAAGGAGGGGGTCAGAGATGCAGAGGGAGGGTATGGATTTTGGGAAGAGGGAAGAAATCTCAAGAGAAATGCTGGGAAAGATGGGAGAGTTGAAAAAAGGGTAGGCAGAGGGAGAGACTAGAGAGGAGCAGGAAAGATTTAGGGACACCATGTTTCAAGCACCGAAAATTTGAGTGACTTGCTTGCTCACACAGCAGGTACATCGCAGAGCCTGGATTAGAACCCAGACCCTCTGATCCCCAAGTCTTTGGTCTTTCCACTATGCCACACTTCTTCTCAAAGGCCATGCTGCTTCTCACCACTGCTATTCTACAATGATTAAAATTTGTTTCCGACATAATCTTCCTAAATAACAGATACCTAGAATTTTAGTGGGAGAGACATGAAAGTCTGACATTTCTTATGCACATTCCAAAACCACTAGACTTCTACATTTCTGTCTTGGACACAAATAAAAACTTCTCTTTCCTGGACAATCAAGACCTTATGGGATAAAATCAGCATGTTATAATTACTGAATCTTTTTTCCTAGAAAATATTGTTTCCATTAAGCTGGCATATTATGCTATTTTCATTCTGATAGCAATTATATTCTCATCATTGATGATCAAATTCATCATTTCAAAGCTGCTGCATCATATTTTTAAATGATGTATTATCATATTATATTCAGTGAGCAGAGCCCTGTCCTAAACGCTTGGTAGCATACAATACAATAAATTTGATAGATATGATCCCCTCCCTCAAGGATCTCACAATGCAACAGGAACAGCAGACACTGAAATAAACTACTGTTAGGGGAAACAGCAGAGTATAAGGATATATTCTTAAATTCTGTGAAGAGAGAGTAGGTTGAGTATCAAAGTGCTTAGACGGTACACATCAAAATGCACAGACAAGGCAGGAGAGGAAATATTGTGGGAATTAAGAGGTTGATCAGGCAAGGCTTCTTGGAGTAGATAAAAGTTTAGGAGGGTTTTGAAGATGAGGAAAGTGGTGGTCTACCAGCTTTAGAAGGGAATTCCAGAGCAAAGGGAATAAGTAAGCAAGGGGTCAGTAGTAAGGAAGATGAGACTGAGGCATAGTAAGTAAGTTGGTGTTAGAACAATTAAGCACTTGGTCTGAGTTGTACTGAGAGACTAGTGAGTTTATTTGGGCAGGGGGTGGGGGTTAGGTGGATAGAAGCAGTATGGCCTAGTGGAAAGAACATGGGACTGGGAGTCAGAGGACCTGATTTCTAATCCCAGCTCTGTCTCTTCTCTATGGTGTGACCCTGGGTAAGTCACATAACTTTTCTGTGCCTCACTTATCTCATCTGTATAATAGGAATTAAGACTGTAAGCCCTACATGGGACAAGCACTGTGTCCTACCTGATTATCTTGTATTTACCCCAGAACTTAATACAGTGTCTGGTAAGCATTTACCAAATATCATTCAAGAGAGAGACAGAGCTGATTAACTATCATAAAACCAGTGATAAAGAGTTTATTTTTGATGCCAAGCCAGATAGACAATAATTGGAAATTTTTTGGAGATAAATGATACAAACTGATTTTTTTTTTTTTTTTTTTTTTTAGAAAAATGATCTAGGCAGCAGAACAAAGAGTTGGAGAATGAACTGGACTGGGGAAGCCTTGGGGAAAGAAAATCAATTAGGAGACTGATGCAGTAGAAGAGACAGTTATGGTAAATGCTTGGATCAGCATGGTAGTGGTTTGGATGTTGAAGAGGAAGGAGATTCTAGAAGATGTTGTGAAGGTAGAACCAAAGGATTTGGTGACATACCAAACATGCAGAATGAATAAGAGTTGAGTCAAGGATATTGCCAAAGTAGTGAACTTCCGAGATGGGAAAGACAGAGATGTTTTCTCCTGCAGTGGGAAAATCTGGGAAGGAGAGGCTTTGGATGGAAACTTGAGTTCTTTTTGGACACCTTAAATTCGTAGTGTTGGCAGAATATCCAGTAGAGTTGCCCTGAAGGCAGAAGAGCAAATGTAAAACTCTAAAGAGAGAGATCAGAAACAAAGAGATTGATTTGGGAGGTATACATTTAGAGATGGTATTGATACTGTGGGAGTAAATGAGTTTGTCAAGGGAGAATTAAAGGGAACCTAAAACTGAGTCTTTAGGGATTCCCATGGTTAGTAGATGGGAGGCAAAGGAGGAGATAGCAAACAACAATGAGAAGGAATGGCAAGAGAGGAGAGAGACAGGAGAACTTAAAGAACTTTGACTGTGAGTCTCATGTGGGACAGGGACTGTGTCTAATTAATTTGTACCAACTAGTGCTTAGAACAGTGTCTGACACAGTAAATGCTAAAAAAAAAAACACATAAAAATAAAATAAAAGAGAAAGAGTAGAGGACAGTATCAGTAAAGATAAGGTTAGATAGTATTTCCAGGGGTCAAGAAGAAAATCGTAAAGAGTAGGTAGTGACACTATTTGTAAATAACTCACTCTAGGAATTTAGAAAGCAAGGGTAGGAAGGGTATGGGATAAAAACTGCAGGGTGTAATGAAAGTAAAGGGAGAGTTTTTTCAAGGAGTGAAATACATGGACATGTATGAAATCAGTGAGGAAGTAGCCACTGGGGAGTGAGTGGTTGAAGATGGTGGTCAGGGAGGGAATAAGAGAGGAGCGGAGTGCTTTAAGTATGAAGAGATGTGTTTGAAGGCTCCAGTGGAGGGCGTAGATTTTTTAAAAAAGCAGGCGATCTCTTGTGGTGGGAATGATGGATGGAATCAAAGAGGTTAAGGGATAAGTGGGGACTGGAGAGGTGCATGGAAGATTTGTGGAAAATTTATCTCAGGTTTTCAATTTTATGAATGAAATAGTTGGCAAGGTCATTAGAGGCAAGAGATGAGGGAGGCAGAGAAACAGGGGATTTGAGGAGGCAGTTAAAAGTTTTAAACAACTGGGAGGGGCCTATGACTAGGCAGCCAGTCAAGCTGTTAGACCTTTGAGAATGTGAATTATTGTGGTTTGAGATATATGCCATGTATGGATAAAATCATTTTTGCAGCATGCTGATCCAAAGCCCTTGACAAGCAGTTATCACCCACATTGTGTCCTAGAAAGTCATCCATAGTTATTTTAGGGAGAAAGAAATACTGTTTTCACTTCTTTCATGTTGACCTCAGGAGTGATGGTGAAATCAGACAGATGTTTTATGAGGAAAAATTTCAGGATAGATCCCCAGTCCATCAGACATTCTGGTATTCCAAATGATCTGTACTTTTCTGGTGAGATTATTCTCTCCTAGGCCTCCGAAAATATATAGTGAAAAGAATGCAAGACTGAATGCCAGATGATCTGAGTTTTAATAGCAGCTCCAACAGCTACCTAAATGACTATGGAGAAGTCACCTAATTTCTCTGTACTTTAAAGGATTAAATAGCTAGCTGACTTCTCTCTCTCCACAGACTGTAAACCCCATGTGGGACAAGGACTGCCCCACAGAGTAGATCCAATTGACGTGTTTCTGTTCCAGTTTTTAGTAAAGTGTTTTGCACACAGTAAGTACTTAGGACATAGTACAATCATTCATTGTTACCATACTACAGTTAATAGGGTTTATAGGGATCCTCTGTGACTTGCTCTGTTCCTTCACTAAATTGTTTCAAAAAAATAACACCATTATCTCCAGCCCTCTGAGAAAGATTTCCACAGCTTGGTGAGTTCCAGGTCTGGTCCTGCTCTTTCCATAGCCATTCCTAAACCCACTGGAAGGTATACAATAGACTCCCAAGCATCAGGATCAGCAGTTTAGTCAAAACTCATGAAATGTTTAGAAATCCTAAAAAGTGTAGCCTAGTAGATAGAGCACAGGCCTGGAGTCAGAAGAACCTGGAGTCTAATCCAGGGTCTGCCACCTGTCTGCTGTGTGACCTTGGACAAGTCACTTAACTTCTTTCTGCCTCAGTTACCTCATCTGTGAAATAGGGATTAAGACCGTGAATCTTACTGGACCATGGACTGTGTCCAACCCGATGTACTTGTATCTACCCAGAGTTTAGTACAACACAAAGTACATAACAAATACCATTTAAAAAAAAATCCTCATGACCTCTTAGAGTTGAATGTGCCACTCAGATTGCAGAATGGTATGCAGGTCAGTCAGGTGCAAATTGAAAGTCTACCGAAGATTCTGTCACACTACCATTAGCTATACTTCGTGTCATGTTCAGTAGCATGCAAGAAACTGTTATCAAGTTGATTTCTGTAATGATTTGTAATTTAGCCTATTAAACTCTCAATCTGTGACCATATTTTCTGGAGCACAAAGTAGAGTGAAAGGGTTTCCAGGAGGTGGATCTTAAGTGTAGAAAAGTCCTATGATGCGGGTTTAAGAAAGCAAAAGGGTAGGGAAAAGGCGGGGAGAGAGGGAGTGAGAGAGAGAAAAACAACTGAGAGAGAAATAAAGAGGAAAAAAATTTAGAGAATGGTGATAAAGTTATGGAGGAAAGAACCAGAGGGAGAAAAAAAGAAACTGTGTTGGTGAAAAAGAGAAAAAAACAAAGAAAATGAGAAAGAAAGAGAGGGGCCAGAAAGAGACATAAACTCAATCACCTGACTATATACACAATAAAAGTTCTTATCAAAATAAGCTTTCTCTCAGCTCCTTGCCCTTGCTCTAGTACTGCTTCTGCTCTGGAAGGATGGAAAAGTGCTCTATGCAGAAGTCCACAGGGTAGAAGCAGACAATACCTGCACTAAGAGTTGGAGCAGGGCTAGGAACACAGCTCCCTTTACCATAGGAAAACACTGTGAAAATAGATGGGATTATTGCCTCTTTCCTTTCTACCAGTTGCTAATGCTACCTAGGTTGTGTCAGTGACAACACGAGTTGGAAAACAGTTGTAGAGCAGCTTTATCTACTTCTACCCTGATGCACCAAGTTTTTGATAGCTAATTTCTCGTTCTGGAAGTGTATTTGCTGCAAATCCAGGATGCCTCGTGGAGGATGAGTCAGAAAACCAGAGAAGTCAATTTAAACCACATGGAAAATAGTGATGGACAAAAAAGAAAACAAACAAACCAAAAACAGTAGTGAAGGCTGAGCTTGGATTTATTTTTTTTAATGGTATTTGTTGAACACTTTGTGCCAGGTTCTGTACTAAGTGCACATACAAGCTAATGAGGTTGTACACAGTCCATGTGCCACATGAACTTAGAATCTTAATTTCCATTTTACAGATAAGGTACCTGAGGCACAGAGAAGTTAAGTGATTTGCCTAAGGTAACATGGCAAACAAGTGGCAGAGCTGAGAATAGAAACCATGTCCTTCTGACTCCCAGGCCTGTATTTTATGCGTTAGGCCACACTTGCTTACCAGATCTCATGTTGGAAACAGAGCACCCTGCCATAGCTACCACTGCCCTAGCCAAGGGGTTTGACCAGTCTTAATTTGAGGACACTCTGGATACTCTTTGGCTTTCAGGGAGTTATGTCTAGTCTTCATAACCTCTAAGTGAAAGCATTTCCTAGAATAGTCTGGCACACCAATTGTCATTGTTAAACTCTTCTAAAAATGAATGGACAGAAATCAGTCACACACTCCACATTAAATGTCTCCTTGGTATCAGCACTCAACATGCTCTACTTATCTAATTCTTGAAGAAGAAACTTCATTCTGGATTTCATCTGGCCAATCTTCAACAGCAACTGTAAGCCCGTTGTGCGTAGGAAATGTGTCTGTTTATTGTTGTATTGCACTCTGCAAGAGTTTAGTACAATGTTCTTCACATAGTAAGCACTCAAATAAATAATAATCTTTCAGAGAAGATGCTTCCATTTAATGACTTCCACAGCATCAAAGTGCATTCTAGAAGGCTTAATGACTAATTTCTTCCAATGTTTCAGACTCCCTGGAAAAAAATAAGGGCTTTCTTTATGCCATTTACTTTCCTAAATATTGTTAGGAACTAACTGCCATGGAGGTCCCATTGGTCCAATCTTTCATCTCCAGGTCATCGTTCAGTAACTTAGAGGCACGTATGATAGGCTGACCCAGAGAGACTGTTGGTATAGCGAAGTAAAATGGTTCCATTAACAAGGGGCCAAGAAGTCTATAAAATAAGGGTAACAATACAGGGGAATAGAAATCAAGTAATAATAATACATTCAATTTGAATAATACTTTAAATTTTCCAATTTGATTCAGTACAGTTGAATAACATCTAAAATGGATTCATACGCATATCTTGTAAGAATTGCTGTATTTATTTTTTTGACTCACCAAATTTATTTTTGTTTCTAAAACTGAATGCAAATTGACCTTGAATAAAATTCAACCACTTGATTCTCATGTTTAAAGAATAAAGGTATGTTCTGAATACATTAAAGTCTCAATTTCATTTTTATTGCATAATCTTCTACGAGAGTTCTTTCAGCCTCAAACTTCACTTCTGTCTTTGTACTTGAAAGATTTTGATGGTAGAAAAAAGTTGCTAAATTTCCCTCTACCCCATTATAGCCTAGAGCCCTTCTTGATTCACCGACCCTGGAAACTGCTGGAGTTCCCAGCTCTTGGTCAGCATTAAACAATGTGCAGTTGGCATGGTTTAAAATTATATTAGCCTAAGGTCCTATATTACTGTATTTCATATTTGCATAATGGTTTCCTGTATATTATCATTAGTATCCTTTTCTCCTATTTGCCTGCTTCTCCCAAGTTCTCTATTTCCATCATCCTTTCCTCAAGGGCTTTCCCCATTGCTACAAACTTAGTTATACATTCAAGAATGCTTTCTGGCATTTTCTCCCTTTCTTGATGGTAGCAGAAGCTTTTGGCAGTAATGGTATCTTCATTAATCCAGTTTTCTGAGTAGGAGACAGGACTTGGCCAGAATGCGTTTGATTAGGCTACACTGTTATGAAGGGGAAGAGAGGGTATAACCTTTTCCTTTGCCCTTTTCCTCCTTCTTTTCTCTTGTTTGTTAATCCAACAGAAGGGAAGGATGGTGCTAACCTTTGTTATATTTAGAGGCATTGATTTCCTCTATTAATCATTCATTTAACTATAGCCCTTAGTGTATGGCAATAAAGATTTGGGAGAACTTATGCCTTCAGATAAAATGTCTTTGATTTATATTTTGTACAATACCCAGTTAGAGTAAAATGCCTTGTTTATTACAATCAATAGTCTCTAGTGTGCATTAAGCTCCCCTGTTTGCTAAATAAAACTATTATTTCTACTTGTGCTAGGCTTTTTCTTCTGAGGAATTCAGAACACCTTAAAAGCATTAGGTCAGATCCTTCCAATAACAAGAGAGTAGAACATTCCATCTTTTATAAACTACTGGGATTCATTTAGCAGGCTGAAGGAAGTCATTTATTTAATGAGTCCTAATGGTTTAAATGCACTTTACAAAGGAAAAGTAATTAGTCCCTTCTTTACTGGTAGCTATGCCCAGCCCAGTGCAGACAATAGTGACTATCAACTACTGACTCATACTCAGTGAAGACTGACAACTAGGTGAGAACAAGAATTAGAGACAACTTAAGTTTATATTCACTGATGGATCCAATTTTAGGTTGGTTTGTGAGCCATGGGGAAGTTAAAATAGTGAACCCATAGAATCAAAATTTCTCTTTTCTGTAAAGCTCATGCAACTCTAGTTTTTTCCTCACTCTCCCTGACACATCTAGAACTTCTTATAGATTCATCTGGGGGCTTTGATCCAAAATCAGGGCTAAACAATACTGGAGAGATCCACAGAAGGAGAAAAAGCTTTGTTAAATATGTCACTGTGATCTATCATTTTAACAAAATCGTAAACAGATAAGAAATCATTTTAATCTAGCCTAGCAGGGGAAGCATCCTCCCTTGTTACAAAACATAATTGGAAAGTAGGGAAAACAAAAATATATTCTTTTTTTTTGGAAAAGCACAGTGGGGAAATCTTAGTATTTAGGTCAATTAATAGGACTTTCTCTTAATGTCTGCTCTCAATACCCTAGCACAGCAACTAGCACAGATAGGATCAAATCTTGGAACCCATTAATCTACATAATGGTTAAAGTACTCCCAGTAAATAAATTGAAGAGTTTTTGAGCGGGCTACAGAATCAAATGTTAGTAAATCATATTTATTGAGCACTTGCTGTGTGTGTAGAGCACTGCAACTAAGCATTTGGAAGAGTACAATGTAACAATGTTACCGATTTGTACATTCCAACTGCTTAGTACAGTGTGCTCTGCACATAGTAAGCGCTCAATAAATACTATTGAATGAATATAACAGACACATCCCCTGCCCACATCAAGCTTACAGTCTAGAGGGAGAGACAAACATTAATATAAATAAATAAATTACAGATATGTATATACGTGCTGTGGGGCTGGGAGGGGAAGATGAATGAGGTGAACTAGTCAGGGAAATGCAGAAGGGACAGAGAAAAGAGGAAATGAGGGTTTAGTCAGGGAAGGCATCTTAGAGATGTGGCTTCAATAAGGCTTTGAAGTGGGAGAGAGTAATTGATGGACTTGAGAAGGGAGGGTGTGTAGCAATTGACTAAGTGACAGAATGAGTTAATACAAAATTGAAGGAAGGATTAGTAATGAATATGGAAAACTGATTTAAATGTCCTTTTAAGTAACTCTAAATAATCCTTTTAAACTAAAGTAGAGAAATGGAAAGCCCAGAAAATCCCAAAAGGGTATCAGATCCAGGGTAAATCAAGTATTATTTTAGTCAAAAAAGAGAGTAAGAACAATAAATGTCAAATATGACAATAAAACACTTTCCAACTCTATCAAGCTAGGAAATCAGATACAGAATTAATGAGGCCACTGATATAAAGGGCCAATCAAGGATGAAAAGGAATTAGACAAGAGATTTAATGAATTCTTCAGTTAGGTCTTTACTAATGAAGTTGCTGGAGAGAAATTACCAACTTAAATTATTACTTTTTTTAAACACAGTCACGGCAGAGGGACTGGATCTAGCTGTGGAATACCTGTTATATTTTAGAAGGGAAGTTGCTGAATCAGAAGCAAGAGTGTGTACCAAATATCACTGTCCAAGAGGTCTGGAAGATCACCAATGTGATGGTGTTTGTTAAGCGCTTACTTTGTGCAGAGCACTGTTCTAAGCACTGGGGTACATACAAGGTAATCAGGTTGTCCCACGTGAGGCTCACAGTTAATCCCCATTTTCCAGATGAGATAACTGAGGCACAGAGAAGTTAAGTGACTTGCCCACAGTCACACAGCTGACAAATGGCAGAGTCAGGAGTCAAACCCATGACCTCTGACTCCGAAGCCCAGGCTCTTTCCACTGAGCCACACTGCTTCCCTGATCTGATCTGAAAGAAATGTTCCAGAGGTGATCTTGGAGGTAAAGACTAGTAAGTCTTCCTTGTACACTTGCATCCTGGTGGGAATCTTTTCTCTATGGTATTTATGGTATGGTATCTTCTATAGGATAATTTTTTAATGGTAGTTGTTAAGCACTTTCTCTGTGACAGGCACTGTATTACATGCTAGGTAGATACAAGATAATCAGGTTGGACATAGTTCATGACCCACTTGAGACTCAGAGTTTTAATCGTTATTTTACAAATTAGGTAATTGAGGGACAGAGAAGCTAAGTGACTTGCCCAAAGTCACACAACAGAGAAGTAGCAGAAATGGAACTAAAACCTAAGTTCTCTTACTCTCAAGCCTCTGCTCTTTCCACTAGGTCACACTGCTTCTCAGTAATAACAGTAATGATGGTATTTGTTAAGTGATTACTATGTGCCAAGCACTGTTCTAAGTGCTGGGTTAGATACAAAGTAATCAGGTTTTCCCACATGGGGCTCACAATCTTAATCTCCACTTTTACAGATGAGATAACTGAGGCATAGAGAAGTTAAGTGGTTTACCCAAGGCTACACAGCAGCCGAGTGGCAGAGCCAGGATTAAAACCAACACCCGTGCTCTTTCCACCATACTTCTGTTTGAACAAACACACACAAATACCAACACACATGCACACATACACACTTATGTAAGTTAAAATGAATGAATTAGAATTTGAACTCAACTTCTTATGAAAAATACAATCTTTTCCAAATTTGAAGAAAAGTATGCATAATTGACATACTGACACACTTAGAAGGAGTCTGAAGCACGTGGCTAGGGAGCATTCATTGCACATGATATATTTTGATTTTTTCACATGACTTTAGAGAGGGTTACACTGCAAAGATTAATAAATATACTGAGTGATGAAGGAATTGTAATGATTTTGTTAGAGATAGAAATAGCTTAAAGATAATAAATATAGGGTTCGAAGAGACCAGTATTTTCCTAAGCTCCCCTCCTGAAACCAGGGTTAGGATGTTCTGTACTTAACATTTTCAAAAATGATCTGGATAGGGAAATCTTCAAGTTAAGCTCTTTTGGTTGATAAAAGTCATACTAATGGGGATGCATTGAAGGAAGATCTCATAAATCTCCATGAGTAGGAAGAAAAGTGGCAGATGAGCTCCAGTATAGAAAAGTGCATGGTATTGCACCTGGGGAAATATAATCCAAACTGTAACTACATGATGATGGCCTCTGAGCTATCAATCACTACTCAGAAAAGAAATCTCATTGTAATTGTTGACTGTTCCCTCAAATAACTGGCCCAACGTATGATGGCATCTCAGAAGACCAATAAAATGTCAGACATCATCAGGAAATGTTTCAAAACAAAATACAAAGCCCCATATTAGGAAGGAAACAAAAAAGCTAGAAGAGGGAAATCGAATGATCAGAGGATAGAGAGGATTCTATTTTAGATGGCCAAAAAGATTAGGAGCTGCTCTATAGAAAGATAAAGGCTGAGAAGAGACTTTATTACACTTTTCCATTGATTGCAAGCTCCTCATGGGAAGAAACCGTGCCTTTTATATCTACTGTATATTCCCAAGGATCTAATACAGTTCTCTGTACATGGAAGTGCTCACCATAGCTCTTGATCAGAATGATTTTATCACTAAAAATCATGACAGCTGTGTACAAAATGATCATGAAAGTTTTCACCAAATAGCAAGTAATGTTTGGTATAGACAACAGCTACTGAAGTTCCAAATGAACCAAAAAAAATAAAAATACTTTTTTGAAGAGTAATAGTATATGAGGAAACAAACGCTTAGGCAGTATTACCAAAAAAAGTTATGTAGTATCAAGATTCAAGAGACATAATTATTCATACTCCATCTCTCATGTACTATGGTTTATCATTTAAGCACTTAGGTATTGTACTCACAAATCCATCCCCACAGAATTTACCTGTAAAGTATTTTAATGTCTATCTCCCTATTAGACTGTAGTTTCATTTGAGGACAGGGACTGTGGCTACCAATTCTAATATATTTTACCATGTGCTCACTATTCATTCATTCAATAGTATTTATTGAGCGCTTACTATGTGCAGAGCACTGTACTAAGCGCTTGGGATGAACAGGTTGGCAACAGATAGAGACAGTCCCTGCCGTTTGACAGGCTTACAGTCTAATCGGGGGAGATGGACAGACAAGAACAATGGCAATAAATAGAGTCGAGGGGAAGAACATCTCGTAAAAAACAATGGCAACTAAATAGAATCAAGGCGATGTACAATTCATTAACAAAATAAATAGGGTAATGGAAATGTATACAGTTGAGCGGATGAGTACAGTGCTGTGGGGATGGGAAGGGAGAGGTGGAGGAGCAGAGGGAAAGGGGGAAAAGAGGGTTTAGCTGCGGAGAGGTAAAGGGGGGGTGGCAGAGGGAGTAGAGGGAGAAGGGAGCTCAGTCCGGGAAGGCCTCTTGGAGAAGGTGAGTTTTAAGTAGGGTTTTGAAGAGGGGAAGAGAATCAGTTTGGCGGAGGTGAGGAGGGAGGGCGTTCCAGGACCGCGGGAGGACGTGGCCCGGGGGTCGACGGCGGGATAGGCAAGACCGAGGGACGGCGAGGAGGTGGGCGGCAGAGGAGCGGAGCGTGCGGGGTGGGCGGTAGAAAGAGAGAAGGGAGGAGAGGTAGGAAGGGGCAAGGTGATGAAGAGCCTCGAAGTCTAGAGTGAGGAGTTTTTGTTTGGAGCGGAGGTTGATAGGCAACCACTGGAGTTGTTTAAGAAGGGGAGTGACATGCCCAGATCGTTTCTGCAGGAAGATGAACCGGGCAGTGCTCTGCACAAAGTAAGCACTCAAACACACTTGATTTAATTTTTGATTGATTAAAAATGGCAGTTCTAGAAAGTTCAGGGAAGATTTAGATAATTTCATGGGATATAAATCCAAGATTGATTAATAGTCATATAGACAGGTTTGTTAGATGACACATATCTAAGAAAATGGATGTAAAAGAAGTGAACCACCATTGTCTACACAACTTCTCCACTGTGTAAATGGATCTACATCTCCGCCCCTGTCCTCTCCCCCTCCCTTCAGGCTCGCATCTCCTCCTGCCTCCAGGAGGTCTCCACCTGGATGTCTGCCAGCCATCTAAAACTCAACATGAGCAAGACTGAGCTCCTCATCTTCCCTCCCAAACCCGGTCCGCTCCCAGACTTCTCTATCACCGTTGATGGCACGACCATCCTTCCCGTCTCTCAGGCCCGCAATCTCGGTGTCATCCTTGACTCGTCCCTCTCGTTCACCCCACACATCCTATCCGTTACCAAGACCTGCCGGTTTCATCTCTACAATATAGCCAAGATCCGCCCTTTCCTCTCCACCCAAACGGCTACCTTACTGTTACGGGCTCTCGTTATATCCCGGCTAGACTACTGTGTCAGCCTTCTCTCTGACCTCCCTTCCTCCTCTCTCGCCCCGCTCCGGTCTATTCTTCACTCCGCTGCTCGGCTCATCTTCCTGCAGAAACGATCTGGGCATGTCACTCCCCTTCTTAAACAACTCCAAAGGTTGCCTATCAACCTCCGCTCCAAACAAAAACTCCTCACTCTAGACTTCAAGGCTCTACATCACCTTGCCCCTTCCTACCTCTCCTCCCTTCTCTCTTTCTACCACCCACCCCGCACGCTCCGCTCCTCTGCCGCCCACCTCCTCACCGTCCCTCAGTCTCGCCTATCCCACCGTCGACCCCTGGGTCACGTCCTCCCGCGGTCCTGGAACGCCCTCCCTCCTCACCTCCGCCAAACTGATTCTCTTTCCCTCTTCAAAACCCTACTTAAAACTCACCTCCTCCAAGAGGCCTTCCCAGACTGAGCTCCTCTTCTCCCTCTACTCCCTCTGCCACCCCCCCTTTACCTCTCCGCAGCTAAACCCTCATTTCCCCTTTTCCCTCTGCTCCTCCACCTCTCCCTTCCCATCCCCACAGCACTGTACTCGTCCGCTCAACTGTATATATTTTCGTTACCCTATTTATTTTGTTAATGAATTGTACATCGCCTTGATTCTATTTAGTTGCCATTGTTTTTACGAGATGTTCTTCCCCTTGACTCTGTTTATTGCCATTGTTCTTGTCTGTCCGTCTCCCCCGATTAGACTGTAAGCCCGTCAAACGGCAGGGACTGTCTCTATCTGTTGCCGACTTGTTCATCCCAAGTGCTTAGTACAGTGCTCTGCACATAGTAAGTGCTCAATAAATACTATTGAATGAATAAAGCAATGAACTACAGGCTTTAGGACTATACAATACATCTATCTCTTAGTGACACTCTTAGAAGCGGAATCCTTACCTGGAAGCACTATTGGCCTGACTTAGAATGGCTTTGTTTATGGCCTAAGCTTTGGTTATATCATAATTAAACTCATGTATCAACCTCTTCACTGATCTCCTTGCCTCCAGCTCCTTCCAAGAAAAGCTACCCAGATCATATTCTTGAAATGTTGCTTGGAAAACGTGTCACCTTTGCAAAACCTTGCAGGGGTTTCACATGTCTCTCTGTCAACCAAAATCTACCGTTGGCTTCAATTTCTCCGTCATCTCTTCCCGTCTTACATTAACTACACTGTTTATCACTTCATTTGTTCATTCATTCAGTCATATTTATTGAGCTCTTAATGGTGCAGAGCACTGTACTAAGTGCTTGGGAGAGTACTATACAAACACTAAACAGACTCACTCTCTGTCCGTAACAGGGAGAAGCAGTATGGCTCACTGGAAAGAGCCCAGGCCTGTGAGTCAGAGGTCATGGGTTTGAATCCCAGTTCAGCTGTTTGCCAGCTGTGTGACTTTGGACAAGTCACTTAACTTCTCTGTGCCTCAGTTACCTCATCTGTAAAATGGGGATTAAGAACTGTGAGCCCCACGTGGGCAACCTGTTCACCTTGTTTCCCCCAGCACTTAGAACAGTGCTTTGCACATAGTAAACACTTAACAAATACCACCATTATTATGATTATAATGAGCTTACAGTCTAGAGACTAGCTTGTTATTCCACAGCTAGCTTTCTTTTCATCCCAAGTATACCTTCTAACTGGACCTTGACCACATCTCTCCAGGTTCTAACCCCTTGCTTACACTGCCTTCACTCTGTTTGAAACATTCTTTCCCAAATCTGGTAGACCACGGAACTCCCCCCAACCCATTCAAACCCTCCTGAAATCCCACCTCTTCAACAAGCCTTCTATATTAGTTCCCGTACCCAAGTAATACAAATCCACCAAAAATTGTCAGCAATTTGTATGAATTTAATTAATTATACCCATTTCCTGTGAATATACAATACATGTATCTGTATATAGTATACACCAATTGGCACAATTGATTAACTAATTGTAATAACTGAATTAACAATTTAATTCATACAATTCACAGTCAGACCACCTTGGAACTAAATGTAATAAATGCAGTAATTAGTGGTTAGCATCTTAGGCTATCTTCCTGCCACCATCCATGGCAGAAAGGCATGTAAGGGAAGAGTTATATACCTCCAACGTAAGTACCCCACCAATATATTCAATTGTACATATTCAACTATGAATTCAATTGTTTTGATTACTCAGATTGCAAGCATTTTTATATCTGTGTACTCCATTAGTGTGCAAATTCTTTTGGACAAGTAACATTTCACATCTACATTTCATACTGTGCAAGTACTGGAACAGTGTATTTCACCCAATGAGCCCTCAATAAATAATTATAATATTTTATAACACAACATCAGTGCGAGGGAGAGGCCATATTAGTATTCCCTTTATACTGATTAGTAACCTGAGGCCCTGAGATGTTAGATGACTTGCTTAAGGTCATGCAACCCTGGGACTGGAACCTGGGTCATCTGAGTCCCAGCCTAAGGCATTTCTGCTATATCACACTGCTTCCATTACCATAACAGCAATATCATTATCAGATCTCCTTGCCTATTCACAAATTTGTAGCTTGATTCATTGACTGATGGGGTACTTGCATTGGAGGCATATATCTCTTCCCTCACCTGACTTTGTCATGAATGTGTATAGCTGGTGACAGGAAGATAGCCTAACCAACTGCACTGCATTTAGTTCCAAGTATGGTATGATTGTTTAAGTGCCTATTTCCTCTGCTAGATTGTAAGTACTTTGATGTAGGGGATTGTGTCTATTAATTTGTTAATAGATTTGTTAATAGATTCAAAGATATGAGGAATGTATGTCTCATTTTATTTAAATGTGGACAGTTCCCTTATTTTGACAATTATTATTTAAAGGGAACTCCACTCTACTTTGAACTTTAAGGATCCATGTGTATTTGAGTGATAACAAAAGAAAAAGCATGCTTAGGGCAAAATAAAATGACTCTTTTTACTATGGTATATCTAATTATTTTCCTCCTTTCCCCCAGTATATTAATTTGATACACGGTAAGTGCCACTGTGAGATAGGTTTTGCTAAAGGAATTAATTGTATTAATTGTTGCTCTGAACAGAGAAAACATTTAATACATACTTTTGCTTGACGGAAGTACTGCCTTCATTCAAACATATTTATTGAATACTTACTGTATACAGAGCACTGTACTAAGTGCTTGGGAGAGTACAACAATAAACAGATACATTCCCTACCCATTATGAGCTTACAGTCTAAAGGGAAGGAGACAGACATTAATATAAACAAATTACAAATATGTACTCATGTGCTATGGGGCTGGGAGTTGGGAAGGAGAACAAAAAGGGGGCAAGTCAGTCTGATGAAGAAGGGAGTGGGAGAAGAGGAGAGTGGGACTTTGGGAAGATGTCTTGGAAGAGATGTGCCCTCAATAAGGCTTTGATGGGAGGGGAGTAATTGTCTGTTGGATTTAAGGAGGGAGGACCTTAGAGCCCAAGGCAGGATATGTGCAAGGGGTTGTATGTTTTATCATACATGTCCTCCATAGAAGCAACTAAATTTTAGTGAAACATGATTCCACATAATTCTAAACATGCTTAACATAGTCCTTCTACACCCAAATCAGTTAATGAATAAAGTTCTGATATGTGAGATTTGGATTGTCCACAAGAATTCTTTTAGTAAAACCTTTCCCACAGTGTCACTTAGCATATTCCAAATTCATATACTTGGGGAAAGGAGGGAAAGAATTAGACACCTTTGTGAAGAGACATTTTACTTTGCCCTATACATGACTTCTCTTTTATCACTCAAATACACATGGATCCTGAAAGTTCAAAGTAGAGTGGAGTACCTTTTTAATATTAATTGTCAAAATAAGGGAACTTTCCACATTTAAATATGAAACATACATTCCTCAAATCTTCAAGTGATTGCTCTACCAAAAGCAAACTGGAGACATCTTTTTCCTTCTGTCGTCTGGTCTATATTTCATTATGCCAACCTTCACTTCACTGATATCACAGAGTTTTCTGTCAAATGCATTATTCATGACTTTTGGAAGCAGCTCTCCCTCTTTGCAATCTCCAAAATACTTGTCTGACTTCCTTCCTTCAAATTTATTGAGCTCTTACTGTGTGTCTGACATCCACTCTACCTCAGGAGAAGAGGCAAGATAAACAGATGTCTGGGCTATTTCGAGGTTGTTTTTTTTTTTTTTAAAAAAAGTCCAGACAGTATGTTGAAGAGTTGTTTGTCCAATACAGAGAAGTCTGTGTACCTACAGAGATTGGTACGGACAGTGCTGGGATGCAGCAATGACTTTTGTGCCTTCTAACTGGCAAGCTAGTTTCCTGATGAACAGTTTATTAGCCAGCCTGCCTTGACTATATGCAAAACTTTTATTATAGCTTATCTGGCTGTTCAAATATTCAAAGCTGATGTCTCTGCATCTGTAAAGCTTGGAAGAAAAGACAATCATGCTTGGTGCTTAGTTTTTGAGAAGATCCAGAAGGAGATTAGTGAGTAAGAAGTGCCCCAGATGTTTGACGCTAAGCTGCATCTCAAAATCATCCTCTGTCTTCATATATGGACACAGAAAAATCCCGACATTATTGATCAAGATATCCAGGAAGAACTCTTCCTGCAGCATCTTTCTCCATTCTTAACTATGAATAAAACAAGAAGATGCTTATCATCTTCAAACTCTGGTAGAAGGACTAATAAGTGGTGACATAGTTCAAGGCAGCGTAAGAAAGAGCAAGGAAGCAAAGAAGCTAAATTATTCCCAAACTGGGTAATTAGCTCCAGCATATTCTAGAATTGACTACAAAGGTTATTTTATAAAACCTCAAAGTTTTTCTTCAAGATTCAGACTATTATAAGTTATGGTAATACACATGAATCGTTCTCTGTGACAACACTATCAGGTGCTTCTACTTAAAACTATTAGTATTCTAAGGAACACCATTTCTGGTGGGAATAGCTTGATCTATGTGGCCACAGCTAATAAGCATGTAATGGGAAGGCTAATGTAGATCTGTGCTGAGGGCAGGAAGCTGTGATTCTGTAGCTTGTTAAAATTGTCGGGTGCACACAAAGACAATAACACCAAGAAAATGATGAGACAATTATTATGTGTTAAAAACCTCAGTTAATTACACAAATTATGCATATTAAGTGAAAGAAAATTAACCAGTCACTTCTTAGGTGTGATTTGCAGCAATTGGTGGCCTGATAAATGCAAAGAAACTAAGAATTAACACACTATTGATTATCCCAACACCTTACAAAAGAACTGGTAAAATATAGTCACATTTCCCTTTGCTTAGTTAAGAACACAGCAAGTTGCATAGATTTTTTTTTAATAGTAGTGGCTGTTTATTTTCAAGTGGGCAGTACAGCTGTTTTACAATAGCCTGAACATTTTCATAAGAAACTTGATACTGGAATAAACTTTATTTTAAACATGCTATTTGTTTAATAAAGGACTTTGATATGGTGGATAAGCAGGACAGACAAGAAATAGCCAGTAAAATTTCTAATGCTTATCTCATATGTACAAGCTCCTTGTGGGAAGGGTACATTTCTCTTTGTTGTACTTCCCTAAGTGTTTAGAATGGTGCACTGCAACCAATAGTTGTTCCATAAATATTCTTACATTACTAATGCTTCCTGCCATACAATCCTCAAGCCCCAACCTGTCAACAGCAATAGTTAGGCAAGAGACATATGGCATGTGGCTCAAAACCTGCCCACATTAGGTTTAGACCACTGACAGTCTCATCCATTCTCCACCGGTCCTAGAAGTACCTTCCCACTGGAGTACAGATTCGACACAGTAGGAACTCTGCAAATGTTTAAAACACTGGAAACTTGGCTGTCATATAATAATAATAATAATAATAGCATTTGTTAATTGCTACTATGTCCCAAACACTGTTCTAAGCGCTGGGGGGCAGTACAAGGTAATCAAATTGTCCACGTGGGGCTCTCAGTCTTAATCCCCATTTTACAGGTAAGGTAACAGGCACAGAGAAGTTAAGTGACTTGCCCAAAATCACACAGCACACAAGTGGCAGAGTCGGGATTATAAGCCACGACCCCACTGACTCCCTAGCCCATACTAACCACTTACTACTTATCCTCCTTGCAGACCTCTCAATCCAGTCCCTACTTCACTCTGCTGCCCAGATCATTTTTCTCAAAAAACATTCAGCCTAGGTTTCCCCACTCTTCAAGAACCTAGAGTGGTTGTCCATTCACCTCTGCAAACAGAAATTTTTCACCATTAGCTCTGAAGCACTCAATCACCTTGCTTCCTCCTACCTCACATCACAACTCTCCTACTACAACCCAGCTGACACACTATGTTCCTCTACTACTAACCTTCTTACTACCTTGACCTTATCTATCTCTCCTCTCATCCACATCCTACCTCTGGCCTGGAATGTCCTCCTTCCTCATATCCTTCAGAAAATTACTCTTACTCTGCTTCAAAGCTTTCTTGTAGGCTCATCTTCTCCAAGAGGTCTCCCTAACTAAGCCCTCCTTTTTCTTCAACTCCCTTCTGCATCATCCCGATTTGCTCCCTTTATTCATCCCCCATCCCAGACCCACACATATATACATATCTGTAATTTATTTATGCATATTAATGTCTTTCTCCCCCTCTAGAATGAAAGCTCATTATGGGCAGGGAATGTGTCTGTTATATTCTCCAAGGAGCTTGGTATAGTGCTCTACACACAGTAAGTGTGTAAATATGATCGACTGATTTAGTACAGTATTATTAATTATTTTTTTGAATTGCTTGTGTACTGTGTGCAAAGCACTGTACTAAGTGCTTGGGAGAGTACAGTAAAATATCCGACACAATCCCTGCCCACACCGAGCTCACATTCTACAGTACTACAGGCAATCAATAAGTGGTACAAATTGAGAGCTTACTGTGTGCAGAGCATTGTTCTAAGTGCTTGGAAGAGCACAATACAGCAGAGTTGTTTGATATGTTCCCTGCCCAGAAGGATCATAGTGTCTAGAAGTGGAGCTTATAGTCTAGAGTGCACAAGGAGGCACTCAAATCATGCTAGTAATAAGTGGCAAACATTTAAAGCATGAAGTTCAAGAAGAATATTCAAGCTAATTTACTTTAGAGAAGAAATGCATTCTAGAAGTATAAAGTAAGGCATGAATTAGAGAAGAGTAGCATAATCTAATAAGAAACTGAGGATCAGTGCAATAGTGAATGAATCACCAATAAAAGTCTTGTTGAAAAAAAAAGATGTAATGCTACACTTAATGCATTATGTGCATTCACACAATATATTTAGAGAAATGCGCATCCACATACCCATTTGCTAGGTTAACACATAAAGGGTGGACAAAGTTTCAGTTTTAAGTTTATGTTCTATTTCTACATCTCTTGGCTACTCTATTTATATACCTTATATTTATTTAGGGGTGTTGTCAGAAGGTGTCACTGGGAATGTTTTCTTTACAAAGTGTGTGGATGCCTTTTAATCATACTTTTTAGGATGTTCTCCCATCAGTGCATTTTTCTATGTGCTTATCTGTGAATGTGTGTGTGTGTCCAAGTGTTTCCCTGTGCACAGCTATGTTTCTGAGTGATTATGTCTATGATGTTTGCCTTTGTAAGTTTGTGCCTGATAATGTTCCTGAAATCAGATAACTATCTTTCAACTCAAGTAGTAAGTACTGTCCCAAAGAGATCTTATAAAAAGAGAGAAAAAAACAACTTTTTTCCCCATTTGATAGAAGCAGGTGTTTCTATGGACCAAAAAGAAGACAGTATTGCTTTCTTCTATTGAATTTGAAAACATTTTGAAGTAGAATTATTTTGAAGTTTTCAAAAAAACGCTCAGAGTTACATACAGCCTATTTACTGAGCTCTACTGAAGTTTTGGAAACATTTGAGAACTAGCCTTATGTAGTATGACAAGAGAACCTAATTTTCCTTGTCACAGTCAAGTTCAAGTCCTGAAAGGATGTGTGAGCCTTTGCTAAAGGTCTTTAAATGAACATGAAACTGCTTACACAATGTTAAAGGATGGTCTCAATTAATGAATAGTGTTTACTGAGGTTCTACTGCCTTCTGATGACTATAGTAAGTGTTTGAGAAAGTACTGTAGAATTGATACTGCCCCAAAAAATCAGTAGTTTTATAAGCCTGTGCAGAGAAATATACTAAGTTCTTGGGAGAGTTCAACAGTGTTAGTGGAAAGCCAACTGTTATATGTGCTCTCCCAAGTGCTCAGTACAGAGAACTTTGATTGATTGACTAACAAAATCCCTCTACTCATGAAAGTTACATGAAGCAGTGTGATTTAATGGAAAGAGCACAGGCCTGGGTCAGAGGACCTGGGGTTTAGTTCTCCTCCCACTTGCTTCTGCATTACCCTCACACATGGATTTGCCCCCTTCATTCACCCCTTTCTCAGCCTTACAGCACCGATGTACACAGCCATAGTTTATTTATAATAATGCCTGTTTCCCCTCAAGACTGAAACGTTTCTTGTGGACGTGGAATGTGTCTACAAAATCTATTATATTATATTCTACCAAAAACTTAGTATAGTGTGTTTCACACAGTAAGTGCTTAATAAATATAATTGATTGATTATGGCTCTGCCTCTTGTCTGCTGTGTGACCTTGGGAGAGTTCCTCAATTTTTCTAAACCTCAGTACCTTATCTGTAAAATAGGGATTAAGACTGGTAGTTTCATGTGGGACAGGGACCTACCCCTGTGCTTAGTACAGTGCCTGGCACATAGTAAACACTTAACTACCATAAAAGAAAGTTATTGTTTTGGTAGGAGAGAGATAAATTCTAGATAGGGAGAAGTAATGTAATTTAACAATAGGTAAGTAAGCACCACCAGGAAAGGATCTGCAAGGAGGAAAACTGAGTACCAACATGCTTATGTGATATGGGAGTGCTGAAGTGGCAGTAGGGGGATATGGGGAATAAAATGGAGGTGATGTGATTCTGAAGGATCTTGAAAAGGGGAAAACCATAATCTTCTATATGTGAAGGGAGAAAGTTTCAGATAGGACACATAATGAACAAGAGGTCAGTGGAGAGAGGGAAGAGAATGGAACACAGTAAGAATAACTGATCTGGAATGAAGTGGATGAGGAGTAAAGATAAGTAGGGCTGGAGAGCTGATTGAGTGCCAAAAGAATGGAGGGTCAGGAGGTAGTGCTTGATACAGAGAGGAATGACAACCATTAGAGTGTGTTGAGGAATGGGAGCATTTGCTCAAAGAAATGTTTAAAAAAGTGATAAGGTAGTAGAAGGGGAAAAGGTAGTGGAAAGTGGAGAGGCAGGAAAGTCTGAAAGGAAGATAATAGTCGACTTGAATGAAATATGTCAAGTGTTTGAAACCCCTTGGTGGCAATGCAGAGGAGAGGAAGGACTGGAGTCTACAGATACTGTGAAAAAAAATATTATGAAGAAACAATGAGCAGGATTTAGTGACTGACTATGGAGGTTAAAAGAGAGAGGAGAGTCAAGGATGATGCCAAGATTGTAGATTCAAGAGACAGGATGATGTCATATTTGATAATGGGAAAGATGGATTTGGGAAGAAAAATTAGTACACTTTTGGACTTAGCCTTTTGCACCTGCATTTCCAATTAACAAAATTAAATATAATTAAATGCTCACTAGGGGAAAGAATAGAGTGTAATGGGGGATGAGGGAATGTGAAGGAGGAGATTGGAAGGGTAAATTTGGGAAAGAATTGACTAGAAATGCAAGCCAGGAAGACAGAATATAAAATTTAAAGTCACAGTAGAGAAAAGTTCCACACAATGAGACACTGCAATGGAATGAGAAAGTACTACCACAGACATACCTGTCTGGCTGTAATTGTTCTTCCTGATTAAAGATACGTCTGAAAGAGGGGGAAGTAAATAATTTTATTTACATGTACACAATTCCAAGGTAGTGTTAAGCACATTTCCCTTTTCATCCACATTCAAATGCATGAAAAGAAGCTCATCTTGAGCAGAATCATCTTTGCAAACAAGAGACAGTAATAAACATTCCATCCCCAACACCCAAACACTCAGACACACAAACCTATGATAGTTGCCTCAGACTAAGTATTTGAGTTAATGTGCAGTAAGGTACAGGCCATGAAGAATCTCATTCCATTTAAGAATGAAGAAAAACTCCTTCTGCCTGAAAACTGACCTAGCTATAGCTCTTGACCTAACTACGACCAGGATATATTTTCGTTTTTTCCTGCTACAACCTGCTATCCCCCCATTAAATCGTAAACTTCTTGAAAGCAGAGAATATTTACCTTAGTATTGTTTTGTCAATCAAGTGCTTAATACTATACTTAGCACTCAACTACTCAAATCCATAGCTTGATTGATAGATCAATCACTCTCTTCTGGCAAATTCAGTCACTTGTCTGACCCTGTTAACTACCCATTCAAAATGAAGGATTCATTTTAGCAATAGCCAAGAGAGCTCACCACTGGTTCATTTGAATTGTTTGAGAGGAAATTTATACTTTTCAAATAACAAGGATTCTTACTATCATTGTAATTATTATTGGTATTATTATTATCTTTGTTAATTGTCTATTATATATCAAACACTATTCTAAGCTATTCTAAGCACTAGGGTAGATATAAAGTTATTCAGGTTGAACAGAGTCCCTGTCCCACAAGTGGCTCACAGTCTAAATAGGAGAGAGTAGTATTGAATCATTTTACAGTTGAGGAAATTGAGGCACAGAGAAGTTAATTGACTTGTCCAATGTCACATGACTTAAAAATGGTGGAGGATACCAATTTGAACCCAGATCTTATGACCCCCAGGCTCTGGATTTTGCATCTAGGCTCTGCTGCTTCGCTTAAGGATTAGCATTCAATAATTTTGAAACCTAGTACAAAAACCTGGCTTGAGTTGGGATTGATTGGTAGAGGAAGCAAGGTAAAAAAAAAAAATTAAAAATTCACCCTACAGCAACTGTTCCTGTTAAGTGCCCCCACTCAAGAACTGGAAGAAAGTTCTTTAATGAGGTTTACCCTCATATATGACCTATGGCTGTATATGCTTTATTCATCACTTCTATCCATGGGACATCTGATGATTATTCAACTCTACTAATGGAGGTCTTGCTGGCTTAACTGATGATCCCACATCCCAATTTAGCTGTAAATTGAACATTATTTTACACAGTGGCATGTAAAAGAACACTTTCCCAATTTGTATGAGCCACTAAATTGCACTTGGCCTCCACTGGAAGAGTCTGTCTTGGACAGGTTCCTCTCTCAAATAGAAATTTGGAAGTTATTTCATCTTCTGAATTATCACTATGACTGTTCCTCCATTAGACTATAAATTCCTTGAGGACAGTGATCAGATCAACTAGCACTGTTGTATTGCACTCTCTCCAGTACTTAGTACAATACTCTACACACTGAGTGCTTTATACATACTGCTAATTGATTAATTTATGCCAAGTCAATGTGAGGCAAAACTTGAAAAATATGACAGAATGCACATGTTTCTTAATCACTATAAAGAATCTTACTCAGTCACCCAATAATGACAAGATTGATGAAGTAGTTTTGGTGCAATTCATCAGAGAAATACCAAAATAGCATTAAGCAGACGTTCCTCCCCTACTAAAAATTACACTAATTGCAAGGTCTAATTGACTCTGGAATCTGTCTGAGTGACAGCTGTTAAACATAAGTGTTCACAGCTCCAACCTTGTCTCAGTTCCAACATTCACAGGCTACTTTATCCATAGTAGGAGAAGATAAGAAACCAAAATATTGTCTGGAAAAAATCAGAAATGTAATGTGTTTATCGAGCAAATAGCAGAACTCCAGAGTAGGGTCTGAGGTGGGGCTAGTAATATGTGCCTCTAAAACATTATGTTTACTGTATTAAGCGGTTTCACTAAAGTTAGGGTATAGACTTCTCCTGGGCAGAATCTAAAAGAGGAATTTTCTTTGAGAAAATTTCTTTCCATGTATGCTTGTATAAGTAAATGTGGCCATATTATAGTCCAGTTTTTATTAATAATAATTATTGTATGTTAAGCACTTACTATGTGGCAAGCACTATAGTAAGTATTGGGGTGGATACAAGTAAATTGTGCCTTCCCACATGTGGCTCATGGTCTCAATCCCCATTTTACAGATGAGGTAACTGAGGCACAGATAAGTGAAGAGACATGCCCAAGGTCACACTGCAGACAAGTGGTGGAGCAAGAATTAGAACCCTTGACCTTGACTCCCAAGCCCGTGGTCTATCCATTATACCATGCAGCTTCTCATTACATACAGTAGATCCAATACCTGTCCCTTGTTCTTTTTCCTGCCTTTTATCCTATAGCATTGTTATATGGAAAATAAGTCACATTGTTCTTTCACAACATCAAAAATGCTGCAGAGTTTTCTGATTTCATGGAACTTCCTTGTAACATTTCTATATCTATGGAGTGGAAGTTCTTATGGTTTAATAAATTCAGTGGGAAAGTTGCCTCATCCCAGCCTTCCAAGCCCAGCCCTCCCAATTTTCAGAAGTTTCTTAGACCTTCCCTGCACCAGCCTCCACCTCCCTCTTCTTCTAGACTGAAATGCAGAAAGAATGCTATATAAATCTGCCCTTATAGAGGATTTATTTAAAATCTGTCAAAGTCCCATTTGTTCATACCAACCAGGACCTTCCTGGACCAGTTGAGCTTCAGTGACATACAGTAGAGTCAAACCACACCACAAATCACCAAGGTTACTATGGACACTTCTTTACTTAGTTTTACCAACATGCAAGGGAGTGACATGTACACACACACTCACTCACTCCACCAACAGCCCAATACCATCCTGCTGGTCAAGGGAGCCTGTTCTGCTGATGCTTCTTTCTGTTTCCAAGTGCTGCTACCTTCTGCTAGTTTCTAATGCTGTTCTCCTGCCTTGTTTCTCTCCACACGCTTCTGTTCAGGTGCTTCTTCTTCTGCATTGTGCTTGCTTGATTCTCTCCCCATGATTTCCTATGCCTCCTTTATTCTCTTACTGCATCCTCTGCATATACCTTCATGCTTCAAAGCACCCAACCTTTATGGTCACATCACAGCTGTGGCTTTATGGAACAGTCATTGATTGGTCCAGGCCCCTTACTGGGTAGAGCAGGAAGAGAAAGCCCTGCCTCCCTCCATGCTCCGCCCCAACAGGCCAGCAATCACCTGCTTCCAGTGAAGCCCATCATTGCCTTCACCAGGCCTTTCCTTGTTGTTGTTCATGGCATCACAAACAGTCACTAATAAGGCAGCTTGTTGTGGGCTCACAACAAAATCCCATAAGTAACAATATTCCAGAATTCAGATTTCTTTTCAGTTGCCTCATCTCTATTTTGTTTTCACTTTACACACTTAATATTTAACATCTTCATCCAGGACCTCACTGCTGCTGCTGCAGATGCCCTGACTACTTCCAGATCTTACCTCCTGCACAGGGCCATAAAGTTGGGGACTAAAGCTGGCTGGAAGACTACTTCTACCTTTCTGGCCCATCCCATGTCCAGCAGTGATCACAGCAGGGCCACAAAGCTTAGGGAGCTAGGGATGGGTTGAGGGAAGAGCATGTGGCAGTGGTGAAAGAGGAAGGAGAGGCTTAGATGAGGAAGGAAATAAGCAGGGAGTAGTCACAAAGATCTAAGATTTTTCTCAGCCCCTTTTCTTTTTCAACTGCTGCCACTGTCTGTTGCCTACTCATACCATCCATCTGATCCCCCTCAACTTTGCAGTCATGAAAGGGGGAATCCTATGGCATCAATAAATACTATTTCATTATCTCGTATCTACTGTGATTATTCTGTCTCCAACCTGATTATCTTGTATCCCCTGGAGGGCTTAGAACAGGGCTTGACCCATAGTAACTACTTAACAGTAACATAATTATTGTTACTGCTATTATTATTACTAAGATTTAGCACATTAGAGCTGTGGAAAGAGACATGGAGTACAAAATTACAGTGAAAGAAGAAAACAAGGATACCGAGAGGCCAGGAGCAGTCACGGGGGATGGAGGAAGAGCTCATGGTGAAGAAAGCCATGGAACAAGAGGGTTTGGAGGCTTGGGGGGCACATATAAGGTTGGAGTGAGGCTAGAGCTAGGTTTCTAGAACTTGATTGGAAAGAAGTTGAAGATAGAACTTCAGAAGCTCCTATGGCACAGAAAGCTAATCCTCTGACAGGTAATCAATCAATCATTGGTTATTCACTGAGCCCTTTCTGGATGTATTCAATTCTTACTTTTGTGACCAGAGCAATGTGGCTTTTGGAGATAAATGCCAAAGAAACTGGAAATACAGGAAGTGGACCTGAAGAAACTGGAAATACTCCTGTATTTCCAGTGGACCCTGTGATGAATACAGATTTGATAATATATAATGATGTTGATTTTAATTAATGAGCAATTATTGCCCATGTACTGGTGATTAAGGTCTCTTTATTCCTGGGTAATAAACTCAGGGGAGGAAAGAAGAGAGTCTTAGTGATATATTTTAAGGTAAAATGATCTGTCAGGAATTCTCCCAGAAAAACACTACCCCAAAGAATATAAGTGAGGGAAAGCTCAGAAAATAAACTTTAGCAGTGGGGCTAGAAGATAGAGAAAAGCCTGAGACAGAAGGATCTGGATTCTAATTCCACCTTGTCTACTGTGTGACCTTGTGACTTGCCTTCCCTTCTCTGTGCTCAACTACATCATCTAAAAAATGGGGATTAAGACTCTGAGCCCCATGTAGGACAGGGACTGCATCCAACCCAGTTTGTTTGTATCCTCTCCAGTGTTTAGTACGGTATCTAACACATAGTAAGTACTTAACAAATATTATTATGGTTATTTTTATTATTATTATAAAAAATCCCAGAATAACATGTCCACTTGTAAGCCCTATTCCTAATGTTTTCCTTCTCTCAGGGATGACAGAAGGCAATTCACTGCTTGCTGGGAGACCAATTTTCACAAACCCTTGGGAAATTTATAATTGACTCTCTACTCTTATATCTGCATTTGGGTCAAAGCACACACATAGACAGTAGAATGAATCCTCACTAGCGTTGCCTTTTTTCCTAGTGGAACAACAAATTGCTCCTCATATGTTATAATAGCATCTATTGTTATGGGAAATTTAAGAAAAAATTCATTTTTTCCAGAAAAAAGCAAGCACCATTCTTTAAAATCCCCAAAGCAATTGACCCGTTGGTTACTACCATTAGCAATGATCATTTTGTGAACCATTCCCATTGTTCACTAGGAACACTCCTCAATTTACCACCATTAAGTCAATTCTGAACAAGATGTAACAAAACCTTAGCGTACTACAGGAGGATAGTAATAAACCAGGTGAAAAGTACATTTTAAAATTGCTTTTAAAATTGTCCTGTTGAATTTCTTTTTTTATTTCACTCACATATTTGCTAAATTGTAGTGACAAAAAAATATTCACCTCAAATTGATTTTAAACTCATCTGGGTCAATTTAAGTGAAGAATCATTATTTAAAAAAAACTATTAGCTTTTTCAATTGTACTAATAACATCAAAAATGTATTTTAAGTAATTATTTCCACATTGATCTTTCAATTCTGGTCTACCTTACATGACTTATTTTAAGGTATAATAACCTTATTCTGAGAGGTGCTTTGCCTCCTCTATGCTTTTAGACATGCAAAGTAGTAGCAATATGCTTAAAAACTCACCGAACCTTGTGTCTAAACTGCAGCAATTTCTTCTGTTATAGCATACCTTTCATCTTTTGCTTGCAATATAATAATGTTAAGTCTTAGTACAGGGAAATCAGGAAAGACATGTTCAAACTAATTCTATGTGAGGCAATTCTAACCTTCAGCATACACCCAGAATTTTCAATCATGGGTAACAATGTCTTTGAGCTTCCTCCCTAGACCATCCAAGAGCACTGAGGCTTATAGGGTGTCCTGAAGGATTACATTCATTATGAACTATGGCCCTCTTATTTGGTCAAGTCTTCCAAGATGACCTAATAAACCTCCATGATTTCTTGCTTCCTCATCCATTGTCTAAATGGCTTTAACCATTCAGTCTCCAGTGACAAAGGGTAGAAGAAAGGAAGGGGAGGTGGGACATTTTGGTGAGTGCTCCTTCAACATTCTTGGAGCAGCTTTTCTGCCCCTCTTCACAGATACAATCCCCTCCCAGAGCCTCCCACCACCTCCCTCTCTCACCGGAGGTAATAGTAATAATATTGATGGCATTTGTTAAGCGCTTATTATGTGCCAAGCACTGTTCTAAGCGCTGGGGTAGATACAAGGTAATCAGGTTGTCCCACTTGGGGCTCACAGCCTTAATCCCCATTTTGCAGATGAAATAACTGAGGCACAGAGAAGTTAAGTGACATGCCCAAAGTCACACAGCTGATAAATGGTAGAGTCGGTATTAGAACCCATGACCTCTGACTCCCAAGCACAAGCTCTTGCCACTAAGCCACACATGATATCATAGAGTCCTTCTGGCTTTCTCTCTGTCCTTCCTCCACATCCAGAGTGAGTGTGGTGTCATGGTGGAGCAGCGTGAACAGGAAGGATACTGATCTTTATTTTTCATAAACATTCCCTGTTTCTGTCTCTGCATTCCACCATGAATTAACTGCATCTGAAGATTGGGGGATTTTCCAATCAATCAGATGCTGTCTGCAGCTACCATTCAGGGAATGCAGTTCACAAGTGGGTCATAAAACAACTTCAAATAGTGGAGGATGATAAGATGGGAGAGCCCAGGGATGCCTGTAACCCAATTAAATGTATTTTAGCCAATGCACACCTGTATTGTGTACCCACTAATAGGTATCTTTGATTAACAGACTATCAGCATACCTCCCAGAACAAAACATTTTAGAGCAAGATTTGGGGGCAGAAGAATAAGGAGCATAGTTAGCATAATTGGCTATAACACAATGTGGATCTGCCAGCTAGTTTCAAGCAGAATCAGAGGAAACCATTTATCACCTCAGAACCAAGTCCAGAAAAGTACATGACTAATGGCATTTTGAGTTCCTACAGCTTATCTTCGCACCTTCCACAAATGCCACTTTGGAGAAGGCTAATGAAAATAGACAAAGTCCAGGCTGACTGGGAGCAGACAGAAGAAAGGAGTGCAATGTGAGCAGATTGACTGAATTTGGGAAGAAAGTTTACAAAACTTTTTTACCCTCTTGCCACCTAGTGGCTCATGGGACCGTCGGAACCCCTTCTTTTGGGAGTTGAGGCTTTGGCAAGGCCAACAAGTTGCCAAGAGTTCAGAATGTCACTGGTAGCTAGAGAGGAAGCTATTGATTCAAAGTAGTCGTAACTGCCATTTGTCTCTCTTTGCCATGATACTTGGCTCTGACCTCACCTTCTCGAGTTACTCTGCTATGACATCTAGGGAGCAGTCTAAAAATCAGTGTGTGGCCTAGTGACCTGGGAATTAGAGAATCTGGGTTCTAATCTCAGTTCTGCCCCCCCGCTCCACCCCCGCTGTGTGACCTTTAACAAGTCACTTCATTTCTCTATGATTTTGTTTCCTCATCCTTAAAATGGAATTCTCTCTCCTGTTTGGACTGTGAGCCCATGTGGGACAGGAGCTGTGTCCGACGTGATTATATCTACTCAGTGCTTAGTACAGTCCTTCATCCATAGTAAGTGCTTCACAAATGAAGTGGAAGATAAAATCAGCCAGTACAAATAGAACATTGGTAGGAGAACAGCAATTATGGCTGTTTCATGACTGTGGTTATCTTTTGCCACAAGATACTAAACAACTGCGGTCAGAGTCCTAGTGGTGGTCATGGCAGGAGGTGAAGAAATGAAGCTCTGAGTCAAACCCTTGTATTGCTTTGGCTCAATCAGTAGTAGCCTTGTCACTACATCTTATCCCTGGGAGCTTTTACTCCTTTTAATTGCTCCCCAGTAGCAGAAACCCCTGGGAAAGAAGAACACAAAAGAAGAACAGAAGACTTCTCAGAGTTAGCATTCTGTGAGTTGATATGTCCAGAGGCAGTTCTGGTTTTGTATCCGACACTCCATTCTTCATCGGTTTGACTAAGGCAAGACTGATCTGCCCTGGGTTTGCAAAAAAGAGAAGGAGGTTACCTAACCTTACTTTTATTGAGCTTTCACCCAATCTGACTCTGGGAGAAAGAACTTTTAATCAACATAGATGCTAATCTGCTATAGTCACAGTTTGAGACCAATTCTGCATCACAGCATCTCTGGTAAACCAGGGTAATACAGAGGCCTCTCAAAAGCCAGTCAGTCCAAAGTATTCCAAGTGCAGGCATCCCAAGGTATTTGTCTATGACAATCTTGTGTCTCAGTGCGAGGTAGGAGGAGTAGAATTTTGGCAAACCATGTGAGCCATCAAAAGGGTATGGGAAAAGATAGCACCACTTTAGGAATCATCTATTGTCCCTAGATCTCTGGGAATCTTCCTACCCTCCTCTATATCTCCACATTAATATATTGAACATTTCTCAAAATACCCAAAATAAATCATTCATTCATTCATTTAATCATATTTATTGACCACTTATTACGTGCAGAGCACTGTACTGAGCACTTGGAAAGTACAATTCAGCAATAAAGAGAAACAACCCATGCCCACACTGGGCTTACAGTCTAGAGGGAGGAAGACAGACATCAGAACAAGTAACCAGGCATCAATATAAATAGAGTTATAGATATAAGCACATCAAAACAAGTAAACAGACAACAATATAAATAAATAGCATTATAGATACATACATAGATAAGTGTTGTGGGGTGGAAAGAGGGGAGGAAGGGCAAAGGGAGCGAGTCTAGGTGGCACGGTAGGGAGGGGAAGCTGAGGAAAAAAGGGCTTAGTCGGGAAGAATTTTTGGAGGTGAGCCTTCAATAAGGCTTTGAAGGAGGGAAGAGGAATTGTTTGGTGGATTTGAGGAGGGAGGGCAATCCAGGCCAGAAGTAGGACGTGGGGCTAGGGGTCGACGGTGGGAACTAGGCTCACTGAGAAGGTTAGCACCAGAGGAGCGGAGTGAGCGGACTGGGGTGTAGAAGGAGAGAAGTGTGGTGAGGTAAAATAGGGATAAGGTGATGGTGAGTTTTGAAGTGAGGAGTTTTTGTTTGATACGGAGGTTGATAGGCAATCACTGGAGATTTGGGGGTGGGGCAGGGTGTTACATGGCCAGAACGTTTCTGTAGCAAGATAATCCAGGCAGCAGAGTGAAGTATGAACTGAACTGGGGAGAGACAGGTAGTTGGGAGGCCAGAAAGAAGGCTGATGTGGTAGTAATACAGTCGGGATAGGATGAGATAGTGTTAGAGATGAATTGATGTTTTCAAACTGAATGACCTGTAGAAATGTCCAGGCTACACAAATCCAAGGAGAAAATGCCAAAAACATTGATGAATTTGAAATTAAAATGAAGACTATTTGTAAAACATTCCTGTGGAACCCATAATCCACTTTGCCTGAGTTGCCTTGGAAATCAGGGGACAAAAATAATTGTCATCCATCCATTATTTTACTTTGTCTAGCCTATTATTGTTATTATTATATTTACTGAGGACTCACTATGAGTGAAGTGATAGGGTAAATCTAAGAAAATCAAATCAGATACCATCCCTGTCCCATACTGCCCCATACTGTCCAATCAGATAAGTGGGAGAGCCAGGAACGAACCTTAGTCTCCCAGTTACAGTCCTGGCCTCTTTCCACTATATCATGCTGATTCCCTAGCCTAAAAACAACTCATGAAACTGCCTGCTATTCATGGATTGTGGTTTTTTTTCCCACATTTTATCTTCTAACCATCCTGTACATTGCATATTTTTCCTAAGTCCTTATAAGTTTTCCATAAAATAGTCTCAGATTCACATTATTTTTGAAAATTCAAAATTCTGTTAGTCACTTAAAAAAATGTTTTCATCTTAACATGTCAAATTCATTCTATGAATCAATCCCTCATTCATCCTAACCTTTATGCTAAAGTATTCATATACTTCAGCTAGAATTTCTTTGTGATATTGGAACCTTCCCAATTTATTGAAATAATCTACACAAGCAGTGCTTTTCACTGAATAATCAAAGAGTAACTGATTTTAAGTGAAACAAGAGAGGACCAATAAAACATAAAACTATATATATTTTTTCCTATATAATTTTCTTCATAAATAAAATAGCTTCAGCTTTACATTTAAGCTTATTTTGGTACATGGTTCACTAACTTGCTGTAAATCCCATGAATTAGAGGGAATCTGCACCAATACTTCTGCTACTAGCTTCACTATCTTCTGCTGTCCCCATTCCCCCAATTTTGTATTAACCACATTATAAAGTCAAGGACAAGGGAGCTATTGATAATAGGTAGTGAGCCCAGCAATAGGATGGATTATTAACTTTTATCTACTTAGCAATCTATATGTGATTTAAAGCAGAATTTGCAAGTATGGTACTTTTTCCTATATTAAAACTTTTTTCCTAATCCCAGCTTTTTATAACCATGCAGTAGATTCAGCTAGCCTCCTCTTTTCCTTATATACAACTGACATGATTCAGGATCATTTAATATGCTATTGATTATTATCCTCACAAAATGAAAGTGTTCATATTTTATATAAAAGTTTTTTTAGGCAAATGCATTTTGCTGAACCTCACATAAGGAAACCTCTCCTCATAAAATAGGTATTCATTCATTCAATAGTATTTATTGAGCGCTTACTATGTGCAGAGCACTGTACTAAGCGCTTGGGATGAACAAGTCGGCAACAGATAGAGACAGTCCCTGCCGTTTGACGGGCTTACAGTCTAATCGGGGGAGACGGACAGACAAGAACGATGGCACTAAACAGCGTCAAGGGGAAGAACATCTCATAAAAACAATGGCAACTAAATAGAATCAAGGCGATGTACAATTCATTAACAAAATAAATAGGGTAACGAAAATATATACAGTTGAGCGGACGGGTACAGTGCTGTGGGGATGGGAAGGGAGAGGTGGAGGAGCAGAGGGAAAAGGGGAAAATGAGGCTTTAGCTGCGGAGAGGTAAAGGGGGGATGGCAGAGGGAGTAGAGGGGGAAGAGGAGCTCAGTCTGGGAAGGCCTCTTGGAGGAGGTGATTTTTAAGTAAGGTTTTGAAGAGGGAAAGAGAATCAGTTTGGCGGAGGTGAGGAGGGAGGGCGTTCCAGGACCGCGGGAGGACGTGACCCAGGGGTCGACGGCGGGATAGGCGAGACCGAGGGACGGCGAGGAGGTGGGCGGCAGAGGAGCGGAGCGTGCGGGGTGGGCGGTAGAAAGAGAGAAGGGAGGAGAGGTAGGAAGGGGCAAGGTGATGGAGAGCCTTGAAGCCTAGAGTGAGGAGTTTTTGTTTGGAGCGGAGGTCGATAGGCAACCACTGGAGTTGTTTAAGAAGGGGAGTGACATGCCCAGATCGTTTCTGCAGGAAGATGAGCCAGGCAGCGGAGTGAAGAATAGACCGGAGCGGGGCGAGAGAGGAGGAAGGGAGGTCAGAGAGAAGGCTGACACAGTAGTCTAGCCGGGATATAACGAGAGCCCGTAACAGTAAGGTAGCCGTTTGGGTGGAGAGGAAAGGGCGGATCTTGGCGATATTGTAAAGGTGAAACTGGCAGGTCTTGGTAACGGATAGGATGTGTGGGGTGAACGAGAGAGACGAGTCAAAGATGACACCGAGATTGCGGGCCTGAGAGACGGGGAAGGATGGTCGTGCCATCCACGGTGATAGGGAAGTCTGGGAGAGGACCGGGCTTGGGAGGGAAGATGAGGAGCTCAGTCTTGCTCATGTTGAGTTTTAGGTGGCGGGCAGACATCCAGGTGGAGACGTCCCGGAGGCAGGAGGAGATGCGAGCCTGAAGGGAGGGGGAGAGGACAGGGGCGGAGATGTAGATCTGCGTGTCATCTGCGTAGAGATGGTAGTCAAAGCCGTGAGAGCGGATGAGTTCACCGAGGGAGTGAGTGTAAATGGAGAACAGAAGAGGGCCGAGAACTGACCCTTGAGGAACTCCAACAGTTAAAGGATGGGAGGGGGAGGAGGCTCCAGCGTAGGAGACCGAGAATGATCGGCCAGAGAGGTAAGAGGAGAACCAGGAGAGGACAGAGTCCGTGAAGCCAAGGTGAGATAAGGTATGGAGGAGGAGGGGATGGTCGACAGTGTCAAAGGCAGCAGAGAGGTCAAGGAGGATCAGAATGGAGTAGGAGCCATTGGATTTGGCAAGAAGGAGGTCATGGGTGACCTTAGAGAGAGCAGTCTCGGTAGAGTGGAGGGGACGGAAGCCAGATTGGAGGGGGTCTAGGAGAGAATGGGAGTTAAGGAATTCTAGGCATCGATTGTAGACGACTCGTTCTAAGATTTTGGAAAGGAAGGGTAGTAGGGAGATAGGACGATAACTGGAGGGGGAAGTGGGGTCAAGAGCGGGTTTTTTTAGGATGGGGGAGACGTGGGCGTGTTTGAAGGCAGAGGGGAAGGAGCCCTTGGAGATTGAGTGGTTAAAAATAGAAGTTAAGGAAGGGAGGAGGGCAGGGGCGATGGTTTTAAGAAGGTGAGAGGGAATGGGGTCCGAGGCGCAGGTGGAGGGGGTGGCACTTGCGAGGAGGGAGGAGATCTCCTCTGAGGATACTGCAGGGAAGGATGGGAAAGTAGGTGGGGGGGTTGTTGGGGGGGAGGGGAGAGGCGGAGGGGTGACTTTGGGGAGCTCAGACCTGATCATGTTGATTTTCGTGAGGAAATAGGTGGCCAGATCATTAGGGGTGAGAGATGGGGGAGGGGGAGGAACAGGGGGCCTAAGGAGAGAGTTAAAGGTCCGGAACAATCGGCGGGGGTGACGGGCATGGGTGTCGATGAGGGAGGAGAAGAAGCTTTGCCTGGCGGAGGAGAGGGCACAGTTAAGGCAGGAAAGGATAAATTTGAAGTGTGTGAGGTCGGCTTGGTGCTTGGACTTTCGCCAGCAGCGCTCAGCAGCTCGAGCATAGGAGCGTAAGAGGCGGACAGAAGAGGTGATCCAGGGCTGTGGGTTAGTGGAGCGAGAGCGGCGGAGGGAAAGGGGGACGAGAGAGTCGAGATGAGTAGAGAGGGTGGAGTTGAGAGCGGAGACCTGATCGTCGAGAGTGGGAAGAGAGGACAGGGCGGCAAGGTGAGGCGAGATGCTATTGGAAAGACGGATGGGATCGAGAGAGCGGAGGTCTCTGTGGGGCAGTAGCGAAGATTTGCAGGGGGAGGGAGTGTGAGAGATGAGGCAGGTGAGAAGGTTATGGTCCGAGAGAGGGATTTCAGAGTTGGTGAGTGAGGAGATAGTGCAGCGGTAGGAGATGACAAGATCGAGGGTGTGACCGAGTCGGTGAGTGGGCGCGGTATGGTGGAGGAGGAGGTCGGCAGAGTCGAGGAGGGATAGCAGGCGGGCGGCAGAGGAGTCGTCGGGTACATCCGTATGGATGTTGAAGTCTCCAAGGATCAGAGTGGGCAGAGAGAAGGAGAGAAGGAAGGTGAGAAAGGGGTCAAGGTGGTTGAAGAAGTCGGAGGTGGGACCCGGAGGGCGGTAGATGACGGCGACAAGTAACTGGAGTGGGTGGTAGAGGCGAATGATATGGGCTTCGAAGGAGGGGAAGGAGAGGGAGGGGGGAGGAGGGATAGTGCGGAAGCGGCATCGGGGCGAGAGGAGGAAGCCGACGCCTCCTCCCTTACCGGTGAGTCTGGGGGAGTGGGAGAAGGAGAGGCCTCCGCTGGAGAGAGCGGCGGCGGAGACCGTGTCTTCGGGAGAGAGCCACGTTTCCGAAAGGGCGAGGAGGAGGAGAGAGCGGGAGAGGAAAAGGTCATGGATGAAAGGTAGCTTGCCTGTAATAGAGCGGGGGTTCCAGAGGCCACACTTGAAAGTAGCTGTGGGTGCAAGGGGAGGAGGGGGGGAAGGGCGGGGGGAGGGGAGGGTTTGGATGGGAAGGAGGTGGCGGGGCCCTGGACGAGGAGGGGGGGATGAGGGGTGGCGGTGGGACAAGAGGACTGGGATGGGGCATGGGTGGGGAAGAGAGAAGGGGGGAGGGGATGAAGAGGGGGTTTGGTGGGGGGAAGAGTAGGGGGAGGGGGAAGAGGGGTAGCGCTGGTAAAGTGGGGTTCTAGGGCGGGAGAGGGGAGGGGGGGAGGAGACAGAGGAGAGAGCGGGAAAGAGCTGAGCGAGAGAGGGGAAGGGGAAGGGGAAGGGGAGGATAGGAAGGGGCGGGAGGATAGGAAGGGGCGGGAGGAGGGACATGGAGAGGCCAGAGAGGTGGGTGGCAGCACTGACAACAATAAACAATAATAAACGAAATCGGTAATATAGCAACATGATACAATATGATACAATACAGTGGTGCTAATATAGCAACATGATACAGTATGATACAATATAGTCGTGTTAATAAAAGGGGTGATGACCAGGGTCGGGGGTAGACTCGATTAAGGGGCGACCTGATCAAATTCAAAATCTGACGACAATAAACAATAAAAAGCGAGATCGCAAATATAGCAACATGCTACAGTAAGGCACACTACAATAGTGTTAATAAGCAGGCGATGACCAGGGTCGGGGGACGAGCCGACCCTACCCACCATTCCATAAGTTTTGTAGGGACTGCCTGTGATATATGTTCTAAATAGGAGAAGACAAAAATAACCTAGTCAGAGAGAACAAAATACATATCAAACTTCAATTGTGATAGTTTCACATTTCATTTCGAGTCCCATGGATAATTGACAATATATTTCAATAAAGTCTTCATAGTCACAATCAATCAGTGGAATTTATTACACATCTATTTAGTAAAAATACTAAAGTTTGGGAGAATATACAAGGAAAAAACACATTTCCTGTCCCCAAGTAACTTACAATTTAGTGGGAAGAATATATAAATAATGGGAATAGGAGAACAGGGATAAAATGGTAGTCTGAATAAGTCAGGATGACATATGAGAAAACTAATGAACATCCATCTGAAAATTCATATACAATTTAGAAAAATAATATGAAATGTGTGTAATTTAAACTGTTCTAGTTTAGCAGGTTAGTCTGCCTCATAATAACTTTCTGTGCTCTTGCTTAGTTGTAAAATTTGGGCTTCAGTGTTCTGACTGGACCATGGTCAATTAATTCAAGATTAGTTCATGTCTCACATCATTGTGGTACCGGTCATGCAGAGGTTCCAGAATGCAGAAAGATAAAATTGAAGGGGATAATTAAAATGCTAAATAACTGAATATTTTGTTTGAATTATCAAGGGAATTAGGCTTATATCATCTGCCTGTACAGGAAGTCCTCAACTTCAATCTGTGAAATTTCACACCTTCCATTCCTGATGTGATCCAGAATTTTCTCTCCTGGCTAAATTAAAATGATGGAAATAACAATAAATGATTAGGGTGAAACATATATTTGTATTTCTTTACCTTCAGACTAATAAAAAGACACCTTGGAAGAGGCCCTTAAATTTCCCGAATTAAAGGAACCAAACTGGTTAATCTAAACTTTAAAATTGTGTTGCAGACATTTAGCTGAATGCATAATTAAACAAGATAGCAATCAATAAAAGGAATGCACCATACTTTTGCCTCCATTGTAGTATAGAAATGATTGCATTACTAAGTTTTATACCTAAAGATTCTGTCTTTACCCTTCTAATTTACAACTAACTGGACTCTTTGTAAAGTTGTACAGCACATTACAGGTGAGACCAAAATGATACTCAGTTCCTCTCCAGGGAAAAGTGAATATAAAAGGGTTAATGTTAGACTATTCCATTTTAAAATTAAAATCAGTCCTTGGTGAGAAATGTGAGATTTCCAACCATTCTATCAGAGCATCAATTGAAAATGGCAAGATAATTGCAGTGAAGCAGAGGAGAAATTATGTTTCCCAGAAAGCAAAAGCACTGTCCCCAGTAGAGTCAAGCCCCCAGAGTTCATTTACAGAGATTGGAACAAAATTAGTTTCTTTTCTTCATTCTTGGCTCTTCTACCAAAATTTATTTTTCCCTAAGTGTCTAGAAACAGGTTTCTTGTGCGAAGAAAACTCTTATCACCTAATCAGTGATTGAGGAAAATAGGTCAGAGAAATAAGAATTGGGTTTTATGGTAAATCTTGCTTGTACATTTTCCATCTCTTTCCCACCCTATGACCAGAGAAAGCTTTAAAGTATAATTTACTTTATAACCACTTTAGGACTAGTCATCATATGGAAAAAGAGACTAGGAGATAGAAAGGCAAAACAGAAAAAGCCCTGAAAGGAGCCCAGGGTTCTAATCCCTGCTCCTCCACCTGTCTGCTGTGTGACCTTCGAGTAACTTAACTTCTCTGTGACTCAGTTAGTTTATCTGTAAAATGGGAAAAAAGTTGTGAGTCCCAGTGGGCTAAGGACTTCGTCCAACCTGATTATCTTGTATTTTCCTCAGTGCTTAGTGCAGTGCCTGGCACATGGCCCACAATCATTTTGGGATATCCAGTGTATCCAAAATGTTGGTCTGCATTGGCTGTTGCTGATACACTTGCATGCACAGGTGAATATCACAAAGAGTGGTGTCTTCTTCACAAATATGGTATGGCACCTCTTCATTTCCTAGTCAGTTTTTATGGAAAAGTGTTTTGGTCCCTAGTTTATTTTCAAGTTTGCAATTTTAATCTGGGTTTCCTCTTGAATTATTTTATATTTATCTTTCATTAATGATTAAATTGTTAGCCAACATTTTGACTTATGACAGAATGTCTCAACCATGTTTACTAAGCCATTTGACCCCTAGTTAGATTCCATATCCCCTTATTCTTTCTGAATGCCCTCTTTGAATAAGAGCTGGCAACTCTGCTCCTTATCCTGCACAGTTCAGCAGGAAATACAGTTTCAGAAATATGTGACAGTGGGTATTTAAGCCTTACCAGAGTTGGAGCATTTTCCATCACTGTTCAGTCAATTTTTAATATACGTAGATCATTTGGGGCACATATTAATACATAAAATCATATCCTACAGTAAATGAACAATAGATACCATAGATTGTTTCATCAGCATTTATTATGTAGTGTTTAACAATTATTATTACTATTATCATTATTACCATTGCTATTATTTATTAACCTTCCAGCCTCGGGCAACCCTGTAAAAATATTCTCCTTATTTTATACTTTTTCAAAAGAGAGGAAGGAGCACAGTTAAAACATTTCTCACCTTGAATTCAAGTAGATAGGTATTTTGATTGGGATCTAGGTAAATTAATGATTACAGTATTTTTGTAAGTAGCTTAAATGAATGTCCTCTTCATATAGAAGTTCATCCACAAAGCAATTTGTGAAATGGTTTTTGTTTTATTTTTTAAAAGTAGGGGTCATGATTTTCATTTGCCTCAGATAAGTTTATTGAATCAGTCCATCATGTACTGCTATCATTTGTGCATTTCAAACTTATTTTTTAGTATAGTAAAACTTCACAAACTTTTTTTTTTCCATTTTAAATGAAAAAAAAATAGAGTCTTTACATTACCATCCTCTTTAATACCCAGGCACTGTGACCAGTTAATTCCAGCACTACATATAAATAATGCAATCATTTTAATTATTTCAAAATCTACTGGGAACTTTTTTTTTTTACTAAAGTACATGCCATTTATATCAGTGAGTTGTCCTGAGACATGTAGAAGTGTATTTAGTCTGAGTGAATGCAATTGTGTTAGACTGGGTTCATTTCTGTTTCTCAGCAATGAATTCCTCCCATTTCTCAAGGGGTCTAAAATGTGGTAATGAGAATTTGATTCTCTACTTCCTAGGTTTTGCTTCAGATTACCACTGTGCTGCAGACTTCAACTCCAAGGGATTAATATGGCAGTTCATTTAGAAACACTAAAATATCCTCCTCCAGTGCCAATTATTTTAAACTCGTTATGGGCAAGGACTCTATCTGCTAATTTTGTTGTATTGAACTCTCCAAAGCACCTAGTACAGTGCTCTGCACATAATAAGCCCTCAATAAATACCACTAATTGATTGATTGATTGGACAATCTGTACCCATGGATTACCTACACAACTGCCTCATTCAGATCTAGAAAGCAGATTTGAATCATCAGACTTCCTGTTCAACGTTAGTAGGAGACTACTCACAAAATATGGAAATCTTCACAATACTCTGATTCATTTTCATCAAATGTACATGGCTCTGCTTTCCAATTTATTTCATTTATGTAGCAATAAAATAGTTCAAAGTCTTCTCAAAGCCTTCTCAGGGGAGATGTGACTTAAGTAAGGTTCAGGCCTTTTTCTACGAAGGTTTAGGACTGGAAGAGTGAAGAATGTGATCTGATTTGCTGAAAAAACAATGTTTCACAGCTTAATGTAGCTATAAGAGCATGAAATTACTGTGTCTCATCCCAAGTTTCTGAACACCTTCACAATATCACCAAGATCCGCCATTTCCTCTCCATCCAAACTGCTTTCATGTTGGTACAAGCTCTTATAATATCCCAGCTGGATTACTGTGTCAGCCTCCTCTCTGATCTCCCATCCTCCTTTATCTCTCCCCACTCCAGTCTATTCTTCATTCCACTGCCCGGATCATCTTCCTGCAGAAATGCTGTGGGCATATCACTCCCCACCTCAAAAACCTCCAGTGGTTGCCTATCAACCTTTGCACAAAACAAAAACTCCTCACTCTTGGCTTCAAAGCTCTTCATCACCTTGCCCCCTCCTACCTCACCTCTCTTCTCCTTTGAGTGCCTACCCCATACACTCCACTCTTCTGCCGCTCACCTCCTCATGGTCCACCGTTGGGCGCCTGTCCCACCGTCAACCTGGCCCACATCCTACCTCTGACCTGGAATGCCCTCCCTCCTCACATCCACCAAACTAACTCTTTTCTCCTCTTCAAAACCCTACTGAGAGCTCACCTCCTCCAGGAGGCCTTCCCAGACTAAGCCCTCCCTTTCCCTCTGCTTCTCCTCCCATCTCCACTCCCCCTTCTCCCTCCCTCTGCTCTTCCCCCTTCCCTTCCCCACAGCACTATGTATATCTGTATATATTATTTACTACTCCATTTATTTTGTTAATGATATTTATATCTATGATTCTATTTATCTTGATGATATTGATGCCAGACTACTTGTTTTGTTTTAGTCTGTTTTGTTTTGTTGTCTATCTCCCCCATTTAGACTGTGCGCCCACTGTTGGGCAGGGATTGTCTCTATCTCTTGCCGAATTGTACATTCCAAGTGCTTAGTACAGTGCTCTGCACATAGTAAGTGCTCAATAAATATGATTGAATGAATGAGTGAATTAAAGGAGAGCAATTGTTAACTACAAATTTTGTTTTCTATTTTAATTTTGAAATACTAATGAAGCTTCCCAGATTCCATGAAACGAACATGAGATGGTGCAGACTGAACAATCTTTTTTAAAAAAAAGTAGTAACTGGATATTAATCTGGTTAGAGTGTATGACCCTTCTGGGCAGAGGACATGTCAATTTCCAAACCCCTTGAACAGTGCACCACACCAAAAATCTGCTCTATAAATGTTGCTGACAGTCCTGCTCCTACTACTGTTACTCCTTCTTTGTCTGTATCTTAAGCACCATCTCAATCATTTTATCATCATTGTGAAAGTATCTGTTTGTTGTTGTTTTGCACTCTTCAAAGTTTTAATACAATGTTTTGCACGTAATAAGTGTTCAATAAATACAATTGAATGAAGAAAACAAATAATGCTTAAGAAGCAGCATGGGCTAGTGAAAAGCAGACAAGACTGGAAGTCAGGAGAACAAGATTCTAATCCTTACATCACCATTTGCCTTCTTTGTGACCGTAGAAAATACACCCAACATCTTTGTGCCTGAACCTATCCATATGTAAAAAAAAATATATATATATCGGGGTAAAACACCTGTTACCCTTCCCACCTAAACTAGGGATCCCCATGTGGAACTGGGACTATATCTAACCTGAGTATTATTTTATTATTATTTTTAGTATTAGTAGAGGTAGTAATAGTAGCAATAGCATTCATTCAATGAACACAAATAACTCATCTCTTTTTAGCTTATCTGTATCAAGCTTCCTGTGAACAGGGAACATATCTACCAAATCTGTTGCATTTTAGTCTCCCAAGAGTTTAGTACAGTGATCTGCACAAAATGAACACACAATAAATGTCATTGATTGATTGATCCCTCATTCATTGGCAACATTTCTGAGAAACATAGGCCTCTTGTGTACTGTCACTCAGTGCCCCTGGGGTGATTTGCATGAACTCTTAACCAGTCTTTCTAGTAAATGGCTTAAACTCCCAACAAATCAGTGTGGTTTTGTCTATTCATTGGATTATAGGCTGTCTGCTCCTGAAAGGGGGTCTGAAAAGGCCACCTGCTGGTCAGGTCAAAGAGCAAGTTAGCAGAAAGTTCTTTCCTAGTCAGATCCACAGTATTCTGAATGTAGCACAGTCAGGATCCACTGGACCATCTTCAACTTTTCATATAACCTCCCTCTAGGTTCACGCTGGCCTCTGTATGATAATGCCAAATTCAAATGATCAGTCCTGACTTTAATATTTTTTTTTAATACTGGGAATTTCCCATTCCCAAAGCATGTGTGTGTGTGTGTGTGTGTGTGTGTGTGTGTGTGTGTTGAGTGTTTACTATGTGTCAAGCAGTGTACTAAAGTCTGAGGCAGATACAAAATGATCAAGTAATACATAGGGCTCACAGTCCAAGTAGGAGGTAGAGGATTTAATCCCCATTTTGCAGATGAGGAAACCAAGGCATAGTGAAGTTAAGTGACATGCCCAAAGTCACTCAGCAGGCAAGTGGCAGAGATGGGTTTAGAACACAGATTATCAGACTCCCAAGCTCATGCCCTTTCCCCTAGGCCTTGCAGCTTCACAGACAAATAGTGAAGATTTTCTCTATTTGGACTTGACCAGCTCCCTTATTCTCAAGAAACTGCCCATTAATTGCAATCTCATTTCTATCAATTCACACCTCTATTTAATAACAGTGTGGTATTTAGAGAAGCAGTATGGCTCAGTGGAAAGAGCCCGGGCTTGGGAGTCAGAGGTCATGAGTTTGAATCCCGGCTCTGCCACTTGTCAGCTGTGTGACTGTGGGCAAGTCACTTCACTTCTCTGTGCCTCAGTTACCTCATCTGTAAAATGGGGATTAACTGTGAGCCTCATGTGGGACAATCTGATTATCCTGTATCTACCCCAGCACTTAGAACGGTGCTCGGCACATAGTAAGCGCTTAACAAATACCAACATTATTATTTGTTAATCAGCACTAGGGCAGAAAAAAGATAAGGAAATGAGATGAGACCCCTGTCCTACCCAGGTCTTATATAAATAGGTGAGCCAACAGGTGTTCTGCATATAAGGAAACTGAGGGACAGAGAAGTTAAATGACGTTCCCAGTGTTACTGAGAAAACAAGTCAAGAACCTTGTTCACCAGATTCCCAGGCCTGTGTCTGTGCTCTTTCCATTAGGTCACCCTGCTTTTCTACTTTCTCCCAACTCCTTCTTTTCCAATTTTCAACACACTTTGCATGTCTATAAGCTCATCATGGTCAGGGAACGCATCTACCAACTTTGTTATATTGTACTCGCCCAAGCATTTAGTACAGTAGTCTGCACTAAGTGTTCCATAATTTTTTTTTACAATCATCATCACATTTATTACAGCCTCTGGCTTTCAATACTACTCTGCCAATTTAGCTCCCACACTTTGGTTATTAATATGGACATTTAACCTATTCCTTTACTGTTCCCAGCATGTCTGAGTATTTTCATTAGCCTTAATAGTGACAAATTAGTCAAGGGTGTTTCTGTATGCCCTTTCTTATCCTTGTTATTTATATAATTAGGCATTTCAAGAAAGGGTTTATTCAAACACTTTTAAAATGACCAAGAATAGGTTTATGTTGGGGAAGCAGCATGGTGTAATGGATAGACCATGGGCCTGGGAGTCATAAGGTCTTCCCAGCTCCACCACCTGTGTGTTGGGTGGCCTTGGGAAAATCAGTTTGCTTCTCTGTGCCTCAGTTATCTCATCTGTAAAATGGGGGTTAATGCTGTGAACTCTATGTGGGACAGGGTCTGTGTCCAACCTGATTTGCTTGCATCCACCCCAGAGATTAGTACCAGTGCATGGCTCAAAGCTAGCACTTATCAAATACCATTATTATTTATTATTTATGCAATATTACTTTATTTCAATTTACCTGAATTATGTTCGTTTTGATTAATATTTTTATATTTTTCAAATATATACCACATATAAAATATGATACTGGTAAATGTAATTAAGAAACTTTGTTATGATTTTTAACCAGGTTTCATTACATTAATATTTAAATTCTCATTTTTTTATCTTTGTCCAAAATAATAATTATGTTATTTGCTAAGCGCTTACTATGTGCAGAGCACTGTTCTAAGCACTGGGATAGATACAGGGTAATGAGATTGTCCCACGTGAGGCTCACACTTTTTAATCCCCATTTTTACAGATAAGGTAACTGAGGCACAGAGAAGTTGAGTGACTTGCCCAAGGTCACACAGCAGCCGTGGCGGAGCCGGGATTAGAACCCATGACCTCTGACTCCCAAGCCCGGGCTCTTTCCACTAAGCTATGCCTGAATGACAAAATTGTTTCCTGAAGTGAGCGTTTGCTGTAAGTTCTTGGGGGCAAAGATTATGTAGCTGTAGCAGTAATAGTATTTATTAAGCACACTATGTACAGAACACCATTCTAAGCACTGGGAAGAAAATGCACAGGTGAGAATTAGACATGGTGCCTGTCCCTCAGGAGATTCACAATCAAAAGGTATAAGTGGGGAGAAGAAATTGAAGGTAGACACAACAGAAATGATAAAACAGTAAAACACAATTCATGTAAATGCAAAAAAGTCTCTTGGTCTTGACCGGGATGGAAGAATCCAAGAGCACACTGGTGTAGCATTTATTCCTGGTCTCAGGTACACAGAACATTATGGGAGCAGCGACCCTCAGTAGCCAGAAAGGGAAAGCTTGGTTACCCTGCTTTTATTGATGCCATGGAAGAGTCCAAAAATGAAGCTACCATAAGAATCCTCAGGAAATTCACACTATAAAAAGATTATTTGCAAAGAAGTTCCTTATTTGTGGCTGAAATTCTTTAAAAAATATTACCATGGAAGAATGTGTTCCTGCAGAGAAAAACTTGCCTATCCAAGTGTTTAGTAAGTGAAGAAAATTTCTTAAGAGCTTTTCTCTGCTGGAGTTGATTTTCAATACTGAAGATTTTTCACACTGTGAAGGTGACCTGTTTATAGTGCATTTCATTGCCATGAGCTTTCTTATGGACTGGTTGATTTTCTTATGAGAATTCCAGGTTAGCAAAAGTGATTCTCGCATCCACTCCTCCCCATCACCCACTTCTAAGAGGCATCACTGATAATTATGGCATTTGTTACATAACTATTTGCTAAGCACTGGGTAAATACAAAATTATCAGTTTGGCCACAGTCCTTGCATCAAAGTGGACTTTATTTCCATTTTACAGATTAGGAACCTTAGGTCCAGGGAGACTAAGTTACTTGCCCAAGGTCATATGTCAAGCAAATAAGAGAGCTAGGGACTTGAACCTGGGTTTTTAACTCCAGCCCAGAGCTTTTTCCACTCGGCTATGCTGCCTCCCCATTAGTCAGGCGCAAGACCAAGTTCAGATATGAGTTGTGTTTTGAGGAGTGCTAATGAAATATTGGTGCCTCCCAAACCCTAATAACATTTAAAAAAACCTTTCTCTTTTCCACTCACATAAGAGGAAATTCACTTACAAGTGTAAACTCCTTGAGGGAAGAAACTGTGTCTATAAACTCTTTTGTATTGTACACTCGCCAAGGATTTAGCAAAGGGATTTGCACAGATTATGCACTCAATGAATACCCTTGACTGATTGTTAATTACCTATGTAAAATTTAACAAACATTTTTGTAGGTTTGTGGGCAAAAGAAGAAAGTAGGATTAGCTTCTTTCCTAAGCAAATATAAAGATGATACTCCTAAAGATAATATCTCATCAGTGTGCTTAGAAGAGTGCTGCACGTAACAAGCGCTCAATAAATACAGATGATTGATTAGTGTGTGAATTTTGTTGAAAAAAAAAATGGCCAGAAATACCTTGCACTCTATTTTTCCATGCAAATACCATTCTGCTTCTACCATCAGTTATTCTGTAGCATGTGTTTTCATTATACATTTGAGATTAAAAAATTTTAGGCAATTAGAGATTATACTCATGACAGCACATGTCTGGATATGGATAGATAAGAAGTGCTGTTGGAACAAATTGTTATTTTTAATAATACTAATCATATTTATGCTTTCATTTGTATTTACTGAGCGCTTACTGTGTGCAGAGCACTGTACTAAGCACTTGGTTTTGTACAATTCAGCAACAGATAGAGACAATCCCTGCCCAACAACGGGTTCACTGTCAAAACAATAATATTTTTTAAGTGCTTAATATGTGCCAAGCATTGTTCTAAGTGCTGAGGTAGATGAGCGCTTATTGTGGCAAAGCACTGTACTAAGTGCTTGGGAGAGTACAATATAACATCAAACACATTCCCTGCCCACAACAAGCTCACAGTCTAGTGGGAGAGACAGACATTAATATAAATAGATAAATAAATAAATAAATAAATTGCATATATATATATATATATACAAATATATACATATGTGCCATAGGGCAGGGAGAGATGATGAATGAAGGAGCAACTGTGAGTGGTGCAGAAGAGAGTGGGAGAAGAGGAGAGGAGGGCTCAGTCAGGGAAAGCTTCCTGGAGGAGATGTGCTGTTATGTATATGGCAAGGGGACACGGCTCAGAATCACCTAATAGAAATCAGAGTTCATTGGAAATGTAGCCACTATTTGTGTTGGGAAATGTCTGGATATTCAAATTGCCCTCAGAATAAAGGAAATTTACCACACTAGAAAGCTCAAATTGTCCCCTAGTGCACTTGGTAGAAATTTTATAGAAAGAAAAGAATTTGAACTCCTAAGTGAATTCATAATCAGTCAACATGACCATCATAATTCAAAGTCAGGTGAAGAAATTGGAAGAGACTTTGCTGACATTTTATCAGATAAAAAATTGTTTCTGCTTAATTAAAAAAAAACAAAAAACTTTAGACAGGAAGGCAATTTTATATTTTATATTTTATAGTAAGTACTTCTGTACTTTTTGTTTTCTATTCTGTTTAGTTTGCAACATAATTAACTTGATACTATCCTAAAGAAAATGGAAACCCATAATATACATTAAAATGATCTTTTTAATTTTTCTGCTGTGTATTTTTTCTATTTTTTTCTAAATACTCAACATAATATTTTTCAAAAGGAACAGAATGGAGTAATACAGTATTCTAAGGCCAAAAGGAAGGGTAGCTGAAGAATATTTTTTCTGAGGTAAATTAGAGACCTTTTTTTTTTTTTGGTCCAGTTTTTAGTGGCTTGTGCTTGATTTAGATAGTAATTCTGGATTAAGTCTTAAAAAAACATCCTTACCTAGCTTGTTCTTCTCCTTCCTCTGCTCTATTCTTGCAACTGCAAGCAAGGTGAAAAAAACAAAATCTTGCACACCCTCAGTCCACAAGATTGGAGAATTCCTGTTTACTGCTTATTAGCCACTTACAATTATTTATACTGCTCAGGCAAAGTGGTTCATACTTTAATCTGTTTTCTTCTCACAGAGTTCTTTTTGTAAATGCCTCCACTGTACCTTCCCTAGCATCTAGGACAGAGAATTGTCAATATAATGAAGCTAATGTATAATTGCTAATAAAAAGTAGGTTGTTTTCCAGTATTAAATAATTTTGGATAGCTCTATAATCAAACCATTCCATGACTCATGGTTTTGAAAGGTCACCTTTCTTTTACCAATTCCCTAAAATTTCCCTTGTTCCCTTTTATCCCTCCCAATTCCTGCCTACTCTGTAAATCCCATCTTTCCCAGACAGTACCTCAAGAGGACAACTCTTAACTCCTTTCAAAATCTACTCCATCCTTTACAATTAATCAAAATACTTGCCCAACCATTCTTCCCTTCCTGAAAGCCATTTTTGAACCAGTCACTTTCCAGTGTCTTCTTCCCCACTGCTTTCAAACATGTTAGTGTTCCCTATACTAAAAAAAAAAACAAAAAACCAAAACAAAACAAAGCAGTGTTGATCCCCACTGCTCCCTCTAGTCATCATCTCTTCCTATTTCTACCATTCCTCTCCAAATTCTTTGAACAAGTTGTCTACATCAGTACCTCTAATATCTCTCCTCCAGTAGTCCCCCTACAACCAGGTTTACATACTTTTCAATCCACAGAAACTTGGCCTCTCTGAGGTTCATTATCATCCTTAAATGCTTTCAAATTGTTTCTGATTAATAGCGACTTTATGGATTTGCCATAGGGTTTTCTTGCTAAAAATACTCAAGTGGTTTACCATTGCCTTCTTCTTTGTAGTAAAAACCCAAGTTTCTGCAACATATTGATCACTTGATCAATTCACTTGATCATCTGTCTTTGACTCTTTCCCATGCTGCTTTTGACTCTTTCCTATTCCCAGGTGAATCAATTTTATCTGATGCTTTGGCTTAGACCTTTATATTGTGGGTAACCCTGATGGGACAATATCTCTTAATGTCATACATAGCTTTAAGCCTCACTGGTGTACCCAAACTCTCTTGCCACAATAAGGTGTTGATTTATAGGAGCTGAATCTAAGGTTACTGATGACCAAATAATATAGACTTTACTCTTCAACTTCTCAGCTACCTTTGCCACTGTAGACCACACACTTCTCCTTAAAACATTATCTAACAATAACTTCACTGACACTGTCCTCTTCTATCTCTCCTATCTTCACTCATTCTCAGTGTCTTTTACAGGTTGCTCCTGACTCTAGCTGTAAATAGTGGAAGCCCCACAAAAGTCAGTCTGGCTCCCCTTCTATTCTCCATCTACCGTCATTTCCTTGGAGAATTCCAGGAAGCCCACAGATTCAACTACTATTGATAGTGGTAGTTTACCTTTCCAATCCTGACCTCCTTCTCTGGAGTTTTGCTTTCCTACTGCTTCCTGAACATCGCTGCCTGGATGTTCCGCCATCACTTTCATTCATTCATTAATTCATTCAGTCTATTTATTGAGTGCTTACTGTGTGCACAGCACTGTACTAAGTGCTTGGAATGTACAATTTGGCAACAGATAGAGATAATCCCTGCCCAACAATGGGCTCACAGTCTAAAAGGGTGAGACTTCAAACAAAACATATCCAAAACAGAACTCCTCATCTTCCCATCCAAATTATGTCCTCCACCTGTCTTTACCATGACTGTAGACAACACAGCTATCTTCTCACAAACCTTGGAACTATCTTTGATTCAATCAATCAATTGCATTCACTGACTGATTACAGAGCTCTTTACTATTTGGGAAAGTGTGATGTGACAGAGTTGGAAGACATGTTCCCTACCCACAATCTACATATTCAATCTGTCACCAAATCATGTCAGTTTTTCCTTCACAGTATCACTAAAATCCACTTGTTTCTCTCCATCCAAACTGCTGATGATCTAAGCACTTATGTTCCATTTTGATTCTGTGTGTGACAGCTTCCCCACTAACCTCCTTCTTTCTGTCACTCCCCACCCCAGTCCATTCTTCACTCAGTGGTTTGGATCCTTTTTATAAAAAAAGTTCAGTTCATATCTCTCCATTACTCAAGAACCTATGCATCAAACAGAACATCCTTAACATTGTCTTTAAATCACTCAATCAGCTCATCCTCTCTGACCTTAGATGATTTTCTACTACAATCCAATCTCCACACTGCAATCTCCTAATGCCAATTTACTCACTGTACCTCTCTCTCATCTGTTTCACCACTGATTCCCTTTTCCACATCCTCCCTCTGGCCTGGAACTTCCTGCTGTTCATATAACAGATCATCACTCTGTCCACCTTCATAACCTTATTTAAATCACATCTCCTCAAATAGACCTTCCCTGGAAGCCATCTTTTCTTCTAATTCTCCATTGTCTATGCACTTGTATTTATACCCTTTAAGCACTTGATAATCATCCCATCTTCAGCTCCACAGTACTTACGTACATTTCCATAATTAATTTATCTTAGTCTTTGTCTCCTCCTCTAAGCATAAACCCCTTGTGGAGAGAGAATATGTCTACCAACTCATTTGTATTGTACTTGCCCAAGCATTTACTACAGTGATCTGCACATGGTAACCACTCAGTAACATTGAATGATCAACTGAATATGCCATCCAAATCATATCATTCCTACCAATTATGAAAGTTGCAACTTCCTTATTATCAGCTTGGGTCTTCCCCAGAAGTAGTGAGGTCATTGATCCTCATTTCCTCAGGATTGCCCAGGAAATCGAGATTTTCTGGGCATCAGAGGTGTGGCAAATATTCAAGTTAGTAACTGAGTATATCTGTGGGCTTGTAGTCTGAGAAACTTCAAGGAGGTGGTTTCCTAACGAGTCTGAAATTGGGACTGGTTTACTCTATCCCACCAACTAAGGCTAAAATTACTGACCACTCCATGTTCAATATTATCTAAGGAAGAAATTATTATTATTATAATATCTGTTTGGCCACTTATACCATATACGAGCTGTCCTTAAATGCAACGTGTACTAGTGGAAGAGCACAGGCCTGGGAGACAAAAAACCTGAGTTCCAATCCCGGCTCTGCCACTTAACGTCTTGGGTTCAACTTCCCTATAAATTAGTTTTCTTATCTGTAAAATGGAGATTACATAGCTATTCTCTTTCACTTTTGACTTGTGAACCCAAATGTTGGACAGGGCTTTTGCCCAACCTGATTAAGTTTTACCTTATCCAGTGTTTAGTACAGAGTTTGGCACATAGTAAGTGCTTAAGAAATACCACAATTATTATTAAACCATGTCTACATCCCCTATCTGTAATTTATTTTAATGTCTGCTTCCGCTGTAGACTGTAAACTTCTTGGGCAGGGATCATGTTTACTGATTCTATTGTATTCTATTTTCCTAAGCACTTAGTACAGTGTCCTACATGAAAAAAAAATTCAACAAATTGATTACATGTTCACCATGTGCTAAGCACTAGAGTAGGTGCTAGAGTAGGTATGACATTTGCAGATCAGACATGGTCTTTGTCCAAAGGAGAGAGAACAGGTACTGAATCCACATTTTACAGAGGAGGAAACAGAAGCCCTGAGAAGTTAAGTAGCTTGCCCAAGGTCATACAACAGGCAAATAGGTGTTGGAATGTAGTCATTCCTTAGGAGTAGATGTCATGCTAATTATTATTCAGCTTGATTGTATAGGTATTAAATGAGAAATGGTTAGGAATTAAATTTCTAATATACCTTTCTGAATTAATGCAATAAATCTACTACTCCTACACCTTTTTTCTTCCTCTTCCTACTCCTCTTCTTTCTCCTCCAACTACTACTCCTACTACTGAGTGACATTCAATAAATGGGAACAGGGAAGGTCGAAATAAGTGTTTCAAGAATATGCTTTAGAACAAGCCTGAACCATGCTGATATAGGAGGCTGGAAAACTATTGTAACCTGACAGGACCAGCTGGCATGAAGCTATTAGTGAAGAAGTGGCACAGTTTGTCCTGAAACAAAATACCTCCAAAGTCAAATGGAAGAGATAAAAGCAAGGCTAAATATCTAAATCAGAGGCACTGAACAGAGGTAAAAGAAGTGAACAAATTACTGATTGATTGATGCATATAGTTTTGCACATAACAAATATCGTACCATCAAAAACACCTTCATTCCTGAAGAACTGCTGTACATAATAAACAACTTTAGAAGCAGGATATATGGCACGAATAATTTCAACCATCTAGGAGAGAGTAATAAAATTCACTCAAGTCAAATTATTCTAATTCTCAACTCAACTATAACTCTACCTTCAAATTTTTCTAATTCTCAACTCATGTATAATTCTGCCTCAACTTCTTAGTCTGCTCAGTTTAACTCTTTCACTTTTAAATGTTTATAATACAGTTTATGATAAAGTTATGATTAAGTTTCTGCTATAACAGATATTCACCTTCTTCAGCTCCAATAACAAGGCTCAAACATCACCACGTATATTTTAATTATTTTTGTTCCTATTTGGAATTGGTTGAATTAAAATGGGCCAATATTTCAGGAAACTATAGTGTTTCTAAGTGTTTAACACAACTTTGCAACAAGAAAAACGTGCATTCCTTGAAGAATTGTCTTTATTTTAGTAATAAAGGAGTTTGTTCTATGCTTTCTTTCAATTTGGACCTAGTCTCAAATAATTTGAATAGTAAAACTGTGAGCTTAATGAAGGACAGGGACGGTCTCCAACCTGACAAATTTGTATCTACCCCAGTGCTGAGTACAATGCCTGGTACATAGTAAGCACTTAGCAAATACCACAATTATGATTATCACAGTAGCCCCAACATGTTCTTCATTCAAATGCACGTTTTTCATCTTCATCCATTTAAAAATTGTATTTTGACAGATTAATTTAACAAATGAATTCATTAATCATGTTGGACCAAAAAGTGTGATCTTGAGGTTTTGAAAATAAAGTTTCATCTTTAGTGCAAGTGAAAATAGGCCTGCACATGTAATGACCCAATTAAAATAATTATGTCAATGCTTACACATCTTTGCTTTCCAGAAAAATACATTTTTGTATTCTCTTTCCAAATGGGAATTATAGGAATTGTATAAATTAGTTTTAGGGATATATATATTTATATATATATTTGGGTATTTTTAACTGCATAGTTTAAGGAGACATTTTTGGGAATATAATTTTAATGCACTTTCCTAAGGACTTTTCATAAGAAGGTAGTATTAGTCGTAGTACTAGTAACCCCTCTCAAGGTCACCTGGAGAGTTCCCAATACTCTACCAGTCTCAACTACAGGAAGGAGAGTTATCCATTCCATTCCTAGCTTGGGCAGTGACTGGCAAGTGGAAGACCATCTGCTATAAGTCAAAACTCACCTGTGATGGGCAGCAGCAGCATGGGAGAGTTGAGGGAGGAGACTCAAGTTTACTGCATTGAAGGAGGCAATGGTAAACCACTTCTGTATTTTTACCAAGAAAACTCTATGCATAAACTACCAAAACAACTGTAGATGGAAGTGGGACATTCTGGAAGAGATGTGTCTATGGCGTAGCTATGGGTTGGATGTGACTTGACAGCATAAGACAAATAGTAGTAGTAGTAGTAGTAGTAGTAGTAATAGTATTTCTTAAATGCATAACACTGTACTAAGTGCTGGGAGAGAATTCGTAGGTGGGACACATCATCCTTGCCCTTTAGGGTGCTCACTATCTAACCCATCCAATTGTCTGCCCATACTGTTCCCATTTTTGTACATATAAATAAAATTAAAGTTGCTTCATAGCAGGAGGAGATGAAGACAGCAGGTTATCAGGAATGCAATATGGACTTTCATAGGCAGTCTGGTGGACATGACAGGCTATTCCACAATGGCCTTCATATACCATTCTGTGCCGAAGTGAGGAGATCACACCTAGAGAAAATGCTATTTGCATTACCTACACTACCCACTGCTTTGGGGACCTTGGATAATTAGAGGAGCAGCGTGGCTCAGTGGAAAGAGCCCGGGCTTTGGAGTCAGAGGTCATGAGTTCGAATCCCAGCTCTGCCACTTGTCAACTGTGTGACTGTGGGCAAGTCACTTAACTTCTCTGTGCCTCAGTTACCTCATCTGTAAAATGGGGATTAAGAGTGTGAGCCCCACGTGGGACATCCTGATTCCCCTGTGTCTACCCCAGCGCTTAGAACAGTGCTTGGCACATAGTAAGCGCTTAACAAATACCAACATTATTATTATTATTATTATTATTATTATTATCCTTCTACTTGGATTTTCCTACCAGATTCCTGTTTTAATTTATCAATCTGTTGCTCCTTAGAGGACTTCAGTGTTCTCAGGGGGATCTTCAGAAAATTTATGCCAGAGGCTTGCACTGAGGTGATTTTCTACCTCAGAATTGGTCGTATCTCAAAAAGAGATACCACAAATGACATCACAGTCTGGCTTTTCTGACCTAGGCAGTCATTGCCAAGATGATGGCTAGTTAACGTCCATTCTCAAATGTCCTTTACCTGGGGAGGATGTCCAGACACAGATTACCACATCATTACTTCAGGATGTACAGGATGTGGTAGCATTACATAGTTTCCTTTAGCAAGCCATCCATTTAGTTCTCTTGAAGAAGCTACCTGTAGCAATCAGGTATCCCTGTCTCTTCTAAAGCACTATGGAAATAACAGGATGGGTCAGTATTGAAGTGGAGAAGCAGTGTGAGGCAAATGAATATGGGAAAGGGTGTGAAAGAAGCCCAGAAGCTCCACACACCCTGTCAGTGGCTAGGACAGTGGGATATTATATTCATTCAATAGTATTTATTGAGCGCTTACTATGTGCAGAGCACTTTACTAAGCGCTTGGGATGAACAAGTCGGCAACAGATAGAGACAGTCCCTGCCGTTTGATGGGCTTACAGTCTAATAGGTAAGGGATAGTCTGCAAACCTGCAATATGGGTAAGAAGCAAAAACTATTTTGTTTTCTTAGGCACTTCATGAAACAAAATAGTCTCCACAGGGAAGTATATTACAATGGCTTCCTGCTATTTTAAAAGAAGCTAGATGGAATCAGATTGATTTGGTTAGTTTCACAGTATTCTGCTAATAGGAAAGTGCACACCTACACTGAATGTGTTTGGGTCAATTTTGTAGGTGGAATGAAAATACATAAGCCTAGAGAATTGTTACAATGAAGTAAAGTGGACTGGATTCTTAGAAAGGTGCTAGTAAAGAAAGTATGCTGTAAGTAGTATTTGTTATGGTTAATTGTCTTTTATGTAAAGTTAAGATGTCAGCAGGTTTTCGAGGAATTAATTCCTGTTACTTCGCCTTTATATCAGACTACAAGTATGTGTGGTCTTTTCAGTAGACTTTTGGACAAGATTAAAACCACAAATTTGTAGTAGTTAAAGCAATATGCAGACCCAATTCAATCTAAAATCATAAGAACCTTACCAAAGCCATAGCAATTGTCTTCTTTACTTTGGTGTTGGTAAATAGTACCTGAAAGCTAGCTAGCTAGCTAGCTAGCCCACCAAGATTTTTGAAAAATGCTGTTGAACTAGTGTTTTTCTGAGCTACTTCCGGTCACTTTGGGTCAAAATTGCCTTCAAGCAGTTCCTTACTTTCTTAGAGCAAGGAAAGAATACAGTTGACTCTTAAGAGATAAGAAGAGGAGTCTATGTTCTTGAATTCCCCTTGCTTCAACTGTCTTAAAGGTTTTGTGTAGGTATTCTCTGGCAATTATTCTGGGCTAATTGAGCTTTATGTACATCAATGAAACCTATTTATTTTTGTTGTGTTACTTACCTCACTAGTTTTTAAATATTACCTTTGCAGATCAAATTATTGCTCTTCTATTTTCCTAACAAGATTTAGATTGATAAGCAGTACTGATTAAGATCCATTATTCTATCCTCCAACATTAGGTACTTAGAAGAAGAAGTTGGTGATATGTCATTGGTGGGTGGGAAGCAGCATGGTGTAGTGGAAAGAGCATGGGCCTGGGAGTCAAAAGGTCATGAGTTCTAATCCCAGATCTGCCACTTGTCTGCTGTGTGACCTTGGGTAAATCACTTCACTTCTCTGGGCCTCAGTTCCCTCATCTGGAAAATGTGGATTAAGACTGTGAGCTCCAAGTGGGAGAGGGACTGTGCCCAACCTAATTTGCTTATATCCATTCCAGCGCTTATTACAGTGCTTAACAAATACCATAATTATTATTATTATCATTATTGTTATTACATAACAAATAATTATTTCCTTTGTTAGCTTCAACAATAAGTACATCTTGAGCATCATATATTACCTTTTCTTTCTGAAATTGTTCCATTGTTCCTGCTATCTACCTTTACCTGAAGTGTAGCACAAGTCATTCCCATAATGTGTTTTGACCTGAAGCTATAGTAACGTTATTCTATAGCTAGTCCAAAATACCCTCTACAGGTTGTGTCTTCAAAGAGACCTATAAGATGCTATCCTATAAGTAATTCCTCATTCTGCATCACATATATTTTTGTGGACCCTGTCTTGGTTTTTTCACTAAACCATGCCCACAACTTTGAGCTTCACTGGTAAACATTGCTTCAACTCTGATTTATTCTACAAATTAATACTTAGAGGTGTGATTTAAGCACTGATATGGTTCCTGTGATCCTGTCACAAAGCTCCTTGCCATAATCTCTTTTGCATGACCATGAGCTTCTTAGGTAACTTAGATACCACTTTTCAATGTATTTTTGTTTGTTTGTTTGTTGCCCAAGAGTCTATTTGCAAACAGGGCAACAAATGATGCTTGGATAAATAGGGAGACAGTTGCCATCCTTGAATCTATTCTCATGATCATGAAGCACATGAACTGACTCTGGAACCTTGACAAGAAACCATAGCCCTGATTTACAAAGATTATTTCTGGCTTTGCACACGTACCACTCCATCGCTGATTCTCCTCCCTGTTATCAACCTGTCTGTCTCAGGAATGTTCCTAGAGTCCAGGGAGGCTAATGTGGAAATTCAAGAAGGTGGACAGGACCATTAGTACTTAAGATCAGCAGCTCCCAGTGATACTAGTTCATACAATTTAAGAAAATACATGGAAGCTCACTGTTAGAATACAGTCTATAATATATTCCAGTCCATATGGATTAAATTGCAGCACAAAATATATGGTGCTAGTCCTCATTTTGTTAGATGGCTAAATGAATAAAAGCATACCAATCTTACTTATTACAAGGGGATTATAGGAATGTTTATTTCCAAGATTGGATTAAATACCCCATAAACAGATGCAAGCCGGAATAATGACTTTGAAAAATAGATGAAGATTCTATTTTGAACCTCTCATCTGAGGACCAAAGAGCAAAGAAAACTTCAAAATCATGTGGTTCAGCCTGATAATCTTTGATATTTTACCCCCTAAGAAATATTTGGAAAATTTGGAGATGCTTAACAAGCAAGTAAAATCAAATAACAGCACCTAAAAATTGTTGACTACAATTACTTGGTAAACATCATCAACATTTTGATTGAGTTTAGGTAATTAACTCTGATTCTTGAAAAACCATAGAATAATTTTTATGAAAAATACATATTTTCCATTTTGAAAATGGAAAAAATAGGTCCAGAAGTATTTTTAGAAGATACTGGAGTGACTTTATTGAAAAATATACTAAAGGTATTTTATTTTTATTAACTGATGAGAGGTATAAAATATGACATTATATAAAAGCTGAAATTATGTTTGAACAATTTTAATTTTTCTTCTTAATTCTTCTAATTTTTAATAATGTATATTTTCTTCAGAGTAGAAATCTTGGTTTCTATATTTACATATTATTTTACTGTTTATTAAAAAAAACTAACCTCTTTTTTTTCTCTCTCTAATCATATAATCCTTCTATAAAGCATGGGATACAGTTTAGCAAAATATTTTTTCATTAAAGAAAATTCACATCATATAAATATATATATATCATACATACATATATATCATGTGTGTTTGTGCAGAGTATTGCACTAAGCTTAAGCTCTTGGGAGAATACAAAGCAACAGAGTTGGCAGACACATTCCCTGTCCACAAAGAGCTTACATTCTAGAAGGTGACACAAACATTAATGTGAATAAATAAGTAATTTATAATACATAATATAAACATATGTAGATAAGTACTATCGGTGTTGGGGTGGGGTGAATATCAAGTATCCAAAGGTCACAAATCCAAGTTCACAGATGATGCAGAAAGGAAAGCGAGCCAAAGAAAGTAAAGCTTACTGGGGAAGGTTAAGGGAAGGGTTTTTTTAGGATAGGAGATGCATGAACAAGTTTGAAAGTAGTGGTAAAGGACTCTGGAAAATCACTGGTTAAAGATTAGGGTCAGAGAGGGAAGGCAAGTGCTCTGATAAATTATGTAGAGATGGGATCGAAGGCACAGGTGGATGGTGTAGATTTTAAGAAAAGACAGAAGAAATCCTCTTGAGATGCTGCTGGGAAAGTATGGAAGAATCGAAGAAGGGTTAGGAGGGGTAGGAGAGGAGCAAGGAGATTTCAGGGAGTTCATGCCAAATGATTTCAATTTTATCAACCACATACATGGCCTGGCCTTTAGAGGTAAGATATGGGGTGGATCGATTTGAAGAAGAAGAAGAAGGAGGGAAGGAGGAGGAAACTGAAGAAGAAGCATCTGAAGTAGCAGGCATGGGTAATGGGTATGGGAGCTGATAGGGATGGATATGCATGGTTGCTGGTAAGGTAATTAAAGCAGGTAAGTAAATTTTGATGAGATCAGCATAGTTTCAATTTCCACCAGCAGTGCTCAAGCAGAAAAGTGGAGGAAGCATACTGTGGAGGTGATTCAGGACTGTGACTTAGTAGAACGAGTTGGATGGAGGAACAGAAACCTTGGAATAGAGATTAGTGGAGAGAGTGCTGTGAATTAGTGCATCAGGAGAAGATAATTTGGTTATGAAGGCCAAATGAGACATGATGGCTTCAGAAAATTGGATGGTACAGTAAATCAGAGATTTTTGCCGGGAAACTGCTGACCTCCCTGCCTCTTGATTCTCCTCACTCCAGACCAAACTTTACTCAGCTGCACAGATACTTTTTCTAAAAGAAAATTTCAGTCCATTTCCATGCCTGATTTTTTACCTATCTTACACATTGTGTGTGTGTGTGTGTGTGTGTGGTTATATGCTATGAACTTGAAAACATTCACAAATTGCATCCCCTCTTCCTACTATAGGAACTCAAGTCCTCATAGTATCTGATGGAGTGGAAGACAAGACTTGTCTTATAAAACAATTCTAAATGAAATCTTTAACACTGACTGTTATTTTGCTCCTAGAAAGTGCAGAAACTTCAGTAGTTTCAGAAACCTTCCTTGAGTCTCATGTTTTGACTGATCTCTGCCAATCTAGGTAAACAAAGATAGAATCAATTAATCAATCAATTGTATTTATTGAGCTCTTACTACTGTAGGACACTGTACTAAGTGCCTGATAGATTACGTATAACAGAACTGGTAGGTGTATTCTTTGCTAAAACAAGCTTATAGTCTAGAGGGACATTTACCTTTACCTGAATCTTAAAAACCTGTTCTGAGCCCACTCGTGGCACTGACATAGTATTGGGGAGAGCAAGTGGGGAGACATGTGGAAAAGTTTAAAATCAGCATATTAATCAGCCAGATGTGCTGACATCAGAGTTCCATGGGCAAGCCCTGAGAGCAGGACTAATGGTGCTTGGCATCAAACACATGGCCCATGTCCGTGCACATTTGGCTAAAAAATTCCCGCGAATAAATGTACCTGCTTTCTGTACTTTTTAATATAACCTAGGTCATGAAAATGCTTATGCTATAAGAAGATACTCTATCACTTGGGAATAGTTTAAGTGCTAAACTTTTTTGCTGACAGTGAAAAAACAAAATGTCCTTTCAGGACTGTAATGCAATAATCCAGCCTTTATGTTATGCCTCTAGGTGTTCATCTCAACTGAGGCTATCCTGTAACAGCCCTGTTTGTTTGGTTCAAATTGGCTCTTGTTTTTAATGTTTCATGCAATTTGAATAAAGGACTATGGGGACAATGATATATTGTAATTATAAAGTGATTTTGCAATCTTTATTCCATCTGGTGAGGAATGATTTGCTAAAATAAAGCTTTTGAATTACCTGTGAGCTTTAGTAATTTAGTCTCACTGTAGTTGTGGATGTCCTGAGATGCACATAGCTGTATAACATGACTAGAGATGAAACAATGACAAGATAATTGAATCCTTAGAATTCTCTGAAAGAAAGTGACTACTTCAGTAGTGAAGGCAATCTAATCTAATTCTCTGATTTTTATTTTTGTTTTGATTTGCTTTTGGGTTTGTTTTTTTTTTTGGTATAACCATGGACATTCTTTTTTTTTTTTTTACCTTAAGGTAGTTTTAACTTTAGGATTCTGGAGTTGAAACAAATAATGGCTGGTGTAATTTTCATCTAACCAACGAATTATAAAAATCATTTCTTGGAAAAGAAAATTTGATTTTTATTCATTACGGACCTCTGAGCTAATGTAACTGAAGGACAGGTTCTGTAAATGGATCCCATGTTTACATTTAAATAGGAGAAAAAGGGTTTTCGGAAAAGGTGTACACTAGCTTTCCAACTCTCCCATTTGGGAACTTGCCAGGGTAGTCATCCTTGCCCTGTGCTTGAACTCTCTGAAGAACCTATTTATTTTTGCCACTTAAATTTACTCCATTAAAAGGTTTTTAATCATCAGGAACAGAGTTTGCTTTAAGCCCCCCAACCCCCCAATTTCATTTCATCGTCACTGCCTTTCTTTTTCTCTTGCTTACAGAAAGATGAAGTCATATATTAGCTATTCCAAGTTTACTTCTAATAAAACTGAAACTTTACTTTCTACTGCAATGTTTACTCTTTTTTTTCCCCTGAAGTTCTCTGCTTGCCAAGTACCATCTTTATGATGTAGTATTATGCTTACTTAGTATTATTCTAATATGAGTAAGAAAACTGCAGGGAAGGCTGCTGAAAGTAGAGAAGGTACAAAGGCACTTTTCAGAGCCTTTTAAAATGTAATTATTAGTAAGGTAAAGATGAATGCATTAATACATTGAAAGCTTTACCTCTTCTTTCTTGCCTCCCTCTACTCCTTCATTCATTCCTTTTGTTTCATTCATAAAGCTAATACTTTGAGTTTCCTTTGTGACTTTTCTCCAGAGCGCATGGTGCTTTGTCCTGGTTACATGTAAAAGTAATGGGATATTATCTTGATTACTTGGTTCATTCAAAGCAATCCCAATTTTCTAACTTAAATAAACAGCAACAGAAGAAACAAAGCACTTATGTACATATTCCTAAACTCTGCATTTCCCCTGTCTGTAAGTTATTTTAATGTCTCTGTCTTCCCTTAGGCTATAAGCTTCTTTTGGGAAGGGGTAGTATCTACTAACTCTGTAGTATTGCACTCTCCCAAATGTCAAGCACAGAATAAGTACTAAATGAGTACCACCGATTGAGCATCACTGTCAAACTAGATATCTACTCTTTCTTCTTAAATCTTGTTCAATATTGTCCTTTTTTCCCTGATAAACTTATCCCAAACCACCTAGAGACCCAACTGTTTTGAGCAAAATCATACGGTACTGTCTTAAAACTACACTGCTGAGAATATCTTAAATATGTCACAATATGTAACTATGTCACAATATATCATGCATGATTGTATATATAGACAGAGAATTCTTGCTGATGTTCTACTTGCTATAGAATTCTGGAGTCAAATAAAATGAACAATCTTGGTATTTATTAAATGCTTTCTATGTTCATTCATTCATTCATTCAATCACATTTACTGAGCACTTACTATGTGCAAAGTACTGTACTAAGGGCTAGGGAAAGTACAACATAACAATAAACATTCCCTGCCCACAGTGACCTTACAGTCTAGCTGGGAACTATGTACCTAGCACTGTGCTAATTTCTGGGGTAGAGATAATACAAACAGCTTAGGCACTGTCTCTGTCCCACATGGGGCTCTCAACCTCAAAGGGAGGAAGAACAGGTATTTAATCTTCCTTATACAGATGGAGAAACTGAGACACAGATAAATTAAATGACCTACCAAAAGTGACATAGCAGGCAAGTAATGGAGGCAGAATCAGAACTCATGTCTTGGGATGTTCAGGTCTGAGCTCATTCCATTAGACCATGTGGCAAATTAGTTATCTTGTGTCCTTTATGTGATTTTTCTAAACGTTGGCATTCAATAACAGCATATGAACCAATTTAAGAAGAGGTAGGTAGAAAAATTCAAGAGCTCACAATTAATGAAATAAAAATAAGGGGAATGATTAACTAGGTCCAATACTGTAAAAAACATCAAAAAGTCAAAGGCTAATAATAATTATGAGCTAAACAAGAGTCAAGTCCCATTAGTCCCATTATTAAAAGATTCAATATTATTCTAGTAGATTTTTTAATAGCATTGCATTTCAAGATTTAGAAGGTAATCTCTCCATTGCTGTAAGCATGAATTAGTACTGATTAAGACAATCACTTACAAATTAGGTTTTTCTCCTGACATCACACTAAATAATATAATGGGGAAAAATTGGAAGAGGCCCAAAGGTAGACAAAACCACATGAACAATGAAAATTATTTCCTAACTATAGAGTAAGATTGATAAAAGTTTTCAATCTCTATATTTGTATAGGGATTTTGTGCTACATTTTATGAAATTACCTGTTATTCAGACAAAATAATTCAAAATAATATTATGAAAGAATAATAATTCTTGCTCATCTCCTGTTACAACCCAGTCTATAAAACTTCTTTCTCGAATGCAAACTTTCTCAGTGTACCTTGATTTAGTCTATCTCACCATAGGCTCCTTGCCCATTTTCTTCTCCTGTCTGGAACTCTGTCTTCCTTCATATCCAACAGATCACTCCTTTCCAATCTTCAAGCCCTTACTAAAAGTACATCTCCTCCAAGAATCCTTCCCAGACTAAGCCCTCACTTCCCTGTTTTACCCCTCCTTACTGGGTCAACTATAATATTGGTTCTCTTCCACTTAGGCACTTTAATAATCATTCCCCTTTCTGTCCAATGGCCTTATGTACATATCCACCAGTAATTCATTTTAATGTCTGTCTCAGTCTCTAGTCTGTAAGGACAGAGTACAGTGCTCTGTACACAGTAAGCACTCACTGAATAGCCCTGATTGATTGAATTTTTATTTAAAATGCTGACCCTACTTTCTACCTCAGTTTCTGCTGCCTAATCCTGTAGCTAGGAAGTGACACCAGGATATACAGGGCCCTGGAAGAGGAAAATAATGGTCCTGGGGGAGGGAGTCAGTAGTTACCCTAAAGCCATGATGTAGGTTCTGAAGATTTCTGCCAAGTGCCTTTTCATGAATCCCTTTGTCACCATTACATTACATTATATTGCCTACAAAGCACTCATGTCTGGTTCTTCTGGGTCAGAAAAGATGTGGTCTGAGGGCCACTAGGCTACAGCTTGGACTACAAAAAGTGATAGTCCATCAAAAAATTACAGCTGTCACCAAAGGTGTGGCTTTTACGGGTAGGTCTAAGGTATCTGATATAATATGGCAAAACTGGGACCAGAGACAGGTTTCTTGGTCTTTTAGAGAAGGGATCTGATGTCGAGCTGATATGTTTAATGTTTCCAATACAAATGCCCTATATCAAATGTCTTTCTTTTTCTAGGGCCATTACATTTTCTGACATCTCCAGGCAATGTAAAGTGAACACTTGGACATGATATAAATCTAAATTCATTGCATCAGCATATAATCCATCAGACAAATAAAGTATGATATGGGAGATAATAGCTTGATTAATCTTTATTTTCAGTCTATGAAGTAACTTGAAAAGATAATGTGTTGCTAGAAACAAGTCAACCAGAACTAAAAGTATATAATAAGCAAATTACTTTATGGTTTAATTCCATCACAAATAACTATTAAAATTAAATACGAAATATGGCATAGGAATTTTTTTTTTAATGTGCTTGGCTTTTGTTAGTATGGCCATTTATACATGAAAACTGAAAATAGCTTAGGGTTGAGTTAAAACAACACAGAGATTTCAGCCATGGGGTTTTCAGACCTTGTCACTTAAAAGGCCATAAATGATTCATGCTGAGAATTCATTTATTCATGCATTCAATTGTATTTATTCATTCATTCAATCATATTTATTGAATGTTTACTGTGTGCAGAGCAATGTACTAAGTGCTTGGAAAGCATAATTCAGCAGCAAATAGAAACAATCCCTACCTAACAATAGGCTCACAGTCTAGAAGTATGTTCCATTTTATCAACTAAGTAAATTCATTCATTCAAACTCATTTATTGAGTGCTTACTGTGTACAGAGCTTGAGAGAGTACAGTATAACAATAAAGAGACACATTCCCTACCCACCGTGAGCTTACAATCTAGAGGGGGAGGCAGACATTAATATAAATAAATTGCAGATAAGTACATAAGGCAAATTATACATTCCAAGAGCTTAGTACAGTGCTCTGTGCACAGTAAGCCATCAATAAATGCAATTGAATGAATTAATGAATAAGGGCTGTGGGGCTGGGAAGGGAGATCAGCAAAAGGAGCAAGTCAGCGGGACACAGAAGGAAGTGGAAGAAGAGGAAAGGGGACCTTAGTCAGAGAAAGCCTATTGGAGGAGTTGGGCCTTCAATAAGGGTGAGGAGAGTAATTGCCTATTGGATTAGAGGAGTGAGGGTGTTCCAGGCCAGAGGCAGGACATGGGCGGGTTGTATGCGGCAAAATAGAGGATATTGAGGCACAGTGAGAAGTGTAACTTTAGAGGAGTGAAGTGCGTGGATTGGGTTGTGGTAGGAGAGTAGTAAAGAGAGTTAGGAGGGGGCAAGGTAATTGAATGATTTAAAGCCAGTGGTAATTTTTTTTCTTTGACATGGAGGCAGATGGGCAACCACTGAAGTTTCTTGATATGTGGGAAAACATATCATGAGTATTTTTGTAGTAAAAGGATCTGGGCAGCAGAGTGAAGTATTGACTAGAGTGGGGAGAGACAGGAGGCTGGGAGGTCAGCAAAGAGGCTGAGACAGTAATCCAAGCAGGATAGGATGAGTGATTGTATTAACATAGTATCAGTTTAGAAGGAGAGGAAAGGATTTTAACAATGTTGTGGAGGTGGGAACAAATTCAGCCAAACCTTGTAGATCTTCTTTTTAGTATGATAAAATGATCTGTAAGCCAAAGCTTTGAGTCTACTGTGGCAAAGAAATAACTAGAGGTAGAACTTGCCTCACTGAAAATTTTCAGTTATAAAGTTACTTAAAGCTGTCTTCTAAACTCTGACAATATTTTCTTCAGTACTGTTTGTTTTGTCTGTGATTCACCTTTTTCCTCCAGATTGTTTTCAACACCTTCTCTCCAATTCATCTAAATAAGTAAGGAGTAGGGACCTGGACCATTGACAACTTACTTGAGCTGCTCTTGCCCAGTTCTAATGCCCCTCTAGAGTAAAAAAGAAACAGAGGAGAAAGAGAAGTTCCAGTGAATGCCTCTTTATTCCTCTTCCTCTTTCTACCTTTCCTTCCTTTCTCTCCTCTTCTTTCCCTCTCTTCATTCCATTTCCCCTCCTTCCTACCCACAGGCTCCACCCCAATGTCCTGGCTCCATAAGGCTTAACTTCCAAGTTCTCCTCTATGCTCAAAATGAAAAATGGGTGCTGCTGTTACATTTCCCAAAAGACCAATGGCATTTCCAGCTCCAAAAGAGGAACTGGAAATAGCAAAGCCTCCTCCAGAGACTCTATTTCCCAGCAAAGAGTACTGATTGATCCTAAATCACAATTAATAATAGCAAGGCCTCCCAGAAAGCTATTCCAGGCATTTCTTGCTTACCCAGAGAAGAAGGCTTTAAATAATGGTGTAGTGAGTCATTTTGCCTCCCTGCCTCTGTTGCATCTCTTCACTTGGGCTTGTGATGTGTCTGCTATAAACTATGATAACTTTGCCTTTGGAAATTGAATTATCCTCTTGGTAAGTAATCGCTTAATCACTCTTGCATTTTTAGAATAAGAATAATCAGTAATTTGGGATTTGGCAACAATGGGACCTTGGTTCAGAGAAGCAGCTTGGCTTAGTGGAATGAGCACAGGCTTGGGAGTTAGGTTCTAATTCTGCCTCTGCCACTTGTCAGCTGTGTGACTTTGGGCAAGTCACTTAGCTTCTCTTTGCCTCGCTTACCTCATCTGTAAAATGGAAATTAAGCCTGTGAGCCATACGTGGGACAATGTGCTGAGCTTGTATCTACTCTAACACTTGGAAGAGTACATGGCACATAGTAAGCACTTAACAAATATCATTTACCTGCTGGTTTTGATTTTCCTCTGTTAATTCCACTTATCCTCTGTACTAAACTCAAGTTTGTAAAGGTTATGCTTCTGAATATGGACCTTGATTTTAAGCTGTTTATAGGATCCTTGCTGCTTCTATAACACTCCCACAGTACCAATGAAGAACAGGCTAGTGCTTCAATCCCTGTGGGTTTGTCTCAGTGAAGCTCATCCAAGATCTGATTACAGATTGATCAACTAATCATCTGGTTAATTTTTCCCAAAAATATTGGCTAGGTGTACATAGAAATATTCTAAATACAAACACCATGTCCTCCACAATACTAAGAGATTCATAGGTCACTGCTTTTTAAAGTTAACATGTATCCAGTGGCAGTCAACTACATTAGGTAATCATATTTTCAGGAACTGAAATGGAAAAAAAACAGGAGATGGGCTACAAAAAGTAAATAAGACAGGTATTCATTAAAAGAAGTGACAAAATAAGCGACAGAGACAGGGTGAAAATGATTCACAGAAAAATATAAAAGCAGGACAACAGTGAATTCACAAAAAAGAAAACACACATGCAGTTTTGCACAAATACTGAGTTAACTACTCACTAGGACCATGTGTTCATACTGTGGTGGCTGGAAGTACTTCCTTGGTTGTAATCAGCTGAGGGCAGCCAGTTAACAAGGTTATTGTGTCCACTTTTCCCTGTGGCACTGCTACTTGATTATGACTTCATGCTGGACTGCTATTGTTGTTAGTGTTATCTCCTGCCACTAATGCAAGAGACAGAGGAATAGTATTTCTTATTGCTCGCCCATCTACTTGGGTTCCAACAGAAACTCCTTACCATTGACTTTGAACCACTCAATCACCTTGCCCACTCTTACCTTACCTCACTGCTCACCTACTACACAACCCAGCCCACATTATGGGCTCTAGACTGTGAGCCCATTGAGGGCAGGGGTTGTCTCTACTTATTGCTGCATTGTACTTTCCAAGCATTTAACACAGTTCTCTGCACACAGAGAAGCAGCGTGGCTCAGTAGAAAGGGCACGGGCTTTGGAGTCAGAGGTCATGGATTCGGATGCCAGCTCTGCCACTTGTCAGCTGTGTGACTGTGGGCAAGTCACTTAACTTCTCTGTGCCTCAGTTACCTCATCTGTAAAATGGGGATTAAGACTGTGAGCCCCATGTGGGACAAGCTGATTCCCTTGTGTCTACCCCATTGTTTAGAACAGTGCTCAGCACATAGTAAGCGCTTCACAAATATCAACATTATTATTATTATTAATAAGTACGATTGAATGAATGAATTGTGTGCCTCTAAATGCCAACCTGTTGTACCTTGATCTGGTTTTCTCATCTCCAATCTCTCAGCCACAACCCTGCTCTGCCCTGGAATGTCTTCCCTCTCCATATCCCACAATTACTCTTCCCACCTTCAAAGCCTTACTGAAAGAACATCTTCTCCAAGAGGCCCGACTAAATCCTCCTTTCCTCTTCTCCCATTCTCTTCTGCGTCATTTTCTTGTTCTTGGCTTTGCTCCCTTTATTCACCCCACCCTCAGCCCTACCACACTTGTGTACATATCTGCAATTTATTTACTTATATTTATGTCTGTCTCCCCTTCTAGACTGCAAGCTAGTTGTGGGAAGGAAACATATCTACCAACTCTGTATTTGTTATATTGTACTGTCTCAAGCACTTAGTGCCAAACTCTACACCCAGTAAACACACAATAAATATGATTGATTCATTAGTTGACTGTTAGTAAAAGATAGCATGGATAACTAGTGTTTACAGGAGCCCAACAGGGAGAAATGGCTCAGCTGTGGGAGTGGTGACAACAAGTAAAGAAGATACTGAAGCGTATTTTCTTGTTCTAATGAGCACATTCCTTCCATCCCTTTCTTGCCCCTCCTAACCATATAGGAGGTGGGTCTTGTCCATTAAAGATGTCCTAAACCCTGGATGACTCCTAAGATCAGAAGCTTCCCAAGTCACCATGAAGTTTAGGGTTTTCAGGAAATACACATGCACACAACACACATTTCCTAGCAATGTGTCTGCCTTTCCCACACACAGTATCAGAGCCCCAGAGTCCTTTCCCAACCCAATAATTATTTGCTTGAAGTAGACAGATACATGCTTTGCCTATTTAAATAAATGCACACTGCTTTTGCCAGAATAACAGTACTATTGGTACTAGTTTAAACATTTATCTATATAAATTTATAAAGATTTAGTAATACAATAGGGTGATTCAGATATGAATCAGGGAAGTTTGAAAGAAGCTAAAAGTTGGATCTTCAAGCATTGTCATTCTCCTTGTCACCAGAACCTAAAATAAGTAAAGCAGCCAATGGGCCAAATGTCTCCCCAGAGAATGAAAATTCAATCATTTCTTGAAGATGAAAGTCTTCACTAATCAATTTAAAAGCATTAACAACAGAAAAAAAAATGAGCTATATTCAAAACATAAAGTGGGCACTGGGACCATCGGAAACAATGGTGAGTCATATTAATAATTGAACTTGTCCCAGCAGAGAGAAAAAAAAGTGTTTTGTAAATTGAAAAATAAAGCTATTGCGTTAGTTATGGTGTGTAAAGAGCTCTAAAGAATTTTAACACAGCAATATATTTTCTAATTTCTGTGAAGGGATAGCCAGAGTTGTATATTGCAGTAGCATGTCATGTTACAGAGTACACCTAATTCTCCCAGGGTATGGTTTCTTGGAAGCACTAGCTGCAGTATTCACAGATTATGGTCTGGAACATGCAAGTAGTTGTCTTTCCAATACTCCAAAACACTTTAGTGTCAGTCCAAGTCATTTGCAATTGGGAATACGACTGTTGATTAAAGGCAGAACTGTCTCTTTTTCAAAAAAAAAAAAAAAAAAAAAGGAAAGAGAAGGAAAGGGCTCGAAATCTAAGAATGAGGGATAAGGGGTATTGAATCCTCCATTTTAATGATTTGGAAACTGAGGTACAGAGAAGTTAAAAGACTTGCCCAGGGCCAAACAGCAGGCCAATTGCAGAGCCAGGATTAAAACCCAAAACCTCTAACTAACAAGCTCATTCTTTTTTTGCTAGGCTTCATTACTTTAGTATGTTTTTCAAATCCTGAGCAATGTGGGTAAATGGGCAACAGATTGTATTAATGATTATCTCCATAAGGCATCCCGGTTATCTCCACCAAGGATATATAATTTGCTGTTTGAAATAAATATCTTCCCTTATCTTCCCTTATCTTCCTTCCCAAGCCCTGTCCTCTTCCTGACTTCCCTGTCACTGTGGATGGTACGACCATCCTTTCCGTCTCTCAAGCCCGCAACCTCCGTGTCATCTTTGACTCCGCTCTCTCTTTCACCCCACACATCCAATCCGTCACCAAGACCTGCTGGTCTCACCTTTACAATATCGCCAAGATCCGCCCTTTCCTCTCCACCCAAATGGCTATCTTACTGCTACAGGTTCTCATATAACCCGGCTGGATGATTGTGTCAGCCTTCTCTCTGATCTCCCTTCCTGTTCTCTCTCCCCGCTCCAGTCTATTCTTCACTCCGCTGCCCGGCTCATCTTCCTGCAGAAATGCTCTGGACATGTCACTCTCCTTAAAAACCTCCAGTGGTTGCCTATCCACCTCTGCACGAAACAAAAACTTCTCAATCTAGGCTTCAAGGCTCTTCATCACCTTGTTCTCTCCTACCTCTCCTTGCCTCTCTCTTTCTACTAGCCACCCTGCACACTCCGCTCCTCTGCACCCACCTCCTCACCGTTCCCCGTTCTCGCCTATCCTGCCATTGACCTCTGGTCCATGTCCTTCCGTTGTCCTGGAATGCCCTCCCCCCTCACCTCCGCCAAACTAACTCTCTTCCCTTCTTCAGAGCCCTACTGAGAGCTCATCTCCTCCAAGAGGCCTTCCCAGACTGAGCTTCCCCTTTTCCCTCTGCTCCCTCTCTGCCCCCCCTTCATCTCCCCTCAGCTAAGCCCCCTTTTCTCCCCTTTCCTTCTGCTCCTCCCCATCTCCCTTCCCCTCCCCTCAGCACTGTGCTTGTCTGCTCATTTGTATATATTTTTATTACCCCATTTATTTTGTTAATGAGATGTACATCCCCTTGATTCTATTTATTGCTTATTGTTTTTGTCTGTCTCCCCGATTAGACTGCAAGCCCATCAGTGGGCAGGGATTGTCTCTATCTATTGCCAAATTGTACATTCCAAGTGCTTAGTACAGTGCTCTGCACATAGTAAGCACTCAAATACTACTGAATGAATGAATAAATACTCTTGAAGTACCTGAGTAACATCTTACCTGTTGGTCAATTTCAAACTGATCAAAGACTCAAAGGGCAATAAAGGATAAATGACTGAATAATGAATAATGCCAATAGGATTTGCTCTTATCTCTACTCTCCAAAATAATGTTGATTTTTAAAAGGACTGACTATCCTAATTGTTGTTATATTGATCAAAGTAATTTTACAACTTCATTTCCCTCAAGCCCTTTTTCTGTCGCATTAACTTTTCCCTTGTTTGTTCTTTCTTCCACTTTTCCTATTACTCTACTCCTCTGGTTTATTGCTGCTGATTATACTTGGAGAATACACATAATTAGAAATAGCTATAACTTCCTTCTTGAACCATTCACAGGTAACAGTGGAAAGAAATCCATTTAAAATGCATTTCCAATAGTGTTCTAAAACATAGGATTATCTCTATCCCAGAACCACTAGTGTAAGGGGAAGTGAGGTAGACTAACATCCCTTTCTCTAATACTGAATTATTTACTTATGCTTATTTACTCACCTCTCAGGGTCACATCTGGAGAGTTTCCAGTATGCTACCAGTCTCAGCCGGGGGAGGGCAAGTCAAGCACAGGCCTACTACCCATTCCATTCCTAGTTTGGGCAGTGGCTAGCAAGTGGAAGGCAATCTGCTACAGGCTCACCTGTGCTGATCAGCAGTGTCATGGGAGAGAGTTGAGGGTGGAGACTCAGGTTTGCTGCCCAGAAAGAGTCATTGGTAAACCACTTCTGTATTTTTACCAAGAAAACTCTATGGATACACTACCAGAACGATTGCAGATGGAGGTGGGGCATTCTGAGAGAAATGTGTCCATGGCATTGCTATGGATCAGACATGACTTGACAGCATAAGACCACAACAGCTTCTCTACTGAATAAAGTTTATTCCCTATGAGCTTTGCATAGTAAGTCATGCACCAAATAACCAAATAACAAATTTGAATAGACCCCAAAGGAATAGCAGCAAAAAGGAGTAATTTGGGATTCAGTATTATAGCAACTTTTTTTTATTATTATTATTGTTCAAGACTATTGAAAGCACACTCATGAGTTTTATAAAACTTTACCTGAATGAAATATTATACTATGAAGGCTTCCCAGACTGAGCTTCCCCTTTTCCCTCTGCTCCCTCTCTGCCCCCCCTTCATCTCCCCTCAGCTAAGCCCCCTTTTCTCCCCTTTCCTTCTGCTCCTCCCCATCTCCCTTCCCCTCCCCTCAGCACTGTGCTTGTCTGCTCATTTGTATATATTTTTATTACCCCATTTATTTTGTTAATGAGATGTACATCCCCTTGATTCTATTTATTGCTTATTGTTTTTGTCTGTCTCCCCGATTAGACTGCAAGCCCATCAGTGGGCAGGGATTGTCTCTATCTATTGCCAAATTGTACATTCCAAGTGCTTAGTACAGTGCTCTGCACATAGTAAGCACTCAAATACTACTGAATGAATGAATAAATACTCTTGAAGTACCTGAGTAACATCTTACCTGTTGGTCAATTTCAAACTGATCAAAGACTCAAAGGGCAATAAAGGATAAATGACTGAATAATGAATAATGCCAATAGGATTTGCTCTTATCTCTACTCTCCAAAATAATGTTGATTTTTAAAAGGACTGACTATCCTAATTGTTGTTATATTGATCAAAGTAATTTTACAACTTCATTTCCCTCAAGCCCTTTTTCTGTCGCATTAACTTTTCCCTTGTTTGTTCTTTCTTCCACTTTTCCTATTACTCTACTCCTCTGGTTTATTGCTGCTGATTATACTTGGAGAATACACATAATTAGAAATAGCTATAACTTCCTTCTTGAACCATTCACAGGTAACAGTGGAAAGAAATCCATTTAAAATGCATTTCCAATAGTGTTCTAAAACATAGGATTATCTCTATCCCAGAACCACTAGTGTAAGGGGAAGTGAGGTAGACTAACATCCCTTTCTCTAATACTGAATTATTTACTTATGCTTATTTACTCACCTCTCAGGGTCACATCTGGAGAGTTTCCAGTATGCTACCAGTCTCAGCCGGGGGAGGGCAAGTCAAGCACAGGCCTACTACCCATTCCATTCCTAGTTTGGGCAGTGGCTAGCAAGTGGAAGGCAATCTGCTACAGGCTCACCTGTGCTGATCAGCAGTGTCATGGGAGAGAGTTGAGGGTGGAGACTCAGGTTTGCTGCCCAGAAAGAGTCATTGGTAAACCACTTCTGTATTTTTACCAAGAAAACTCTATGGATACACTACCAGAACGATTGCAGATGGAGGTGGGGCATTCTGAGAGAAATGTGTCCATGGCATTGCTATGGATCAGACATGACTTGACAGCATAAGACCACAACAGCTTCTCTACTGAATAAAGTTTATTCCCTATGAGCTTTGCATAGTAAGTCATGCACCAAATAACCAAATAACAAATTTGAATAGACCCCAAAGGAATAGCAGCAAAAAGGAGTAATTTGGGATTCAGTATTATAGCAACTTTTTTTTTATTATTATTATTGTTCAAGACTATTGAAAGCACACTCATGAGTTTTATAAAACTTTACCTGAATGAAATATTATACTATGAAGGCTTCATTAAAGAAAAACTGTTACATTATTTTAGGAAAGCTAAAGTAGCAACTTTAAAAAAATCATCAATTATTATGGTGAGCTTTATATATTTTTATAATTCAATTACAATACATAGTTTAAATCAACATTGAGGGGAACTTAAAAACAATATAATCAGAGTTTACACTCATTAATATCATTTTTAATATCTCAGTAATTGCTTAGATTGTTCCCAAACCACCTATACATAGCAATTTTTTTAAAAAAATCATTTTACAATATAATTACTATACACTTTTGTACATTTTGATCATTAGCAAACATTAATAGTGAAAATAATACTAATCCCATGCTATTTTAGACCTGACCACCAATTTCGTACTTATACTTTCTTTTATTTCCAATATTATAACAATTTTTAAATGGTTTATATTATCTAGTTTCTCTGCTCTCAGTTATGAACTTCATTTAATTACTGCAAATATTTTTGATTTTGTTGTCTGATTCAAGAAAGTTTCATTTTGTTATAAATAATTATAATACAATTTAACATGACAGGGCCACATACTGCTGTATGACCTTCAGCAAATCACTTAAATTATCTGTACCCCATTTCCCTCATCTGCAAAATGAGGATTCAATACCTGTTCCCATCCTACTTAGATATGGGACCTGATTGTCTTGTGTCACATGGTACAGTGCTTGACACATTGTTAGTGCTTAACAGATACCAAAATTATTAATAATAATAACAATAATTTGTATTACTATTCTCCATTCTCCACATCCACTCCCTTAGAGAACTCATTCATTCCCACAAGTTCAGCCATGTCTATGCATGTGATTCTCAAATCTACCTCTACAGCCCTTACCTCTCCCCATCTGCAGTCTCACTTTTCCTCTTGTCCTCAGGACATTCCTACTTGGATGTTCCACTGACACCTCAAATTTAAAATATCCAAAAGAGACCTTCTCTTCTCACCCAACGCCTGTCCTTCCACTGACTTTCCCAACACGTAGACAGAATTACCATCCTCCCTGTGTCACAAGCCTGTAACCCTGGCATTATTCTCCACTCATCTCTTGGCCAGTCCATATATTCTATGTGTCTACTGACTCTCATATTTTTATATTGTACAATCTCAAGAGCTTAATACAATGTTCTGTACACACTGAGTGTTCAATAAATACGATGGATTGATGGATATTCGATTTGTCAGCAAATCCCAAGAGTTCTACCTTCACGACATCTTAAAATTCACCCTTTTCTTTCCATCCAAACTGCGATCATCGTGATCCAACCACTAATATTCTTTGACTGCTGCATTAGTCTTTTTACTGAGCCCCTTGTGAACTAACCCTGTATTCAATCTATCTTGTATCTACCCCAGTGCTAAGAACAGTGCTTGGCACATAGTAAGTGCTTACCAAGTACCATAATCATTGTAATTATTATCACCATGCCCTGCCATCTATATCTCCCTACTCCAATCCATGCTAAACTTTGTTGCCTGGAATATTTTTTTTAAAAAAAGTTCAGTTCACATCTCCCACTCCTCAAAAACCTCCAGTAGTTGGCCATCCACCTCCATATCAAAGAAAAGTCCTTACCATTAGCTTTAAAGAACCCAGTTAGCTTTCCCCCTCCTACCTTGCCTCACTGATTTCCTGCTATAACCCAGTTTACTCACTTCTCTCATCTAATGCCAATTGCTGTATGTTCTTCTTGTCTATCTCACCACCCATCCCTTGCCCACATTTTCCCTCTGGCCTAGAACTTCTCCTTAATATTTGACAAATATATCATCCCTCTCACCAAAGCCCAATTAAAATTGCATCATCTATAAGATGCTTTTCCAGAATAATCCCTCCTTTTTCCTACTTGCTCTCTCTGCTTCACCTATGCACTTAATAATAATAATAATTGTGGAATTTGTTAAATGTTTATTATGTTCCAGACACTATACTAAGCGCTGTAGTGTATATGAGCAAATCATGTTGGGCACAGTCCCTGTCCCATGTTGGGCTCACAGTCTCAATCCCCATTTCACTATGACCCAGAGAAGTGAAGTGACTTTCCCAAGGCCACTCAGCAGACAAGTGACAGAACTGGGTTTAGAATCCATGACCTTCTGACTCCTAGGCCCGTGCTCTATAGAAAATGCCATGCCGCTTGCTTCTCCCTAACCTGACATTCAATCCACCCTGAATATATATATATATTTAGATTATTTTAATGTTGATCTCCTGTTTGTGCTATAAACTCTTTGTTGGCAGAAAAGGTGTCAAGCAGCTCCATTGTACTGTACTCTCCTAAGCACTTGGTAAATCAGGACACACAATAAGTCCTTAATAAATACCACTGATTGGTTGATTAATTAAATATGTTTAAGCATAGTAACATTTGAATAAAGTCACTTTTATCAATGTCTATCTCCCCCTCTAGATGATAAGCTTGTTGTGTGAAGGGTATGTGTCTATTGTTATATTGTACTCTTTCAAGTTCTTAGGACAGTGCTCTGCACACAGTTAGCACTCAATAAATATGATTGAATGAATGAGTATAGTTTTTCTATTCTCTAGCACTGTACTAAGTGCTTGGGAGTGTACAATATAACAACAAACAGGCACATTTGCTGCCCACAATGAGCTCACAGTCTAGAGGGGAAGTTATATGTTAATATGAAATAAGTAAATAGTTAAATAAATTACAGATATACAGAAATATACATATGTGCTTTGGCGATGGGAGGGAGGATGAATGAAAGAGCAAGTACAAGAGGTGCAGAAAGGAGTGGGAGAAGAGGAAAGTAGGGCTTAGTCAGAGAAAGCTTCTTGGATGGACAACCACTGGGGTTTCTGGAGGAGTGGGGAAATGTGGTCTGAATATTTCTGAAGGAAAATGATTCAGGAATCAGAATGAAGCATGAACTGGAGTGGGAAGAGAAGGACGCAGGGAGGTCAGCAAGGAGGCTCATACAATAATCAAGGCATAGGATAAGTGCTTGCATTAATGTGGTGGCAATTTAAATGGGAAGGAAGGGGTGGATTTTGGCCATGTTGTGAAGGTAGAACTCACAGGACTTAGTGATGGCTTGAATACATGGATGGAATCAGGGAAAGGAGTTGAGGATAGTGCCAAGGTTATGGGCTTGTGAGACAGGAAGTATGGTGGTGCCATCAACAGTGATGGAAAAATGAGCGGGAGGACAGTGTTAGAGTGGGAAGTTCAACTTAAAAGACTTAAATATGTTTCTTTAGTGGGCAGAGAACATGTCTGCCAATTGTGTTGTACTCTTCCAAGTACTTAGTACAGTGCTCTGCACACAGTAAGCACTCAATGAATACCACTGATTGATTGGAGAATTGCTATCTTTTTTTCCAGTCTGAATTGCACATCAGAACATTGGAGCACTTGAATTCTTTGAAATGAGGAAACGTCTTTAGATTTTAAAAGAAATTATTAATGATTATAGAGAGATGTTAACTAGTTGTCAACTAAATGTTAATGTAAAGAAGCATGGCATTATCTATAGAGCATGGGCACAGGAGTCAGAAGGTCATGGGTTCTAATCCTGGACCACCACGTCAGCTGGGTGACCTTGGGCAAGTCACTTCCCATCTCTGGGCCTCAGTTCCCTCACCTGTGAGCTCCACGGGACTGGGACTGTGTGCAACCTGATTTGCTTGTATCCACCCCAGAGCTTAGTACAGCGCCTGACACATAGTAAGGACTTAACAAATACCATAACTATTAATTATTATTGTTAGTCAAATGTATTCATTCAGGGTTTTTCTAAATACTAGTTTTCCTAGATGGTCATATTAGTAAGGCCCAGAAAAATGAAGTTGACAAGTGTGAAAATGTTTGGATGATTCAACCAAAAAACAAATGAATCACTTTTGCTTCAATAATTGTAAAACTTAATGGCCAGTGATGCTAGGAAGGCTCATATTTAAGACTCGGGCATATGCCAATATATATATATGAAGTTAAGGGTGGTCAAATTGCATGTGTGGTTAAAGCAAGAAGGGACAGGAGGATGAAGTGGGGCAATTATGGACAGTGACACTGTAGTGAATGGAGGTGAAAAAAAAATTTACATGAGGCAGTCTCAGCATTTTAAGTGGCTAATAGAAGCTAGGGTTTAGAGACTAGAATAATCTAGTAGAACAAGCTAGCTGAAATAATTGTAGTTAAGACATTTGTCTATCTTTCTAAAATTCTTCAGAACTACCTACAAAAATCTGATTCACCTCATTTAAGTGCTGGGTTGTATGCAAGTTAATCAGGTCAGACACATGTGAGTCCCTGTCCCACATTGGGCTCACACTCTAGGTAAGAAGGAGAGTAGGCATTGAGTAGGCAATTGAATATTGAATATGAGGAGCAATGTGGCTCAGTGGGAAGAGCACTGGCTTGGAAGTCATAGGTCTTGGGTTTGAATCCCTGCTCTGCCACTTGTCAGCTGTGTGACTGTGGGCAAGTCACTTAAATTCTCTGTGCCTAAGTTACCTCATCTGTAAAATGGTGATTAAGACTGTGGGCCTCACGTGGGACAACCTGTTTACCCTCTATCTACCTCAGGACTTAGAACAGTGCTCTGCACATAGTAAGCATTTAGCAAATACCAACATTATTAATACCTATTTTGCAGATGAGGAAACTAAGGCACAGAGAAGTTAACAGGTAAGAAAACAGGCAACTGGTAGGGCCACAGCTGGCAGAGTCAAGGTTGGAACCCAAGTCCTCTGATTCCCAGGCTCATGTTCTTTTCTAGGCTACAGTACACCACTAGCCTTGTCTCTCTGCCCCATTCCAAAATCATAATATTGTCACATAAGCCCATTGTACCTCATTAAATTCCTAAAGATGGCACAGGCCATTTACAGTTCAGTATGTAGACTATCACTGTAAATTCAGATTATGTCAAAGATGATGTCAAAGCCTTTTTATTTTTTGTTCTTCTGACTGTACAGTTGTTTTTATAAGATGGTGTTCAAGTAACCCCAAGATGATTACCAAACTGAAATTGAAAGTTAAGGGAAAATATAAATAATTAAGTTGCAGAGTCTGCCACTGAGGAGCATGCTAGTCCCAGCCTTCATGACATTTTGGTCAGGCTCAGGGTCTATGGTGCCATTGCTCAAGAACTGGGACATCCTATCCCCCATCTCCTCATCTTCCTACCCCAAAGCCTTTGAGGAGAGCTCTGTCTGAAATGATGAGAGATGACCAAGGACCTGACACTTTTTTATTCCACTGAATTATCTTCATGTTGTTGATATAGTCCGATTGTTAAATATCTTATCATACTTTATTAATGCTTTGATTATATTCTGGATGTTCTATTTATCCTTCATTATTGTTTCAGATTTGTTTCCTTTAACTCTGTATTGGTTATTTTTTGTGTTTTCTCCCCAGCTCTTATTATATTGTTTCTCACATAGCAATTGCCTAATAAATAAGGTTTGGGGCCTAAATTATCCTGGAAAAAAAGATTAATTTGAACAGAGCCAATTATTAATTACTCAGCTTTATTTGACCAGTTTCAGTATATACCAAGGTTATCATACAAATACAAATTCTTATCAAAGAATAACCAAAATGACAATATGGATATTCTTAAATGTTTTTGGCCTTCTTTCATATTTCCTTCCAATCTTCCCTAAATGCTTTTGGGGGTGGGCACAGTGAATGAAACTTTTTACCCACTTAGAATATTTAATATATTTTTTGTGTGATTCCTTGACACACATACCACTATTTTCTTCAAAGATTGGCATCATATCATTTATTTCCATGTTGATCTGGAAAACCTGAACTCTAAGTATTTCTACATCCATTACATCAATAGACTCAATCTTTTTTCATTCATTTTCATTAATTAAAATGAACCAGCCAAAAGGTTTTTGCTGAACTAGACTGTGATTAATGCATATATTTTGAAAAACATGGCCTAGTGAACAATATTTCATGAAGGTTTTATGGCCTTGGCAGCTCACTCTGCCATTGATTCCATATCAAAAGTCCAAAGCAATTGAAAATTACTTCTGCCAATTACAGTGCTAAATATATTCGTCCTCATCCCTTGCTTTTTCAGTTGCTGGGTGACAGTTCACCGTAAAATATATGAAATAGATAATGGGAAATTACAGGGATAGGATATAATTCCAAAATATCCTTGTTTCATCCAATAGCTAAATATTATAGTCAACCTGATGCAGGGATCTTGTAGTGAATAATGACTATTCCTACAACTGATTTAGGTCTTGAGAAATAATTTTGGGGTGGCTAAGGAGAAGGTGGTCCTGGAGATCTGTCCTATCTCCTTCAGCAATAATCAATTGGCTTAATCAATAACGTGCCCAGGAGAGTACAATGTTACAACAGACATATTCCCTGCCCATTTTGAGCTCACAGTCTTGAGAAGGTGTTTGGCTCCAAGTAACTGTGTTTCAGCCCTGTCCCCATTTCACAAGCTTTCTGGTCCTCTTTTCCTTATAATAACAATAATAATAATAATGACAATGGTATTTGTTAAGTGCTTACTATGTGTCAGGCACTGTACTAAGCACTGGAATGGATACAAGCAAATCGGGTTGAACACAGTTGCTGTCCCATGTGAGGCTCACTGTTTCACCCCACCAGACTGTGAGCTCGTTGTGTGAAGGGATTGTTGTGTTGCACTCTCCCACGTACATAGTACAGTGCTCTGCATTAGGTAAGCATTAAATAAATACCATTAATGATGACATCTTCAAAAGTGAAATGGCATTCAGCACTGGCTTGCTGCAGGCAGGGAACATATCTGCTAACTGGGTTGAGAAGCAGCGTGGCTCAATGGAAAGGGCCCAAGCTTGGGAGTCAGAGGTCATGAGTTCTAATCCCAGCTCTGCCCCTTGCCTGTTGTGTGATTTTGGGCAAGCCACTGAACCTCTCTGTGCCTTAGTTACTACCTGTAAAACAGGAATGAAGACTGTGAGCCCCACGTGGCACAACCTGATTACCTTGTATCTTCCCCAGCAATGCTTGGCACATAGTAAGCGCTTAACAAAATGCCATTAAAAAAAAAAATGATCAATTAGCTTAATTCCTAGAGATTGAGTGATTACTAAATACCAGAAACTATATGGAGGGGTGTTGGGGGGCATGCTCTAGTGGAGGATCCCTATTACACCTATTACTATCCCTGTGACACAGACAAATCCAGTTAATTCTTGATTTTTCAGCACAGTTGGGCCCCAGGTAAGTTTCAGGACTTTCTGTGATGGAAGTAAAGTTTTGAAGCTTAATTAAGCCTCAATAATTAAGTTTCACACAAGAAGTACTCTATAAAAATGACTGAATGAATTAATCAGCCAATAGCATTTATTGAGCACATACTGTGTGTAAAGCACTGAGGAGTGGAGAAGCAGTGTGACTTAGTGGAGAGTGCACGGGCTTGGGAATCAGAGGTTGTGGGTTCTAATTCTGTCTCTGCCTCTTGTCAGCTGTGTGACATTGGGCAAGTCACTTAACTTCTCTGTGCCTCAGTTACATCATCTGTAAAATGGGGATGAAACCTGTGAGCCCCACGTGGGACAAACTGATCACCTTGTATCTACCCCAGTGTTTAAAACAGTGCTTGGCACATAATAAGCACTTAACAAATGCCATATTATTGGAAATCTAAACACCAAGCTAACCTTGTCCACTTTAAGTTTATCCTTTCTTGCCTTAAGTCTGCCCTCTCATCCCCCAGGCAAAACTGTTCCCTTATTGAAACCCATGCCCATCACCCTCATTAGCTGTTCCAGACATTTAACTCCCTCCTCAAGCCCTCTGTTCCTTCCCCTCCCCCATTCCCTCACCCCCAACGATGATCTGACCACCTACTTAATTAGGAAAATTAACACCATCAGGTCTGAGCTCCCCAAAGTCACCCCTCCCTCTTCTCCATCGCCCCTGTTCTCGATTCCCTCCTCTACTTTCCCATCCTTCCCAGCAATATCTTCATAGGAGAACTCCCTCAAGTGTCACCCCCTCCAGCTGCACTTCAGATTCATTTCTTCCCACCTTATAAAAACTCTTGCCCCTTTCCTTCTCCCCTCCTTAATTTCTATCTTCAACAGCTCACTCTCCAATGTATTCTTCCCCTCTGCCTTCAAATATGCCACACCCATGTCTCCCCCATCCTAAAAAAAAATCCCTCCCTTGACCCCACAGCCCCCTCCAAATATCACCCCATCTCCCTTCTACCCTTCCTTTCCAAACTCTTGGAGCAAGTTGTCTACACTCTCTGCCTCAAATTCCTCTCCTCCAAATATTTCCTGGACCCTTTCCAATCTGGCTTCCATCCCTTCCACTCCACTGAAACCGCCCTCTCAAAGGTCACCAAAGACCTCCTTCTTGCCAAATCTAACAGTTCCTACTCTATCCTAATCCTCCTCTATCTCCTAGCTGCCTTTGACACTGTCAACCATCCCTTTCTCCACAACATATTATCCAACCTTGGCTTCACAGACTCTGTTCTCACCTGGTTCTCCTATTATCTCTCTGGCCATTCATTCTCAGCCTCCTTCAGGGGCCCCTCCCATCCCCTAACTGTAGGGGCTCCTCAAGGGTCAGTTCTTGGTCCCCTTCTGTTCTCCATCTATACTCACTCCCTTAGTGAACTCATTCACTCCCATGGCTTCAACTATCAACTCTATCTGGATGATAGGCAAATCTTTATCTCCTCCCCTGTTCTCTCTTTCCCTCCCTCCCGGCTCACATCTCCTCCTGCTTTCAGGACATCTCCACCTGGATGTCCTTCCACCACCTAAAACTCAATATGTCTAAGACTGAGCTCCTTACTTTCCTTCCCAAACCCTGTCCTCTCCGACTTTCACATCACTGTGGATGGCACTACCCTCCTTCCTGTCTCAAAACCCCACCACCATGGTGTCATCCTTGACTCCGATCTCTCATTCACCCCACATATCTAATCTGTCACCAAAACCTGCTGATGTCACCTTCAAAATGTCACCAAAATCCACCCTTTCCTCTCCATCCAAACCACCACCACATTAGTACAATCACTCATCATGTCCCGACTGGGTTACTGCATCATCATCCTTTCTGATCTCCCAACCTCCTGTCTCTTCCCCACTTCAGTCAGTACTTCACTCTGCTGTCCAGATTATCTTTTCTCAGAAACATTATGGGCATGTCAAAACTCAAAAATTTCCAGTGGTTTCCTAGATCTACATCTCCGCCCCTGTCCTCTCCCCCTCCCTTCAGGCTCGCATCTCCTCCTGCCTCTGGGACGTCTACACCTGGATGTAGGCCCGTCACCTAAAACTCAACATGAGCAAGACTGAGCTCCTCATCTTCCCTCCCAAACCCGGTCCTCTCCCAGACTTCCCTATCACCGTGGATGGCACGACCATCCTTCCCGTCTCTCAGGCCCACAATCTCGGTGTCATCCTTGACTCGTCTCTCTCGTTCACCCCACACATCCTATCCGTTACCAAGACCTGCCGGTTTCACCTCTACAATATCGCCAAGATCCGCCCTTTCCTCTCCACCCAAACGGCTACCTTACTGTTACAGGCTCTCGTTATATCCCGGCTAGACTACTGTGTCAGCCTTCTCTCTGATCTCCCTTCCTCCTCTCTCGCCCCATTCCAGTCTGTTCTTCACTCCACTGCCTGGCTCATCTTCCTGCAGAAATGATCTGGGCATGTCACTCCCCTTCTTAAACAACTCCAGTGGTTGCCTATCAACCTCCGCTCCAAACAAAAACTCCTCACTCTAGGCTTCAAGGCTCTCCATCACCTTGCCCCTTCCTACCTCTCCTCCCTTCTCTCTTTCTACCGCCCACCCCACACGCTCCGCTCCTCTGCCGCCCACCTCCTCACCGTCCCTCGGTCTCGCCTATCCCGCCGTCGACCCCTGGGTCACGTCCTGGAACGCGCTCACTCCTCACCTCCGCCAAACTGATTCTCTTTCCCTCTTCAAAACCCTACTTAAAACTCACCTCCTCAAAGAAGCCTTCCCAGACTGAGCTCCTCTTCTCCCTCTACTCCCTCTACCACTCCCCCTTTACCTCTCCGCAGCTAAACCCTCTTTTTCCCCCTTTCCCTCTGCTCCTCCACCTCTCCCTTCCCATCCCCACAGCACTGTACTCGTCCGCTCAACTGTATATATTTCCATTCCCCTATTTATTTTGTTAATGAATTGTACATCGCCTTGATTCTATTTAGTTGCCATTGTTTTTACGAGATGTTCTTCCCCTTGACTCTGTTTATTGCCATTGTTCTTGTCTGTCCGTCTCCCCCGATTAGACTGTAAGCCCGTCAAACGGCAGGGACTGTCTCTATCTGTTGCCGACTTGTTCATCCCAAGCGCCTAGTACAGTGCTCTGCACATAGTAAGCGCTCAATAAATACTATTGAATGAATGAATGAATATAAAAAAAAAATACTCCTCACTACTGGCTTCAAAGCTGTCCTTCACCTTGCCCCTTCTTACCTCACCTCCCTTCTCTCCCTCTAGAGAAGCGGCATGGCTCAGTGGAAAGAGCACACGTTTGGGAGTCAGAGGTCATGGGTTCGAATCCCAACTCTGCCATTTGTCAGCTGTGTGACTGTGGGCAAGTCACTTAACTTCTCTGTCCCTCAGTTACCTCATCTGTAAAAATGGGGATGAAGACTGTGAGCCTCATGTGGGACAACCTGATTACTATGTATCTACCCCAGCACTTAGAACAGTGCTCTGCACATAGTAAGCGCTTAACAAATACCAACATTATTATTACATCCCAGCCTGCACACTCCGCTCTTCTGGTGCTTACCTTCTCACTGTACCTGGTCCTAATCTGTCCTGCTATCGATCCCTGGCCCACATCCTACCTCTGTCCTGGAATGCCCTTCCCCCTCAAATCCACCAATCACACTTCCCCCCCACTTCAAAACCTTATTGAAGGTTCATCTCCTCCAGGAGGCCTTCCCAGATTAAGCCCCCCTTTTCTTCTGCTCATCCTCCCCTCCCCATTGCCCCAACTCACTCTCTTTGTTCCATTCCCTTCCCCCCAACAGCACTTGTGTATATATGTACATATTATAATTCTATTTATATTAATGATGTGTACATTTCTATAATTCTATTTATATTAATGCTACTGATGTCTGTTCACTTGTTTTGATGCCTGTCTCCCCCCTTCTAGACTGCGAGCCCATCGTGGGCAGGGATTCTCTCTAATTGTTGCTGAATTGTACTTTCTAAGCTCGTAGTACAGTGCTCTGCACATAGTAAGTGCTCAGTAAGATGACTGAATAAATGAATGGATGGATGGATGGATGGATGGATGGATGGATGAATGAATGAATGAATGAATGAATGAATGAATGAATGAATGAATGAATGAGAGCTGTGGTGTGGCAGATGTGAAGGGTGTGAAGGGTGTTTCAGGCAGGCAAAAGGTGTAACCAAAGGACTAAAGGTGGGAGAGAGAAGAATGAGGGATAGTGACCAGATTAATTTGAAAAGAAAGGAGACAGAGTTGGGGATGATATAGTGGGAGAAAAATGTTGATAAAAAAGAGGGAGAGTTTCCTGAATTCAGTGGTCCATAACTTTTGCTTGGTACAGAAAGGAATGGAGGTTTTTTAGAAAAGTGGGGTGATGTGTATAAAAGATGTTTAAGAAAAATAATCTGGGTAGTTGAAGGAAGGAAGCTAGAATAGAGAAGCTTGAAGTATGGAGAGAATAATAATAATAATAATATTAATTGTGGTACTTGTTAAGTGCTTACTATATTCCAAGCACTGTTCTAAGCACTGGACTCAGTACAAGTTAATCAGATTGGTCTCAGTCCCTGTTCCCCATGAGACTCACACTCTTCTTAATCCCCAGATCAATAAATATGATTGAATGAATTAATGAATTTTCAGATGATGTAACTAAGGCCTAGAGAAGTTAAGTGACTTCCCCAAGGTCACACAGCAATCATCTGGCAGAGCTGGGATTAGAACCCATGTCCTTCTGACTTCCAGGCCCATGCTCTATTAACTAAGGCATGCTGCTTCCACAATAAGAAGATGGACAAAGTAGTCAAACCAGGATTATAGGAAATGCATAATCAAGAAAGTGACTTTTTGAATGGCAAGTAGAGTGGAAATATGGGGAGTGTGAAAGACAAAAAAAAATAGGATTTAGCAAAATGAGAGTTTAGTTGGAGAAGGCCTCTTGGAGGAGATGTGGCTTCAGTAGAAGAAGTGTAGTACAGTGGACTAGTGAAAAATAACATAGGTCTGAGAATCAGAGGGCCTGGGTTCTAATCCCAGCAATACAATTTGCCTGATGTAGATGGAAATTATCTGCTGTCTTCAATTCCTCTCTTCCAGTTCTTTCCTTGACCCCCTCCAGTCTGCGTTCCTCCTCCTGCAGTCAAAAGAAACAGCCCTTTTTAAGATCACCAGTGATCTCCTTCTTGCCAAATCCAATAGCCTCTACTCCTTCCTAATCTCCCTTAACCTCTCAGCCTTAAACACTGCCAATCATCCCCTTCTGGAAACATTATCCAATCTTGGTTTCACTGACACTGTCCTCTTCTGACTCTCCTATCTCTCTGGTCACTCATTATCAGTCTCTTTCATGGGCTCTTCCTCTGCCTCCCACCCCTTTAATGTGGGTGTGTCAAGATTCACTTCTAGGTCTCCTATTCTCCATCCACACCCATGCCCTTGGAGAACTCACTCACTCCCATGACTTCAACTACCATCTCTATTCAGGTGATTCCCAAATTTACAACTCTAATCCTTCTCTCTCTTCTTCTCTGCCATCTCTTGTTTCTTCCTACCTTCCATACATCTCTACTTGGATGTCACTGACACCTCAAACTTAACATGTCCAAAACAGAACTCCTTATCTTCCCACAGAAACCCTGTCACCCCTGACTTTCCCATAACCACTATCTTCCCTGTCTCACAAGTCCTTAACCTTCCCGTTATCCTCAACTTATCTTTCTTTCAACACACATATTGAATCTCTCATCAAATCCTGCCCATTCAATTTTCACTGCATTGCTAAAATCTGCCCTGTCCTTTCTATCCAGCTGTTACCCTACTGATGCAAGCATCTATCCTAACACACCTTGGTTACTGCATCATTCACTTTTCTGATCTCCCTGTCTCATCTTGCCTCCTCCTACCTTACCTCTCTGATTAACTACTGCAACCCAGCTCACACACTGTGCTCTTCTAATGCCAACCTACTCACTGTACTTCTATTTCATTGCCAACATCTCACCTGTATTCTGCCTCCAGCCTGGAACTCCTTTCCTCTTCATAAATGACAGGTGTTCACTTTCCCCACCTTCAAAGATGTGAAAACGCAACTCTTCAAAGACACCTTTCCTAACTAAGCCTTCATTTCCTCTTCCACTCTGTTTTTTGTCACCATTGCACTTGGACTTACATCCTTTATTTATCCCTCCCTCAGGCCCACAGCACTTATGCACATATCCATAATTTATTTTCTTATATTAATGCTTGTCCCCTCTCTTGGCTGTAAACTCATTACGGGCAGGGCATGTTTTTACCAACTCTGTGATATTGTAATTTCCTATGTGCTTAGTACAGTGCTCTGCACACAGTAAGTGCTCAATAAATATGATTGATTATACTCCTTGCTAACCTCCCTGTCTTCTGTCTCTCCCCACTCCAGTCAGTGTCACTCCATTTTATTTACTGAGCACTTACTGTGTGGGGAGTACTGTAGTAAGCATTTGGAAGAATACGATATAACAATAAGCAGACATATTCCCTGTCCACAACGGACTTATAGTCCATATGTTATTTTGTTGCTTTGTTCATTTTCCTACAAAAATGTTCAATCTATGCTTCCCCATTCCTTAAGAACCTCCAGTGGCTACCCACCCACCACTGCATGAAAGAGAAACTCCTTACTATCAACTTTAAGACACTCAATCAGCTCATCCCATCCTACCTCACCTCCCTGATCTTCTAAATCAGCCAAGGGCCTCATACTTTGCTCCTCTAAAGCCAATTTACTCACTGTATCTCAATCTCATCTATCCCACCACAAATCTTTTGCACACATCGTGCCTCTGGCCTCCCTCTTAATATTTATCAGCTGATCTCTCCACTCACCTTCAAAACATTTATAAAACCATATTTCATCCAAGAGGACTTCCCTGACTAAGCCCTTGTTTCCTCCTTTCCCACTACCTTTTGTGCCATCTTGCCCTTTGAGTTGTAACCTTTATTCACACCTCTCCCAACTCACAGCACTTATGTACATATCCATAAATTTATTCATATTAATGTCTGTCTTCTCCTCTGGACTGTAAAATCATTGTAGGCAAGAAATTGCTTTACCGACTCTGTTATATTGTACTCTTTCAAGCATTTAATACAGTGCTTTGTATATAGTGAGTGCTCAGTGAATATGATTGATCCTCATAGAGATGGTGGTTGAAGACATGGGAACAAATGAGTTCTCCAGGGTGGTGGTGGAGACTAGAAAGGGATCCTGAACTGAGCTTTGATGGTGATAATGCCTCATAGAGAGGCTCACACTTGGTGAGAGCAGTTTCTTTTCTGAAAAAGGCACTCTCCAGGACAAGAAAAAGAGAAATGTCAGAATGTGCTAATGCAACAGAACCAGCTTGCACCAGAAGAAGGGATTTTCTTTGCTGAGATATGCAAATCTTGGGTTTAGAAAAGGAAATTAGTCAAAACATAATAATGCAGCAGAGGGAAGTTTCTTAGAAATAGGCTCTCTCTAGACAAGGGAAAGGGGAGAAATTAGTATGATGAGTGTCTATTGCAAGCACATTTGAGAGAGTGTATCACAAGTAAGAGATGTAGTTTCAAGTATGCTCTTATTGCTTCCCTAGAAGAAGTCTCCTTCTTTCTAGATTCAATTTTGTCTATTTCATGGGATAGCTCCACCTCTGCATTTTGTTGTGACAAATATGCAAGAGTGGGGCAATTATCTAACTGTAGGATTGCACTGTCTGCTCACTTGTGGAAACTAGATTCAACCCAGGTAGTTGAATATAAGGAGGCTATTTTACTATCCCTCTCTCAAGATCACACTTGGAGAGTTACCAGTACTCTACCAGTCTTGGCTAAGGGAGGGGGAATCAAGCTGAGGCAACCCCAATCTATTTGTAGCTTGGACAGTGGCTAGCAAATGAGAGGCAATCTGATACAACTCAAAACTCACCTGCACTGGGCAGCAGCAGCATGAGAGAGAATTAAGGATGGAGGCTCAAGTTTACTATGCGGAAGAAGGCAATGGTAAACCACTTCCATAGTTTCACCAAGAACACTGTATGGATACACTACTAGAATGATTGCACATGGAGTTGGTGTGTTCAGGGAGAGATGTGACCATGTAGCCACCATGGGTCGGAGACAGCTTGACAGCATAAGACAAGAAAATACCTTATTAGCCCAACCCTGCAAATACCTTTCAGTGGGTTAAATATCAATTTTTCATGTTCCCACGACTCTGAAGGGATAGTTTTCATTTTAGCTTAAAATGAACAAAGTCGTGATGTGCATGAACTCATAACTTCAGTCACTTGATTTCATAATGATATCGATTCTGTTCATCATCAAACAGTACATTTTCCCTATAGTTAAGATGCCTCAGGGCACCACAAGGGATCAGAACTGGGTCAATGAAGATTTTATGGTAAATGTTAGACATGAGCCCTAATTTTTTGAATCTAGTTGTGGCTACTATCTTTAATATTTAGGAGCATGGGTGGCTGCATGATTCTAATACATAAATTCATTATGGTTCTGTGTCCCTGGGAATTTAGTTAAGTACACTTTTGCTTCTAGACAGAAGTTAGTTGAACTTTTGCTGAATTTATACATTAAGTCCCTGAAAGTTGCTTTTCACACAAAGCAGATATTTACTGTTTTAACTCTCAGGGTCAATGACTTTCATTTTATTTGAACCACTACTATATGTCAAAGAAATTTAACTCCAATGGAGTGACATTTCTGACCCAATATCGAGGTTATTTTTATGAAAGAGTTCTAAATTCTGCTGCTGTCACCAAATTTACTGGGTTAAAAGTGTTTTGTTTTTTTTTGTCATTTTTTGTTTTTGTTTTTAGGGAATTCAGGTCGAGAATGGAGCTTTTACATTTTAAAAGCATTTTTATTAAAAGTTTTGTTTTGCATTTATTTTAAAACATCATCTAAAATCCTTCAGGTCAAAACATTCAGTTAATGACTTCATGCAAAGATAGCTTTAGCCTTGAAAATTATGATTTGGTATCATCAACACCAGTAGCTACTATCATGAATGTTGGGGACAAAAGGAAATAACTTCAAAGACATGCAAAAAATACAACAAATAAATGCACATGATTATTCTGACATTGGATGGAAGGGAATTTTTAAGTCAAATATATTTCATCTATTTTTCATATACAGAGTCCAACTCTTCCCTAAAACTTCAGATTAGGAGGATCACTCTCCTTTCTGCCTTCATTTTAGTAGGACAGTTTTATGAAATAATAATAATAATAATAATGATAATAATAATAGTAACCATAGTATTTGTTAAGTACCATTGTGTGCTAAGCATAGGTATAGATGCAAGGTAATCAGGTTAGACACAGGTCCTTTCCTACATGGGCTCACCTTCTAAAGAGAATAAACATTTCATTCCCATTTTTACAGATGAGAAAACTAAGGCTCAGAGACGTTCAGTGACTTGTCCAAGGTCACACAACAGGCACATAGTTGAGCCAGGATTAGAAATAAGATCTCCTGACTCTGAGTCCTGTATTCTTTCCGCTAGATGCCATTGCTTCTCGGTGCATGACCCTTGAATTAAAATCCCTGCTCTTTCAGGAAACGTTTTACAGATTAACTTCCCATCTCCCCACCCAATTCTCCGTCCCGTTTGCATTGTTTATACACTTTTTAGACTTCTAATCCTGGCTCTGCTATGTAGCCTTGGGCAAGTCACTTAACTTCTCTGGGCCTCAGTTCCTTTATTTGTAAAATGGGGATTGAGATTGTGAACTCCACATGGCACAGGGACTGTGTCCAACCAGATTTACTTTTGTCCACCAGCACTTAGCATAGTGCCTGGCACATAGTAAGCACTTACAACAAGTACCACAATTATTATTATGGGAAATAGTGTGGTGTAGTGAATTGAACACGAGTTTCTAATCCCTGCTCCACCATTTGTCTGCTGTGCGACCTTGGGCAAATCACTTTACTTCTCTGTGCCTCAGTTACCTCATCTGCAAAATGGGAATGAAGATTGTGAGTCCCACGTGGGACAGGGACTGTGTCCAACACAATTTACTTTTAACCACCCCAGCACTTAGTATGGTGCCTTGATATGTAGTAATCACTTAACACAATGCCATTATTATTATTATTAATAGTGTCAATTATCTTAAGTAGGTGGGCAAGGGATGGGGGAGGTGGGAGCAAAGTGGGTCTGAGGAGGGAGTTATATTTCTTTAAGAACTGGAGAGGGCAATGAGCATGGGTGTCAGTAAGGAATGAGAAATAATTTTGCTGGGCAGAGGAGAGGGCAGAGTTAAAGCATGAAAGGGTAAATTTGAAGTGGACAAGTCTGCCTGATATTTAGATATATGCCAGCGGAGCTCTGTGGCTTGAGCACAAGAGCGAAGGAGGTGGATTGTGGAGTTGATCCAGGACTGTGGGTTAGTGATATGAGATGAACGAAGGGACAGGGGAGTTAGTAAATTGAGTTCAGTAGAGAGGGTGGTGTTGAGAACGTCTATTTGGTCATCATCAGTAGGTAGTTTGGGTATGAAGGCTAGATGGGGCATGATGTGTTGAGAAAATTGGATAGGGTCCAGGGATTGGATGTCTCTGTTGGGGCTAGTACTGATTTATGGGGAGGAAGTGTATGGGAGTATAGGCAGTTGAGGAGGTTGTAGTCAGATAGAGGGATTTCAGAATTGGTGAGGGTAAAGATTGTGCAGTGATTAGTGATTAGTGCTGGGGTGGATTAGTGATGAGATCAAGTGTATGTCCAGGTTGGTGAGTAAGTAATATGGGGAGGAGCAGGAGGTTAATGGAATTGAGGAGTGATAGAAAGTGGTTCGCATAAGAGTCATCAAGAACATCTGTGTGGATATTGAAGCCTCCAAGATTCACTGTGGGCATAGAGAAAGAGTGAAGGAAAGTGATAAAAGGATCAAAATGGTTAGAGAAGTTGGAGGTGGGACCTGGGGGATAAATCGTAGGTCACTGGTGGGGTTGGAGTGAAGGGGAGTTGGTGGAGACCCTCCTCTTGGCTCAGTTGTTGGTCCCTGGTTTGCCTGGTTTCTAGTTGGCGTGATCTCAGATAATAATAATGTTGGTATTTGTTAAGTGCATACTATGTGCGGAGCATTGTTCTTAGCGCTGGAGTAGATACAGGGTAATCAGGTTGTCCCACTTGGGGATCACAGTCTTAATCCCCATTTTACAGATGAGGTAACTGAGGCACAGAGAAGTTAAGTGACTTGCCCACAGTCACACAGCTGACAAGTGGAAGAGCTGGGATTCGAACCCATTACCTCTGACTCCTAAGCCCGGGCTCTTTCCACTGAGCGACGCTGCTTCTCAGATCTATGGTGTGAAGTAGAAGGGCAGAGGGCTCAATGTACCTTCCTTCTGGTGGAGCCCTAGACCCCGACAGGTGGGAGGGGTGTGGAAGTGGTAAATGACCCTTCCCCTTTGTGCATGGGTCTGGAAGGGTTGCCCCACCTCAGACCTCTGCCACAGTCACTGTTGCCTCTCTTAGTCCTCTCACACTCTGGCTACCATCGCCACCATCTCGAATGGAATTATTGAGTAATTAGCATGTGTAATCTCTCCCTGTCTTCAAAGCCTTATTGAAGGCACATCTCCTCCAAGAGGCCTTCCCACACTAAGCCCCATTTTTCTTCATCTCTTACTCCCTTCTGCATTATTAATAATAATAATAGTTACACTTGTTAAGCGCTTTCTATGTGCTGAGCACTGTTCTAAACTCTGGGGCAGATACAAAATAATCAGGTTGCCCCACGTGGGGCTCACAGTCTTAATCCCCATTTTACAGATAAGGTAACTGAGGCACAGATAAGTTTAGTGGTTTGCCCAAGGTCACACAGTAGACAAGTGGCAGAGCTAGGATTAGAACCCATGTCCTCTGACTCTCCAAGCCTGTGCTCTTTCCACTGAGGCACCCTGCTTCTCAGAGAAGCAGCGTGGCCTAGTGGAAAGAGCCTGGGCTTGGGAGTCAGAAGTCAAGGGTTTGAATCCCAGATCTGCCACTTGTCAGCTGTGTGACTGTGGGCAAGTCACTTAACTTCTCTGTGCCTCAGTTACCTCATCTGTAAAATGGGGATTAACTGTGAGCCTCATGTGGGACAACCTGATTACCCTGTGTTTACCCCAGCGCTTAGAACAGTGCTCTGCACATAGTAAATGCTTAACAAATATCAACATTATCGTTATTATTAATGATAATTATGGTATTTGTTAAATGCTTACTATGTGCCAAGGACTTTTCTAAGTGCTGGGGTATACAAGACATAATCAGCTTGTCCACGTGGGGCTCACAACCTTAACCCCCATTTCATAGATGAGGTAAGTGAGGCCTAAGGTCACACAGAAGACAAATGGCAGAGCCGATATTAGAACCCACGTCCTTCGACTCCCAAGCCTGTGCTCTTAAATATGATAGTATTTGTTAAGTGCTTACTAGAAAGCACTGTTCTAAGCACTGCGGGTGTGGGGGGGGTGGCAGAGATACAAGGTGATCAGGATGTCCCATGGGAGGCTCACAGTTTTAATCCCCATTTTACAGATGAGGTAACTGAGGCACAGAGAAGTGAAGTGATTTGCCAAAGTCACACACTCTTGACTCTTGGCTCTTGCCACTAAGCCATGCTGTCACTTGAGTGCTTTCTCCTGGCGTAGTGTAATCAGCTCCTCCTGAGACAACAAGGTAGGGCCGGGGTCAAGAGCAGGCCTGCGGATAGGGTTGCGGGCAGGGGCAGCAGGGGAGGAAGGAAGAGGGCAGAGGCAGGGGCGCCCTGACTTGCTCCCTTTGGTCTTCCCCACTCTGAGCCCCAGAGGACTTATGTACACATCTGTAATTTATTTATTTGTATTGATGTCTGCCTCTCTAGACTATAAGCTTGTTGTGGTCGGGGAATATCACTGTTTATTGTTGTGTTGTCCTTTCCCAAGGCCTTAGTACAGTGCTCTGCACACGGTAATTGCTCAATAATTCTAGACTGTGACCTTCTAGACTGTGAGCCCACTGTGGGAAGGGATTGTCTCTATTTGTTGCTGATGGACTTCCCAAGTGCTTAGTACAGTGCTCTGAACATAGTAAGTGCTCAATAAATACGATTCAGCAAAACACTATTGAATGAGTAAATGTATAATAATAATTGTGGTGTTTGTTAAGTTCTTACTATGTGCCAGGCACTGTACTAAGCGCTGTGGTGGATCCAAGCAAATTTAGTTGGACACAGTCCCCGTCCCATGTGGGGCTCACAGTCTCAATCATAATTATTGTATTTGTTAAGCACTTACTATGAGGCAGGCACTGTATTAATCACTGGGGTGGATACAAGCGAATTGGGTTAACCCAGTACCTGTCCCACCTGGGGCTCATAGTCTTAATCACCATTGTATAAATGAGGTAACCGAGGGACAGATAAGTGAAGTGACTTGCCCAAGGTCACACTGCAGACAAGTGGTAGAGTCAGATTAGAAACCATTACCTTCCGATTCCCAGGTCTGTGCTATATCCACTATGCCATGCTGCTTCTGTACAAAGCAATTGGGAGAGTACAATAGATCAGAATTAGCAGACACATTACCTACCCATAATGAATTTACAGTCTAGAGGGGGAGACAGATATTACTGTGAATAAGTCATTCGTAATATACAGTTTAAAGTTATGTACAGAAGTGTTGTGGGGTTAGGGGTTGACTGATATTAAATGTCCAAAGGTCACAGATCCAAGTGCATTGACCACACCAAAGTGAGATTGAGCCAGGGAAATGAGAGTTTAATCAGAGGAGAACACATTTTACTGTACACTGAGAAGAAGCATGGTTTAGTGGAAAAAGCACAGGCCTGGGAGTCAGAAGGACCTGGATTCAGTTTCCAGCTCATCCATTTATCTGTTGTGGGACCTTGGGCAAATAGCTTCACTTATCAGTTCCTCAGTTACCTCATCTGTGAAATGGTGATTAAGACTGTGAGCCCCATGTGCAACGCAGACTATGTCAAATCTGATTAGCTTGCATCAGACTTTGAATTTGATCAGGTCGCCCCTTAATCGAGTCTACCCCCGACCCTGATCATCGCCCCTTTTATTAACACGACTATATTGTATCATACTGTATCATGTTGCTATATTAGCACTACTGTATTGTATCATATTGTATCATGTTGCTATATTACCGATTTCGTTTATTACTGTTTATTGTTGTCAGTGCTGCCACCCACCTCTCTGGCCTCTCCATGTCCCTCCTCCCGCCCCTTCCTATCCTCCCGCCCCTTCCTATCCTCCCCTTCCCCTTCCCCTTCCCCTCTCTCGCTCAGCTCTTTCCCGCTCTCTCCTCTGTCTCCTCCCCCCCTCCTCTCTCCCGCCCTAGAACCCCACTTTACCAGCGCTACCCCTCTTCCCCCTCCCCCTACTCTTCCCCCCACCTAACCCCCTCTTCACCCCCTCCCCCTTCTCTCTTCCCCACCCATGCCCCATCCCAGTCCTCTTGTCCCACCGCCACCCCTCATCCCCCTCTCCTCGTCCAGGGCCCCGCCACCTCCTTCCCATCCAAACCCTCCCCTCCTCCCGCCCTTCCCCCCCTCCTCCCCTTGCACCCACAGCTACTTTCAAGTGTGGCCTCTGGAACCCCCGCTCTATTACAGGCAAGCTACCTTTCATCCATGACCTTTTCCTCTCCCGCTCTCTCCTCCTCCTCGCCCTTTCGGAAACGTGGCTCTCTCCCGAAGACACGGTCTCCGCCGCCGCTCTCTCCAGCGGAGGCCTCTCCTTCTCCCACTCCCCCAGACTCACCGGTAAGGGAGGAGGCGTCGGCTTCCTCCTCTCGCCCCGTTGCCGCTTCCGCACTATCCCTCCTCCCCCTCCCTCTCCTTCCCCTCCTTCGAAGCCCATATCATTCGCCTCTACCACCCACTCCAGTTACTTGTCGCCGTCATCTACCGCCCTCCCGGTCCCACCTCCGACTTCTTCAACCACCTTGACCCCTTTCTCACCTTCCTTCTCTCCTTCTCTCTGCCCACTCTGATCCTTGGAGACTTCAACATCCATACGGATGTACCCGACGACTCCTCTGCCGCCCGCCTGCTATCCCTCCTCGACTCTGCCGACCTCCTCCTCCACCATACCGCGCCCACTCACCGACTCGGTCACACCCTCGATCTCGTCATCTCCTACCGCTGCACTATCTCCTCCCTCACCAACTCTGAAATCCCTCTCTCTGACCATAACCTTCTCACCTGCCTCATCTCTCACATTCCCTCCCCCGGCAAATCTTCGCTACTGCCCCACAGAGACCTCCGCTCTCTCGATCCCATCCATCTTTCCAATAGCATCTCTCCTCACCTTGCCGCCCTGTCCTCTCTTCCCACTCTCGACGATCAGGTCTCCGCTCTCAACTCCACCCTCTCTACTCATCTCGACTCTCTCGTCCCCCTTTCCCTCCGCCGCTCTCGCTCCACTAACCCACAGCCCTGGATCACCTCTTCTGTCCGCCTCTTACGCTCCTATGCTCGAGCTGCTGAGCGCTGCTGGCGAAAGTCCAAGCACCAAGCCGACCTCACACACTTCAAATTTATCCTTTCCTGCCTTAACTGTGCCCTCTCCTCCGCCAGGCAAAGCTTCTTCTCCTCCCTCATCGACACCCATGCCCGTCACCCCCGCCGATTGTTCCGGACCTTTAACTCTCTCCTTAGGCCCCCTGTTCCTCCCCCTCCCCCATCTCTCACCCCCAATGATTTGGCCACCTATTTCCTCATGAAAATCAACACGATTAGGTCTAAGCTCCCCAAAGTCACCCCTCCGCATCTCCCCTCCCCCCACCAACCCTCTCCCCTACTTTCCCATCCTTCCCTGCAGTATCCTCAGAGGAGATCTCCTCCCTCCTCGCAAGTGCCACCCCCTCCACCTGCACCTCGGACCCCATTCCCTCTCACCTTCTTAAAACCATAGCCCCTGCCCTCCTCCCTTCCTTAACTTCTATTTTTAACCACTCAATCTCCAAGGGCTCCTTCCCCTCTGCCTTCAAACATGCCCACGTCTCCCCCATCCTAAAAAACCCTGCTCTTGACCCCACTTCCCCCTCCAGTTATCGCCCTATCTCCCTACTACCCTTCCTTTCCAAAATTCTAGAACGAGTCATCTACAATCAATGCTTAGAATTCCTTAACTCCCATTCTCTCCTAGACCCCCTCCAATCTGGCTTCTGTCCCCTCCACTCTACCGAGACTGCTCTCTCTAAGGTCACCCATGACCTCCTTCTTGCCAAATCCAATGGCTCCTACTCCATTCTAATCCTCCTTGCCCTCTCTGCTGCCTTTGACACTGTCGACCATCCCCTCCTCCTCCATACCTTATCTCACCTTGGCTTCACGGACTCCGTCCTCTCCTGGTTCTCCTGTTACCTCTCTGGCCGGTCATTCTCGGTCTCCTTCGCTGGCGCCTCCTCCCCCTCCCATCCTTTAACTGTTGGAGTTCCTCAAGGGTCAGTTCTTGGCCCTCTTCTGTTCTCCATTTACACTCACTCCCTCGGTGAACTCATTCGCTCTCACGGCTTTGACTACCATCTCTACGCAGATGACACGCAGATCTACATCTCCGCCCCTGCCCTCTCCCCCTCCCTTCAGGCTCGCATCTCCTCCTGCCTCCGGGACGTCTCTACCTGGATGTAGGCCCGCCACCTAAAACTCAACATGAGCAAGACTGAGCTCCTCATCTTCCCTCCCAAACCCGGTCCTCTCCCAGAATTCTCTATCACCGTTGATGGCACGACCATCCTTCCCGTCTCTCAGGCCCGCAATCTCGGTGTCATCCTTGACTCGTCTCTCTCGTTCACCCCACACATCCTATCCGTTACCAAGACCTGCCGGTTTCACCTCTACAATATCGCCAAGATCCGCCCTTTCCTCTCCACCCAAACGGCTACCTTACTGTTACAGGCTCTCGTTATATCCCGGCTAGACTACTGTGTCAGCCTTCTCTCTGACCTCCCTTCCTCCTCTCTCGCCCCGCTCCAGTCTATTCTTCACTCCGCTGCCCGGCTCATCTTCCTGCAGAAACGATCTGGGCATGTCACTCCCCTTCTTAAACAACTCCAGTGGTTGCCTATCAACCTCCGCTCCAAACAAAAACTCCTCACTCTAGACTTCGAGGCTCTTCATCACCTTGCCCCTTCCTACCTCTCCTCCCTTCTCTCTTTCTACCGCCCACCCCGCACGCTCCGTTCCTCTGCCGCCCACCTCCTCGCCGTCCCTCGGTCTCGCCTATCCCGCCGTCGACCCCTGGGTCACGTCCTCCCGCGGTCCTGGAATGTCCCTCCTCCTCACCTCCGCCAAACTGATTCTCTTTCCCTCTTCAAAACCCTACTTAAAACTCACCTCCTCCAAGAGGCGTTCCCAGACTGAGCTCCTCTTCTCCCTCTACTCCCTCTGCCACCCCCCCTTTACCTCTCCGCAGCTAAACCCTCTTTTTCCCCCTTTCCCTCTGCTCCTCCACCTCTCCCTTCCCATCCCCACAGCACTGTACTCGTCCACTCAACTGTATATATTTTCGTTACCCTATTTATTTTGTTAATGAATTGTACATCGCCTTGATTCTATTTAGTTGCCATTGTTTTTACGAGATGTTCTTCCCCTTGACTCTGTTTATTGCCATTGTTCTTGTCTGTCTGTCTCCCCTGATTAGACTGTAAGCCTGTCAAACGGCAGGGACTGTCTCTATCTGTTGCCGATTTGTTCATCCCAAGCGCTTAGTACAGTGCTCTGCACATAGTAAGTGCTCAATAAATACTATTGAATGAATGAATATACCCCAGTGCTTAGTACAGTCCCTGGCACCTAGTAAGAACTTAACAAATACCATAAGAAATGGTATTTCTTTTCATCTTTAGCTATTTACAGCAAGTTCTTTTAAATGAAAAGGAAATAATTTAATGCGGTTAGAAAATAGGTATCAAATGAAGTTCCTAGTTCTCTAACTTTCAACTTTATTTTTAATTCATCTTCCTGCTCTGGAAGAGTAAAGAAGAATTACCACAAATATTTTTCTAAACCATCAAGTCCAATTAGTGTTGGTTTAGATAGACTAGATTGCTGCTGAGAACAGATTTCTGAAATATGATAATTATCGTCATTATAATTATAGTATTTGTTAAGTGCTTACTATGTGCCAGTCATTGTACTAAGCCCTGGAATGTATACAAGCAAATTGGGTTGGACATGGTCCCTGTCCCATGTGGGTGTCCCAGTCTCAATCCCAATTTTACAGGTGAGGTAACTAAAGACCACAGAAGTTAAGTGACTTACCCAAGGTCACACAGCAGGCAAGTGGCAGAGCCAGGATTAGAACCCATCACCACATGATTCCCATGCCCAAGCTCTAGACACTACATGAAGTTGCTAACACTGTATTCCAAGAGTGTGTGATATAATTAATTTCAGTCTTTGCCTCTCCATAATGAAACAATGACATTTAAAAATAATTTTACCTCTTCCATCCAGGTAGAAATAAGGGAATACTTTATTTTCTAAAATTTCCCTCTAGAATATCACTGCTAAGGATTTACAAAAGAGAAGATCTAATTATCAGCATACTTTTCTTGATGTTTCTAGTAATCATTGAAAGTAAATGACAGATGTTATTACTTTTCAGCTGATAAGGAGTTTTAAAAATTATTAGAGATGTACTTGCTTGAATTAAAATCAATGGGCTAATCCATCTTGTTTTTGTTCTATTGCTAGTTTTATTGATGAAACAGTGGAGTACACTAGTGTTCCATTATGTAAATGATTGAACAAGTGAACTCAGGAGGGCTTCATCATTTCAGGTTTTAATGAAATTAGGTGATATTTTGTAGCCAAAAGGCTTTTTTTTCATTTATTTTGTGATAATTTAAATTTCCTTGAAAAATTGTTTAAACATAAGGCAGAGAAATGCTGATCCCACTTGTAGAACTGAATATAGACCTGCCAAAGATAAGGCTATTTGTCAGTAGCTATTTGTCAGTGCACCCATAGACCTTTCATAAAACTGATTTCATTTACTTGAATACATTAAGGGAGAAAATATGGACTGCAGAATGAACACAATAATGCTAATGCACAATCGTCAAAGACAATCACACAATTATGTTTTTTGTTGTTTTTGTTGCTGTTGTTGTTATAAGTCTTTAATGCTGACAAACAGACAAACATAGGGAAGGCAGAGAAATATATGAGAGGGGAGATATTTCTTAATCAATAGAATATTCAGTTCCATTCTAACACATGCTTTCTCCTCCCTTCAAAGCCTAACTAAAGGCACATATCCTCCAAAAAGCATTTCCAAAGCCCCACATTTCCTCATCCCCCACTCCCTTCTGTGTAGCCCTGACCTGATCCCTGTGCCCTTCCCCATTTTTCCAGCCTCAAAACAGTTATTTATATATCTGTAATTTTATATTTGTATTGATATCTGTTTGCATTGATGTCTGTCTCCGATTATAAATGTGAGTTCACCATGGGCAGGGAATGTGACTATTGTTCTTTTGTACTTTCCCAAGCACTTAGAATGGTGCTCTGCGCACAGTAAACACTTAGTGAATATGACTGACTGACTGAATGAATGAATGAATATGGGATTTTATTCATTCATTCATTCAATAGTATTTATTGAGCGCTTACTATGTACAGAGCACTTTACTAAGCACTTGGGATGAACAAGTTGGCAACAGATAGAGACAGTCCCTGCGGTTTGACGAGCTTACAGTCTCTAGAACACTGTTAGAAGTTAGGAAATATTTGTCTAACAATGTAAATTCGTTACCCTATTTATTTTGTTAATGAATTGTACATCGCCTTGATTCTATTTAGTTACCATTGTTTTTACGAGATGTTCTTCCCCTTGACTCTATTTATTGCCATTGTTCTTGTCTGTCCGTCTCCCCTGATTAGACTGTAAACCCGTCAAACGGCAGGGACTGTCTCTATCTGTTGCCGACTTGTTCATCCCAAGCGCTTAGTACAGTGCTCTGCACATAGGAAGCGCTCAATAAATACTATTGAATGAATGAATGAATAAATTGGTTTGGATACAGCTTGTCCCTGAGTCAAATGGTTTGTGCTCATTTGTGCTGCAGACAGGTGAGCACTATGAATCCAGTTTTCACTGACATCAGGTTTTGCAAGGAAAACATCACGTTTTGTGTTTCAGGGAAATGGGTGAATTTGAAAAAAATGCAACAACAACGAAAGATATATGAGAATAGTTGAAAACAATATATTTACCCTACACTCACTTTCACACTTTTGCATAATCCATCAACCAATCAGTGGTATTGACTAAGTGCTTACTGTCCTCTCTCTGACCAGGAATTCCAATCCCCCTTCATATCTGACAGAGCATACTCTCCCTGCATTCAAAGCCCAATAAAACTCACCAGTGGAAAGAGCACGGGCTTGGGAGCCAAAGGTCATGAGTTTCAATCCCCGCTCCAACATTGAACATCTCCAAAAGGCATTCCCCAACTAAGCCCTCATTTCCTCTTCTCACTCTTCCTTTTGCAACGTAATAATAATGATGGTATTTGTTAAGCACTTACTATGTGCAAAGCACATCTTTGCAGATGGATCTGTACCCTTTAAACACTTGGTATTCATCCCAGCTTCAGCCCCACAGCACTAATGTACATATTCATAATTTATTGTAATGTCTGTCTTCCCTTCTATGCTGTAAACTACTTAGGTTCAGCGAATATGTACATCAAGTCTAGGGTATTGTACTCTCCTAAATGCTTATTATAGTACTTTGCATATAGTAAATGTGCAATAATTACTATTGATTTTGTACACAAAATCTATATATGGATTTAGACCTGCTGTTCCCTCTTGCAAAGAATAGTAATTGATTAATCAATCAATGAATCAGTCACATTTATTGAGTGCTTACTATTTATATAGCATTGTTCTAAGTGTGTGGGAGAGTACAGTAAAATAAAGTTGGTAGAAATGTTCACTACCTACAGTGAGCTTACAGTCACAGAGGGGAGACAGCCATTAATGTATATAAATGAATTACAGATATGTACATAAAGTGATGTGAGGGTGAATAAAGAGGGAAAATCCAAGTGCAAGGGTTATAGTAATAATAATTATTATGCTATTTGTTAAGCGCTTACTATGTGACTATGTGCCAAGCACTGTTCTAAGCACAGGGGTAGATGCAAGGTTAGCAGGTTGGCTCACAGTCTTAATCTCCATTTTACAGATGAGGTGAGGCAAAGAGAAGCTAAGTGACTTGCCCAAAGTCACACAGCTGATGTGGCAGAGCCAGAATTAGAACCCATGACCTCTGACTCCCAAGCCCATGCTCTTTCCACTAGCCACGCTGCTTCTCATGAGGGCTTACTCAGGGAAGCCCTCTTGGAGGAGATGTGTTTTTAATAAGGTTTTGAAGTTAGGTAGGGTCATCCTCTGTTAAATATGAAAAGGGAGGACATTCCATGCTAGAGGCAGTATGTGGGCAAGAGATTGGTGGTGAGAAAGACAAAATGGAGGTACAATGAGTTGGGTGGCAATAGAGGATGCGATAGCACTATTTTGGAGTCTGCTTTCAAAGAATTACTCACATTCATTATTTTTCCATGTCTGATTTTTATGATCATTGTTATGGACTCCCATAAACCACCTCTTCTAATACTGGGATCAGGAATGGCTTGAATTAAGGGATGGAGGAGGAAGAGTTGAAATTTTGGTAGGTAGATTTGCTTGGTAAAACTAAGTGAGCAAGCTGAGGAGTAGCAATTAAGAAGCAAATATGTAGGATGGGAGCAGTAGGTGGAGAGTCTTGAAGCAAATTGTGACTTTTTTGCTTGATGTGGAGGATAATGGGTTTTGAAAGTTGAAATACTTCCAGAAAATGACCTGTGGTGCAGTGCACAGTATAGATAAGATGGAGGAGAGATTATGAGGGAGACAAACAACGTTACAGATCTTAGACAAAGGTGGTATTAATTATATGATAATAATTATGATATTTGTTAAGCACTGGGACATATAGAAGGTAATCAAGTCAGACACAGTCTCTTGTGCTGTACCATTAAAGTGGGAGGAAATCAGACATTTAATCCCCCTTTTACAGATGAGGACTGGGCACAGAGCTTTAATGTGCCTAAACCTCCCTGCAACACAAACAAATCAGCTGCAGCCCAATCACTTGCTTGAGGAGGTAAAATCCAAAGAAAGGTCTTAGTAGTCAGTCTGTCTTCATGCCCTTCCCTTTAGGTGGTGAAATTATTGGTAGAGATGTGAAACATGAGTAGCTTTGTTTTTAACATGTTGAGTGTGAGGTGACAGTGGGACATTCAAATGGAAATGTCCCCAGAGGCCAGAAGAGATGCAACATTGTAGATTAGATGTGAAATTGGAGTTGGAGAGGTAGATTTGGGAATCATCCATGTGGAGGTGAAGCTAATGCCAGTTGAAAGGATGAATTCCTTAGAATGAGTGTATAGTGAGGAGAATAGAAGACCCAAAACAATTGATGGCCTCTCTTATAATAACATTATGAGCAAGAAAAAAGGGATGGGCCTGAAACCTTCACAAGGGAACTTAATAGTTAGGAGGCGTTGAGTAAGGGAGCTGATAAAGAAAAAATGATAATGTTGTTGAGTAAATAAATACAAGGGCACATTTATAGGGTAGGTGAGAAGTGGCAGAAGGTGATATGGTTTGGGATTTCCACCAAGCTCGATTAACTGTTCAAATTCAGGAGTAGAGGAAGCAGGCTGAAGGGGCAAATCCACAGATCGAGGTTCACAGGACAAGAGTGATGGAGGGATAAGGAGGTGAAAAAATCAAGTTTGCAGAGTGGTTCTTGCTGCAAAAGTGAACATTTGTATCCAGTTCATATCTCTGGTATTTTGTTCAATCATGGAGATAGAAGGGGCTATTTTAGCATTATATCTGGACTTGTCTCGAATGGAATTCTCTCAAAGCATTTCCCAAATCCTATTTCCTTCTGGAAGCCTTCCTTAAAGCTAAATAATACAGTGATATTCATTCATTCATTCATGCACTATTCAAAGCACAGCAACACAATCCCTGCCCACAACAAGCTCATACCCTGAGCACTTGCCTATTTAATTCCTATCCTGACTATTTTATCTTCAGCATATAAATGCTCATCTATATTTTATTTAGCTTTGGCCATACCGATATAAAAGTAGTACATCATGTTAGTCTCTCATTTTTTCCAAATTAATCAATCAGTGGTATTTGTTGAGTGCTTACTGTTTGCAGAGTTCTGTACCAAGCTCTTGAAAGAGTACAATTAATAGAGTTAGTAGACACACTTGTTCTCACCCAATTTGAAAATAATTATACCTTTTATTTGTCCATTCTCATAGATTCTAAGCACCTGAGGTCAATGACTATGTCCTGCTTCTGATATATTCTTCCAAGAGGACACTGCTCTTTGATGATGATGAGGATGATTCTCTCAAAGTTATTCTATAGGTTTGGAGATGGGCTAGCCTGCAGAGTGATTTTGGACAAGTCACATAACTTCTCTGTACCTCAGTTTCTTCTTCTGTAAAATGTTGATTCAATATCTGTTGTCCTTTCCTACTTAGACTATGAGTGCTGTACAAGACTGGGACTTTGTCTGATATGATTAGCTTATATCTACCACAGTGCTTGGTACTTGAACACCAGGATTATTATTTCTATATTCCTCAAATATCAGGCATATAATACATCTCCTTTTACACTTAGTATATTTACAGTTTCAATACTTTTTTTAATTAAAGTGTGTTATGCATAATGAGTATGAAATAGAATAGTATGAACAATTGGTTTAGACATGCTCACTATTAACATTAACTATTTAAAATAAAATACTACTATATAACTGTAGTCAACAATATTCCCCAAAATAATGATTCTATTTTTCAATCTCTTCTAAAAGCTTGTAAGTTAGAACATAAATTGACCTTTTAAATATTATCAGGACATGCATCTTCTAAATGGGACATTCACAGCTGATTAATTATGGTGTCATTATAAGCAAGAAATTATTATGATTCTGATTATAAATTTTTACTAAAATTCAGTAAAATTTTTACTGAAATGTTTTAAAGTTTCATTTTATTGTAGTGTAACATAAGTAAATTATCCCTCTAATATATTCATACTTTATAATAATAATAATGATGATAATAATTATGGTATTTGTTAAGCACTTCCTATGTGCAAGGCACTGTACTAAGCACTGGGGTAGACAAAAGCAAATCAGGTTGGACACAGTCCCTGTCCCATGTGGGGCTCACAGTCTCAATCACCATTTTATATGTAAGGTAACTGAAATGTAGAGAAGTAAAGCGACTTGTCTAAGGTCACACAGCAGGATAAATAGCAGAGCCGGGATTAGAACCCATGACTTTCTGACTTCCAGGCCCGTGCTCTATCCACTACATCATGCTGCTTCCCTAATCTTGGTCATCACATACAATACACTACTGTGGCAATTCTGTGTCTATCATAAGTGGCATTTTAGCTTCCAAATCTACCTCACTAGCCCTGAACATTGTTCTTCTCTGTAATTTCTCATCCCTTTTTGCCTCCAGGATATCTCTTCATGGATGTTCTGCTGGCACGTCATAATCAACATGTCTAATTGAACTCTTCATCTTCTTTCTCAAACCCTCCCTTGCCACAAAATTTCCCACCACTATAGACAGCACTACCATCCTTCCCATATCTCAAGCGTACAATCCTCACACTATCTTTGACTCTTCTTTTGGTTTCAATTTAAATTTTCATTGATTGATTTCTTCACAACATCTCCAGAATGCAGTCCTTCCTCTCCATCCAAACTGCAACTATGTTGGTACAAGCAGTTGTCATATTCTTACTCCACTACTGCATCTACTTCCTCACGGACCTCCATGCTTTCAGCTTCTCCCCACTCCAGTCCATACTTCACTCTACTGCCCAGATCATTTTTCTAAACAATCAATGTGTACCATTAAAATCTTCAATAGTTGCCCATTCCTTTCTGCATGAAGCAGAAATTCCTAAGAATTGACTTTTGTCATTCCTCCACTTCTCTTCCACCCTACTTAATCTTGAAGCTTTGATGGTCTTCAAATACAACTCAACTTGCAGGCTAGGTCCTCCCAGGTCAATATAATATCTTTGCTCCATTCTTATTTATCTTTCAGTTGAACTCTTGTTCTGCCTTCCTCATGATTGGAATTCCTTCCTTCTTCTAATTAGGTAGGCTGTTGCACGTCCCACCTTCAAGGATCTACTAAAATCACTGCTCCTCAAGTAGGCCTTTACTGACTAGTCTTTTTTCTCCTCTTGATCTTTCTCTCTTTCCCTTTCTTTACTCTCACTCTGGATCACCTGAACACTCAGGTGCTTCCTCCACCCCTGCTTAAAGTACTTAAATTCTACTAAAACTCTATCTCTTCCTCCTACCTCTAAATTATTTTAGTGTCTATTTCCCCTACTAGATTGTAAACTTCTTGACAACTAGGATTGTGTCTACTAATTCCACTGTACTCTCCCCAAGATCTTTTTACAGTATTCTGCACAGAGTAAGTGCTGTACAAATATTACTGAATGATTTGTTAAGCAAAAAAGGATAGGCTAGAAAAGAAAGGAAAAAGAAGCAAAAGAGAAAGGAACAAAGAGAATGAAATAGAAAATATATGAATAGGAAGGTTTAGAAATAAGAAGATAAAAGGTAAGGGAAATAGAAAAGTGGGATAAGGAAGACATAGGAAAAAAAAAAAAGAGGAGAGGTAACATTGCCTGTTGGTAAAACCATGGAATGGGAATCAGGAAACCTAAGTTTTTGTTCCAGCTCTGCCAGGGATCTGCTGGAGAGCAATGATAGTAATAATAATAACAACCATAATAATATTTGTTAAGCACCTACTATGCCCAAAACATTGTAGTAAGTGATGGGATAGATACAAGGTAATGAGGTGGGCCATCTTTATGGTCCCACAGGAGTCTCACAATCTATTTCTCTTGTTTCTGTTACAGATTCCAGTTGCTTACTACAGTGCTTTACACTCAGTACATACTCTATGAATACCATTTATTATGATCACGATTCAGTGAGATCTTGGACAAATTGATTAATCTCTCTGGACTTCAGTTTATATTGCCTCTAGACTATACACTTGTTGTGGGTAGGAAATGTGTCTGTTTGCCATTATATTGTGCTCTCCAAAGTGCTTGTACAGTGCTCTGCACACAGTAAATGCTCAATAAATACGAATGAATGAATTAATGAATGAATGAATTGTAAACTGGAAATACAATTCCTACCTTACCTACCTTTTAGATTATATTCTATGACTGACCTGTTTGTCCATCCTAACATTTGAGCTCTATCCCAACATTTGAGTCCTGTGTTTTGCCACACAATAAGTAATTACTAAATAACAAGCTTATTAAGGGGTAGAAGGGAGAAGGAGGGAATATGGCAGCAGAGATGGAGGATTGGGGTTCCTGGTCAATTAGCTTATCTTAGGTCTGCTTCCTGCTGCTTCCACTGTCACTTCCACCTTCTGATGGCAACAGCAATGACAAGCCCAGACAGCCAACCCACACTAAAGCTGCATCAGCATTAATGTTGCCACCACTCTGGCAAAAGCAGGTTGTGGTCTCACCTTGAGTATGAAAAATATATAGGTGGTTCTGCTCACCAGGAAACTTCCACTGATGCCAAACCCCAGGTGATAGCCCTTTCTTTCATCTCTCACTTTCCAGGAGCTTTTTGACTGTTTGTTTGGAACCCCAAATTTGAGCCCCATTTCTAAAACACTTAAGGGTCACATTAACTAACAGATGATTTTTAAAATCAGAAGAAAATCTTGTCCTTTAGAAAATGAGCAATCATATTAGAGACAATAAAACATTAAATTTCACAGAAAGGTTTGTCATTTTTTTTCTGCGGAGATAAACATGTTTTGATGAAATAACTAGCTCCCTTCACTTAAAAGCTAGGTCATCAATAACAGGTTATATCTCAAACTGTTGATTATGATTAACAGTAAAATGGTTTAATCTTTAAAAGATGATCATTTTGTTGACCATGAATGATGCTGTGGTAGGTACTAAAAAGGTGGCAGATGATGGCCTGAATGGGAAAATGAGAAAGTTAAATGGGTTTCCCAGCTTCTTTCACTGCATCTTGGCTCACTTGAGCAAATTCTATTAACTTCCTTGGGAGCCACGAAAGGTGGACCTCTGACTCTGTGCAAAGTTGGCAATAACGAATGAGACTGGGGTGGTTAATGAGGTTATTTGGGACACTGATTCCCTTAATCTAAATTTTCATATATAGGTGACAGTCTATGTTTCTCCTGGAACAGTTATTCAGTGTTTTTTTCTTTTTACATGATACTGACAGCCTTCTAAAAAGCATCATAGCCTTAGTGTCAGAGCATGGGCTTGGGAATCAGAGGTTATGTGTTTTAATCCCAACTCTGCCACTTGTCTTCTCTGTGACCTTGGGCAAGTCACTTAACTTCTCTGTGTCTCCATTACCTTATCTATAAAATGGGGATTGAGACTATGAACCCCATGTAGGACAGGGACTGTGTCCAGCCTGAATCTGCCTTGAATCTGCCCCAGTGGTTAAAATACTGCTTGGCACATAGTAAGCAATTAACAAATATCAACATTATTATCATTATTATTATTCTAACATACTTCAGTCAGCCACATACTTCAATCAGCCCTACTGAAAGAATAATTGAACATTTTATCATACGTTTGGCATGATGTATGATTGGTGTCAGCCCTGAGAATGATGCATTACCATTTTATTCATAAGGTGGATAATTATCATTGCATATTCTATGACTGTGCTTCAGAGATGCCCTGTGAACTTGTTTATATGGTTACTGGCTATCACAATGATCTTTTCCTTCCAAGAGTGATAACCAATATAGACAGTTCAAAATTTTGACTGTCTCCATGAAGGAAAGCAATTACCTCTCAGAATCACACCTGGAAAGTTTCCAGTACTCTACCAGTATCAGCTATGGGAGGTAGAGTCAAGCAGAGGCATACCATCTCCTTCCTAGCTTGGGCTGTGGCTAGCAAGTGGAAGGCAATCTGCTACAATTCAAAACTTACTGTGCTGGGCAGTAGTGACGTGGGAGAGAGTCGAGGGCAGAGGTTCATGTTTATTGCATGGAAGAAGGAAATAATAAACCATTTTCAAATTTTTACCAAGGAAATTCTATGGATATACCTCTAGAATGATTGCAGGTGGAGTTGGGGCATATTGCAAATGGAGGTGGGGTGTTCTGGGAGACATGTGTCCATGGAGTACCTGTGGGTAGGAGACTACTTGACATACTAAGATAAGACAAATTTGTCCTAGATAATAATAATGATAAATATAAATTTGTCCTGTATAGTAATAATAGTAATTGTGGTATTTGTTAAGCACTTACTATGTGCTGGGGACTGGGGTGTATACCAGCAAATCAGATTGGACACAGTCTCTGTCCCCCTTGGGGCTCACAATCTTAGTCCCCATTTTATAGATGAGGGAACTGAAGCACAGAAAAGAGAAGTGACTTGCCCAAGGTCATACAGCAGACAAGTGGCGGAGCCGGGATCCTAATTATTTTAGGAAATGAGGAGCTCTGGTTATTCCCAACTTTGGATATACTCAATATACTCATCCAGATACTGTGAAAATCCACAATTCACCATTCTGTTTAAAAATTTTGGTCTAGAATAATAATGCTCATAAAGTTGGCTATTATCTGGAGTTTGAGACAGAGCTATTAAAAGAGACAAGTTTGGCTGAAGGTTTTGTGAGAAAGAGCAGTTTTGCAATAAAGATTTGAATCTTTTAGGTAAAAATAAACGTATAATATCACATTAATGAATGGTTTAGGGGCAAGAGCATGGGCTAAGGAGTCAGAGGTCAAGGGTTCTAATCCCAGATCTGGTACTTGTCTGCTTCAGAGGTCGTGGGTTCTAATCCTAGATCTGGTACTTGTCTGCTGTGTGACCTTGGGCAAGTCACTTAACTTCTCTGTACCTCAGTTACTTCATCTATAAATGGGGATTGTACTGTGAGCCCCATATGAGACTGGGACTATGTCCACCCTGATTCCCGTGTATCTACCCCAACACTTAGAACAGTGCTTGGCACATACTAAGCACTTAAACATGATAATTATCATCATTATTATCATCCTATCCCAACTTGATTATTGTATGAGTCTTTTTGCTGACCTTCCAGGCTCCTGTCTCTCCCTATTACAGTCCATACTCCATTGTTCTGCCCAAATCATTTTCCTTCAAAAATGTTCAGACCATGTTTCCCCACTCCTCAAGAAATTCCAGTGACTGCCTATCCACTTCCTCAAACAAAAACTCCTCACCATTGGCTTTAAAGCACTTAATCACCTTGCCCCCTCCTTCCTCACCCTGCTACTTTCCTACTACAACCCATCCCGCACACTTCATTCCTCTAATGTTAATCTTCTCACAGTACCTTGATCTCGTCTATCTCGCTGCTGACCTCTCGCCTACATCCTACCCAGCTCTGCCACTTGTCAGCTGTGTGACTGTGGGCAAATCACTTAACTTCTCTGTGCCTCAGTTACCTCAGCTGTAAAATGGGGATTAAGACTGTGAGCCCCACATGGGACATCCTGATTCCCCTGTGTCTACTCCAGCGCTTAGAACAGTGCTCGGCACATAGTAAGCGCTTAACAAATACCAACATTATTATTATTACCTCTGGTCTGGAATGTCCTCTCTCTTTATATTAGACAGATAATTGCTCTCCCCCACTTCAAAACCTTATTGAAGGCAAATCTCCTTCAAGAAGCCTTCCCTGACTAAGCCCTCCTCTCCTCTTCTCTCAGTCCCTTCTATGCTGCTCTTACTTGTTCCTTCATTCATCCTCCCTCCCTTCCCCACAGCACATACGCCTATATCTGTAAATATCTGTAATGTATTTATCTATTTATTTATATTGTCTGTTTCCCCCATCTAGACTCGGAGCTCATAGTGTGCAGGAATATGCCTATTGTTATATTGTACTCTCCCAAGTACTTAGTACAGTGCTTTGCACATGGTAAGTGCTCAATAAATATGATTGAATGAATCAATATAATAGTAGTAATATAAATAATAACAACAATTAAATGCATACTATGTGTCAAACACTGTACTAAGGTCTAGGGGTAGCTACGAGATGATGAAGTCAGACAGAGTCTCTGCCCCACGTGGGACTCATAGTCTAAACAGGAAAGACAAGTACTGAAGCCCCATTTTTCAGATGAGGAAACTGAGGAACAGATGTTAAGTCACCTGCCCAAGGTAACACAGCAGGCAAGTGGAAGATTGAGGGTTAGAACCCATGCCTCCTATGAAAATATAAAGATGAAAACAACATAGCAACACTTAAAAACATTTAGTCAGATAAAATTAGTGAGTTCCAATTAGCTCCAGAAATTGAAGCTGGAAATTAAAGCAAATTTAGCTAAGAAGATAATAATATATTACCTAGAAAGTGATGGAAAATGTTTTATAATCAAATATGATTCTCAAATGTGTTAATTTTAATTTAAATGTGAACTCTCAAAACACTGTCTTCAATCCTAAAATAAAAGAAAAACTATCTCAAAGGGGTAGTTGCAGATATACACCTATTAATCTGAAATGGTCAAAGAAAAATCATTCCTTGGTATGCCCTTTAAAACTTCTTCTAAGCCCAGATGTTTCCCTTGATAATTTTTTTAATAATCCCTGTTAGCAATAATCTGTAGTAATATTACAATTTTAACATTTTGATATAAAATAACCAAACTGCTGATAAAATGGGACATTTTGGTATGTTATTTCAGTACACCTTCCAAATTATGATAAAAATAATATATCATCAGTATGAATGGAAGATACAGTTTGTCATAAAATTCACTGAGGTAAGGATATATAGCTAAGACTCAGTTTTGAAATAATATATTGGAAAAATAGAATATTAATAATCATCAGTAATAAACAACATTGGATTGAATAAACAGAGGAACATAAAATTTATGGTCAAAAAGTAAGCTTTAATTTCTACAAACATGTTGAACCAGTAATCTTGCTAATAATAGATACCATTTGGGAAACATCAACTCTGCAGTACAGGTTACAGTATTTCTCAACATGTCATGTTGAGATTCTTCTTCTACCCAAATATCAGATTTTTCAATAATGAAGGTTATTTATTAGAAATATAAATATAAATTGCTTGCAAATATCACACATACAAAAGTTATGCACCTATAAGGCATGTTCAGTTCAAATGAGGTAAGAAGCTATTAAATGAAGATTTCTTTCACAGTTTCAAAGAGAATGTGGAAATTGGCCTAATGGTTAGGTTTAACAACCACTTTTCAGTTGTTTGTTTCTGTTCAGATAATTACAGATCCTACTTTGGGCATTAGGTACTGCATGAAATAAACATGGCCTCATGAAAATATACAATTTGGGGAAAATGAATAGGGAAAAAAGGTATGTTTTGGATGAAAATGAGTCTAGAATTGCTTTAAAATTTCTTAGAACACACACACACACACACACACACACACACACACCTTTACAAGGCATGCCTTTGGTATTCCAAATATTTACTGACAGTTCAGTTATGTTACTCTCAGTGACAATAGCTTCTATTTTAAAAAGAACAAAATAAGAAGGAAATAGTGGTCAAACATAAAATAGCACCGTTATGAAGTGGGATTTTTTCCAATAAAATCCACCTTCTTCTCTCGTCATACTTCCTAGCATAATTCCCAGCATAATTGCTCGTTGCCGAGTGCTCCTAATTGAAACTTCTTGTTATGATGCCAAGTTAGTGTCGAGTTAAGAAAGACTCAGACTCTCTGAATCTAAGCACTATAATCAGAGAAGCAGCATGGCTTAGTGGATAAAGTAAGGGCCTGGGAATCAGAGGAACCTAGGTTCTAATGCTGGCTTCATCACATCTGCTGTGTGATCTTGAGCAAGCCACTTTACTTCTCTGGACCTCAGGTACCTCATTTGTAAAATGGAGATTAATAATAATAATGTTGGTATTTGTTAAGCATTTACTATGTGGAGAGCACTGTTCTAAGTGCTGGGGCAGATACAGGGTAATAAGGTTGACCCAGGTGAGGCTCACAGTTAATCCCCATTTTACAGAAGAGGTAACTGAGGCACAGAGAAGTGAAGTGTCTTGCCCACAGTCACACAGCTGACAAGTGACAGGGTTGGGATTCAAACCCATGACCTCTGACTTCAAAGCCTGGGATCCTTCCACTGAGCCACGCTGATGTGAGCCCCATGTAGGACAGGGACCATGTCCAATTTGATTGACTTGCATCTACCCCAGAGCTTAAAACAGTGCTTGGCACAAAGTAATCACTTAAGTACCATAATTATTATTATCAATTATTTATGTTTACTCAAGCCTCATATCACTGCAAACAAGCAATGGTATCCCCACTGCCATCAGTGAACTGACCTTTTCAAGTCTGAATCACATTCTTATAGGCTTAATAAGAATAGGTTCATCCAGCTCTCCGCCAGATATCCCTTTTATGGTTTGTATATTGGGTCATGGTGCATAAATACCATTATTATTACCCAAATGAGGTCATGACTTGAAGGTGGAGCTATGCGTAACTCATCTGACTTTCTCCACTGTACTTTTCATAACTCACCCCTGATATGTACATGCACATTCCTACTCCTACACACATATCTTCTGTTTCCTGGCCTGGCTTCTTCAGTTTGTTTGGCCACTGACACTTCCTCTTCTCTACATACTCTGTTTCTCACCCTTTCATTCCCCAGCATTCCTTACCTTGGAGAAGCAGCATGGTTCAGTGGAAGGAGCATGGGCTTGGGAGTCAGAGGTCATGGATTCTAATCCCCACTCCTCCACTTGTCAACTGTGTGACTTTGGGCAAGTCACTTAACTTCTCTGTGCCTCAGTGACCTCATTTGTAAAATGGGGATTAAGACTGTGAGTTACATGTGGGACAACCTGATTGTATCTACCCCAGTGCTTAGAACAGTGCTTGGAACATAGTAAGCACTTAACAAATGCCATTATTATTATTATTTTTATGGCCAAGTGGAAAGAGCCCAGATGTGGGAATCAGAGGATCTGGTTTTTAAATATCAGCTCCACCACTTACCTGCTGTGTAATCTTGGGCAGTTAATTTAACTTCTCTGTGCCTCAATTTCCTCCTCTCATCTGTCCTTCAACCCACATTTTCCATCCATCACTAAAATCCTGTCAGTCCCACCTTCACAACATAGCCCATCCAAACTGCTACCACATTAATACAATCAGTCATCTTATTTCACCTGGATTACTGCATCAGCTTCCTTGCTGACCTCCCAGCCTCCTGTTTCTCCCCACTCCAGTCCATACTTCACTCTGCTGCCCATTTCTACTAAAGCCCTCAGGACATGTCAGCCCACTTCTCAAAAAAATTCCAGTCTTTTCCCAGTCACCCCAGCATCAAACACAAACTCCTCACCTTTACTTCAAAGCACTCCACCACCTTATCCCCTCCTATCTCACCTCATTTCTCTCCTCTACACTCCAGCCCACACCATTCACTAAGTCTAGTGTTAACCTTCTCACTATGCCTCGATCTGTCCACATCCTGCCTCTGGCCTGGAACTCCCTCCCTCCTCAAAACCGACAATTACACCTCCAAGAAGCCCTCCCAAACTAAGCCTGATTTTTCCTCAACTCCCACTCCTTCTGCATCATCCTGGCTTGCTCCCATTGTTCTTATCCACTTCCAGCTCCACAGCACTTATGTAATATCTGTAATCTTATTTATTTGTATTGATGTCTTCCTCCCCCACTCTAGACTGTAAGCCAATTGTGGGCAGGGAATGTGACCATTTATTGCTGTATTGTAGTCTCAAACACTTAGTACAGTGCTCTGCACATAGTAAGTGCTCAATAAATGATTGAATGAATTGAATTAATGAATGCAAAATGAGTAATCAATGCCTGTTCTCCCTCCTACTTACCATGAGCCAAATATGGGGTGTGAGAGTTTAGAACAATGTTTAACAAGTATCATATCATTATAATTACTATTATTTACATTACTGAAAAGACTGAAGTCATTCTGCCTCCTGAATAGAGAGTCTCACTGAAAAAGAACCAGGAGCAAGATGCCAATTACTGATCTAAATTAGATTTTTTTTTATAGCACCCTCCTCAGATAGATGACCCCCCCATAAAGGTCCTTGCCCAAAGCCCCAGTTTTTTTCAACTGCGCACGCACACACACATATTCTTCTGCCTTGCCATTGAAACTATCTGAATGAGCTCACTACTGGGTGTGAATCCTTTCTTTTACTGAAAAATAGTTGGAACTAGGGGTGTTCGTATCATGATTTAGGAAAAAAAAATCACTAAAACAGAAACTGAAAAGAACATGAAATAAGGCATATCATAAAGCAGACATTACATGTTGGAGTCTACAAAAATATTGTCTAAATGGTAGCAAGTTTTAAATGAAAAAATCAATACCAGAATGGAAACAGTCTACAAAAATCTGCTTGTTAGGTAAATCATATTTGGTAGCTGTTAGTGATATTGCCATTTTACCACTGTCATTGCCATTACCATTCATATATGTCATATATTTTCATTTTTCATATATTATCCAATAAAGTATCTCTCATCAATTAACCTCATTGAAATTTTAATAGAAGCTGTAATTTACCTATTTCACTCTCAGTACATCAGTCAATATTATATTGAATACTTTATGTATGCCCATCTTGCCATAAATGTAACACTTCAATTTGAATCCTATTTTTTTTGTATTAATAAGACACTTGAATAGGAACTTTATCTTCCCAAGAAGTTCCAGTCACTGCATGTTCTCTGAAACTATTTATTTATGCTAAGTGAGCTCTATTTTGAGTTAGGGGCTGTGCCTTGCTCTTTCATAAAGTACTATGTTCTCTAGAAAATTCCTCTCAATGACAATCCAATAATAGAATTATCCTGTTGGAAGATGGATACTGCTGCAGGCTTTGAGACTAAAGCCATGAGTGTGAGTGTTTTGGAGAAAGAATCTCGTACACATATGGTCCTCAGAAAATTAGTACTAGATCCTTTTGGCCCCCTTTCACTTGCTCAGACACCTATGGTCATGACAGAAAATGTAAGGCAACTGTCAGGAGGACATGCAGTTGAGTCGCTTTGGCAGAAATACACATTGCTGTCCTTTTTGTAAGATGTTGCTACTGAGGGTGAGATTACCTATGTAATAATAATTATTCTTATTATTATGACACCTGTTACTAAGTGCTCAGTGAATACAAGCAAAATGGGTTGTATGGGTGAGAAGGGTGCTGAAAAGATTGATGTGGAATTCCCAACCCTGTCACAAAACTAGTCCCCTACTGTAAACGTGGGTTTGGCCCACACTCAATCTGTCTCTGTTTCTGATTGTTTCCTTACCTCTTAGTCTTCACAAAATCTTTGCTCTAGGAGGGCAAAGAACAAACCACTCTCCTGATTTATGCCCAGAGTTGTCTATATACTGCAGTAATAATAATAATAATAATTATGATAGTATTTGTTAGGCACTTAACTATGTGCCAAGCACTGTATTAAGCGCTGGGGTGGATACAAGCAAATCAGGTTGGACACAGTCCCTGTTCCACCTGAACAGAAGTAGCATGGCTTAGTGGAAAGAGCCCGGGTTTTGGAGTCAGCGGTCATGGGTTCGGATCCCGGCTCTGCTACTTGTCAGCTGTGTGACTATGGGCAAGTCACTTAACTTCTCGGTGCCTCAGTTACCTCATCTGTAAAATGGGGATCAACTGTGAGCCTCATGTGGGACAACCTGATTACCCTGTATCTACCCCAGTGCTTAGAACAGTGCTCTGCACATAGTAAGTGTTTAAATACCAACATTATTATTCCATGTGGGGCTCACAGTCTCAATCCCCATTTTACAGATGAGGTAACTAAGGCCAAGTGAAGTGACTTGCCCAAGGTCATACTGAAGACAAGTGGCCAAGCCAGGATTAGAACCCCTGACCTTTTGACTTCCAAGCCCGTGCTCTATCCACTATGCCACGCTGTTTTTCAACTGCAGTAGTTTACCAACAGTATACCACTGTGTCACATGTGTGAGACTCTAGACTGTAAGCTCATCTGGGCAGGGAATGTCACTGTTTATTGTTGTATTGTACATTCCCAAGTGATTAGTACAGTATTTTGCACAGAGAAAGTGCTCAATAAATATGATTAGATGAATGAATGAATGTGTGTTACCACATCTTTGCACGTCTTCCTTTCTTCTGTGATTCATTCATTCATTCAATCGTATTTATTCTGTGTTCCCCCTTCCCAAGGCCCATTCAGTAGCTGCTTGGGTAAACTGTTATCCATTCTATTCATCTGCATTCATTCAATCATATTTATTGAGTGCTTACTATATGCAGAGCACTGTTCTAAGCACTTGGCAGAGCTAAGCTACTGTGAACCCTGATTCAATTGTGGTGAGCTCCCCAATGTTTCAGGACCTCACTGTTGGTAATATTTTTCTGTATTTTCATGTTGTGTGTGGTTCACATACCACTTTGATGGCATCGTTTCAGGAGTTGTTGGATTTGTCTTATGTAGCAGGTTGAGGCCACACAGTTATATATCTATATAGATATAGATAGATGGTTCACACATCTATATAGATGGTTCAACATCACAACAACCTTGGAGACATTCAACTTGTATCAGCACACTGTGTTATGCAGTCTTCAGAAACAACGCTGGTCTTTTTCATTCCAATTCCTAGCTCCTTAACATGCCACATCACTAGGCAGCATAATACCTAGCCTGGAGGACTGAGGTCAAGAAAAGTTATAGATTCTTGTACCCAAAATGTCTGCACATTCCACATTTGATGTGCCTTTTCTCATTTATGGATAAAGGAACAAGCCTATGGGAAGGGAAGGGTTTCAAGCTGTGGCAGAATGTCTTTCGGCTTCTATCTGACCAGACAGCCAAGTAAAACCACCATTCTCCCACTGGGCCATTCAGAGCCTTCACTCCCTGAATGCCCAGAGCCAGTGGTGCTGATAGTGACTGAAGTAGATTTAGCAATATCTCAGAAAACATTGAAAAGCTTTGATTGTGAATTGACAGTGAAACTGAGCATTGCTAGACCTCTATGGGCCCTTTATTCATTCATTCAATAGTATTTATTGAGCGCTTACTATGTGCAGAGCACTGTATTAAGCGCTTGGGATGAACAAGTCGGCAACAGATAGAGACAGTCCCTGCCGTTTGACGGGCTTACAGTCTAATCGGGGGAGACAGACAGACAAGAACAATGGCACTAAACAGCGTCAAGGGGAAGAACATCTCGTAAAAACAATGGCAACTAAATAGAATCAAGGCGATGTACAATTCATTAACAAAATAAATAGGGTAACGAAAATATATACAGTTGAGCGGACGAGTACAGTGCTGTGGGGATGGGAAGGGAGAGGTGGAGGAGCAGAGGGAAAAGGGGAAAATGAGGCTTTAGCTGCGGAGAGGTAAAGGGGGGATGGCAGAGGGAGTAGAGGGGGAAGAGGAGCTCAGTCTGGGAAGGCCTCTTGGAGGAGGTGATTTTTAAGTAAGGTTTTGAAGAGGGAAAGAGAATCAGTTTGGCGGAGGTGAGGAGGGAGGGCGTTCCAGGACCGCGGGAGGACGTGACCCAGGGGTCGACGGCGGGATAGGCGAGACTGAGGGACGGAGAGGAGGTGGGCGGCAGAGGAGCGGAGCGTGCGGGGTGGGCGGTAGAAAGAGAGAAGGGAGGAGAGGTAGGAAGGGGCAAGGTGATGGAGAGCCTTGAAGCCTAGAGTGAGGAGTTTTTGTTTGGAGCGGAGGTCGATAGGCAACCACTGGAGTTGTTTAAGAAGGGGAGTGACATGCCCAGATCGTTTCTGCAGGAAGATGAGCCGGGCAGCGGAGTGAAGAATAGACCGGAGCGGGGCGAGAGAGGAGGAAGGGAGGTCAGAGAGAAGGCTGACACAGTAGTCTAGCCGGGATATAACGAGAGCCCGTAATAGTAAGGTAGCCGTTTGGGTGGAGAGGAAAGGGCGGATCTTGGCGATATTGTAGAGGTGAAACCGGCAGGTCTTGGTAACGGATAGGATGTGTGGGGTGAACGAGAGGGACGAGTCAAGGATGACACCGAGATTGCGGGCCTGCGGGACAGGAAGGATGGTCGTGCCATCCACGGTGACGGAGAAGTCTGGGAGCGGACCGGGCTTGGGAGGGAAGATGAGGAGCTCAGTCTTGCTCATGTTGAGTTTTAGGTGGCGGGCCGACATCCAGGTGGAGACGTCCCGGAGGCAGGAGGAGATGCGAGCCTGAAGGGAGGGGGAGAGGACAGGGGTGGAGATGTAGATCTGCGTGTCATCTGCGTAGAGATGGTAGTCAAAGCCGTGAGAGCGGATGAGTTCACCGAGGGAGTGAGTGTAAATGGAGAACAGAAGAGGGCCAAGAACTGACCCTTGAGGAACTCCAACAGTTAAAGGATGGGAGGGGGAGGAGGCTCCAGCGTAGGAGACCGAGAATGATCGGCCAGAGAGGTAACAGGAGAACCAGGAGAGGACGGAGTCCGTGAAGCCAAGGTGAGATAAGGTATGGAGGAGGAGGGGATGGTCGACAGTGTCAAAGGCAGCAGAGAGGTCAAGGAGGATCAGAATGGAGCAGGAGCCATTGGATTTGGCAAGAAGGAGGTCATGGGTGACCTTAGAGAGAGCAGTCTCGGTAGAATGGAGGGGACGGAAGCCAGATTGGAGGGGGTCTAGGAGAGAATGGGAGTTAAGGAATTCTAGGCATCGATTGTAGACGACTCTTTACCACCACACCTGATAGATAAGCACTTAGTACAGGGCTCTGCACATAGTATGTACTCAGTAAATATGACTGATTGATTGATTTGGAGCGTAGTCTATGTTATTTCTATTGTTTTTATATTTCCTTATGTATGTGATGCCAAACCCCTCCTCACCTTATTCTTAGATTATGAGCTACTGGAGGGCCAGAGTCCATCTCTTATTTTCTCCTGTGCATTTTTATCAGACCTTAATATGATGTTTTGCATATAGTAGGTGTATAATAAATACTTTCACTAAATATAAAACTATATTCATTTCTGGGTAAGACTTTTAAAAACATTCTACTGAATAGGACTACTAAATTCCTCCAGTGTCTGCTAGCTATTTATTCATTTAGGACTGTGTAGGAAATGATGCTAGAACTATAACATTGTGAGGTTTTAATTTTTGAATATTTTAAGTCAGCCCTCAAAGGATTTGATTATGCACAATTCCCAAACTCCTACTAAATTGCAATGCTATATAAGGAAAGTTACCATTATGTTGTGATTGCATAAAATGTATTTGCATAGTTTTAAGCATACTCATACAACAAAATTTTCTTTCTCCCAATTCTCGTCACTGCTTTCAGCTACAGTGAAGTCAAATAATTTCAAAAATATATCCAAAATCTTCAATTGAGTGTTGGAGGCTGATACTCCATTGCTGTCACACTCTGTTTTGCAGCCTTCTAGTGGTGATGCTGGTATTTTTATTTTGTTTTCTATCTCTTTATCTGTGTTTTGAGGGCAGCTTACTGCTTTGACTGCTGTGTTGCTAAAGAAAATCTCTGGTAGGATGTAGGCTGAGGCATGAATTCTTTTTTTCTCCAAACACTGTGGGGTGCATCTACAAAGCAGTTCTTTTTATGAATATGACTCTTGAGCACAGACTGCATATTGCAGTTCCTGAAACATTGTATCAAAGGTGTTGATGATGCTCCTAACCAAGAAACATGACAGAGTGGGGTAAGCATGCTAGCTGATGAGTGTTATGATTTATTTATTTTTCATTTTTGTCCCAAGTCCTGTTTTAGTTTTGAAGAGGAATGTCTTGGAAGAGGAATGATTTGACCCTTAGTGGGACCACAGATGTGATGTGTAAATGAACAAATAGGTACTTTGAAAAAGGGCAAAAAAAATTTCAGTGTTGTTTTCTAATGGGTATTGTTAGTCACAGGTATAGAAGCTTCTACTCTAATTATGATTTATTTAGTTTAAAGTCTAAAATAATTGAAGGTTGTATGGAACAGAATTCTTCTATGAGCATTGTAACTTATCAGTGATATAGGATGGTACATTTAGGGGCACTCTATAGGCACTGCAAGGTAAAGTTTAAAGAATAAAACATAGCAAAGGAAATAAACATATTCCCTTTGATGACTTTGTGAAAAATAAAATATTATAAAAATGTTTGAGCACTGAACTGAAACCAATTATGGGAAGAATTTGAGTGCTGCTCTTGAAATCCACACGATATGTTAGCAGGTTGTTAATCAGTGAGCCCTTGCTTTAGTGCAATATAGTGCAAAGACTGTAAACTCCTTACTGGGCAGAGATCTTGCCTTCCAATTCTGTTACACTGTAGTCTTCCAAGAATTTTGTACAATTCTACTATGTTAATCCAAGCATTTATCCCCCTGGAATACTGTATCAGCCTCCTTGCTGACCTCTTTGTCTCCTGTCTTTCCCCACTCCAGGCCATACTTCACTCTTCTGCTCAGATCACTTTTGTACTAACTTTTCCACACTCAAGAACCTCCAGGATTGTCCATCCATCTCTGCATCAAACAGAAACTCTTACAATTAGCTTTAAAGCACTCAATCATCTTGCCCCCTCCTACCTCAACTAACAGCTCTCCTAAATCAACCCAGCCCACACACATTGCACCTCTAATGTTAACCTACTCACTATATCTCAATCTCATCTATATTTAAGCCAATCTCTCACCCATGTCCTGCCTCTGTCCTGGAATGTCTTCCCTCTTCATATCCAACAGACTCCCATCACTGTAGATGGCATCACCATCCTTCCCATCTGACAAACTTATAATCTTGGTGTTATTCTTGACTCCGCTCTCTCATTCAACCCACATATCCAATCCGTTACCAAAACCTGTCAGTTTCATCTTCACAACATGGCTAAAATTCACCTTTTCCTCTCCATCCAAACTGCTACCATATGAATAAAATCACTCATCATACCCCACCTACATTACTGCATCAGTCTCCTTTCTGACCTACCAACCTCCTGCCTCTCCCCACTTAAGTCCATACTTTAGTCTGCTCCCTGGATTATCTTTCTATAGAAATGTTCAGGACATTTCAGCCCCCTTCTTCAAAAATCTCCAGGGTTGCCTATCCACCTCCATATCAAACAAAAACTCATCACCATTGGCTTTAAAGCACTCCATCACCCTGCTTCTCTGCTTCTACAACCTGTGGTGAGCCCACAAGTTGCTGTATTCATTCATTATTATTATTATTCATTCATAAGTATTTATTGAGCCCTTACTATGTGCAGAGCACTGTACTAAGCGCTTGGAGTGTACAATTCGGCAACAGATTGAGACAACCCCTACGCAACAATGGCCTCACAGTCTAGAAGTGGGAGACGGACAACAAAACAAAACAAGTAGACAGGCATCAATAGCATCCAAATAGATAAATAAAATTATAGATAAACTAGTGACTGTTTGTGATCCTGTGGACAACAACAAAGAAGAAACTTGAAAGGGAACTGGAGTTCTGTACTTCAGGGTAGGTCATTGCTGGTCTGTGGAGTTGGGGCACATGGGAGATATGGTCTTCTCTCCCTGCTCTACCCTGTAATGAGCCGAGACTAATCAATGACTGTCACATAGAGCCACAGCTGCGCCTAAGGCAGATAAAAGGCAGTCACTTTGAAGCAGAGAGGAAGCATTTAAGGAGGAAGCAGAGGAGGGGAAGCTGCATTCAGAAGGAATCATATGAAGAGGAAGCAGTGCTGGAAGAAATGTTTGAAGGAAGTGGTGTTTGGGGGAAGCGACGTGCAGAAGGAGTTTTGCAGCATCAGCAGTCCGCTTGTCCAGGAATTTCTCCCAACTTTTGTCTGTGAGATCAGCAGAACAGACTCCACTGACCAGTAGACTGGTACTGGTCCCTTGTGTCTGTAATTTTATTTATATAGATATCTGTTTATTTGTATTGATGTCTTTCTCCTCCCCCTTAAACTGTGAGCTCATTGAAGGCAGAGATTGTCTCTCTTTATTGCTATATTGTATTATCCAAGTGCTTAATACAGTGCTCTGTGCACACTAAGTGCTCAAGAAATACAATTGAAAGAATGAATGATAGGCAATTACTCTCCCCACATTCAAAGCCTTACTGAAGACATATCTCCCTGAAGAGGCCTTTCTAGACTAAGATCTCATTTCCTCTTTTTAGTTCTTCTGCATCACACTGAATTGTCCCTATATTCAGCCCTCCTTCAGTCCCATAACACTTGTGTATATATTTGTAATTTATTTTAGTTATATTAATGTTTGTCTCCCACTGTAGACTGAGAGCTTGTGAGCAGGGAATACATCTACAACTCTGTTGTACTGTACTCTCCCAAGTGCTTAGAATAGTGCTCTGCACACAGCAAGCACTCAAACATGATTGATACAATAAATGCTCAACAAAAAACAACATTTGATTGATTAAATGATCTCCTTAAGATTTAAAATTAATAGAACTTCCCAAAGGTTTTAACTTTCTCTTCCCAACTAGGTTACTTGCTGAGAGAATATGACTCATTATAATATTAATTTCATATTTTTAAGTTTCAAAATGAATATAATAGGAACATTTTGAAAAAGCAATTAGAATTGTGAAGGCCATTAAAAATAGTGAGTAGGGTAAAATTATAAAATATTTAACCTCCACATGAGGACTTTGGGTATATAGTTAATGAAATTAAAGAAATTTAGAAAACTTAAATGAAACACTAGAGTAGTTGAATGAGTGAAATTTAAAAGGAAAAGAAAATGCATTTCATGAAGTTATATTATTCAGAGAAAATTTACAAAAAGGTCATGCAAGCGTATGTATGAGTGGAAAGTTTGCATAAGAAAAAGTTAAAGTCACTAAGTGTTCTATTAAACTACTTTCTTCTAAGTCATCAAGGAGACTGAAAGTCAAATAGTAGAAAAATAAATTAGTGCAATAGTTTTTTTTTTATTATTTTCCCCCTAAATACTGTGTGACCTTTTGGCTTACTGCAAACCAGATGCTTAGACAAATGGAAATATTTAAAAAAGTTAAATTTACTAGCAGCCTTACTGAAGTGAGTCCATTTTGAATACTTTAATAGTTCACTGTACTAAGAACACCAGAAATTATCTCAGTTAATTTATTTTCCACATTATAGATTGACAGAGGAGTCCTGACTTTCTCTCCTAATGACTTTTACTTCCCGGTATAGGGAAAGAAGAAACATATTTTATGGTATTTGTTAAGTGCTTATTATGCACCAGACACTGTACTAAGCCCTGGGGTAGATAAAAAATAATTATGTTGGACACAGTCCATATCCCAGTCTTAATTCCCATTTTACAGACAAGATAGCTGAGGCACAGAGAAGTGAAGTGATATATCCAAAGTTACACAGCAGACAAGTGATGGAGCTGAAATTAGAGCCCAGGTCCTTCTGATTCCCAGACCCATGCTATATCCATGAGGCCAAACTGCTTCTCAAGTCAAAGGGTGGTAAAGGGAAGATTGCATAATGTTAAGATAGTACATTAAGGACATTAAAAATGTAAATGTACACCTCAATATCAATAGATGGCATCTTTGTTAGGACTGTTGTCCCTTCAGTCATTTTGCATTCTTTGGGGGGATGTTTACACCTATTGGACCAAACAATACTTTGAAATATCATAAGTGGAAAGTCAAATTCTTGAATTTCTATACATATATAATTTAAGTTCCTAGTGGTTTTTCGAATGATTGTATGTGTTTTAAATATTCTTCCAAGTATGATTTAAGACTTTTATACTGTTGTGTGCTTGATAATATCCTGAAATCATGCTAATCTCTAACACAGCAGGTTTTCAATAGCTCTGTAAAATGATGCAGCTCATTGCTTCAGGCAAGGTGACAGGAATAGTCACTTTCAATAATTCATGTTTAATACCTAAATGCGAGAAAGGAATCATGATAGGCCCTACTTCCAAAATTTTCTGGCATAAGATATAATCTGCTCTCTTTAAAACATTTTGGAAAATTGTCAAAGTCCAGTTTAAAGGAATGTTTTGGGATATTTGTTATCTTTTTGAAAGCCGTAATTCAAAGACAACTTGAACAGGACATGTGATGTATGCATTTCATATTTTTCTTACACTGGAATTCCTTTAAAGTAATCTAAAGCTCTAATGAAAAACTTTATCTTTATAGCTTGTTGAATCATTTTGCATCTTAGGGAGTTGAAATTGTTAGAAGTATTTACTGTACAAAGTACTTCAAGTTTTAGTTTTAAAAATCTACCTTTGAACATGAAGAGGATCTATTCATAACATAGGCTAAAATATTTAGCTTTCAAAAACTAGTATAGATCAGTAGTTTCTGATGCAGACTGTATTTAAATACAAAAAATGAAAAAAATATTTTTTTTAATCTCACAATGCATTGAAACATTAAATTGTATTGTATAGCTTGCACTCTAATACAAGACTGTAAACTCCTTGAGGGTGGGATCATATATACCAATCAATCAATGGTATTTATTTAACACTTACCCTGTGAGAGACTGTAGTAAGTACTTGGGAGTATGTCAGGATACCTGCAAGAAGTGTACAGTCTAGCAGAAGAATCAGATGTAAGAGTATATGGGAGGTACCAGAAACAAGAGAGTTTAAATGCAAGTAAGTGCTGGGGGTGAATATTTTAATGCGTAGGGTGTAAAACTAAGAGTAAAGGAAATGCAAAAGATGAAAAAAATAGGGTGGCAACCGAAGAGATTAGTCAGGGAAAAGATGTGATTTGAGTAGGGCCTTGAAGATGGAGAGAGTGGTAGTCTGTCAGATATGAAGGTGGAGTGAGTTCCAAGCAGGAGGGAGGGGATGAGCAAGGTAGTGGTGGCAAGATAGATAAGACCAGGATACAATGAATAGATTTTTATTAGAGAAGCAAAATGCTTGGGCTGGTTTGTAGTGGAATAATAATAATAATGTTGGTATTTGTTAAGCACTTACTATGTGCAGAGCACTGTTCTAAGTGCTGGGTAGATACATGATAATCAAGTTGTCCCACGTGAGGCTCACAGTCTTAATCCCCATATTACAGATGAGGTAACTGAGGCACAGACAAGTTAAGTGACTGACCAACAGTCATACAGCTGACAAGTGATAGAGCGGGAATTCGAACCCATGACCTCCGACTCCCAAGCCCGGGCTCTTTCCACTGATCCATGCTGCTTCTCTGAATACTTGTGGAGGTGGAATTAATCTAGTGCTATCTTAGTGGATTGTTCTGACTACTTTCAATTTCAACTCTCCGATGTATCAGGGCAGCCCAGTAACTCCTCAATTAACAGGTTTAGATTCTGTGTCCAACAAGGAAAATTTGAATTGCAATTCACAGGAGAAGATGAGAAGATGCAATTCATGGAAGATGAGTGAGTATAGGTAGTGGGAAGAGTGCTGTCTACCAATTTCAATTGTTCTCTCTCAAGGACTTAGTACACAGTGTTCTGCACAGAGTAGGTATTCAAAATAATACTACTGATCGCATGTATTCTCGCATGAGAAGCAGCGTGGCTCAGTGGAAAGAGCACAGGCTTTGGAGTCAGGGATCATGAGTTCGAATCCCAGCTCTGCCACTTGTCAGCTGTGTGACTGTGGGCAAGTCACTTCACTTCTCTGTGCCTCAGTTCCCTCATCTGTACAATGGGGATTAAGACTGTGAGCCCCACGTGGGACAACCTGATTCCCCTGTGTCTACCCCAGCGCTTAGAACAATGCTCAGCACATAGTAAGCGCTTAACAAATACCAACATTATTATGTATTCTATGTTTTCCTTCAAAGTCAGTAACTAAAATACTGGCATTACATAAAATGTCCCCAAACCTTTATATTATTTCTCCAAATTTTGTCATCCACTGCACCTAAATCTCATCCTATGAGGTCTGACTCTACTTGGTGTATGATCATTGTCATCACTTAACTTCTGAGTTTTCCAATTCTCCTATGAATTGCAATTCAAATTTTCCTTGTTGGACACAGAATCTAAACCTGTTAACTGGGGAGTTACTGGGCTGCCCTGATACATCAGGGAGTTGAAGCTGAAAGTTGTCAAAGCAATCTATCAAGATAGCAGTAGATTAATCCCACCTCCCCAAGTATTCAGGAGGTACTAGTGTACTATGTGAAACACCTAGGTGGTTAGGCTCAAAAGACAGTTACTGTTGCCACTGCCCTCAGAATAATTAATGGGGCCCACCACTACTAAGACAACATCAACCTCTTCTCCTCCCTCCTCAGCTCAATTCTACCAAGCTCCAGAAGCCTTCAGTAATTGAATATGGAAGAGAGAATAGGCTTGAAAATTATTCTAGGAAAAGGAGAGATGTTATGTGCAGGCACTGCTGCCTGATGAGAAAAGTATGGGGTATCAAGTCAAGAGACCCTCTACTGCTGAAATACTGTGTGACCTCAGAAATGTCACTTAACCCCTCTGTGCTCAGTTTCTTCATGTGTAAAATTAGCACACCTGATACTTGCCAGTCTTACCTCATGAATCGTGCATCCCATGTGGGTCAGAAACTATCTGAAATGATTATCTTGTACATACTCTGGTATTTTACATGGTAAGTACTTTACAAATGAAATCATTTAATTAAAACTAGACCCAGACCCCATATCTCCACTCTCATAAACATATAGGAACTTTAATCAAGTTGGGTGGAAGGATAGAAATATTTAATTTCTCTACTCAAAGAAACTTGTAGTGCTAGTGTCAAATGCATGTGTGTGAATGTTTGAACTGGGAGAGGGTAAAGTGAAGAAATACTGAATTAGAATCTGTGCAGTGTTGGATGCTTTTCAGTAGGCTTTATTTTGTCAAAGTAGGCAGCTGAACCTTGAAATCACTGATTCAGGGTACTGCTCACTGTGTTCAGTTATGTAGACAGACCATGAGCCTCTTATATTTTGTGCCTATGAACTTATGGATCTCGAATTAATTATTTTTTTTAAAAAACACAATCTGATGCTTTGCTTTCCTCAATATATTTTGGAGGGTCAAAAAAAAGAAGCAACATTTAATGGAGTAAGCAAAATGTGCATTAACCCTTCTTCCCAGCCCCACGACCCTTATGTACATATTTGTAATTTGTTTATAGTAATGTCTGACCCTCCATTAGACTGTAAACCTATGGGCAGAATGTGTCTGTTGTGTTATTATATCGTATTCTCCCCAGATCTTAGTGCAGTGCTCTGCACACTTTAAGTGCTCAATAAATATTGACTGACTGTTAATTGAATTGTCACCTTCAAAACATATGGATGAATTATATAAGCAAGTTCTTGTTGCAAAAGATGGAATATCTCATTAATTTAATTAATAATAATGTGGGTATTTGTTAAACGCTTACTATGTAGCGAGCATTGTTCTAAAAGCTGGGAGAAATACAGGATAATCAGATTTCCCCACCTGAGGCTCACAGTCTTCATCCGCATTTTACAGATGAGGGAACAAAGGCACAGAGAAGTTAAGTGACTTGCCCACAGTCACACAGCTAAGTGGCAGAGCAGGGATTCAAACCCATGACCTCTGACTCCCAAGCCCAGGCTCTGTCCAATGAGCCATGCTGCTTCCCTATTTTTCCAGTTGTCTTTGGGTGTGCAGCTAGTCATCTCAGGGACTGATTTTCTTCCAGAACTAGAAATAAAATTTTGTCCCAGAGGAAACTCCTAAAATATATTTCATTCTGAATGCAACTAATGCCTCTCACTATTTCCTTTTTTTCCCACATATCGCAGTAGAAAAGTCATTCAATTTTCTAAGCACTTGTGGGGTGGGGGCGCACTCTTACAATTTTCCAGGATTCCAACTTACTTTCATAATCATTGAAGAGGGATTACCATGAACTGTGAAACAAGATCCTCCCCCTGACTTTCCCATCATTGTAGTTTGGACCACCACCATCCTTCCTGTCTCACAAACCTGTAAACTTGGCACTATCCTTGACTCCTCTCTGTCATTCAACCTACATATTCAGTCCATCACTAAATCCTGCCAGTCCCACCTTCATAACATAGCTAAAATCCACCCTTTATTCTTCATCCAAACTGCTACCACATTAATAAAATCATTCATCCTATCGTGCCTGGATTACTGTATCAGCCTCCTTGCTGACCTCCCAGTCTTCTTTCTTTTCCCAGTCCAGTCCATACTTTGCTGTCCAGATAATTTTTCTACAAAAACATTCAGGACATGTCACCCTGCTCCTCAAAAAAACTCCAGTGGTTGCCCATCTACCTCTGCATCAAACAAAAACTCCTCTCCATTGGCTTTAAAGCACTACACCACCTTATACCCTCCTACCTCACCTTTCTTCTCTCTTTCTACATCTCGGTCCACACACTCAGCTCCTCTAATGTTATCCTTCTCACTGTGCTTCAACCTCACCTATTTCACTACTGACCCCTAGCTAATGACTTGCCACTGGCCTGGAACTCCCTCCCTCCTTAAATCTGACAGACAATTACTCTCCCCCAGACTTCAAAGCCTTACTGAAAGCACATCTCTTCCATTAGGCCTTCCCAGACTAAGCCCCACTTTTCCTCCCTTCCTACTCCCTGATCTGTTCCCTTCGCTCTTACTCCTCCCAGGCCCACAGCACTTATGTACATATCTGTAATTTTATTTATTTGTATTGATATCTGTATCCCCCACTCTAGACTGTAAGCTCGTTGTGCACAGGGAATGTGCCTTTTTATTGTTATATTGCACTCTCTCAAGTGCTTAGTACAGTGCTCTGCACACAATAAGGGCTCAATAAATATGATTGAAAGAATGAATGATTGATTAGAATGAAATTTTATTTTATAATCTCAAAATTGTGATTTCTAGGTTATTTTGGTATATGTCCTTTTACTATGCAGTGTATTTAAATTTCACATAAATATTAAGAGTTCCTTTGTGATTAATTCCCATCGGAAATATTTTCTCCCCTCATTTTCTTTCATTTGATCGTATTTATTGAACGTTTACTGTGTGCAGAGCACTGTACTAATTTTCTTTCCCACATCACCTTTCTCCTGAAGAGTTTCAACTCATTGCACTGTTAACCCCACCACCCAACTTTTCAATGTATTTGTTAAGCCAGGCACTGAAGAGATACAAGATAATCACATTCAACATAGTCCATGACCCATTTTACAGCAGAGGAAACTAAGGCACCAAGAAGTTAAGTGACTTGCCCAAGGTCACACAGCAGAGAAGTAGAAGAACCACGATTAGAACCCATATCCTTCTGACTTCAAGGGCCATAATCTAGCCACTATGCCTCATTGCTCCTCATAGTCTCTTTATCCTATCAAATAAACTCTATCATTCCTTACGACCCCTAATAATCTCCCAGCTGGATTATTTTTGCAAGGTTTTACTGACTCACTTTCTTCCAACTCTCCCCTCTTATTTTATACAGCTAAAAATATCATCTTCCTAAAATGATGTATTCCATCATTTTTAACTTGCGTATTTGTCAATTTATGTCTACTGTCTCCCTTACTATATTGATAGGTCCTCAGGGTGTGGAACAGTTTCTTTAGTTGCTTTAGTATGTTCCCCTGGCTTCTAATATAAATGGTCTCTACATAGCAGGTGCTCAATAAATACTATTGATCGGGCATGCTACATAACTTCCCTTCACAAAATTTCCAATGGCTGCTCTTGGCTTCTAGTAAAAAGCAAAAACTCCTGAGTGTCAGCTTCATGCTTAATGTTCTTTATTCCTCTCAAGCAGACTTTGGCAACATCCCTATAGTTCATGACATTTTTGCCTGGAATGTTCTTCTTTCAGCATTATCAACCGATAACCCTCCCAAAACATCCACAATCATTCCCTGAATAAACCCTTCAATTCTGGGTGACCTGTGGCATTGGAACTAAAGCCACATTTACTGTTTACCAGCTGGGTGAGCTCTTCACCTTACTGAGACAAGAACAACATACAGAAACTTTATTATAATGCACTCAGTTCTGTCATAGTTTGTTTTCAGTATGCAATTCAATTAGGAGGCAAATAGTGAGTTAGGAAATGTTCTTCCTGCAACGTGAGTTGGTTTGGGATTGGACTGCGGCACTGACAACGAAGCCACTTGTCCACCTGTGGCTGTGTGTGGTGTTAAAAGGGTGAGTACTTCAGTGCAAGATTTCCTCAAAACACGTATTTGCAAGAATCTCTGTATTGTCGGGAAAATCAAATTTACTAGAAAAACACCATCACAACCGAGAATGATCACTGAGTCAAAAGCGGGGGAAGTACGCATTTTTTTTTTTTTTTTTTTTGGTATTTGGTATTCATCATTCATTCAGTTGTATTTTTTGAGTGCTTACTGTGTGCAGAGCACTGTACTAAATGCTTGGGAAAGTACACTATAATAATAACCAAACACATTCCCAGCTCACAACAAGTTTATAGTCTAATCTGTTAAGCACTTACTATGTGCTTAGGTAGCTATAACATAATTGCATTGGACTCAGTCCCTCTGTACCTCATGGGGGGTTCACAGTCTTAACCCCATTTTACAGATTAGGGATCTGAGGCACCAAGAAGTTAAGTCACTTGCCCAAGGTCACACAGCAGAAAAGTGGCGGTGTCAAGATTAGAACCCAAGTGCTTCTGATTTCCGGGCCTGTTGTCTACCACTAGGTCATGCTGCTTCCCATTCATTTTTATGAAGGACTGTCACTACTGCTCTGAGAAGCAGCAAGGCTTACTGGAAAGAGCCTGGGCTTGGGAGTCAGAGGTCGTGGGTTCTAATCCTGGCTCCACCACTTGTCTGGTGTGTGACCTTGGGCAAGTCACTTAACTTCTCTGTGCCTCAGTTACCTCATCAGCAAAAATGGGGATTAAAAAATGTGAGCCCCACATGGGACAATCTGATTATCCTATATCTACCCCAGCACTTAGAACAGTGCTCTGCACATAGTAAGTGCTTAACAAATACCATCATTATTATTATTATTACAATAGAATGACACCACACACCAACTTTTACACAGAACATTAGGTCAGGCTATATGATTTAAGGCTTCCATAGCACATTCCTGTACTCTTCAGTACAGTTCAGGGAACTAAAGGAAGTATCTAGGAATTCAATTCAAAAGGCTTTTAAAGGTATCCTCAAGAATCACTGGAAAAATTGTTAAATGAATGTGGCATTTGAAAAGTTCTTTGCCAAGAACTACTACACAATAGAAGCAGCATGGCCTAGTGGAAAGAGTTCTGCTTATTACTTGCTGGATGACCTTGGGCGAGTCTCTTAACTTCTCAAAATGTATGGCTCAATGGATAGAGCACGGACCTGGGAGAGAGAAGGTCGTGGGTTCTAATCCTGGCTCCACCACCTGTTGGCTGTGTGACCTCGGGCAAGTCACTTTACTTCTCTGTGCCTATGTTACCTCATCTGTAAAATGGGGGTTGAGACTGTGAGCCCCACATGGGACAGGGACTGTGTCAAACCCAATTTGCTCATACCTTCCCCAGCACTTAGTAGAGTGCCTTGCACATAGTAAGTGCTTAACAAATACCATAATTATTATTATTATCTACCATTTCACAGATGATAAAAGTGAATACCAGAGAAATTGACTGCCTGAATTCACACAGTAAGCAAGTGGCAGAGACAAGATGAGAATGCAGGTCCTCTGTTTGCCAGGTGTGTACAGTTTATTTAGACCATATTGCTCTCAGTGACAGAATATATTCCTCTTACAAGAACTCATATCATATTAGAAATCATATACTTGCTCACTATTAACTCCAATAAATTACATTCTTATAGAAACAGAAGAATAATTATTTTAAAAATCCCAAAACTATAAAATCTTTAGGCCAACTAAAACAGGGTGCAGAGTCCAGAAAAAGATCATGACATAGGACATTGTGATACTGCCTGGACAGGATAGGTCTGGCTTCTAATGCCTGATGGCTTCAGGGCTTGGAGTTTACACAGGAGGCAATGTTAATCAGAAGTTGGTGAGACTGATGCCAAAATGGGAAATTTCAGGCCAGTATGGCCTAAACAGTCTGTAGGAATAGTAATGGTGTATGTCTCTTTATCAGTCCTATTGTAATTTTGTTTTCTCGTGAGTGTCTTTGCATCTTTAGTTACAGCACCCTGGAGATAAAGGGGGAGATGACAGATGACAGAGACAGATTTACAGAACTACTTACTTGGAGTGAACAGCCTCAATGCTTACTATTACTGTCCCAATACAGTGGACATTAGCCTGACTCTGGTTATTCTGCTGCCAACTGCTTTTCTTGGCTCCATTGTATCCTGACCCTCAGCAGAAGCCCCTCCTGATTAGCTTAGAGTGTCTGTGAAGCCACTGTCATGGACTTTACTACTGCACCAGGAAACGTACTTTCCAAACATCCCATCTTTTCTGTGTACACTTAGCCTGCTCCACTTAGCCTGGATTGGATTGTCTTTCAGATGTCATCCCACGTGAAAAGATTATGTAGCTAAGTCCATATAATGTATGAGGGCAGTTAATCAGGGATCAGTAGTGGAGGAACTATGGCAAAATTCATGGTTTCTTTACACTTTCCCAAACCTCAAGGAAATTATAAATAAAGGTATTTGGTTTCTAACAAGAACAGTGCAAAGGAAAACAAGCTAAATTTAGATTATTTATATTATAGATGTTTCAGTAGTTTTATGTTGTCAGTAGTCACACCAACTTATTTAAATGACACAAACCTCCTTGGGTATGTGGTCCCACTATGGGAAAGCAATAAATCAGAACTGCACAAAGCAAAAACATGTAGACAAAATCTTTTGCTTTCTTCGATTTAAAGTAAATTCTGCTTGACTAGTCAATTGAGTGAACATTTCTTAGGTTACTATTTGCCAGAGTGATCTTGTTTTGTCTTTAGCACTTAGAACAGTGCTTGCCACATAGTAAGAGCTTAAGAAATGCCATTATTATTATTATTATTATTTCGAACAGTCTTCAACCCATAGTGACGCCATGGAAACAGCTCTCTCAGAACTCCCCACCTCCATCTGCAATTGTTCTAGTAGTGTATCCATAGAGTTTTCTTGGTAAAAATACAGAAGTGGTTTAACATTGCCTCCTTCATGCAGTAAACCTGAGTCTTCACCTTGGATTCTCTCCCATGCTGCTGCTGCCCAGCTCAGTTAAGTTTTGATTTGTAGCAGATTGTCTTCCACTCACTAGCCACTGCCCAAGCTTGAAATGGAATGGACAAGCCTCTGCCTGACTCTCCCTCCTGTAGTTGAGATTGGTAGAGTACTGGGAACTCTCCCGGTCTGACCCTGAGAAGGGCTAGATTGACCACCTCCTAGCAAATACAAGTCTCCTAGAGGATTCTAGGAATGGTATTTTGGTTTTGCTTCTGAAAAGACCTGACTATATTCAGACAGGTTAATTAACATGTGTACCATTAAAAACTAACTTGAGACACTGCATGGTTTGGAAGTTTCTTATACAAAACAAAGCATCTGAAAATGAAACTGAAGAGTACAGTTTATAGATCCTCTTCAGTGAACCCACTCAAAATACACAGACTTCAATCTTAAATGCTCAAGTAATTCAGGCAAAAGAGAACTGTATTTGAATTTTCCAGTCAATATCCTTAACCATCATTTTAATCTTGCTTTGCAACTGATGGTAGTGAAATGTTTTTTGATTAGAATGATAACTTGGAAAAACTACAAAACCTATGTTTCATATTTTCTCAGATATCCAGGTAATTAAAGCAAAATAGCTTTTTTGCTTTTCTCAAACAGATGAGTGATTGTGAATTTAGAAATATGACCTATGAAAAAAATGCATACAAAAAAATGAAGGAAATTAAAGAATCAAACACATAGATGAGGAAAAAATCATCCCAAAAGGCTCATAGTATAGTCACTCCAGACTAAATAGTAAATGATGAAGTGATAAGGGAGACAAAACTTGAAATAGAATGTTACAATCCTCTCCTCAAATAATCTCTCTTTGGCCCCCTCCAAACTGGATTCTGCTCCCTTCATTCCACAGAAACCACCCTCTTAAAGCTCATTCAGTGCTTTAATGTTACCAAATAAAATGGCATCTATGATATTCTAATCCTCAACCTCTAAAGTGCCTTCAGCAGTGTGGACCCCACCCCGCTCTGCATTATTATCAAACCTTGGCTTCACTGAGGATTGTCCTCTCCTGGTTCTCCTCCTATCTGTCTAGCCACTCCTTCTCAGTCTCTTTTGCAGCCTCCTCCTCTGTCTACCACCTTTAACCTAGGGGGTGCCTCAAGGCTCAGGTGTGGTTTCCCTTCTATTCCCCATCTACCAACACCTACTCCCTTGGCTCCTGTAGTTTCAGCTACCATATCTATCAATCAATCAATCACACGTATTGAGTTCTTAATGGGTCCAGAGCACTGTACCTAGTGTCTGGGAGAGTACAGTATAACAGAGTTGGTAGACATATTCCCTGCCCACAATGAGCATACAGTTTAGAGGAAGAGACAGACATTAATAAAAGTAAATACATTAAATTATGGCTATGTACCTAAGTTCTATGGGGCCAAGATAGAACTGAATAATGGATGTGAATACAAGTTCTAGGATTACACAGAAGAGATTGGGAGAAGAAGAAAGGAGGGCTAAGTCAGGGAAGGCCTCTTGGAAGATATGTGTTTTTTAAAGAGGTTTTGAAGGTGGGAAGAGTGACTGTCTGTCAGATATGAATAGGAAAGGTGTTTCAGGCCAGAATCAGGATATGGGCAGGGATTGGTGGTGAGGTAGACAATACTAAACTACAGTGAGTAGATTAGAATAAAGGAGTGAAGTGTATGGGCTAGAATGCAGTAGGACAATAGTCAAGTGAGGTAGGAGTGGGAAAGGTGATAAGTGTTTTAAAGTCTGTGGTAAGGAGTTTCTGCTTGATGTAGAGATGGGTGGGAAACCACTGTCAATGCCTGAGGGGTGGGAAAACATGGACTAAATGGTTTTTCAGAAAAATGATCAGGGCAGCAGAGTGAAGTATGAACTGGGGTGGAGAGAAACAGGAGGCAGGGAGGTCAGCAAGAAGGCTAAATCAGTCAGTAATAAAGGCAACATTAAAGAGGTGGTTCTATCAGTGGAGTACAGTTTGGATGAAGAGGAAAGTGTGGATTTGAGTGATGTTGTGAAGGTTGAACTGACAGGATTTGGTGAGAGATTCAATATGTGAATTGAATGAGAGATGAGTCAAGGTTCATACAAAAGGCTTGTGAGACAGGGAAGATAGTGGTGCAGTCTACAGTAATGGGAAAGTCAAGGAAAGGACATGGTTTGTGTGGGAATGTGAGTTCTGTTTAGTACATTTTAAGTTTGAAGTGTCTGTAGGACATCCAAGTAGAGAAGTCCTGAAGGTAGGAGGAAATATGAGATTGAAGAGAAGGAAAGTGACCAGAGGAAGAAATGTAGATTTGGGTATTTGAAGATGGTCGTTGAAGCATGGGAATAAATGTGTCCTCCAAGGTATGGGTGTAGATGTAGAATAAAAAGAGACACAGAACTAAACCTTGAGGGATTACCCACTGTTAGGGGGTAGGAGGAAGAGGAGGAGCCTGTGAAAGAGATGGAAAATCAATGGCACAGATATTGGAGGAGAACCATCAGAGGACAAAGACAGGGAAGGCAAGATTGGATCATATTTCCAGGAAAAGAGGATGGTTGACAGTGTCTGAGGTACTGAGAAGTTGAGGAAGCTTAGCATGGAGTGTCCACCATTGGATTTTGCAATGGAGATCATTGCTGACCTTTAACAGGGCAGTTTTGGTAGAGAGGAGGTGATTCCCAAACCTACATCTTCACCCCTGATTTCTTTCCTTCTCTGCAGTCTCATATTTCCTTCTACCTACAGAACATTTCGATTTGGATGTCCTGCCAACCCTTCAAACTTATCATGATCAAAACAGTACTTCTCATCTTCCCAACAAAACCCTGTCTGCCCGACAACTTTCTCAGCACTGACAACGGCAACCCCATCCTCCCTGTCTCACAAGCCCATAACTTTAGTATCATCTTCGAAGCATCTCTCTCTCATTCAACAAACATATTAAATCTGTCACCAATCCTGTCACTTCCATCTTTACAACATTGCTAAAATCTGTCCTTTCCTCTGCATCCAGGTTGCTACAGTGCTGAGCCAGGCACTTATCCTCTGATGCATTCATTACTGCATGTGCCTTTCTCCTGCTTGTCTCCACTCCAGCTCATACTTCATTCTGCTGACAGATCATTTTTCTAAAAATAATCATTTCACATCTCCCAATTCCTCAAGAGCCTCCAGTGATTGCCCATTTACGTTCACATCCAACAGAAACTTCTTACCATCAGTTCTAAATCGTTAAAATCAGCTTGCCTCAATAATTCCCTACTATACAGCCTAGCTCTTATGTTTAATCCTCTAGCACCAGCTTCCTAACTGTGCCCTTATTTATTGTTTTTATCTTGCCATTTTCTTTTATCTTTCCCATATCTTCCCCCTGGCTTGGAACTCCCTTCCACTGGATATATGCCAAATCATCATTCTCCCCACTTCAAAGCCTTATTAAGAATTCATCTCCTCCACTTCCTCCTGCTCCATATATGCCAAACTACCATTCTTCTCACCTTCAAAGCCTTATTAAGGCTACACATCCTCCAAGAGGCCTTCCCCAGTTAAGCCCTCTTTTCCACTATTCCATTTCCCCTGTGATGTCTATTTAACCTGGACCTGCACATCCAGCTGGTGTGACAGGAATGCCCACACCATTATATCTAGTGGAGCCTGAGGGGACCCACCAGGATCTACACTCATTAGTGTAAGTTGTGCAACTGCCTGTTCTGAAACTAACTAGCTAGCTAGCACTGTGGAGCTAAATCCTCGGAATGCCTGCATTTTAATAACCAAAGTTTCGGTTAAGAAATTTACTGGCTTGTGTCTCCATCTATCTCACTCTGACTGTTACCCCTCAGATCTCTAAGCAACCCCCTAGTCCAAGCTCCACCCCACACAACTCATGACAACATATCAGAGAGCTTTAATTTTAATAAATCCTTCAGAGTCATGAGGAGTAGCTATGTAGAAACATTAAACAACCCGAACAGACATCTTAAGTGAATGATTCATATCACAGGCACAATAAGAAAGAATTAATTAGAGGATGAGTGAAATTAACAGAGAAAAGGGAAACTTACCAGAATTGTAAAAACCTGCATTGCCTGGCCTAAACCTTTCTTACAAATATTCAAAATCACCCCAATTTCCACTTCAGAATCACCACTACAACTATTAATACTACTACTGATAATAATAATAATACATAATAATAATAAATGTAGTATTTAATAATGATGGTATTTGTTAAGAGTTTACTATGTGCCAAGAATTGTTCTAAGCACTGGGATAGATACAAGATTATCAGGTTGTCTCACGTGGGGCTCACAGTCTTTACCCCCATTTTACAGAGGCACAGAGAAGTTAAGTGACTTGCCCAAAGTCACATAGCTGTCAAGTGGCGGATTCAGCATTAGAACACATAACCTCTGACTCCCAAACCCATGCTCTCTCCACTAAGCCATGCTGCTTCTCTTATTTGTATTTGCTAACTATGTGACAGATACTGTACTGAGCACTGAGGCAAATACCAATATCAAGCAACCATATTTACTGAGAACATACTGTGTGTAACTGAATTAAGTGCTTGGGAGAATACAATGTAATAGATTTGGTAGACATGTTGCCTGTCCATAGGAGTTTATAATCAGATATGCCACAATCCCTTTCCCACATAAGAATTACAGTCTAAGAGAGAAAGAGAACAGGTATTTAATCTTCATTTTTGGATTAGAAACTGAGGCACAAAAAATGTAGGTGACTTTAGCTCAAGTAGCAGGGAAGTGCTGGAGGCAGGTTAGAACTGATGTTCCCTGACTGTTCCTGTGATCTTTCCACTAAGGAACCCTGATTTCTTCTGTGCCACTTCAGCAATCAAGTATTTTCAACTTCCCAAAACACTTAAATTCATACTTAAAGTACCTTGTTTCTTAAACATATTAACTAATGAGCATATCTCCGTTACCTTCTTCCTCCTACCTGCAATTTATTTTAGCATATGCTTCTAGTATGCTCCTCCAGAACAGGAATCATATTAACCAATTCTATTGAACTCACCCAACCATTGACTTCTCTAGTCACAGTATATATTCAATGAGGCCTGTGGGACATGGACTGTGTCCAACCGGATTAAGTTGTACCTACCCCAGTGCTAAGTACAATGCCTAGTCAATAGTAGTCCCTTAACAAATATCACACAACTATAGGAAAGGTCTGGCCATATGCAGTAGATTCATGAGTTCCAATACAATTTCAGGAAGAAAAAGCAAGGTGGAGATGTGATGTTATAATAATGATGGTATTTGTGTTATGAAAAAAATTAAGGGAAGCAACATGGCCTAGTAAATAGAGCACAATCCTGAGTCAGTAAGCTCTGGGTTCTAATCCTAGCTCTGACACTTGTCTGCTGTGATACATTAATCAAGTCACGTAACTTCTCTGTGGCTCAGTTACCTCATCTACAAAAGGGGGATTAAATCTGTGAGCTCCATGTGGGACATGGACTGTGTCTATCCTGATTAACTTATATCTGCCCCAGCTTTTTGTTCAGGGTCAGTAAGTGTTTAACAAATGCCATTAAAAAAATTAAAAGTACTCATGAAGAAAGTTGATCTGGAAAAATCTTGGGTGAAAATAGTAGGGAGAGATCATGAGAAGTTATAGGGAAGCTCTCCTTGACTTGACATTCTGTTTCATCCCTCGCTTAGCTAAGCCTGCTCTAGTAAGCTTATTGTGGACAGGGAATGTGTTTCTTTATTGTTGTATTGTACTCTCCCAAACACTTAGTACAGTGCTTTGCACACAGTAAGCACTCAATAAGTATGATTGAATGAATGAATGAGTGAATAAGGCTATCAGTTTCATTTCATTCATGGAGGTTACCTACCTCTCTAACTAATGTTTCTCTCTCACTTGCCCCTGTTCCTCTAACCATAATTTGATTGGGTACTTAGGATAATGATTCAATATTCAGAATAATGAAAAAATAATGATGTTCAGAAATTATCCTAAAATGTGAAATAAATAATTTAAGAAGAGTTTTTTTTAATGTTTTCATAATCTACTTCATAGTAATGATCTTATTTTTCAAATTGCATTTAGAATACTAAGATACTTGAAAATGGTGTATTTACTAGGCTCATTATTGAGAAATAATTTTATAAAAACATGCAAAGATAGAGGACTGCTCTTCAGAAAAAAACATAAATTGTAATATTCTCACTTGTAGTGATTCTGTAAAAATAGTGTTTAATGGCAATTTTCCACAAGTAGTTTAAACTATACAATCAGTAGACTTCCTTCACCTACATTTTTCAAGTATTTTATTTTCTTTCACTAAAGTCTAAAATTTCAGTCCTCTCATATTTCAGTCCTAGTCCAATTAAGGAGTGAAAATTCCTACCATTCTAAACATTATTTTGTTAAAAGGCACTGCAACAGATTCACTTCCACGAAATGTTAACTACACTGCTGCCCCATGAAATGGGGGAGCTATCCATTTTTTGATTACATTAATACTGCTTCTCAGTAATTTTTCCCATTGGCACAATTCTCAAGAGAAAATCCCCATATGTAAATTTGATTTTTATTGAAACACACATAAACACAAACACACACATGCATATTGCTGCTTCTCTCCATAATAATGTTGGTATTTGTTAAGTGCTTACTATGTGCAGAGCACTGTTCTAAGCACTGGGGTAGATACAGGGTAGTCAGGTTGTTCCACGTGAGGCTCACAGTTAACCCCCATTTTACAGATGAGGTAATTGAGGCACAGAGAAGTTAAGTGACTTGCCCACAGTCACTCAGCTGACAAGTGGCAGAGCCGGGATTTGAACTCACAACCTCTGACTCCCAAGCCCGTGCTCTTTCCACTGAGCCACAGATGAGACCTGTGCTTAGGCCTCTGCTCACTGAGCATTACTTGTCAAGAATGACAGCAGATAATCAAAGTAGACAACTTGTAACTCTAAAACCTTTGAATAGTTCTTACTTTTGTCTTGTTTAAAATTGTTTATTTTGATCCCATAGTTCTATAGGTATGTTCTGTCATTATATGACTCTCCTTCAAACCCATTACTGGCACCTTGCCTCTTGCATTTAACTCCCTTCCCCACTCTCAGTTCAGTCAACGAGGTTCTTCCAAGTCCTCCTCAAAACCTACCCTTTATAGGAAGAGTTTCCTGTCTAATCAGGCACTTTAACACTCATGTCAATATTTATTTACTCACAGGATTATGGAATTGACTTTTATCATTTACATCTATATTCTTACTGTTATATCTACTGTACATTTGGAAAATTTGTGTCTTCTAGTCTCCCCATTAGATTGCAAACTCTTTGATAGCCACTGGGAGAAAGTCTTTGATTTCTGTTTTATGCTTCTCAAGGATCTATCACACTCTGGAAGCACTCAACATGTTGCTAATGTTGTTAATGATTAAAATAAATAGTTTTTTTTTAAAAAAATTGAGGATTAGTAAGCCATTTGGAAAACAGGCTCCTAAAAACTCTGTTCTTAAAAATTATGCATATTTATTTATTTAAAAATACAAGTACACAGTTTCTCCATACTCCAAATGGCTTCTCCATCATTCCTTACTATCTATTCACCTTGTTACTGTACCTCATTCTCATCAGTCTCACTACTACCCCAGTTTTTTCTCTAGCTTGACTGGTTCCATGACACTTTGGTGCATTTTAATAATCGCTGTAGTATTTGTTAAGCAAAGTAGTGCTTAATATGCGAGATATGCTTAGCACTGTACGCAGCATTGGGTCAGATACAGGATAAACGGTTCCTACTTGGAGCTCATTTGCAGATGAGAGAACTGACACAGAGAAGTTAAGTGACTTGTCCAAGATTACAGAGTAAAGTGGCAGAATCAGCATTACAACCCAGGTGTTCTGCTCCCAGGTCCATGCTCTTTCCTCTAGGCCATATTATTTCTCTAGCAAAAGTGACTTAATCCCTTGACCCTGGGTTCTGGACTATTTGCTTCTGCTGTGCCATTCTGCTCATTTGCCCTACAAAATGTTGTTCAGGTAAAATCCTTCAAGAGGATATGACAAACATATGCTTTTTATTGACTAATAATATACCTTCTCATAGTTTAAATTGCTAGGTTTCCCAATTTTCAAAGTAACTGGTAGTACTGGGGACGAGAGAGGTGGGACATTCCTTGAATCTCAGGAGAAGGAACCTAAGCTGACCAGGGGCATATGCTTGGTTTCCTCCTAAAACAAGCGTGGGTGAAAATGAAGCTCACGCCAACGGCACTGGGATTCTTGTATGGGCCACAGCTAGGTTGTTCTTAACTCCTTGAGAGGTTTGAGTGGCCCAAGCATGAGTGGGTGACCCCTGTGGCAGGGGGGTCCCCAATTTTGTCTGCATAGTCAGGGATTCTTTCAGCTGGTAGGGGAGAGCTAGCACTATTAGCCCAGCCACTGGCTACGTGGGAGAAGAGAGATGTGCATGGTTTCCACTGCTGGACCAAGGGAAGGGAAGCTGATCCAGCATTGGCAGAGAATGAGGTGGTCTTACAGAAGGAAAGATGCTCAAACCCAAGTGGCTCTGTACTACTCTGGCTCTGTATTTTGTTAATGAAATGTACATCGCCTTAATTCTATTTATTTGCTATTGTTTTAATGAGATGTTCATCCCCTAGATTCTATTTATTGCTATTGTTCTTGTCTGTCCATCTCCCCCGATTAGACTGTAAGCCCGTCAAAGGGCACGGACTGTCTCTATCTGTTACGGATTTGTACATTCCAAGCGCTTAATAAAGTGCTGTGCACATAGTAAGCACTCAATAAATACTATTGAATGAATGAATGAATGAATGAATACTAGTCCTTGGGACAATTTGTCAGTTTGGAGCATGGAAAGTGGGAAAGCGCCTGTGAGTGGCCTCGTGCTTGTTTTCTTTTCATTTAAAGAAGCCACTATCAGCGGGGACACATACTGGGGCTAGATGACGGCATCAGATATGGCTGGGACAGACAGGCACCAGTAAGTTGAGTGCTTAATTGTATTTATTGACCGCTTACTGTGGGCAGAGCACTGTACTAAATGCTTGGAAAGTTTAGTTTGGCAACAGAGACAATCCCTACCCAACAATGGTCTCGATATTGGGAGAACTGATAGGATGGACAGACAAATTCATAAACCAACTGCATGCTTCTTATGTAAATTGTACCCTCATCGTCGACCATTGGAAATTCCTATCCATTAATTTCCAAAAGACCACCAATTTCCCCATCTTGAAAGCACTATTAAAATCATATCTTCTCTATGGGACCTTTTCCTGTTTTGCCCTCCCCTCTGTGTTGCCTGTGCATGTGGGTTGATTCCACTTAAGCACTTTAATTTTCATCCTATCTGAATGGTACTTAAATACTTATATCCAGCCATAATTTATTTTATTTTCTGTCTTCCCATATAGCCTATGAACTAGGGATAGTAGGCAAGAATTATATATATACCTATCCTCCCAAGCATCAATGACAGTGCTCTGTACACAGTAAGTGCTCAATATTGATTAGTCCATTAAATACCCTTTCTACTTCCCCAAGCCAAATCCACAGGCCATTCACTAAGCAACTCCATAATCCAATTTCCTATAGCAGGTAGCAATTAATTATTGTTTTGGGGTTTTTTTAGTGGTATTTGCTAAGCATTTATTATGTTCCAGGCACTATTCCAAGTACTGGGGTTGATACAAGCTAATCATATTGGGCACAGTCCATGTCCCACATGGGGCTCAGTCTTAATCTCCATTTTACAGATGAGGTAACTGAGGGACAGTGAAGTTTAAGTGATTTATCCAAGGTCCCACAGCAGACAAGTGCAGAGCTGCAATTAGAAGTCCTTCTGACTCCCAGGTCCATGTTATATCTGGCCATGCTGCTTCCTAGATTTAAAACATTAACTGGACTTTCTCCCAGGGTTCTTGACCAAAGTGTCCATAGGTATTTCATGATTTTGAATTCAGATATAGATGTGCCTGAATTTCCCTCTTTGCATATCTTTTTCTTTTCATTTGTGTTACCTTAAGCTTTCACTTCTCTCTTTTAATCCAATTTCCCCATGCATTTTACAGCCTCATTCTAAATTACAAAGAAGAATGAGAAAAACTGTGCAATATTTAATAGGGAATAGATAACATGCATATCCACAACTAAAAGGGAACCAGTGGGCAATTATCCAGATGACAGAGAGAAAAAACTTTGAGTAAGAAAAAAGATGTCAAATGTAACCTCATAATGAACCATCAAAACTGTGACAGATATCCTGTACTGAAAAAGGAATGAAGAAAGCCAGTCCCCCAAATCACTGCCAAAATAATCAAAATAAATAAATACATAAAATTCCCACTATACAGCACCCTTGGGAGCTGCCAAGAGGAGAAAAGCTCCTTCTGTGCTCCTCCCTCTATAGGCTCTCTTAAGGATTCTACTTGAAAAAAAATTACTTTCCAGGTGGCAAGGGGCTCCAAAACTAAATGCGAGACAAATCCCATGAAGCAGGTTTCATTCTGGAACTATGGTTGCAGGAGAGGCTCAAGCCAAATTTCAAAGTGAACACAAGTTTGGTTGACCTCATCCATAGAAGACCATATCCTCTCCTTTGTTCTATACATTCAAAAATGATTCCACCAAAAAGTTTCACTAGACATAATAATTGGACAAAGGGTGTAACATCTTAATTTAAAAGCAAAAAATGTAAGAATTTCACATGTCTACAGCAGCAGCTATAATAATGAGCAACATATCCACTTTTAGAATCATACAGGTTTTGAAAGATCAGGACATAAGATACAATCCAACTACAAGAAGACCCTGATCTAGAAACCATGAAACTGTTAAAATCTAGAACTTACTTGAATATTTAGTGGTATTACCTTTATTGAAGTTGTATAAAAGTGATTTAACCCACATAAAGTTACTTTAGAAAAGTAATTTAAGAATGGCTTTTTTTTTTCTTAAAAGCACATTCCTTATTAGCATCTAGTCAATTGCGTTACATAATTGATACATCATTTACCATGAAATATGAGAAAATAACTTAATGCTGTCTTAATGCCTTTTGCATCTTGAGTTTTTGTCCAAAATTCATATTTACTTCAATCTCTATTAGAAATAGAAAGGTCTGAGAATGCAAATTTTTCTTTTTTTCTCATCGTCACCGTCAGTGTCATTTATTAAGCATGTACTGCACTGTAGTGTAGAATGCCATACTAAACACTTGGGAGAGTACAATGTAACAGAGTTAGTGGACATGTCTCCTGCCTAAAACCAAGCTTACAGTCTAGAGATCTGAAAGTCTTTTTGCATAGTTTCAGCCTAATTTTGCAGATTTTGAAAGTTCAGACAAAGATCCAGATTGATCTAGAAACTTTGGAAGACAAATCCATTCTGTGGGGGTCTTAAGAAACATCAAATTTTTGACTCCACATATTAACATTAACATATATTTTGCAGCATTTTTTGCTAGTGGCACATTCTTGCTCATATGTTTTGAAATGTGATATTTGGAAAAAAAAATTAAAAATGCATTTGTGTTCACATGCTTCATGGTTTATAAAAAAGTCTATAACCACAAAGTTTATGAACAAAAATCTTGCCCTCATGCTAGTAGGACAGAATGTCAGACAGAGATAGCATGGTCCAATCTGCATCATGCTGGTAGCTACAACAGAATCTGGGAATGGATTCAAATGCAGCTAGTCCTGGGCTGGGAAATCAATCAGTCAAATGGAATGGAGCTGGAGATTTTTAATTCTGTAATATGGCTCGTTCAGTGACTGAACCTGCCAGCAGAACAATCTTTCAGTCTGCTATTCAAATGATTGTAAGTGAATAATAAAAATAACCAGGTGAGGAATTCTAGAAATGTTAATTTGGTATTGCTTTAATAGTATGATTTTACAGTTTTTCATTCAATTTATACTATTATTTTACTTATCTTAAGTCTCGTCTTATTTAAACATATCATGATTATATGAAAGAGATGCTTGATTGGAAAATTTTGAATTTTCCTATTAAATAATAGGGAAAAAGTCCTCTTACAACAGGTCTATAAACTTAGATAGGACTTACTGCATTTCTTTAATTTTTTTCCCTTCTGTTTTGAGGAGGGTGATACCTTTCCTTTCCTAATATCATCCCTCCTAAAACTAAAGAAAAAAAATTAAGAAGCAAATACAAGTGATTCTTATTTTTAAAATAGAAAAGAAAAGGGTAAGAATTTGCTGTTTCCACATTAATATGTTAGAGAGATATTTCTCAGATTTAATTCAAAATTGTGTAAGCTGTCACACCTAATTCCTAGGAGTAATTGGGTTTGTCATCATAGCCCAAGCTCCACTTAAATTTAATGGAGCGAACATTTTTCAAGAGACACATGTTTTGGTTAATTGCAGTTGCTCAGTGAAATGCTTTGGCTGAAATGTGGAAACACTCTCAAACAGTAAGTATATCCTGCCTGATTGAAGTATAACCTGAATAAACTTCCATCAGATTTGCTATTTTTTGGAAGGGTCATTAAGTCACACTTGAATTTAATGAACTAATTTTAATGTAGGAGATTTGAACTCAGTTAACCAATATCAAAATCCAGATAGTTGAACTAAATCAGTTGAGTCTTTAATGCAAATTTAAATGTATAATAAATCAATCCATCAATAACATTTACTGAGAATTAGGCACTGTACTAAATGCTTGGGAAAGTATAATAGTAGCAAGATGCGTTTCCACTGCCCTCAAGCAGCTAGCAATCTAACGGGAGAAGATATACAACATTACGTGCTTGCTTGAAACAGTGTTAAGCACTTAAAACAGTGCTCTGCACATAGTAAGCATGCAGTAAATACCATGGGTTGATTGATTTATAGATACAGAAAGCTGGAGAAAAAAATGTATAAAGGAAAAAGCTATAACAGTGTATTAGAATGAGTAATCTGAACAAAGAGTTAATTATTAAGAAATATATACGACACATATAAGAATACAGATGAACCTGAGACGATTAAAGGATCACCAGTACTAAGGGTAACTGTTGGTCTGAAACAACTGTGGTTTTGTAACTTATGGGATGTGAATATCAGGATCTTAAAAGAGCAGGTTAAGTTGCTTGTCTCAGGGTAATCCAAATTGGTTGTATGTTCCTTGATGTCAGAATCTGTATATTTTATTTCTACTGTATTTTTCCATGAACATAGTAAAGAAAAACTTGCCATCCTTCCTACTTAGGCTATGAGACCTAGGTAGGACAGGAACTGTGTCCTACCTGATTATTTTTTATCTACTCCAGTGCTTAGTATGGAACTTGGTACAACATCATGCTTAACAAATAACACCATATCTTTAATATTATTAATAATAATAATTATTATTATTATAGTACAATATTCCAATACCAACAGATGCCCTCCTTACCCTTTTATTCCTTGTTTGGACCTTAGACCTACTCTGTTTTACTTCTAAACTTGTCATCCTCTGGCATTGGCACTGATAGAACTTATATTTGCTGTCATTGATTACTGTACATTTTTTAATTTAATGGTATTTGTTAAACACTTACTATGTGCTAGGTACTCATATTAGTACTAAGCACTAGTATAGATACAAGTTAATTAGGTTGGACAGAGTCCATGTCCCTCATGGGGCCTCTGGTCTGTAAGCCCACTATGGGCAGGGATTGTCTCTATTGCCAAATTAGACTTTCCAAGTGCATAGCAAGTGCTCAATAAACTGTTGGAGTTCCTCAAGGGTCAGTTCTTGGCCCTCTTCTGTTCTCCATTTACACTCACTCCCTCGGCGAACTCATTCGCTCTCACTGCTTTGACTACCATCTCTACGCAGATGATATGCAGATCTACATCTCCGCCCCTGTCCTCTCCCCCTCCCTTCAGGCTCGCATCTCCTCCTGCCTCCGGGACGTCTCCACCTGGATGTCGGCCCGCCACCTAAAACTCAACATGAGCAAGACTGAGCTCCTCATCTTCCCTCCCAAACCCGGTCCTCTCCCAGACTTCCCTATCACCGTGGATGGCACGACCATCCTTCCCGTCTCTCAGGCCCGCAATCTCGGTGTCATCCTTGACTCGTCTCTCTCATTCACCCCACACATCCTATCCGTTACCAAGACTTGCCGGTTTCACCTCTACAATATCGCCAAGATCCACCCTTTCCTCTCCACCCAAACGGCTACCTTACTGCTACAGGCTCTCGTTATATCCCGGCTAGACTACTGTGTCAGCCTTCTCTCTGACCTCCCTTTCTCCTCTCTCGCCCCGGTCCAGTCTATTCTTCACTCCGCTGCCCGGCTCATCTTCCTGCGGAAACGATCTGGGCATGTCACTCCCCTTCTTAAACAACTCCAGTGGTTGCCTATCAACCTCCGCTCCAAACAAAAACTCCTCACTCTAGGCTTCAAGGCTCTCCATCACCTTGCCACTTCCTACCTCTCCTCCCTTCTCTCTTTCTACCGCCCACCCCGCATGCTCTGCTCCTCTGCCGCCCACTGTCCCTCGGTCTCGCCTATCCCGCCGTCGACCCCTGGGTCACGTCCTCCCGCGGTCCTGGAATGCCCTCCCTCCTCACCTGCGCCAAACTGATTCTTTTCCCCTCTACAAAACCCTACTTAAAACTCACCTCCTCCAAGAGGCCTTCCCAGACTGAGCTCCTCTTCTCCCTCTACTCCCTCTGCCACCCCCCCTTTACCTCTCCCAGCTAAACCCTCTTTTTCCCCTTTTCCCTCTGCTCCTCCACCTCTCCCTTCCCATCCCCACAGCACTGTACTCGTCCACTCAACTGTATATTTTTCCATTACCCTATTTATTTTGTTAATGAATTGTACATTGCCTTGATTCTATTTAGTTGCCACTGTTTTTACGAGATGTTCTTCCCCTTGACTCTATTTATTGCCATTTTTCTCGTCTGTCCGTCTCCCCCGATTAGACTGTAAGCCCGTCAAACGGCAGGGACTGTCTCTATCTGTTGCCGAATTGTTCATCCCAAGCGCTGAGTACAGTGCTCTGCACATAGTAAGCACTCAATAAATACTATTGAATGAATGAATGAATGAATGACTGGGACTCACAGTCTTAATCCCCTTTTTACAGATGAGGTAACTGAGCCACAGAGAAATTAAGTGATTTGCCCAAGGTCATGCAGCAGACCTTGTCAGAGGCAGAGTCTGGAACCCAGATCCTTTTGACTCCCAGTCACATCATTTGAAGAACCTGAGTAATTTAGGATAACATAAATTTGTCAAGATTTCCCATGCTTGAGTTGAAATCTCTGGCAAGCTGCTTGCTACCTTCCTATAATCCATCTATCAAATTAAAAAGTAGTATCCTTCAAATACCTTTGTATAACTGAATAGGAACATTTATTATGCAGAACATCCCCCTATAGTCCTTGTTTTTGTCACTAAAACTTCAAGAACTAGAAGAAAAAGCCCTTTTAAAATATTTATCATCTCAAACCTGTCTATTTGCTCCTCAGGAGACTGTCAGTTACAGAAGTTACTCAGTTAAAATGTCCTTTATTGGTACTTCTCCCACTAAATCAACTGTGGCTGACATGTCTCATTCTTAAAGCCATTGTAGTTTCATGAAGAATAATGGTAATAATTACTGTTTCTGATAGGATCATAGCTTTAAAGTTTGTATTTTGTCACAAAAATACTGTACAAGGAGTAGGAGATAATGGTGTCAGGTTATGTTTTGGAAATATTTTTCTTTTCCCAACAGCTATTTAGTGTTGACTAATTCATCCACATTTAGTTGGTACCCACCATATTCAGAGCACTATTCTAGGTACTGGAGATCATACATTATAAGTAAAAGACACAATTTAGGTTAGACCTTAATGGTTTTTCCAGATTATTATCTTTAAAATTTATAATGATTATTACATGATTTTTTCTTGGCACACTACTGAATTTTATTTTTGGTATAAGCTTTACATGGTTTATAAATGTATATATTTAAGACTCAATTGATTATGAATCAATTGTAGAGAAGCAGCGAGGCTTAGTGTAAAAACCTTGGGCTTGGGAGTCAGAGGATGTAGATTTTAATCCCGCTTCTACCACTTGTCTGCTGTGTGACCTCGGGCAAGCCATTAACTTCTCTATGACTCAGTTGTCTCATCTGCAAAATGGGGATTAAGACTGTGAGCCCTACGTGGGACAACCTGATTACCTTGTATCTACCCCAGTGCTTTGAACAGTGCTTGGCACATAGTAAGCCCTTAACAAATACAATAATTATTATTATGAATTCAGAGGAGTTTTGAAATAGATGGTTATAACCTGTTCGATTTTTGCTCATGATACTGTTTAAAAATACATTATTAATCAATAGTAATTCTTGAGCACTTACTGTATGCAGAGCTCTGAAGTAAATAATTGGTAGAGTAAACTTGGTAAGTGACATATTCTACCTTAAAGTTTCAATTGTAAAAGCTTATAATCTACTAGGGACAAAGAATCCCAAGGAGGATGTCTTGAGAAGCAGCATGGCTTAGTGGAAAGAGCACGGGCTTTGGAGTCAGAGGTCATGGGTTCAAATCCTGGCTTGGCCACTTGTCAGCTGTGTGACTTTGGGCAAGTCACTTAACTTCTCGGTGCCTCAGTTCCCTCATCTGTAAAATGGGGATGAAGACTGTGAGCCCCACATGGACAACCTGATTCCCCTGTGTCTACCCCAGCGCTTAGAACAGTGCTCGGCACATAGTAAGCACTTAATAAATGCCAACATTATTAATTATGGCAACCTTTTTTAACACTCTGAAACTGGGACACAAATTACAGTCAGGCAACTTCTGTAAAACTAACAGATATTGTGGTCCATATTATTTGAATGGAGAGTATTGTACATTCCCTATATTTTTCTTTTCAGAAAGTGAGAGAGGTTAAATTAAAACACCAGGTTCTCATCTAACTAAAGAAGACATTTTTGAAATTTAAATGATCCTAAGAAAACCATCTCTGGAATAATGTATTTACCAATATTCTTTCATTCATTCATTCAGTAGTATTTATTGAGCACTTACTATGTACAGAGCACTGTACTAAGCGCTTGGAATGTACAATTTGGCAACAGATAGAGAAAATCCCTGCCCATTGACGGGCTTTCAGTCTAACTAGGGGAGACAGATGGACAAAAACAAAACAACTTAATCACGGTAAATAGAATCAAGGGGATGTACACTTTATTAACAAAATAAATAGGGTAATAAAAATATATACAAATGAGCACAGTGCTGAGGGGAGGGGAAGGGAGAGGGAGAGGAGCAAAGGGAAAGGGGATTAGCTGAGGGGAGGTGAAGGGCAGGAGGGGGAGGGAGCAGAGGGGGAGGGGGGAGCAGAGAGGGAGCAGAGGGAAAAGGGGAAGCTCAATCTGGGAATGCCTCTTGGAGGAGGAGAGCTTTCAGTAGGGCTTTGAATAGGGGCAGAGAGTTAGTTTGGAGGAGGTGAGCAGGGAAGGCATTCCAAGACAGCAGTACAATGTGGGCAGTCGACAGTGGGATAGGCATGAACGGGGGACAGTGAGGAGGTGAGCAGCAGAGGAGTGGAGTGTGAGGGTTGGGCAGTAGAAAGAGAGAAGGGAAGAGAGGTAGGAGGAGGCAAGGTGATGGAGATCCTTGAAGACCAGAGTGAGAAGCTTTTGTTTCGTGTGGAGGTTATCAAAATATTTCAGATAAGCATTCATTATCAAAACCAGGACAGTGGATGCGTATGTGAATGTCTATACTGACTCTTCTAAAATGAAGGAAAAAATATTTTCTTTCAGAAGTGTGAAGATTGAAATGATATGCCATTGAACTGTAGACTTCAATGGCATTTAAAGACATCTATTTATTTTCATCATTTTTCCAAAGTGAATTCAGTCCATGTTTCCCCACTCCTTAAGAACCTCCAGTGGTTGTTCATCCATCTCTGATCAAACAAAAACTCCTTACCATTGGCTTAAAGCCCTTAAGCACCTTTTCCCCTTCTATTACCTTGCTGATTTCCTACAAACCAGCAAGCACACTTTGCAACTCTAGCACAAAACTGTGCACTGTACCTCGATCTTATGTATCTCATAGCAACTCCTTTCTCACATCCTGCTTCTGACTTAGAACTCCTAGAACTTGAGCCCGGATAGCTCAGTTGGTAGAGCATCAGACTTTTAATCTGAGGGTCGAGGGTTCAAGTCCCTGTTTGGGTGGGAGTATTTTAGAGAAGCAGCGTGGCTCAGTAGAAAGACCCCGGGCTTGGGAGTCAGCAGTCATGGGTTCGAATTCCGCTCTGCCACTTGTCAGCTCTGTGACTGTGGGCAAGTCACTTAACTTCTCTGGGCCTCAGTTATCTCATCTGTAAAATGGGGGTGAAGACTGTGAGCCTCATGTGGGACAACCTGATGACCTTGTATCTACTCCAGCGCTTAGCACAGTGCTCTGCACATAGTAAGTGCTTAACAAATACCAACATAAACTCCTAACCTCTTCATATCTGGCTGATCATTATTCTTCCTGCTACTAAAGCCTCATTACAATCACATCTCCTCCAAGAGGACTTCCCCAATTAAGTCCTCATTTCTCCTACTCCCTCTCCATTCTGTATTGTTCTTGCACTTGGATTTGTTCCCTTTTTCCTCAGCAGCACTGAATGGTGGGTCTGTCTGGAAAGTTGGAGTTGGCTGATGACATCTTTAAGGCCAAACAGAATGAGTTCCTCACCCCATAGCTAACCAAAGAGGGCTACTTCATTCAATCATATTTATTGAGCGCTTACTCTGTGCAGAGCACTGTTCTAAGCCATTTGAGAGTAAAGCTCTCCATGACACAACCATAAGTGAGATCATCGTCCTGGCCTCCAGGATTCAAAATGTGATTGCTGGAAGGGGTCGCCACATCCGGGAACTGAATGTGGTCAGGGGAAGCAGCGTGGCTAGGGGAAGCAGTGTGGTTCAGTGGAAAGAGCCTGGGCTTGGGACTCAGAGGTCATGGGTTTGAATCCCAGCTCTGCCACTTGTTAGCTGTGTGACTGTGGGCAAGTCACTTCACTTCTCTGTGCCTCAGTTCCCTCATCTGTAAAATGGGGATTAAATGTGAGTCTCACGTGGGACAACCTGATTATCCTGTATCTACCCCAGTGCTTAGAACAGTGCTCTGCTCATAGTAAGTGCTTAACAAATACCAACATTATTATCATCCAGAAGAGGTTCAGCTTCCCAGAAATCAGTGTGAAGCTATATGCAGAGGAGGTGGCCATGGGCTGGGCTGAACACCAATGCTCGAGCCAAGTCCCGCACTACAAACTACTCAGGGCCTGACCTTGTGCAACATGTGCTACAGTGTTCTGAAATTCATAATGAAGAGCAGGGCTATAGGTTATAAGGTGATCATGTCTGGCAAGTTGTGAGGCCAGATGGGAAAGTAAGCACTCATTAAATATGATTGAAATAATGATCCATAGTAGATCCACAATACTGACCTTTTTTTATGCTCTTTGTTAACTGCTTACTACGTTCCAGTTACTGTAATAAGCACTGTGGAAGGAACAAGCTATTCAAGTTGGATATATCCCATGCCCCACATGAGCCTTACAGTTTTAATCCCCATTTTAAATGAGGTAATTCAGGCCCAGATAAATTAAGTGACTTGCACAAGGTCAAACAGAAGACAAGTTTCAGAGCTGGGATTAGAAGCCAAATCTTCTGACTGGAAGGCCCAAATTTAATCCACTAGACTACATTGATGAGGTCAACTAGTATGTTGGACAGAACCTTGAGCCCTATTTTCCTGCGGTAGAGGGTGTTGGGCATCAAGGTGAAGATTATGCTCCCCTGGGACTCCAGTGGCAAGGTCGGGCTCAAGGAGCCACTGCCCAACCAAAATAGCATCATCAGGTCAAAGGAGAAAAGCCCACAACTCCTGTCTCCAAGGAGAAGAGCACCAAGCATGAGTAGTCTCTGCTGCCCCAGCCCATCTCCTCTGCCTGATGATGGACTAGTTGCCTGTTGTGGACCTGGTTGCTCCAATCCATTGGTTTATAAAATGCCAAGGATGGGGCCTGGTGTCCTTATGGACAGAGCTGGGTATTGGGAGGGAGGGAAGGAGAGCCCCAGCCAGTACAGTGTTGTGCCCTACAAAATTTGTCCCTGTTCAGAGGGCAAAATTTTTCCTTCTCTCCTACCCTTATCACTGTTGAAGCTGGAAAGTGAATCCCAACTCCTCTCCTCCCTCCACAGACCCTTGGGGCCAAGAGGACCAGCAAGACATAGTAGATAAAACATGGGTTCTAATCCCACCTCTGCCATTTGTCTGCTGTGTGACCGTGGGAAAGTCACTTCACTTCTCTGAGCCTCACTTACCTCATCTGTAAAATGTGATTGAGACTGTGAGCCCCACATGGGACAGAGACGGTGTCCAACCCAATTTGCTTGTATCTACCCCAGTGTTTAGTACAGTAGCCGGCACATTGTAACGTCTCAATAAATACCACAATTATTATTAGGTCTGACTATTATTTTGTTTTGTACTCTCCAAGTGCTTAGTACAGTGTTCTGCACATAGTAAACACTCAAGAAATATTATTAATTGACTGATTCACCCCACCCTCAGCTCCTCCACACTTATGTACATGTGCTTAATTCATTTTAATGTCTGTCTCCTCCTCTAGACTGTGAACACCTTGTGAGTAGGGAACATGTCTACCAAATAAATTTACAGTATACTGTCCCAAGCTTTAGTACAATGCTCTGCATACAGTCTGCACTCAATAAATGTGATTGATTGGTTGATTAAGATCATATAAATGTGATTTTATTTTTAGGCATTGCACCCTTACCCTGGCATCCCTTGGTCAGAAACTCCTTTCTGCTGTGATATACTCAAAGAGAAAGACAACATAATCACTTTAGACTCTAGTAGCAGGTGTATTATCATTTTTATTATGATATCTATTAAGCAATAACTACGTGTCAAGCACAGTTCGAAGTGCTGGGTTACATATGACTCAATCAGGTCAGATCCAGTCCCTGCCCTACATGGGTTTAGAGTCTGAGTAGAAGTGAGAACAGGTTTTGAATCCCCACTTTACAGTTGGGGAAACTAAAGCACAGCTAAGTTAAGTGACTTGCCTGAAGTCTCAGTACAGGCAAGTGACAAAGTCAGGATTAGAACCAACATATTCCAATTTACAAACCTGTGCTCTTTCCACTAGGCATCCATTTTTGAGATAATAGCTATCAACATATTTTAAATGCATTTATTTATTTTCACAAGCCAACGGATACTGAACTGTACAATTTCTAGGTTTTAATTTAAGGAGGAATTAATAGGGGAAACTAAAGGGGTCATAGAAAAGCATCCAATTCCTGGATTATGCTTCAGTTTTTCCTTCATTTTATCTTAACTTTTATAAAGAGATCAATTTCCAAGGTCCTGATCCCAGTCGACTTTATAGACAAGGGGTATTGAGTCAGGATAAAATAAATAGAAACAAGATGGTTGAAAGAAAGACAAATGAAGATCCAAATGAAGTAAGCTGATAAATGACAGGTAATATTTTGTTTTTCCTATAAATTTTTCAGGAATCTCAGACAAGCAGATGTGGTTTTCTTTGGAAACTATATCCATCCTGGAGTTACAAAACCAATCCAAATTTTATGTATACTTTACTGTCTTCTCCATACATCCAACCTCCACAAATCTCTCCTGTTCTCCAACGGATACCTCCATTCTTTTGAACCCCTCTCTTTTTCTACTGCCATCCTATCCAATGTGGTCTCCAAACCCAAACTATCTTCTCCTGACTCCAAATTGACACAACAACCCCTTTCCACTGAATTGATATCCCTTGCTCCCCTGTTCCTTTGCTGATCTCGTGCCACTAACCTCCACTGTGGATCACCACCACAGTATGCTGGGAAGCTGCGTGGCTCAGTGGAAAAGAGCCTGGGCTTCGGAGTCAGAGGTCATGAGTTCGACTCCCGGCTCTGCCACTTGTCAGCTAGGTAACTGTGGGCAAGTCACTTAACTTCTCTGTGCCTCAGTTACCTCATCTGTAAAATGGGGATTAACTGTGAACCCCACGTGGGACAACCTGATTCCCCTATGTCTACCCCAGCGCTTAGAACAGTGCTCTGCACATAGTAAGCGCTTAACAAATACCAACATTATTATTATTATTATTATTATTATTATTATTATTATTATGCTTCCTCTGCTCCTTCTATGCCCGAGCTCAGGAGTACTGTTGGCAGAAATCAAGACTTTTCTCTGACCCTGTCCATTCGAAATTTATTCTTACCTGCTTCAATTCGGCCCTATCCTCTGTCTGACAGCAATACTTCTCTTCCCTAATCCACTCCCATTCATTCATTCATTCATTCATTCATTCATTCAACAGTATTTATTGAGCACTTATTATGTGCAGAGCACTGACCTAAGCACTTGGAATGTACAATTCAGTAACAGATAGAGACAATCCCTGACCAATGACAGGCTCACAGTCTAAACAGGGGAGACAGACAGCAAAGCAAAACAGAACAAAACAAAATAAGACAACATCATAAAGATAATTAGAATCAAGGAGATATACACCTCATTAACAAAATAAATAGGGTAATTCATAATATATACAAATGAGCACAGTGCTGAGGGGAGGGGAAGGAGGAAAAGTCGGGGGGGGGGGGGAGAAGGAGGGGAGGAGGAGCAAACCCTCTGCCCCTGCTGTTCAAGACATGTAACTCCCTCTTTAGACCAACTTCTTCCCCTCACCCAACATCTCATTCTCATAATGACCTGGCCACACACTTCATCAATGAAATCAGACATGATCTCCCTAAAATCTCTCCTACTCTTCTCCTTTTCCATTCTGCGATAACTCAGGAAGAGATCTCTCGCCTCTTCCCTAAATCTATCCCCTCCACCTGTGCTTCTGATCCCATCCCTTCATACCTTTGTAAAACACTTGCTCCCTCCCTTCCTTCCTCCTGTCATCAACTGTTCAGTTTCCAGTGGCTCTTCCTCACAGCTTTCAAACATGCTTATATATCCCAATCTTGAAAAAAAAAAGACTCCCCCTTGAACCCACAGCTCCCTCCAATAATCTCTCCATCTCCCCCCTGCCATTACTCTCCAACTTCTAGAGAGAGGTGTTTACACCAGCTGCTTCCTATTCATCTACTCCAATTCCCTATTTGATCCCTTCCAGTCGTCTGTTCCCTTCACACTATAGGCACGGCCCTTTCGAAGTGTAACCAATGACCTTCTTGCCTACTCTGTCCTTATACTCCTAAACCGCTCAGCTGCCTTTGATGCTGTGTACCACAACTTTCTCATCAAAACTTTATCCAACATTAGCTTTACTGACCCTGTCCTCTATTGATTATCCTTCTAACTCTCTGACCTCTCATTCACAATCTCTTTGGGCTCCGCGTCTACCTGCCACTCACTAACTGTAAGAGTATCTCAAGACTCAGTTCTGCATTCCCTTCTATTCTCCATGTATCCAGACTCCCTTGGAAACTCATCCACTCCCATTGTTTCAACTACCATGTCTATAAGGATGATTCCCAAATCTACATCTCCAGCCCTGACTTCTCTCCTTCTCTGCAGTCTAGCATTTCTGCCTGCCTCAGGACATTACCTATATTTCCCATTGACACCTCAAACTAAACATGTCCAAAACTGAACTCCTTATTTTCCCACTCAAACCCTGTCCTTGCCTGTCTTTCCCATGACTGTAGACAATACCATTCATTATCCTCCAAAGCAGCATGGGTTCTAATCCTAGCTCTACTACTTGCTTGCAATGTGACTTTGGGTAAGTCACTTCACTTCTATGTGTCTCAGTTGCCTCATCTGTACAATTGGAATTGAGACTGTCAGCCCACATGGGTCAGGAAGTCTGTCCAAAATGATTTGCTTATATCCACCTTAGTGCTTAGTATAGTAAATGGCATATAGTAAATGCTTAACCAATATCACAATTATTATTTTTGCTATAATCCTATAACCTTGACATTACCCTCCACTCATCTCTTTTATTCCACCCACATATTCATCATTGTCACCAAATCCTGTCTGTTTATATCTTTGCAACATTGCTAAAATCCTCCCTTTCATCTGCATCCAAACTGCTACCCCACTTATCCTATCCTATCCCACTTTTACTACTGCATCTGCCCCATCACTGCCCTCCTGACTCCTGTCTCTCTGACTCCTCAAGACCCCCCCAGTGGTTGATCATCTATTTATGTATCAAACAGAAACTCCTTCAACTTTGACTTTAAAGCACTCAATCAGCTCACCCCCTTCTACCTCACCTCACTGATCTCCTACCACAGCCCAGCCCACACCATTTGGTCCTCGAGTGCCAGTTTACTCACTGTTCTCTGATCTTGTCTATCTCACTGCCAACCCTTTTCCTATGTCCTCCTCCTAGCCTGACTTTTCCTTCCCCTCCACATAGACCAGATCACCACTCTCCCCACTTTCAGACATTGCTCTTACAAGAGCCTTTCCCCAATTAAATCCTCTTTTCCCAGGTTCTTTCTTCCTTCTGCATCATCTATGCACTTGAATCTGACTTTTGAGCACTGTTATTCACCCCACTCTGATCCCCATTACATTTATGCATATATCCTTAAATCATATATTATAAATTATTGCTTTATATTAATGCCTGTCTCCCCCCTCTAGACTGTTAGCTTGTTGTAGGCTGGGAACATCTGCCAAACCTGGTTGTACTATATTCTTCCAAACCCTTAGTACAGTGCTCTGCACATAGTAAGCATTCAATAAAAACCATTATTGATCTAATGACTGAAAAATAGTAGCCTAGGTTTTCCCACTTGAATTCATTGTATCACAGTTGTTTGAATATCCTGCTATCTTCTATTCAATTCCTGCTCAGTGGAAGCATGATGTGATGTTGCTTTGCCAGTTGTTAAATACAGCAAATGAATAGGATTGTCACCCATAGAAATTGGTTGTGATACTGAAGGTTAATGTAGTTAGAATCACTATAATTGTTAAATGTTTACTCTTACTATGGAAATTTGGTCCCATAGGTATAACAAAAGCTAGTTGTCTGTCTTCATTACTACCTTGTTCTACAATTGTCAGTTTCAGTCTTTTGAAGCCTCTGTATTCTTTCCAACTCTATTACCCTGCCTGGGAATCTATTTCAGCTATAGTTAGCTGGGCATCATAGAATTAGCTTCCAGTTTTTACTTGTTCCCTGCCCTCCTTTACTCTTTGTGGTGCACTGGGGACAGGAAGGTTAATATATTTCATATGTTTATCCCCTGTCCAGTGAAAACAAGTATAGCAATTCCAAAATGAAGAATCTCCTGACTCTAAAACGAGTCTTTAAGTCTTGCCTTAAAACTTCATGCTAAACTGTGGCCACATTCTACCTGTAAATCACCCAGAGGAAATTATCTATCCCTGTCTTTCTTTCTGATAATGGCTCATTAGCAATTATCTCGGTAGCTTAGTTGTATATTTTGTATAGTTTCCACATGGATTTTAGAATAATAGCTTAGTCCTCGTACAGTTGATTATTTGACTTGGTTTGATGATTCTCAAAATTGTGTCATAATCCTCTCTGCATTTCTTATATGTATATACTACTGGAGAATGAGCATCAGAATATAAGATTTCCAGTATGAAGTTCAAAGACTTTCTGCAGTGTGAGAAGTAGCATATCCTGGTGGAAAGAGCATGGGCCTGAAAGTCAGAGCACCTGGGTTCTAATCCCAACTCCATCACATACTGCTCTGTGACAGGCAAGTTATTTAACATCTCTGGGCCTCAGTCACCTCATGAGGATTCAGTACTTGTTCTCCATTCTAGTTAGACTGTGAGCCCTATATGATACATGGATTATGTCCAACCTGATTATCTTGTATCCACCCCTTGCTTAGAACAGTGCTTGAGGCATAGTAAGCATTTAACAAATGCCATTACAAAATATGGAAACATATTCAAACAAAAGTTTCCAGATTTCTAATGTTGTCCTTCACCATTCGCACCATCCTTCACCATACATACCATACACACCTCCCCCATATACACGATGCACAGCATGCTCCCCTGTGCCCTGCGAACTCTGTGAAACAGTGTAGCCTGAAAGCACAGGATGCTCTCATATCTTGAGAAAAAGTCTTTGCAGGATCTGAGCAGTCAATCTTGTCTCCATTTGTATATCTTGGCAAGTGAACCATTACAGCTGAAAGCTATGTCATTGCTCATAAGCTCCTTGTGAGTAAAGAACATGTCTAGTGCTTTTGTTATTCCTTTCCAAGTGTTTTAGACAGTACATTGCACTTAATAGATACTCAGCTATTACCATTACTACTAATAGTCATGGTGACATCATTAAATGCTGGTGGGAGATCTGTGTTATCCTTAGCTGTTCTTCATAGAGCATCCTTAGCAGAGGAAATTGTGTTAAAATAATCTTTATAGTGTTTCTACTATCTTTCTAAAATTTTCTTTATTTTGTATGATGATGGTGGGCCTGCTACACTACAATTGGTGATTGTGGCAGTGTAAATAGGTCAATACGGACACTTCAGAGATGCAAAAGCATATTTATTTTGGTTTCTGTCTACATTGCCTTGTTTCTTTCAGCCTTGCCTTTCCACCATTGCCATAGGTCTCCTGTACCTTGGTTTAAATTCCATGATATAATTTTTGATAAGCATTAACTTTGATGATGCAGTGCCTTCTTTCTTTAGTTCTTTGATTTCTATCAAACTAGTTCTGTCTGCTAACAGAGACTACTATCTTAATCGTTGCTTGGAAAATAGTACCTTGTAAAGAAAGCCATTCAATGGGTCAAATTGTTAGGAGCAGATGAGCTTTTCTGCTCTCATAGACTTGTTAAAAAGTTGTCAAGAAGGTTTTTATCTGTATCTTAATGGTACAGGACCCTGACATTCCATTATTCAGGTGGTTTGGATACCATTTTGACATACATATAGGTTCAGTAACAGCTATTCCAGTCTCATGAGTTCCAGGAATGAGAATATCCTTCAGGTTTTGCTGTCAGGTAGAATAATCAGAAAAGTGTTCTTTAAACCTTGGATGTATCTAAGATGTTCCCTACTAAACAATTTATTGTGTTGATAATTAAGAGCTGATGATTACTCTTTAGATGTAATTAGCTCTACATTCCTGTACGGTTCAATGGCTGTCTTTCTATTTCAGCATTACTGCCTACATTAGGCTGTGAGCCCCATATGGGAAAGGGACTGTGTCCAACTGATTAACTTGCATCTACCCCAGGGCTTGATACATAAGTAAGCACTTAGCAAATACCATAGTTAATCATATGATTACACATGCTTTGAAATCTTCAGTGACAATGTGCTCAAAATATATGGGCACTGCTTATCAGAATCCTTATTACAGTGTTCTATTCACTGGTGCTAGAAGTCATCTGAGCATGTATACTGATGATTGTCGCAGAAAGCTTCCATTTTCATGGTAGATGTAAAGTCAATAAATGGTTACCATGACCTCTGGATGTATTTGGAAATGCTGAAACAAGTGATTATGAGTTTGTGAAACCAGTGCTTAAAGTAAAGTAATCAGAACAAGATGGACCTTGACACTAATAAAGGAAAAAATCCCAGAATCTCTGATATGGTATTAAAACTATTTTGCTGTATCTTCCAGCCCCACGGTGGCTCCATCCACACCTTACTCCCAGCACAGTAGGGCTGATTGGGGCATATATGTCATGGGCATTGCTCCATTAACAGTTATTCATCTTCCAAATAATAATAATAAAATATTACCATCCCCTTACTATATTAAGCACTTATTGTGTGCCAAGCACTGTTCTAAGCACTGGTATAGTTACAAAGTAAGCAGGTGTGTCCCACGTGGGGCTCACAGATTTAATCCCCATTTTACAAATGAGGTAACTGAGGCACAGAGAAGTTTTAAGTGACTTACCCAAAGTCACACAGCTGTTAAGTGACGGACCTAGGATTAGAACCCACGACCTCTGACTTCCAAGCCCATGCTCTTGCAGTAAGCCATGCTGCTTCTCAAAATTAACACTTTCTAATAGATCAATCTATAAGCTAGTGTAAATGGGGCTAATATCATTTTCAACTTCCAGAGACTGAGACAGACTCTCAGGGCAGCCACAACTCTCAGGGCAACCACTAATCTCACTCTCATATCTCACTGACAATGAGACTGAGAACAGAGACTTTTTCTGAAGGAAAAGGAAGGAGTGAGGTTCAGAGTGAGCAAGGAAGTAAGTGAGCAGCACCGTGAGAGGGGTAAAGCCAGAGAAAGCGTGGAAAGCAGAGGCCAAAGCTCCTGTAAGGGAAGAAGGTAGTTTGGGATCTGGACTCCCATTGCTCTTAATAATAATAACTGTGGTGTTTGTTAAGTACTTACTATGTGCCAGACACTGTACTAAGTGCTGGGTTGAATACAAGGAAATCAGGTTGGACACAGTCCCTGTACCACATGCAGCTCCACAGTCTTAATCTCCATTTTACAAATGAGGTAACTGAGGCCCAGAGGAGTGAAGTGACTTGCCCAAGACCACAAGCAGACACCTCCCCATCCATCCAGGACTGCAAGGAAACTTTCTCCTCCATGCTGCGGTCTCTCTATCCCTCTCCTAAACCTCCTGCTGTTTGCACTTTTGGTAGCAAAGGCCAGGGCAGGAGGGGATTGCTCTGGATTACCTTTTACCTCCAGATCGCCTTCTCACCCTTTTTTACTAACCTTGTTTACCATCGCCACTTCCTTCTCCAATCTTTCTCAATGCCGGAACCACCCTGTTGCCATCATGACCACTTGTGGGAGTATTCATAAGACTTTGTTTTTTATAACACCTTTCAGCCCCATTTGAAACCTCCCCCAGCTTCATTTGATCACAGGAGAAAAGACCTCACAAGGGGATGGTACACGTGGGACCTCTGTTAATGAGCTGTGCTGTATCAGAAGACTCATTTTGTTCAAGACTGCAAACAAGGCAGGTCTCAACAGTGTCCTCCTCATCCTTGCTGAATGTCCTCTGTTTTCATTGACATGTAGTGTCATCACATGTCATCATATCATGGTTTTCTTGGTATGTGATCAGTTTCTCTTTGTTTCTAGACCACAAGTAAAAAGCAACTTGATCATGGTTCTATGGTGATCATTCTTTGGTTAAGGTAAAACAACACAACTTTCACACTTCTCTCCTATAACATCAACCTATTCACTCTACCTTGATCTTATCAGTCTCACTTTTAAACCCTTTCCCTCATCCTCTCTTTGGCCTGGAAGTCCCTCCCAATTCATATCTGACAGTACACCACTCTCCCTATCCTCAAAACCTTACTAAAATACCATCTCCTCCGAGAGGCCTTCCCTGATTAATCTCTCATTGCTTACCCTATTCACCCCAGCCCCAGACCCACAGAATTTATATACATATCCTTATACTCTGACACTTCCCTTAACTGAAATTTATTTTAATTTCTATCTCTCTAGATTGCATCTTGTGGGCAGGGATTATATTTACCAACTCTACTGTATTCTTCCAAGCATTTTGATCACTGTTCTGGCCACAGTAAGCACTCAATAAATGCCATCCATTGATAAACAGAGGTTCAATCTGTGCCTGTGGAACAGATTACCTCCTTCTTCCTTGCCTCCTCATCAGCAGAAACTGCTTTTCATAAAACTACTGAGTGTGAAATTCACTTCCAAAGTAAAAAAAAAAAATCAATCAATTATCAGTATTTATTGAATCCCTAGTGTGTGCAGAACACTTCTAAATGCTTGGAAGAGTACATTATGTGTAGTTTAATCAATCAAAATTGTTTATTGAGCATTTTCTATATGTAGAGCACTGTATTAAGTGCTTGGAAAAGTACAATAATTTAGAGTTGGTACATATGACCCCTGCCCAAGAGAAGTTTACAATCTAAAGTTTAAAAGTATAGATACAACACAGGCGAATTGAGGAAATGATGAGGTCTTCTTCTTCTCCTACCCTTCCTAACATTGCCTTTGGCTGTTTCAGAGCTGAGTAGAACTCAACCTTGTTGCCTATGCCCGGCTTGAAGATTCACACATGACCCTGTTCTTTATCTCTGCATATAGACATGCATATAATCTATCAAGGGATGTACTTTAACAAAGGATAAATTTTACTAATATCTTGTTTACAGGGGCAGTCAATGATTTTAAATGACTTTGGCTTATAAATAAGTCAGAAAAATTATAAATGAACTTTAAAGATATCTTTACTCTTAGGCATTCCCTGTATCTTATTAACTTCAAGTCGAAAGCACAAGGTTCAGTTTGTCTTCACCTTACTAGTACTAATTAAGCAGGGTATGTTTTAGAACAAATTGCTTAAATTAACATTGTTTCAACTGGACAACCTAGTGCTCACTGTAGCATACTTAACACATCATTCTGTTTTAAAAGTGCAAGGTGATGCCCTTAAATTTCAACAGTTTTTTCCCTTCTTTTAGTTTGCTCATCAATTAAAATTAAAAAGGATAAGTTCAAAGACACATTCAAATATTATAGCAAACAATTAACATTTTTTTCACTTAGATAAATAGACTGAAACTGCATCTCTATCGGATGAATCAGTACACCGCTGCATATGTTTGGTAACTTATTATTGATACCTTATTTCAGGATTTTAGACATATAAATGCTATGCAATGTGAAGTTTTACTCTAAATTGTGCAGTTTTTGATGCAAGCCAATCCAGAACACTGAGTCAATCTCACAAAAGGAAAAAAAAAACTCTCAACATATTGCCAAAGATACTGAAGTAAAACATATGAAAATATTAGAATAAAATGAAGACAATCATAAAAATACCTTCACTTATCTACATGCAAATAGATTCTTGACTGTGCTCAAAGGTTAGATCTTGGAACATGCTGGACATTCTAATTGCACCTATTGGCTTATACAAGGGCAGGACTGCTGCTAGAATAATAACATCCAGTGAAGGTTTGGAATGGGAAAATCCCCTTCTCAGGACTGATAATGGGTCAGGGAATCTCAGAGGAATATTTACATAATTTCATTTCATATTCTAATATTTCCAGCTATCTGAAATGTATTTATTGTCTTTCTCTCCCAGAGACTGTAAGCTCCTTGACAGCAGGGAAAATGTCTACCAAATCTATTGTGTTGTATTTTCCCAAGTGCTTAGAATAGTGCTCTGCACACAGCAAAGTGCTTAATAAGTGTCATTGATTGATTGATTCTGTTTTTTCAATGGCCCAACTTAAAAAAGGGAGCAGCTGGGGTATCTAATCACTCTGTTCATGGTTTCCTGGTTATTGTGGTGTTGAGTTAAAGTTGTTCCACCCTATTACTTCTCCAACAACAACTACCACTTCTGTATTATACCTCTTCTAACCTGCGGAATGATTAATTTATTATTAAAGAAGCTTGGAGTCTCTTGCAGCATGAAGACTGTGTGGGCACAGAGTCATATCACAGTACTGACCAAGGTTGCCTGGCCTGATAATGTGCCCAAGGAAATGGGATCTTGGCATTCATTCTTTTGGGGAAGACTTTCTTCATCACAGTAAGTCCTGTCAGATAAAGGTGGGTAACAGTCAGGTTGGAACCAGACCCTCTAAATCTGCCCAGTGATATAAACTTAGTCCTAGTCCTCTGAAACATCATTTCCTACCTGCAGGTGCCCCACACTGAGGATCCTGCTATTCACAGACAGTGGTCAGTTTCATACAGAATACAACTGTGCATTTTTTCTTTCTGTTTACTTCTTTTCACTTTATCTTTGGTTTTAGAAAGTATGTGGAAAAGGTGTTCCAAATCCTTTCCGGCACCACTCTTAAAATCATGCTCAGGGATGGCTTAAACTAGTGAGGGCACAGTAGAACCTGCTGCTTTTGTCGTCTCGGAGATATTCTGTTTGGTGATCATAGTCTGCACCGATTCCACGCATTGTCTTGCATTTCAGGCCACTGGGCCTGGTCACAGATTGTGGAGGGATCAGTGAAAAACCATCACCACACTGTAAAAGCAACATAAGCTCATGTTGTGCCTAATACTCCTTTGGCCTCATGGTCTGAACAGTGTTCTTCTGTATGGCAAAAGACCGGTACAGTTGCACCACTGGAGTCATTGGCTCAATCTGGTCCCAGTTTGGGTGAACAGTGATTTTACATGAGCTCCCAAGAGTTCTAGCACCCACCCTTTGCCTCCGAATAAAAGAAAGACACTACACACTCTCATTCATTGAATGATATTTACCACAGAACAATGTATTAGACAGTTGGGATATAAATAGAGTGAGAGGACATGATGAGGTGCCTAGTACGGTTCACGGCACCAAGTGATATTCTTTGAGGGGTACTACTACTAATCAAGAACCTTATGGTTGAGTGGGCGATGTATGCTAAAAAAACCTGTGCTCTGCATACAGTAAGAGCTCAATAAATCTGATTGAATTAATGAATGAAGTTCAATAGGGACCCCTGATCCCATGACCTCTTCCAGCTAGTCAACCAATCAATCAATAAATCCTATTCTACTATCCAAAGAAGGAAAAAAAATAAACTTTTTCTTATACATGATTATTGACCACCTCCACTCTCTTTTCTCAAGTATCCTCCTCAATCCCCTGTTAGTGTCCTCTCTACTGTTTAGAGATCATTCTCTCCAAGGTCACCAATGATCTTCTTACCAGATATAATGAACTCTACTTCATCCTGATCCTACTAGACCTCTCAACAGTGTCCTTTGACACTGTGGACCACCCCCTTTTGGAATTATGAGCCCCTTGAATTACAGGGTCCATGAATAATTTCCACATAATAATAATAATAATGGTACTAGTGCAGCTCTTACTGTGTGCCAAACATTGTTCTAACCACAGAAATAGATACAAATTAATCAGATTAGACACAGTCCCTGTCCCACACTCATATGCCGCTCTCACAGTCTTAGGTTTAGAACCCACGTCCACTGATTTCCAGGTCCGTGCATACTCTTTCCCAGTGCTAAATACGGTAAGTACTTGATGAATACTATTATCACTATTTTTAAGGACAAAATATGCACGTAATTTGCTCTTTAAGACACACTCATGGATGCAGTCTGTCAGTGGAGTGGCATTCAAACTGTAAATAGATTGCTATTAAAACACCCTTATATTTTGGAGGCATCAGCTTCCAAAATGTCTAAAACTACTAATATACTTATGTTAGGTGGATGCATTTGGAGAAAGAGGAAAAAACGCTAAGTAGTGGAAAAAGAAACAGAGAAAGGGTGAGAGAGTAGAGGAAAAGATGATATAGAGGAGGACAAGGGACAAAAGACGTAGATAAATGAAAATACCATCTATCTTCACCACCACAACCAGCATCAGCATAATTGTGGGAATCTCCCTTGGAATGTGTATAATAATAACAACAATAATAATAGAAGTTATTATCATCACCATGATCATGATCATGGTATCATCATGAAATTTACTATGTTACAAGTACTGTTCTTAAATGCTGAGGTAGAACAATGTTAATCAGGTTGAGCACAGTCTGTATCTCATATGAGTGTCATAGTCTAAGTAGAAGGGAGAACAGATATTAAATCACCATTTTACAGTTGAGAAAATTGAGGCACAGAAAAGTTAAGTGATTTCTTCAAGGTCACATACCAAGCAGGTGTTTGACCTTACGCAGGTTACTAAACTTCTCTGTTCCTCAGTTTCCTCAAATGCATAATGAGGATTTAGTACTTGTTCTTCCTCCTCTTCGACTGTGAGGAAGCAAGTGAAATAATTGAGATTAGAACCCAGGCCCTCTGACTCCCTAGTCCGTGTTTTTATCGTTTTGTTTAGTTTTTTTCCACCAGGCTACACTGCTTGCTATCAAAATATCAAAGCAGCCAGAACTCATCAGATTGGCTGTACCAAAAGCCTTCAGAAAACAACCATAAATGGGGTTATCCATCCAGGGTAGGGCAGCTAATCCTTTTGAAGTATATATTCATTCCTTATTTTGACATTATCCAAGTACCTTGTTAAGGTCCCAGTTACCTCTGCATCTTTTTACTGTGACTTTCAGATGTTTAACTTCCACAGTTAATTATATGGAATTTATCTAAGATAAACTGTGTTCCTAAAATTCAGCCTCAAACTCATCAAGTTCACTTCCCTCTTTGTGAACTCTGTCTGGATCCAGGCTTTTAATGCTTCTGCTATGCCCAACTCAATACCATGTACAGAAAGGAGCTATTTAAAAAACTCTTCGGAATTCACACTTGCCTTCTTCCTCCCTTGCACCATTTGTCTGACAGTGTAAGAAATGAAGGTGCATGGATTAGCATTTCCCCTGAAATTCAAAAGGCAGATTTGCTGATCTTATGAATATTTGGAAGAATCAGAACTAACTTTATGTCCTTAAATTCTGCAGATATGGGTTTTAACTAACACTTAGGAGTGTCTATTATTAGTGTCATTTGCAGAACCTACTAACTGTCCTCTTTTCTTTCATTCAATCGGTATCTATTGAGCACTTACTGTATGCAGAACACTGTACTAAGCACTTGGAAAGAACAATTTGGCAACAGAGACAATCCTTACCCAACAATGGTCTCACAGTCTGGAAGAGGGGAGAAAGACAGCAAAACAAAACAAGTAGACAGGCATTCATCCACTTGTGCTATAATATTAGTGATCAGATAAGCAAACCCAAGGGTGACATGACTGTATTTGCAAATATCACACATTTTTGTTTTAAAAAATGGTCATACATGAGGAATATTTTTAAAAATAAAGGGAACATAATAGCAAGACTTACTTAAGAATCACAGAAGAAACACAAGCAAAGACATCATTAATAAAAAGATAGAACTTTACCCCTAGGAGCATGTAGCACTTGACAAGATGAATGAGTGCCAGGGAAAGGTAAGTAATTGCTACGAATTGTTTGAAAATCCAGAAAAAACAATGTTGACACCATGACTGGACTAAATGCTATGACATGACAAATTACAAATCTTTAATTTTCTTTTAATAAGGACTGAGCTTCCCCTTTACCCTCTACTCCCTCTGTTGCCTGTCTGCCCCCCCTTCACCTCCCCTCAGCTAAGCCCCCTTTTCACCCCCTTTCCCTCTGTTCTTCCCCCTCTCCCTTCCCCTCCCCTCAGCACTGTGCTTGTTTGCTCATTTGTATACATTTTTGGTTTACCCTATTTATTTTGTTAGTGAGATGAACATCCCCTCGGTTCTATTTATTGCTATTGTTTTAATGAGATGTACATCCCCTTGATTGTCTTTATTGCTACTGTTTTTGTCTGTCTGTCTCCCCCGATTAGACTGTAAGCCCGTCAGTGGGCAGGGATTGTCTCTGTTGTCGATTTGTACATTCCAAGTGCTTAGTACAGTGCTCTGCACATAGTAAGCGCTCAATAAATACTATTGAATGAATGAATGAATGAATATCAGCTATAGCAATCCCTGAAAAAGTATCTATACTTTTATTTTTATCATTGCATAACTCAATACCTCAATAGTTTTTAAAGTGTACCTGTGCAGAGAGCAACTTACTGGGTTCCTGGGAAATACACAAATTAAAAATGAAGTATTATTTTTGGGGAAGCGTACATCTTAATCAATGGTATTTCTTTATTAAACACTGTGTGCAGAGCACGCACTAAGCACCTGGGAGAGCACAATATAATTCATAGTCATCATCACTGCCCTCAAGCCGACTTGTACATTCCAAGCGCTTAGTACAGTGCTCTGCACATAGTAAGCGCTCAATAAATACTATTGAATGAATGAAAAAGAAGAAAACTTCATTCTTCATCAACAGAGTGAAATTAGCATCAGTGACATCAAAAAACACCTTTTTCTCCAACAGGAAAGGCAGGAAACGTTTCCCCATTTAATATTAACAGGGAGGTCTTCTTCATTCATTATTCATTCAATAGTATTTATTGAGCTCTTACTATGTGCAGAGCACTGTACTAAGCACTTGGAATGTACAATTCGGCAGCAGATAGAGACAATCCCTGCCTCTTGATGGGCTTACAGTCTAATCGGGGGAGACAGACTGACAAAAACAAAACAACTTAATCACGGTTAATAGAATCAAGGGGATGTACACCTCATTAACAAAATAAATAGGGTAATAAAAATATATACAAATGAGCACAGTGCTGAGGAGAGGGGATCAGAGAGAGGGAGGAGCAGAGGGAAAGGGGTCTGAGCTGAGGGGAGGTAAACGGGAGAAGGGGGAGGGAGGATAAGGCAAGTGGGGAGCAGAGAGGGAGCAGAGGGAAAAGGGGAAGCTCAGTCTGGGAAGGCCTCTTGGAGGAGGTGAGCTCTCAGTAGGGCTTTGAAGAGGGGAAGAGAGTTAGTTTGGCAGAGGTGAGGAGGGAGGGCATTCCAGGACAGTGGAGGACATGGGCCAGAGGTCGATGGCGCGATAGGCGTGAACGGGGGACAGTGATGAGATGAGAGGCAAAGGACCGGCACCTATGGGGTGGGCAGTAGAAAGAGAGAAGGGAGGAGATGTAGGAGGGGGCAAGGTGATGGAGAGCCTTGAAGCTTAGAGTGAGAAGTTTTTATTTCATGCGGAGGTTGATAGGCAACCACTGGAGGTTTTTAAGAAGGGGAGTGACATGCCCAGAGCATTTCTGCAGGAAGATGAGCCGGGCAGCGGAATGAAGAATAGACTGGAGCGGGCCGAGAGAGGAGGAAGGGAGATCAGAGAGAAGGCTGACACAATAATCCAGCCGGGATATTACAAGAGCCTGTAGCAGTAAGGTAGCTGTTTGGGTGGAGGGGAAAGGGCGGACCTTGGTGATATTATAAAGGTGAGACTGGCAGCCCTTGGTGACGGATTGGATGTGTGAGGTGAATGAGAGAGCCGAGTCAAAGATGACACCGAGGTTGTGGGCCTGAGAGACAGGAAGGATGGTCGTACCATCTACGGTGATAGGGAAGTCTGGGAGAGAACTGGGCTTAGGAGGGAAGATGAGGAGCTCAGTTTTAGACATGTTGAGTTTTAGGTGTCAGGCAGATACCCAGGTGGAGATGTCCTCGAGGCAGGAGGAAATACGAGCCTGAGGGAGGGGGAGAGAACAGGGGAGGAGATGTAGATTTGTGTGTCATCTGCATAGAGATGACAGTTGAAGCCATGGAGCAAATTTGTTCACCAAGGGAGTGAGTGTAGATGGAGAACAGAGAGGGCCAAGAACTGACCCTTGAGGAATCCCTACAGTTAGAGGATGGGAGGAGGAGGAGGAGCCTGCGAAGGACACCGAGAATGAACGGCCAGAAAGATAAGAGGAGAATCAGGAGAGTTCTTCATGCCCTAAAATCCTGAAGGCACTAGAATTTTTGTAAATTGTAAAATCCAAAATGGGGAACTCATTTTTATAAAGCTTATTTAGAGGTAACAATATTTACTGAAAGATTAATTTATATTCCAGTGATTTCAGTTATATTTTAGAAATATCTGGAAACTAAGAGTCAGATTTGAAAACAGCAAAAGAGCTGCCAGTGTCAAACGTTGGCATAGCAAAGGTCAAGCATAATTGCACCCATTGCGGGGTAAAATGTCAGTTTATCAGTAGGAAAGCATTTCAATACTTTGATCAGGAAGAGTAGTATGAGCAAAAAATGAAGAGTGGAAACAGAGAAGCAGAGTTATTAGTTATAGTACTTAGACCTGGACAAAGATAAGCACACACATATTTGAAAATGATTAAGAAACAACAGGGGGAGAATTTCAAGTTCTTCTAAAATGAAAGATCTTAGAGTTTCAGTTCACTACAGGTCATTCTTGCCTGCAGCTGCTCACTCTAGGAAGAGATGAACCTAGTTTTCTCTGAATATGATAGTCAAACAAATGCCTTTGTCCACTGAAAAAGGGAGTGTTATATTTTAAGGCAGAAACAGCATCTCTGTAGTTTCAAAAAAGAATAAATCACATTGCAAAACCTTTATTGTAGCTGACTTCTCCCCAAAGATACTATCAACAACAAAAACACCCAAGACCCTTTTTCACAAGATAGTAAATAGATGACTGCAGGCTGAGAGAAGGTTACAATTTTCCTAACTACCTAGTTCTTTAGTAACTGAAGCTCAAATTGAGTTAGATAGCAGCAGTAGTTTAGAAGAAGCTGCTTTCATGTCCTATCATGTTATTCAAATTATAGCCTTGGGATAGTTGTATCCTAATCTCCCAACTGACAGGTTTAAGAGAGTGATACATTTACAGATATTCAAAATCACTGGATGAATATGAGCACAGTTACTCCACTTTCAGTTTTTTCTCAAAGTTATGAGACTAGGAAACAAAAAATGCAATTTTCATGACAGCAGTTTCACATAATTATGAAGTTACCTCTTGCATTTGAATCAATATTGTAATATTTGATTTCCCCTATAAAATCAAAGCAATTAAGTAATCAAAAATGTTTTCTGTTGAATCAGAAAAAATGTAAAAGTGTAATAAGATCAATAGATGAACAGAATAATTAATTTTAAAAACATGTCTTTAGTCATCGCAATGAGAAATGACAGCAATTTTCACTTGGAGTGACCAACCACGCCTAAATATCAGCTTAAAAATTATATTTGGAAAACAATGAGTCATTTTCAGTTTAGCAAACTCTTTTTTAAAACTTAATCATTCTTTGTTCTAAGTAAATGTTCTTCCCTCAATTACTGGGAATAAGAATGCTATTTCTTTGCCATGTTACATTACAACCAGAACCAGTCTTGTCATAATCACTTCCTTTGACTCTTAAATTGTAAGTATTTTTATGTCTACCCCCAACTAGATTGTAAGTGATTTGTGTCACTCTTTTATTCTGTACTTTCCAAGCCGCTAATACAGTGCATCTCTTTCTACTGCCCACCCTGTACACTCCACTCCTCTGCTGCTCCCCTCCTCACTGTTCCTGTTCATGCCTGTCCCTCTGTCGACCCCTGGCCCACATGATACCACTGACCTGGAATGCCCTCCCTCCTCACACCCACCAAACTAACTCTCTTCCCCACTTCAAAGTCCTACTGAGAGCTCACCTCCTCCAAAAGGCCTTCCCAGACTGAGCCCCCCTTTCCCTCTGATCCTCCCCTCCCCACCACCCTCTGCTCTTCCCCATTCCCCTCTCCTCAGCATTGTGCTCATTTGTATATATTATTTTCATATATTATTTATTACCCTATTTATTTTGTTAATGAGGTGTACATCCCCTTGATTCAATTATCTTGATGATGTCTTGTTTTTGTTTTGTTCTGTTTTGCTTTGTTGTCTCTTCTGTTTAGACTGTGAGCCTGTCATTGGGCAGGGATTGTCTCTCTCTGTTGCCGAATTGTACATTCCAAGGGCTTAGTACAGTGTTCTGAACATAGTAAGCGCTCAATAAATACTATTGAATGAATGAAATAGGCATTCAGTAAATGTTGCTATTACTATTACGACAGTAAACTTCAATTTTAAAAACCTGTAAAAGTGTAATTTAACTTTTTACAATTTACATCTTTCAGAGTTCTGTACCAGTATTATTATGTTCATCAGGCAGACAGCTCTAATTTTTGTTTGGTAATGATCCGAGAGAGACAGTGACCTTCTGGTGAAGGAAATATGTCAAGTATATACATCAAGCAGCATGGCCTAGTGGAGAGAGCATGGGCCTGTTAATCAGATGACCAGGGTTTTCTCTAATCCCAGCCCTTCCACTTGTCTGCTGAGTGACCTTGGGGAAGTCACTTAACTTCCTGTACCTCAGTTGCCTCATTTGTAAAATGGAGATTAAGAGGATGAGCTCTGTGTGGGACAGGGACTGTGTCTAACCCAGTTATCTTGAATCTACCCCAGTGCTTAGTACAGTGTCCAACACGTAAGAAGCACTTAACAAGTATCACTAAATCAGTACAGAAAAAAGTACCTGTTTGCGGATGAAAGGTCAGGTCCCCATTTCTGAGACTGCATTCCACCACACTCCTAGAATGAGTTTCTTATTCTTGCTGTTTTCACTTCCTCTTCCAACCCTCCAAATCCCTCCTTAACCCCCTGCAATCTGGCTTCCACCCCCTCCACTCCACGTAAAATTGTGTCTCCAAAATCTTCAGCGAGCTCTTGTCAATCAATCAATCAGTATTTACTGAGTGCTTACTATGTGCAGGGCATTGTACTAAATTCTTCAGAGAGTACAACACAACAATACAACAGGCACATTTGCTGCCCACAATGAGCTTACAGTCTAGATGATGAATTTACAGTGTAGCAGTCTGTCCAGTCTAGTGGACTTTGCTCCATCCTAATCATCCTTGCTCTATCAGAAGGCTTTGACACTGTGGACTGCCGCCTTTTCCTAGAAACACTTTCTAACCTTGTTTCCTCTGATGCTGTCCTGTCCTGGTTCATGTATTGTCTCCTTCTCAGCCCCTTAGCTTAGTGGGGAGGTCTCACCAGGCTCGATTATGGGTCCTCTTCTGTTCTCCATTTATACCCACTCCTTTGGGAAGCTCTTATGCTTCAGTAGCTTCAAATTCCATCATTACATTGATGATCCCAAAAATCTACATCACCAGCCTCAATCACCCTTTTCTGGAATCTCACATTTCCTCTTGCCTTCAGAACACCTCTACCTGGATATCATGCTGGCAACTAAAACTTGATGTGTCCCAAAACAGAACTCATATTCCCATCCAAACCCTTTACTACCCCATCACTGTTTTCAACATCACTATCCTCTCTGTCTCACAGGCCCACAACCTGAATACAAGTCTTTACTCATCTCTTTCTTCAATCAATCAATCAGTGGTATTTATTGAGTGTTGCTATATGCAGAACACTGTTCTAAGTGCTTGGGAGAATACAGTATAAGATAATTTAACATTCCATGCCTATAATGAGTTCAAACTGAATATTCAGTCAGTCACTGAATCCTGTTAATTTTACCCTCACATCTCTAGGATTCTGCCCCTTCCTGTCCACCCAAATTTTCACCATGCTAGTCCAAGCACTTGGGATTATCATGGTTATAACTACATCAATCTCCTCACTGACACTTCTACCTTAGTCCTCTCCAGTCCATACTTTACTCTGATGCCTGATCAATTTGTAAAACATCATTCTGAAAATATTTTCCTATTCCTCAAAGAGCTTCTCACTATTAGCTCTAAAATACTGTCAGCTCCTTCACCTCTACTTAACCTCGCTTCTCTTCCATTACAACACACGCCCAGACCAATTTAACACTTCTGTTTACTCTGCCTTGAACGAATCTCTCTCATCATCAATCCCTTGCACGTGACCCCATCTGGCCTGGAACTCCCTCCCCCTATATCTAATAGACTACTACTCTCCACATTTTCAAAGTCCTGCTGGAAGTATATCTCTTCCAGATAGCTTTCTCTGTCTACATGCTCTCATCTCCAAACCTTATTTTTCTGGGCTTATCAAGGGAAAATTGTGGATGGATATGGAATTTATTAAAGCCTTTACTGGATGTCTAGCAGTGCGGTAAATAGAAGATGCATCAGGTAATAATAGCTGTGGTATTTTTTAAGCACTTACTCTGTGGGTAAAGTGCTATGTGTAAAGGGAAGCATGATGGCCTAGTGGAAAGAGCACAGGCCTGGGCATCAGAGGACATGGGGTCTAATCCCAGCTTTATCACATGTCTGCTGTGTGACCTTGGGCAAGTCATTTAACTTATCTGTGTCTCAGTTACCTCATATTTAACAGCTGCAAAATTAGGATTAGAAGAACGAGGGTCTTCTGATTCCCAATCCCATACTCTTTCCCACTAGCTCTCACAACTGATACCACAACCCATGTGATACTTTTAAGAAGGACACAATGCTATGGAATAAAGAAAGAATGGCTATGCTGATGTGATATGGCTGAGAATGAGAACCCAGTTACACTATTCTCACCCTCAAATGGAAAAGAATGTGTCGTCACTTACATACCAGTTCAAGATTACACTATCTTCATAGGATGTAGCAAGATAGAGGTGGATATATCTATACATTTTAGAAGCTGTAGCTTAGTGGATAAAGCATGGGCCTAGGAGTCAGAGGTCATGGGTTCTAATCCTGACTTTGCAACATGTCTTCTGTGTGACCTTGGACAAGTCATTTCACTTTTCTGGGCCTCAGTTACCTCATCTGTAAAAGGAGGATTGAGAGCATTAGTCCTATGTGGTACGAGGACTGTGTCCAACCTGACTAGACTATAGACTGTGAGCCTGTGGTGGGCAGGGATTGTCTCTCTTTATTGCTGTATTGTACTTTCCAAGCACTTACTACAGTGTTCTGCATACAATAAGCACTCAATAAATATGATTCCATAAATGAGTAACTTGTATCTACTTCAGCACTCAGAAAAGTGTTTGGAAAACAGTAAGTGCTTAATAAATACCATTATTAGTAGTAGTATATATAGATATATATCTATAGATTTATATCTATAATATAGATAAATGTCTATAGATATATCCAAATATATCTATAGACATATAGACTTTTATCTATGATAATAGTAATGATGGAATTTGTTAAGTGCTTACTATATGCCAAGCACTTTTCTTAACTGGTAACTGAGGCACAGAGAAGTTAAGTGATTGTCCAAAGTCACACAGTTAACAAATGGTGGAAGTGGAATTAGAACCCACGACCTCTGACTTCCAAGCTTGTGCTCTTTCCACTAAGCCACACTGCTTCCCCAAACACAACCACATTTCAGACTGGACCGTTCTACTTTTCGCCACGAGTAGAACTGAGCTCAGTCCCGCCTTCTCTTCTTTAAATAATTATTCACTTGTGGTATGAAAAGATATGGAGTCGAATAGGAAGATTAACTGCATGCTTTAATGTATAAATCCTCTTCCCTAGAAATTAGTTAACAAGACTACAGCCAGAAAATATCATGGATTTATGGGCAATGTTTTTAACCACTTGACAGTGGTTACATTGAAAGGAGATCATGGACGATCAGTGGTATTCTTTAGCACTTACTGTGTGCAAAGTACTGTACCAAGCACTTGAGAAAGTATAATACAATAGGACTTCTAGACATGATCCCTGCCCACAAGGACCTTACTTCAACAGGAGGAGACAGACAGGGAGGGCAAATAGGGGAAATGAGGGCTTAGCTAGGGACTAATGAAACACAGCATGGTTCACAAAGTCAGTAGACCAAGTTTCGAGTTCCAGTTCTTCATTAATTTGTTATGGAACCTTAGACAAGTCACTAAGCCTTTTTTTGTGTGTGTGTCTCAGGTTCCTTATCTGTAGAGTGGGTTTAAGATATTTGCCTCTTCATCTTAGCTTGTGAGGACTATTTGGGACACAGGGCTATCTTTGATTTTAATAGTTTGAATCTACTCCAGAATTTTGCACATTGCTTTAGTAAGTGCTTTGTAAAAATCATAATAATTATTACTGCTAACTATATTTCTAAATAGATAAAAACATTGCCTAATGTTGATCGAAAAACAAATATTACCCTGCTAGCTTTCATTTTTGCTATGTGTTGGAGCATGATGAGGTAATTCTGCCTGGCATATGATCATCTTTTAACAAGGCAATATATCCTCAGAACTGTGCATATCCTCCAGAATAAAAGTAGAGATTACAGGACATTTCCTGGCTTCCCTGAACCAGTGATTAATAAGGAGTGGAAATAGAGCAAAACAGTAACAATCATGAGCTTTGCATGATAAGCACCAGGGCAGATACAAGTTAAACAGGCCAAATACAGTCTTTATTTCCATATTTTTATTTCTTACTAATCATCCCTGTAGCATGTTTTCTATTTCCTATTCCTAAACTGCTTAAAAGAATACAATTTTCTTTGATTTTATTTTTCAATTTTTTTTTATAAAATTGAAGTTTGCAAAATCCCTGAGTGTCAGAGGCTTCAAGAGAAGCATTACACATTTCCATTCTAACACACTGGTCATTACATGAGTAGATAGAAGTACATTTTAGTTTTTGACTGATAAGCATCTTTAGAAATATTTTTTCATTCAAAACAGGAAAGATTGTAGCTCCATAAGAAGCACTTAGAATTGACTTTTCTGCCACAAACCTCTAGCTCCTTTATTGATGTTAAGCCATCAATCCTCACTACAACCTGTAAGGAAGTCAGCATGTGAAATTATTACTGTTTAATCTTTTTATTCATGGATAAAAAGTATAAAATAATATTTTGGTTCAATATGATAGTGCAAATGACTGAATTTTCAGAGCAACCCTATTTCACTGGTACTTTCCTCCATGACTACTATGAAAAAGGGTGTCATTATTTCCCCACATACTTTTTTCAGCTTCAGACAAACAAATATAAATCACCCTGTCCAGGAAATGCCTCCTGTTGGCAAACAACATCATTTAGAGTTGGGTAGCTGTGGCAATTTTGCCACTGTGCACTATTTGGAATCCACTCAGCATCATCAAATTTGTTGTGGAAATTTGAAAAGTAGTGTTGCCTAATGGAAAGAGCATGGACCTGGGAGTCAGAGGACCTGTGTTCCAATCCTGGTTCCACCATCTGTCTAATCTGTGGCTTGGGGCAAATCACTTAAATTATATGTGCCTCCATTCCATCATCTGCAAAATGGGGATTCAATACTTGTCTTCCTCCTACTTAGATGGTGAGCCCCATATGGGATCTTTATTATCTTGTGTTGATCCCAGCACTTAGTACAGTGCTTGGCACATAGTGAGTGTTTAGAGAAGCATGGGCTTGGGAGTCAGGGGTCATGGGTTCGAATCCCAGCTCTGCCACTTGTCAACTGTTTTACTGTGGGCAAGTCACTTAACTTCTCTGTGCCTCAGTTACCTCATCTATAAAATGGGGATTAAAACTGTGAGCCCCGCGTGGGACAACCTGATCACCCTGTATCTACCCCAGCGCTTAGAACAGTGCTCTACACATAGTAAGCGCTTAACAAATACCAATATTATTATTAATAAATACCACAATTACTAGGGGAGAGGAGCAGAGATAGTTCCTTGGGAACTATCACCAAAATAGGGGAAAAGACCAAGTCAAATGCTACCTCTCTTTGTGTGCCCTCCACTTGCAAAAGCTACTAGCTCTATAATCCTATGATCATCTTAAGTGCACAGAAAGTCTAGTAGATTTCCTGGCCTACATCAATCAGTGGTATTTATTGAGCATGTACTGTGTGCAGACCACTGTATTAAGGGCTTGGAAGAGTACAGCATAATAGATTTGGAAGACAAAATTCTTGCCCTCAAAGAGCTTATAATCTAGTGGGGATAGACAGATATTAAAATAAATTACAAGTATGGGAAGTATCAAAGTTTAAGGATATGGACTTAAATGCTGTGTGTAGAATAACAAAATTCTTAAGGTGTAGAGACCCAAGTGTAGGGTAACACAAGAGAGAGGTGGGGGAATCAGTGGTAAGTGAGGGAAAGCTTCCTGGAAGGTTTTGAAGGTGTGAAGAGTGGAGGTCTGTCAGATATAAAAGGGGGACAGATATAAAAGTTTCTCGCAGGAGGGCAGACATGAGCAAGGGGTCAATAGCGAGAAAGATGAGATCAAAGTAGTGCTGCTAATTCTAGTGAAGAATCAATTGGAAACGTGAACTCCTGAACTGCCCGACTTCAAAACAGGTTTAGCTATGTTGTGTTAATACTCTTCCAAGCGTTTAGTATCCCCTGCACACAGTAAGTGCTCAGTAAATATGATTGAACTGAATGATTGAATGAATGAATGGATGAACCAAACTGACAAATTGGATTACTCAACTGTAAGTTATTTACAATGCTAATCCAGGAATTTTCAAGCCATTTCATTTGTTTTTTTCATTGCTCTATGAAGTATTTCATCCCCAAAGATAATGCTGATTATTAGAAGTTTGTACTTAAACATTTAAAACAATAATAAAGCCAATTATTAATCTTTCCAATGTGTACTGACTTTGATAAATCAATCGGCTTTTCTGAAAGGAAGCTGAGTTCATGTATTCATTCATTCAAACATATTTATTGACAGGTCACTGTGTGCCGAGCACTGCACTAAGTGCTTGTGGGAGTAAATATTACAATAAATGTAAACATTCCTTGTCCAAAGTGAGCTTAAAGTCTAGAGCAGGGGAGACAGACATGAATCCGAATAAAGTTACAAATATGTACATAAATGTTGTGGGGCTGGGAGGGGGGAAGAGCAAAGGGAACAAGGCAATGCAGAAGGGAGTGTGAGATGAGGAAAGGGGGCACTTAGTCAAGGAATGCCTCCTGGAGGATATGTGCCTTCAATAAGGCTTTGAAGGAGGGGAGAAAAATTGTCTGTCCGATTTGACAAGGGAGGGCGTTCCTAGCCAGAGGCAGAATGTGGGCCAGGGGTTGGCAGCGAAATAGGTGAGGTCAAGGCATAATATGAAGGTTAGCACTAGAGGAATGAAGTATGTGGGGTCTTGTAGAAGGAGAAAAGCAAGGTGAAGTAGGAGGGGACAAGGCGGTGGAATGCTTTAAAGCCAATGGTGAGGAGTTTTTTTGTTTGATAGGGAGGTGGATGGGCACCCACTGGAGTTTCTGAGGAGCAGAGGTGACATATTATGAATATTTTTTATAGAAAAATGATCCGAGCAGCAGAGTGAAGGAATGGGGAGAGGCAGGAGGCTGGGAGATCAGCAGGGAGACTGATGAGGTAATCCAGGTAGGATAGGATGAATTATTGTATTAATGTGGTAGCAGTTTGGATGGAGAGGAAAGAGCAGATTTTAGCAATGTTGTGAAGTTGGGACTGGCAGGATTTGGTGACAGATTGAATATGTGGGTAAAATGTCAGAGAGGAATCCAATATAACACCAAGGTTAAGGGCTTGTGAGACAGGAAGGATGGTGGTCCTGTCTGCAGTGATGGGAAAGTTGAGGATAAGAAAGTGTTTGTGTTGGAAGATGAGCTCTGTTTTGGATGTTAAGTTTGAGGTGACAGGAGGACATCCTTGTAGACATGTCTTGAATGCAGGAGGAGATGAGAGGCTATAGAGAGGGAGAGAGATCAGGGCTGGAGATGTAGATTTGGGTATCATCCACACAGAGGTGGTAGTTGAAGCTATGTGAGCAAATTAGTTCTCCAAGGGAATATGTGTAGATGGAGAATAGAAGGGGACTCAGAACTGAACCTTGAGGAACTCCCACAGTCAGGGGGTGGGAGGCAGAGGACGGTCCCAAGAAGGAGACGAAAATGAACAGCCAGAGAGGAAAGAGGAAACGGGAGAGTACAGAATGAGAGAAGCCAAGGTTGGATAATGTTTCCAGAAGGAGGGGTTTGTCCAGGATGTTAGAGGTCAAGGAGGATTAGGATGGAGTACGGACCATTGGATTTGGCAAAGACATCATCTGTGAGCTTTGAGAGGGTGGTTTCGGTGGAGTGAAGGGGATGGAAGCCAGATTGCGTGGCTCAGTGGAAAGAGCCTGGGCTTCGGAGTCAGAAGTCATGAGTTCGACTCCCGGCTCTGCCACTCGTCAGCTGTGTTACTGTGGGCATGTCACTTAACTTCTCTGTTCCTCAGTTCCCTCATCTGGAAAATGGGGATTAAAAGCGTGTGAGCCCCACGTGGGACAACCTGATTACCCTGTTTCTCCCCCAGCGCTTAGACCAGTGCTCCGCACCAAGTAAGCGCTTAACAAATACCGACATTATTTAGAGAAGCAGTGTGGCTCAGTGGAAAGAGCACGGGCTTTGGAGTCAGAGGTCACGGGTTCAAATCCCAGCTCGGCCATTTGTCAGCTGTGTGACTATGGGCAAGTCACTTAACTTCTCGGTGCCTCAGTTACCTCATCTGTAAAATGGGGATTAAGACTGTGAGTCCCACGTGGGACAACCTGATTTCCCTGTGTCTACCCCAGCGCTTAGAACAGTGCTCGGCACATAGTAAGCGCTTAACAAATGCCAACATTATTATTATTATTAGATTGGAGGAGATCAAGGAGAGAATTGGAGGAGAAGAATTTGAGACAGTGGGTGTAGAAAATTTGCTGAAGGAGTTTGGAGAGGAATGGTAGGAGGGAGATGGGGTGACAACTGGAGGGAGCAGTGGGGTCAGGGAGAGTTTTTTTTTTTTAGGATGGGAAGACATGGACATGTTTGAAAGCAGTGGGGAAGAAGGCTGCAGTGGGGAAGAAGGCTTTGGAGAGTGAATGGCTGAAGATGGCTGTTAGGGAGGGAAGGAGGGAAGGGATGAGCGTTTTGGTAAAGTGTGAAGGAATGGGTTTGGATGTGCAGGAAGAGGGGGTGGCTTTTGAGAGATGGCAGGAGATCTCCTCCAGAGATACTACTGGAAAGGATGGGAGAGTTGAAGAGGGGTCCGGAAGTGGAAGGGACTGAAGAGGGGCAGTGGCAGGAGCAGGAGCTGATTCTGAGGTTAAACACAGTGTCACGGTACAAATCTGTTGCAATCCAAAACAAAATCCCAGATTTTTCTAGTAGGCATTCATTCTCAGACCAGATTGTCGATTTCAGTTAGAAAAGTAAAAAGTCAGTAAGAATTCAAATCAAGCTTAATATCTACCAAGGGAAATCCCATATTTCTCTGAGAAGCTGATTTATAAGTAGAAGTTTCAAAATACCTTTTGCTTCTTTTAACAATTAAAAATATATTTCTTTAGGTGTAAGACATGCCAAAGAAAGCAAACCAAGATGTATTACTAATCCGACAAAAGAGACAATATCTTGGGAAGACAGAGAAGTTCAGTGCAAATTAATGTCACCTAAAGGACGTTTCCTTTAAAACCAATTACAGCAATTGCCCAGAAGCATTTCAAAACTCATGTGCGCCCAATAAATTGGCCTAAGAAGTCAATGACCATCTATGCTCTTCTGTTCAAACAAATACAGAATAATTAGCTATTATTCACTGTTGTAGAAGTAGAAGGTTTTAAGTAGGAGGGATGAAGAAATCCATGTAGAACATTCAAAAGCCATGTTGCTGTGTTTTTCCAGATTCCCTATAGGTATGAACCCCGGGGTTGTGTTCTTGCAGACCTCTCATTAAGGAAAGTTCAAAATGAAGTTTCTGTCCAGCTATACATGAATGCGACCAACTGTTTCTTAAGAGGCCACGTCACATTATATGTAGATATACTTGTGTTGTCAGATTTTACCAAATTCTGCCATCATGTTCTAGATAGAACATTTAGAAAACACTCATTCTGAAAAAAACTGAGTGTGCTCCTAGACTGTAAGCTCATGATTTGCAGGGAACATACCAACTCCATGTTATAGTATACTCTCCCAGGACTTATTACAGGGCCCTGCACAGTAAACATTCAATGAATACAACTGCATTTATTGATTAATTTATCTTTTGATCAAAATAAAACCAAGTGGGAGACTGCAGAAAATGATCAGGAAAAGAATCAGTCCCCTGAGGCTAATACTTCTACAAAGGTGTTGGTGGGAGTCATGGCAGTGTGTGCTGGTGCAAAGAGAAAAAATAATAGTATTAGGAAGGAAAAAATGCCATCAAATTTGCTGTGTTTTTCTTCCAAGCTCTTCAGCATTAACATCTCTGGTAAATCCATATGCTTCCTAAATGCCAGCAAATAATTCACTGAAGAATAGTTACTAAGGGGAAGGAAAATAGCAAAATACCTTTAAGGAAGCACATCGGGCAGAGAGCCTTCATATGTATTAGGATGATCTGCTATTTTTCCCTCAGAAAAAACACCCATTATGGAGTTGACAATTACTAGATTTTGATAGCTGATGGAAAAAAAAAAATCTCTCAAAGACCCATTAGGTCACAGAACTACACATTCAGTGCACAGTAGCATCTACAGCCATTTCAACCTGATATCCAAAAGAAGAGGAACTCATTTTTTTGAGCAAAGCAAACCTCCAGTATGAAAAGCAAAGTCAGAGTCAAAGCATCAACAGGTCTAATAAATAATGACTGCAGTCTCTAACAGAGGATGCACTACATATCTCTTCAATTTGAAAGAGAGCACAGGTCAGGAATTGGTCTTTAGTGCTACATTCACACTTCAGAATATCACCACAAGCTAAGCTTCCTTTGAATAGGAAGAAAACTAATAGAAGAATGGAAATTTAACAGGTCATAAGACCTGCAACATTACCTTCACTGTTACTGAATGACATCATGATGATGGAAAATGTTTCAGAATTTAGTCCATTCTCAGCTAAGAGATGAGGTTGCATGCAAATCACTCAAGGCATACATCTGACTAGCTTTATTCCAACCTTTTGCATAGGAGATTCCACAGTTTTCACATTCATTTTGATTATCCAGTATCCAATAATCCAGTAATCAGAATTCTTCCTCTTAAATCACCTACAGTGGATTAGACATCAAGTTATATCCTTAAAAGAAATAAAAGTTCTATATTCAGAAGGCATCAATCACCTTGAGTTGAATTTTTCTTCAAAATTAAATTCCCTTTTCTCTCCTTCGCATTCCATTTCCCTGTTCCTCCTTTAAGCATGGATGTCATATCAGGAATCACCACTTTACTTCCTCTGGATATTTTAAGTACTTTCAGTTGAAAGACAGCTTCTGCACTGCCTCTCATGGTACCAACTTCCTTTGGATTGAGTTTTACAACCTTATTTTCATTGTCATTGAAATGAATTTTTAAATTAGCTTTTAGATCATTACAGCTGCCTCTATTGCCTTGGCCTAGCAGGTTTTGAATTAAAGCTATTTTCAGTTTTAACTTCATTTAGAAATATATTTGACTCTGTCTACTGTTAAACAGAGAGGAGGCACACTTACTAAATTTGATTAATAGGTCCCTTATTTCTCTGACTCTCTCTTCCACTTCAGTATCACAACTGAAACAATGTGACTCTCAATTCTGATATTTATGCAATTACCCATCATAGGGAAGGTGAGTTTCTAATGGTGTCTTCATCTATGTGCATCTATTTATAAATGTAGTTTACAGCCTCCATTTAGTCTCAATACCCAAACTACCCTCCCTTGACAACCAAAGTGACACACTCGACACCATCCTCTCTACTGAACTCCACTCATTCTCTCTCCTATGCTTTCACTGAGAGTATGCCACTAACCCATACCCCTGGATCATCTACCTCCACAACCTGCTTTCTTCACTCCTGTGCACGAGCCGCAGAGAGCTTGCAGAAATCCAGAATCAGACTAACCTCATTTGCAAAAAGTTAATTCTTTCCTGCTTTAACTCTGCCCTCTCTTCTGCCTACAACATTATTTCTCAATTCCTATTGACTCCCATGCCCACTGCTCTCATGGTTGTTTCAGATGTTTAACTTCCTTCTATAACCCCTCCATCTACCACATCTCATGTCTCTAATGACTGACCTGGCCAGGTATTTTATTGAAAAAACTGAAACCATCAGGCATGATCTCCATAAAATCTCCCTTGCTTCTCTCCAGTCCCACCCTCCACCTCCTTCTTATTTTTTTAATGGTATATATTAAACTCTTACTATGTGCAGGTACTGCTCTAATGCTGGAATAGATACCAGGTAATCATGTCCCCCTTGGGGATCTTAGTCTTCATCCAAATTATATAGATGAAATCATTGAGGCACAAGAGATTAAGTGACTTGCCCAAGGTCAAATAGCAATTAACAGCAGAGTTAGGGATTACAACCCAGGTCCTCTGACTCCCAGACCCATTCTCTTTCCACTAGGCCATGCTGTTTTCCCATATTTCCCAGCAGTATCTCAAGAGATGTCCCACCTCCTCTCAAAATTTATCATCTCCTGCACCTCTGACCTTATTCCTTCGTACCTTATTGAAACACTTGCTCCCTCCCTTCTTCATTCCCAGACCTCCGTCTTCAACTATTCGTTATCCAATGGCTTTTTCAAACATGCTCCTAAAAAAACCAACAAAAAACTACCTTGACCAAATCTTCCTTCTATCATTCTTTCTCACATTCCTTAGTGAGTAGTCCACACCCTCTGCCTCCACTTCCTCTCCTCCCATTTTTTCCTTGACTTTCTCCATTCTGGTTTTGGCACTCTTCACTCCAACAGAAGCAGCATGCAGTAGTGGTAGAAAATGGGCCTGGGAGTCAGAGGGTCATGGGTTCTAATTCCACCACCACTTGTCTGCTGTGTGACCTTGGACAAGTCATTTAACTTCTCTGTGCCTCAGTTACCCCATCTTTACAATGGGGATTGAGATTTTGAGCCCCAGATGAGACAGGGACTCTGCTTAACATGAATTGCTTGTATCCATTCTAGCACTTAGTGCTAGTGCTTAACAAATACCATCATCATCATTATTATCAGAACCACCTTATCAAAATTCAATGGCTCCTACTGCATCCTAATCCTCCTCAACCTCTCAGCTGCCTTCAACACTGTCAACCACCCTGTCTCCTGGAAACATTACCCACACTTGGCTTCACTGAAATCATCCTCTCCTGGTTCTCTTCCTATATCTCTGACAACTCATTCTTAGTCTCTTTCACAGGTTCCTTTTCTGCCTTTCACCTCCTAACTATAAGAGTCCCACAAGATTCAATTCTAGGAGTCCTTCTGTACTCCTTCTACACCCACTCCTATGAGAGATTCAGTCGCTCCCATTGATTCAACTACCACCTTTTTGTAGGTGATTATCAAATCGGCATCATCAACCCGGACCTCTCTCCTTCTTGGCAGACTAATATATCCTTCTACCTCCCAGGACACCTCTATACCTTTACTGCCAAAACTTCTCAAACTTAATATATCCAAGACAGAACTTCTCCCCTTCCCACAAACTATGTTCTTCCCTTGACCTTACCATCAATGAAGGCAGCAACACCACCAGTCCTGTCTCACAAGCCTATAACCTTGACATTATCCTCAACTCAATCTCTCTCATTCAACCCCTAATCTCTCTCATTCAACCCCTATCTGTCACCAAATCTTGTTGGTTCAGTATTCACAATATAACTTAAATCTGTCCATTCCTCTCTATCCAAATTGCTACCATATTAATCCAAGCACTTATCTTATCCCTGCCCAATTACTGCCTCAGCCTCCTTGCTAATCTTACTGACTCCTTGGTCTCCCGACTCTGGTCTATACTTCACTCTGTTGCCTAGATCATTTTTCTACCTCGTATCTACCCCAGTGCTTAAAAGAGTGCTTGGCACATATTAAGTGCCTAACAAATGCCATAATAGAAATAATAACAAATATTAAGTCCATGTTTCTCACAACTCAAGACCTCTAGTGATACCCAATCTACCTCTGATTCAAACAGAAACTCCTTATCATTGGCTTTAAATCACCTTGCTCCTTTGTACCATACCTCCATGATTTCCTACAACAACCTAGCACTCAGACTTTGGTCTCTAATGCCAACCTAATAATAATAATGTTGGTATTTGTTAAGCGCTTACTATGTGCCGAGCACTGTTCTAAGCGCTGGGGTAGACACAGGGGAATCAGGTTGTCCCACGTGGGGCTCACAGTCTTAATCCCCATTTTACAGATGAGGGAACTGAGGTACAGAGAAGTTAAGTGACTTGCCCACAGTCACACAGCCGACAAGTGGCAGAGCTGGGATTCGAACTCATGAGCCCTGACTCCAAAGCCCGTGCTCTTTCCACTGAGCCACGCTGCTTCTCCAACCTATTTACTGTAACTTAATCTCATCTATTTCACTACTAACCTCTCACCTACACCTTGCCTCTGGCCTATAATATCACCATGTTTCACATCTGACAATCACTCTCCCACCTTCAAAGTCATATTAACAGCACATCTCTTGCAAGAGGCCTACCCTGATTAATCCCTCGTTTTCTCTTCAATCAGTCATATTTATTAAGCACCAACTGTGTGCAGACCTCCCTTCTGCATTACTTTCGCATTTGTATTTGCCTTCACTTTCTCTCCTATCACTCCTATCTGCATCACTCTTGCACTTGGATTGCACCCTCAGCTCCACAGCATTATCAATCAATCTGTCATATGTACTAAGTGTTACTGTGTGAAGAACACTGTAAAAAGCACCTGGGAGAAGAAAATGCAATAATATTGTAAAGTTGGAAGACATATTTCCCTTCTGCATTACTTTTGCATTTGTATTTACCTTCACTTTCTCTCCTACCACTCCCTTCTGCATCACTCTTGCACTGGGATTGCACCCTCAGCTCCACAGCATTATCAATCAATCGTCATATGTACTAAGTGTTACTCAGTTCAGAACACTGTAAAAAGCACCTGGGAGAAGAAAATACAGTAATATAACAAAGTTGGTAGACATATTTCCTGCCCACAACAAGCAGTCTAGAGGAGGAGAAAGACATTCATATAAATAAACTACAGATAAGTCCTGCAGGTCTGCGGAGGAGTGAATAAAAGGAGCAAATCAGGATGATGTAGAAGGGAGTGGAAGAAGAGGAAATGATAGTTTAGTCAGGGAAGACTTCTTGGAGATGTGCCTTCAGTAAGGCTTTGGAAGGTGAGGAAACTGATTGACTGTCAAAAATGAAGAGGGATGATGTTCCAGGCCAGAGAAAGGATATGGGTGAAAAGTTGGCAGCGAGATAATGAAGACTGAAGTACAGTGAGTAGGTAGGCATTAGAGGATTGAAGTTTGTGGGTGGTGCTGTAGAAGGAGAGAAGAAAGTGAGGTAGGAGAGAGTGTATTAATGTCTGTCTTCCCATCAAGACTGTAAATTCACTGTGGGCAAGGAACATGTCTATCAACCTGTTACATTGTATTCTCTCAAATGCTTAGTACAGTGCTCTGTACATAATAAGTGCTTAAGTAATATTCGTGATTGGCTGATGGATTAATGTATGAGAAGAGATAGTGGTGCCCACATTTTAAGGGAAAAGTTAATCTATCCATTCAAATAAAGTAACTTTAAGAATATTCTCAAGTAATATTAAATGGCTGTTATATTTAAGTTCTTTTGGAGGTTATTAAAGATAATTGGCAAGATAAACCAATTGGCAAATGGTCCATTAGAAGTCTGATGATGAATAGCTCAAAGAATAAAAATGATTTACCCTGCCAACCCTTAAAACCTGCATACTCAATTAACTTAAGTAAACAGAGCATTAACTCAAGTCAAGGTGTTGGGACACACGCCCAAGGGCAGGTTAATATGGGAATTATCATCTAAAGTCAGAAAGTGTGGATGCAGGTAGTCACTGTTATCCAAATCCAACTGACCATCAGATTGTTACCGTCCATTTCCCGCTTCCCACCCATCGTTCCAGTAGGTTTGCAATCATCTGGGGGAGGATCTGACTGTGGAGCCAAAAAAGAGAAAAACTCTCTGGGGGAGGTAGAGTCAGTTCTGGTGCAAGGAAAACAGAAAAATCTAGCTGTCTTTTACTTGATGTTGGAGAGGGTGAAATAGGAGGTTTAGATTCCTATACTAAAAAACCTAAAACCTAATTCACCACATGGTCTAAGGTATTTCTATCTCTCCAAACAATATGTGAAATATAAAGGAAAGTCGGTATAGGTTAATGTGGTTGTAGGGGTTGTTGGTGGATCATTTCATTTTAAACCCAGGCTTTCAATGATTTCTCAAGCAGCTCAGGATTCAGGGCATACGTTCAGCAGATTAAGACTGGTTTCTAGTTGGATGATAAACAAAAGAGCCTAAAATCATTCGGGGCTGTAGGTAGCAATCCTGGTAACCTCCCATTTAATGTTTTCTGTTTGTTTCCCTCTATGTTCTGAATCAAATCCTGTTTGTTTCTATTGGCTGTTTAAAGGGTCAACTCAGATATAGACCCTGGTATTTATGTCACCTTGCTTCATTGTGGTTGAGGGGAACATTTAATCCTATTCCTGCTTTGGGTGATGTTGAGCTCACTTTGGTTAATTCTTTTAGCCACAATTTGATAGTACACCACAAATCAGCTCTTGATTTAGTCCAGAGGGATACCAAATTCTGCTCTAGATATTAATGTTTTCCCTGAGACCAACGCTTGTGGTAGCTGGTGAATTGTTCTTCCCCTTGACGCTGTTTAGTGCCATTGTTCTTATCTGTCCGTCTCCCCCGATTAGACTGTAAGCCCGTCAAACGGCAGGGACTGTCTCTATCTGTTGCCGACTTGTTCATCCCAAGCACTTAGTACAGTGCTCTGCACATAGTAAGCGCTCAATAAATACTATTGAATGAATGAATGAATGAATGGTGAATCTGCTTTTATGGAATTGGAACATTTTTGCTTTCCTAGAACTGAATTCCATTCCTGTCACTGCCAAATCAATCCTCTTTTATCCTAGGTAGGAGTTGTAAATATTTTCCTTGGGCATATATTGGACTTCTGTAGAATGTACCCCTTACTCTCCATTCAAACTGCTATTCCCTTGGTCCAACCACTGTCATACACCATCTTGATTACCATATCAGCTTCCCCACTCACCTCCCTGCCTCCGTGTTTTTCCCTGTTTATGGCACACTTCACTCTGTTGACTGAATCATTTTTATAAAACTGCATTCTGTACACATCCCTTCATTCTTCAAAAAACATCCAATGGTTGTCCATCTATCTCTGCATAAGTGGAAATTCCTCCCCAAAGAATTCAAAGAATTCAATCAGCTCTCCCCTCCTACCTGTACTCACTCCTTTTCCACTACAATCCAACCCACATCCTTTACCCTTCTAACACCAACTTACTTACTCACCATGCCTTGAGTTAATCTCTGTTTCTGTGGTGCAATGGAAAGAGCACGGGCTTTGGAGTCAGAGGTCATGGGTTCAAATTCCAGCTCCCTCATCTCTAAAACGGGGATTAACTGTGAGCCTCATGTGGGACAACCCAATTACCCTGTATCTACCCCAGCACTTAGAACAGTGCTCTGTACATAGTAAGTGCTTAACAAATACCAACATTATTATATCTCCTCCAAAAAGTTTTCCCTAACACATTTCTCCCTATTGCATCTCTATTCAGTGTTGTGTATGCACTTGGGTTCATAACTCCTAAGTACTCTGACGCCCTACCTCCCCAGCCTTATATTGCGTGGCTGAGTGGAAAGAGCACAGGCTTGGGAGTCAGAGGTCATGGATACTAATCCCAGCTCTGCCACTTGTCTTCTGTGTGACCTTGGGCTGGTCACTTAACTTCTCTTTGCCTTAGTTACCTCAACTGTAAAATCGGGGTTAAGACTGTGAGCCTCACAAGGGACAACCTGATAACCTTGTATCTATCCCAATACTTAGAACAGTGCTTGGCACTTAGTAAGGTGCTTAAATATCATCATCATTATTATAGAGAAGCAGCATGGCTCAGTGGAAAGAGCACGGGCTTGAGAGTCAGAGGTAATGGGTTCAAATCCTGGTTCAGCCACTTGTCAGTGTGCAACTTTGGGCAAATCACTTAACTTCTCTGTGCCTCAGTTACCCCATCTGTGAAATGGGGATTAAGGCTGTGAGCCCCACGTGGGACAACCTGATCTCCTTGTATCCTCCCCAGCTCTTAGAACAGTGCTTTGTACATAGTAAGCGCTTAATAAATGCCATTTTTATAAAAAAATTCCTTCTTTATGTTTTTTTACCCTCTCCTAACTATAATTTATCTTAATGTCTGTCTCCCATAGTAGATTGTAAACTTCTTGAGAGCAGGGATTGTGTCAACCAACTATATAGAATTGTGCTTTCCCCAAATCGTACAGTACTTTCCACACAGTCAGCGTTCAGTAAATATGATTGATTGATCGATTGATTTTTAGGGATTATGTTAATAAAGTTTGGTTGTTCTATGTATGAAATCTGTATTTCAGGTCTCTGGTTACATTTAAGCCTGGAAGATATGTGGAGCCCATTGACAAAGGCTCAAAGAATTAAAACTAGAAGGTAATGAAGTAAAAAGCTCCTCATTCCCATTCAATTATAATAATAATAATTATTATTATTGCAGAGTACTGGAGAAAAGGCTTGGGAGAGCATAATGGTGTTAGTGTACTATCTCTTAACTTAAAAGATTTTATAATCTCGTAGGCTATGCAGATACTAAAATAAGTTAAAGATAGGGGAAAAAGATCAATTGGATATATTATGAATTAGTGTTTAAATAATATGGTACATGTCAGTTTCACTTCTTAACAAAATAACAAGTGATTAAATTTGAAGGCCATGTTTTCAAGTCCTAATTATACATACTTTTGATTTTTCTGCACAGATAAGGATTTGAGATCATCTTCACAAGTTTCTCAACCAACCAATGATACATATATTGAGTACCCCAAAGGTGAGTGGTTGATTGATAAGCACTTGAAAGCATACAATACAATATGTTTGGTAAATATGATTCATGAGGAACTTTCAGTCTACTGGGGGAGGCAGACATTAAAATGATTTTGATAAGGGGAAATGGCAGTGTAAGTCAATGTCTTAGATGTTCAGTGGTAATCTGTGAAGAGGATCAAAGTGCTTAAGGCCTACAGACCCAAGTGCAAAACAAATGCAAGAGGGTGGACAAATAGTTATGGAAATGAAGGGTTAGTTAGGGACAATTTATTGGAAAAGATTCATTTTAGTAAGAATTTGAAATTGGATGAGGGGTGGTCTTTCACATATGAAGGGGAGGGAATCTCAAGTTAGAGGGAGGGACTAATGGCTAGACAGAAAATAGTTGAGACACACTGTGAGTGAGGCATGGATTCAACATTTTCTTAGAAAAATACTTCAGGCAACGGAGTAAAGTATGGAGTAAGGAGAGATTGAAAGCTGGAAGGTCAACAAGGATGCTGATGCAACAGTTGAAGTGGGATAAAACAAGCATGATAACAATTTTGAGGCAAGGAAAGGGCAGATTCTGGTGATGTTATGAAGGAGGAAAAAGCAATATTTGGTGACAGAGTGAATATCTGTGGGTTGACTGAATATCTGTGGGTTGATTCAAAGCTCAATCAAAGATAATGCCAAGATTACCGGACCATGAGACAGGGAAGATGGAGATGCTGTCTGTAATAATGGGCAAATTAGGAGGACAGGATCTGGGTAGTAAAGTTTGGAGTAAGGAGAGACTGAAAACTGGAAGGTCAACAAGGATACTGATGCAACAGTTGAAGTGGGATAAAACAAGCATGATAGAAATTTTGAGGCAAGGAAAGGGCTGATTCTGGAGATGTTATGAAAGAGGAAAAAGCAATATTTGGTGACAGAGTGAATATCTGTGCGTTGATTCAAAGCTGAATCAAAGATAATGCCAAGATTACCAACCCATGAGACAGGGAAGATGGAGATGCTGTCTGTAATAGTGGGCAAATTAGGAGGACAGGATCTGGGTATGAAAATGAGTAGTTCTGTTTGGGACATGTTAAATTTGAGGTTTCAGTGGGACATCCAGGTAGAGATTTCCAGAAAGCAGGAGGAAATGCAAGAATGCAGAACAGAAGAGAGGTGGGGTTGTGGAGGTAGTTTTGAGAATTGTCTATAAAAATAGTAGTTGAAGCCATGGAAGTGGATGTTAGCTAATTGGATAGGTGTAAAAGAAGAATAGAAAGGGACCTAGAAGTGAACCTTTTCTACAAATACCCTCCCTTGACTCCCACGGCGCCTTCCAGTTTTCGCCCCATCTCCCTCCTACCATTCCTCTCCAAACTCCTTGAGTGAGTTGCTTACATCCGTTGTCTCAAATTTTTCTCCTCCAATACTCTCCTTGACCCCCTCCAATCTGTCTTCTTTCTCTTTCAGTCCATAGAAACCTCCCTCTAAAAGGTAACCAATGATCTCCTTCTCACCAAATCCAGTGACTTCTACTCCATTCTAATCCTCCTCAGCTGCCTTTGACACTGTGGATCAACCCCTTCTCCTGGCAACATTATCCAAACCTTGGCTTCACTGATTTTGTCCTCTCCTGATTCTCCTCTTATCTCTCTGGCCATTCATTCTCAATCTCCTTAGCAGCCTCCTTCTCTGTCTGCTACCCCTTCACTGTAAGGGTACCTCAAGGTTCAGTTCTGGATTTTCTTCCATTCTCCATCTACACCCACTCCCTTGGAGAACTCATTCACTCCCATGGCTTCAACTACCACCTCTATGTGGATGATACCCAAATCTACATCTCCAGCCTTTTCCTCTCTTCCTCTCTCTAATCTCACATCTCCTCCTGCTTTTAAGACATTTCTACTTGGATGGCCTCACATCACCACAAATTTAACATGTCCAAAACAGAGTTCCTTATCTTTTTCCCCTAACCCTGTCCTCCGTCTGACTTTGCCATCACTGTAGATGGTACCACCACCCTTCCTGTCTCACAAGCCCATAACCTCGTCATTATGTTTGACTCATCTCTGTCATTCAACCCACATAATCAATCCATCAATAATCCCGTTGACCCCACCTTCACAGTATCGCTAAAATCCATCCTTTCTTCTACATCCAAACTGCTACCATGTTAATTCAATCATGCATCTTATCCTGCCTGGATTACTACATCAGCCTCCTTGCTGATCTCCCTGACTTCTGCCTTTCTGCACTCCAGTCCATACTTCATTCTTCTTCCTGGATCATTTTTATACAAACATGTTCAGGACATGTCACTCCGATCTTCAAGAAACTCCAAGTGGCTGCATATCCACCTCCACATCAAACAAAAACTCCTCACCATTGGCTTTAAAGTGCTCATCACCTTGCCCCCTCCTATGTCACCTCGCTTCTCTCTTACCATAATGTAGTCTGCAGACTTTGCTCCTTTAAGCTACCCCTCTCACTGTGCCTTGATCTCACCTAATTACCTGCTGACCTCTCGGCCACATCCTACTTCAGGCCTGCAATATCCTTCCTTCCTCAAACCTGACAATTACTCTTTCTTCACCTTCAAAGTCTTATTGAAGGTACATCTCCTCTAAGACACCTTCCCTGACTAATCACCCCCTTTCCTCTTCTCCCACACCCTTCTGCATCACCCTGACTTGCTCCCTTTGTTCTTCATCCCTCCCAGCCCCACAGACCTTATGTACATAGCTACAATTTATTTGTTCATATCAATGTCTGTGTTCCCCCATCTTGACTGTAAGTTTATTGTGGGCAGGGAAAGTCTAGGTTTATCATTTCATTGCATTCTCTCAAGTGCTTAATGCAATGATCTGCACACAGTAAGTGCTCAATAAATATGATCAATGCTGTTGGGACTCCAACAGCAATCAAGGGGGAGGTGGAGTAGGAGCTAGGAAAAGATACTAAAAAGGAGTATCTAGGGAAGTAGAAAAAGAACCAGGTGAGGTCAGTTTCAGTTAAGCCATGGTTAGACAATGTTTTTAGAAGAAGGGGATGTTCCAAATTTATGGAGAAGGCAGCTGAGAAGTCTAGGAAGATTTAGATAGAGTAGACATGGTTAGGTTTGATAAGGAGGAGGCCATTGGTGATTTTAGAGCAGTTTCAGTCAAGTCAAGGGGACAGAAGCCAGATTGCAGGAAGTCACGGAGAGAATTTGAGAAGCTGAACAATAATATTGTTGAGAATAATGTGGTATTTGTTAAGCACTTACTAGGAGTCAATCACTTTACTAAGCACTGAGGTAGATACAAGATAATCCGGTCTCACATAGGGCTGACAGTTTAAAAAGAAGGGAGAAGGTATTGAATCCCCAATTTGCAGATGAAGTAACTGAGGCCCACAGAAGTTGCAATTTGCCCATGATAACACAGAAGACAAGTGGCAGAGCCAGGATTAGAACCCAGGTTCTCTGACTCCCATGCCCGTGCTCTTTCCATTAGGCCAGTGGAGGCAGTGGGAGTCAAATGCTTAGTACAGTGCTCTCAACACAGTTAGCACTCAATAAATACAGAGTTCTGAGAGAAATGGTACATGGGAGATGGAGAGATAATTGTAGGGTGCTGTGGGATTAAGGGAGGTTTTTTTGTTTTTGTTTTTAAGATGGAGAAAATGAACATTTTTGAAATCAGCGAGTAGAGACTCATTGAAGAGTGAATGGTTGAATATGGAAGTAAGGAAAGGAAGAAGGGAAAGGATAATTATTTTTAAATTAGTTGTGAAGGGATGGGGTTAGAGGCCCAGTTAGAGGGAAGAGATTTTAAGAGGATGTGGAAAACAAGGCCTGAACATTTCTGTAGAAAAATGATTCAGGCAGCAGAGTGAAGTCTGGACTGGATTGGGGAAAGACAAGAGGATGGGAGGTCAGCTCGGAGGCTGGTACAGTAATCAAGACAAGATGGGATAAATTATTACAAATGCCATTCTGCTCTCTCCAGCTCCTGCTGAATGTTTTAGAATTTCCTCATTAATTTATGTTACTAGCCTATTAGATCAGTCAATCAATATATTAGTGGTATTTACTGAGGACTCACTATGTGCAGAACATTGCACTAATTGCTTGGTGCATTGCAGTTGGTAAACTTGACCCCATCCACAAGATGCTATAGTGAATAGAGCATGGACCTTGGGAATCAGAAGATCAGGGGTTCTAATCTGGCTCCGCCACTTGTCTGCTGTGTGACCTTGGGTAATACTTCACTTTTCTGTACTTCAGTTACCTCATCTGTAAAATGTGGATTGAAACTCTGAGTCCCACATGGGACAGGGACTGTGTCCAGTTAAATTTGCTTATATCCACACCGGTGCTTACTACAGTGCCTGGCACAAGGTAAGTGCTTACTAAGTACCATCATAATTACTATTATTTGGGGAGATAGACTACAGAGTAAGGAACATAATATAAAGATATGTATATAAGTGTTTTGGGGGTGAGGTTAGTAGCAAAGTTCTAGGGAGAATGATGAACCCAAGTGCTTAGGTGTCATAGAAGGGTTAATGGGATAGGGATATGAGAAACCTACAGGGAAGACTTCCTGTAGCAATATTATTTTAGAGACACACAAAAACCCAGAAATTTCAAGTTTTCATTCTATCTATCACATTTGCTGAAGCTTTATTAACAACCCACCTCCATTCCCAGGTAATAATGAGATTATATTGTGATATAGAGACTAAGAGACAAAGAGAAAGTTTCTGAAAAATCAAAATCAGTGTCCAGCACAGATGTAAATGGAGAACTACTGCTACTTCCAATACAAACCATCCAATCCCTATCCATAAACTCTGGCCTGAGCCCCTGTCACTGGCCTGGATGGCAAGAATGAGGGAAAACCATGGCCTCTCCGCAAGGGGTAGAAGCCTGTCTCACTGGATTGTCCCAACCTTGTTTCCAAGTTCTATCACTTGTAACTAGACCAGCAAGTAATCAAACTTGCAGGGCTTAACCAAGGGTTGAGGCAGTAAGGTACTGCAACTGTTTATCTTAATCTCTTGGAGAACTTTGACAAATAACAGGGTCATCATTTGAAAAGACAGCAATTTTCAGCACCAGCCAGCTGCCCAAAATGTACCATCATTGAAATAATCGGTACCCCAAATGAATCATCATTCATCCAGAAGGCAGTCTTTCAGGGACTTATAGCAAAACATTCTTGGGAAAAGGGCAATATTACATCTTTTTCTTCTGAAAAAGAACGATCCTCTTTTCTCAACTTTCTAAGCTTGTTGATTGCCTTCAATACCCATGCCACTACTCAACTCCTTCTAAAAGTCTGAAGGAGCCACTTTCAACATGCATTCATTCTTCCTTGACTCTGCTAAGACTCACAGTCATCATTTCACCTTTGAGCTAAGATGTCTCCAGTCTCTGGGAAACTGTGGAAAGATCATTGACTGTGAACAATCCTGCCAATGAACCAGGGCAACAGTCAGTGAGATGATATATAAAAGAGCTTGGGTAGTTTGAAAATCTTGCCTATATTTGAGTTAAATCAATCGAGAGAGTGAAAATATTATAATTCAGTTCAAGGAATCTATCAGCTACAGACATTAAGGTCTTCTCAAGGATTGCTTTCCCATTTTTTTCTACTTTCCTTAATGTTTGCTTTGAGTCAGAGGATTTATATATTCAGACGAGACTCTAAATTCACTGTGGGTAGGGAATGTGTCTACCAACTCTGTTATATTGTTACCAAGTGCTTAATTCAATGGTCAGTATAGAGTAAACATTCAGTAAATATGACTGACTGATTGATAATCAGTTACATTTGGATTATACCCTATAAAGCATCTATATTCCTTATTCCTCATGTAATCTGGCAATACATAAACAGGCAATTTTTAAGTTATAACTCTGACAGAGTTGAAACACTAAAACCAACTGTCTACTTCAAAAAATTAAAGGCTTCTTATGCTAATCTAAGGATTTGTTTCTGCTCAAGTTATTTTGATTCTTAAATATGGAATTGACCCAATCTTGTTTTGTTTTGTTTTATTTTTTTGAGGGTAGTCCCTATTTTCTGCACCATTTATAAGAGATTGGTTAAAAATGAAATGAAGAATTGCTGAATTATTTGAGGGTGATTTAGTTAATTGATTTACTATAAGATTAACTATTAGTGTAAAATAGATTTTTGAGATTTGAAACATGCAAATACATAATGATAAATCAGACTTATGAAATATAGGAAAAATTGTGATTTAAAAGTCTAGATCCACACTGATAATTCTCAGGCACATCACAGTTTTATTTTCCAAAGAATGGATTTCACTAAATGAATACAGATTTAAACAAAAATTATTAGAAGATGAAAAAACATGGCCCTCTGAGATTTTGCAGTCAACCAATCATTGGTATCGTACCAAGTGCTTACTTTTTAAATTAATATACTGCTTAACTAAAAAAAATCAGCATTTGATTTAACTTCAACCCCTTCCACCCAATACCGAGAAACAGTGTAGCCTAGAGGGAAGGATACAGATCTGGGAATCAGAGGATCTGAGTTTTAATCCTGGCACCACCATTTGTCTGCTGTGTGACATTGGACAAGTCACAACTTCTCTTTGCCTCAGTTATCTCATCTGTAAACAAGGGATTGAGATGGGGAACCCAATATGGTACAATGACTGTGTCCATTCTGATTAGCTTATTTGTAGCTACTCCAGTGCTTAGTACAGTAACTGAAACTTACTAAGTACTTAACAAATACCATTTATAAAAAAATAGCCATCAGCAAATGTTTAAAATTATCTGAATAAAATAAGTTCTAATATACATTTTGAGACTATTGTAAATTAAATTATGCCCAAATCTAATCATTCTGTTCTGCATGGCAAAAGAGATTATACAACTCACAATAATAATAATTTTTCATTCAATTTTTTTATGTGTCATTTCACTTTAGGGAAACAACATTTAAAAAAAAAATCCAAATCTGTACTTTCCTTTTGTGAAATTACCTGCAATTTTTTAAAAAATATAAGAGTGATCATTTTATATAATCATAAACTGCTAGGAGCAAATCAATGAATGGAAACAAAATACACTTATCTACATTTCTTATCCTTGATAGAATTTCTAATTGCTTCCAAAATGTTCTATTCTTTTTCCCCTTCAGCATCATATATAGAATGGTGGCTTTCATATTTTTAGAAGTCTATCAGATTCCATTCAGATACAAAATTCACCTTCTTCTTCACCAAGGACACTGAAGCAAAAGCAATTTCTATTTGTGTCAGTTAACAATGATTAATGATATTAGAATAAAATATCAGAATAAATTGGTCATTATGTTGTTAAGGATAGTGAATATGTTACTACTAATAGTTGTGAAGCATGGCATTTAAAGAGGCATGTAAAATAATTCTGACTCTGCACACGCCTGTGATACAACTTTGGGCAAGATACTTAACTTTTCTCTGCCTCAGGTTCCTTATCTGTAAAATGAGGATTCAATAACTGTTCTCCTTCCTACTGAGGCTTTGAGCCCCTTGTGGAACAGCAACTGTGCCCAATCTGATTATCTCCTAATCTGATTATCGCTTTACCATCCCACCACTTACTGAGGTGATTGGCACTTAACAATTTTATCAGCAGCAGCAACATCATTATTACTAGTCTTTTTATTCATTGATTCAATCAATAGATCATATTTATTGAGCATTTACTGTGTGAAGAACACTGTACTAAGCGTTTGGAAAGTACAAATCAGCAATAGAGACACACAATCCCTGCCAACATCGTGTTTACAGTCTATAAGGAGGGAGACAGACATCAAAACAAGTAAACAGTTATCAGTATAAGTAAATGGAATTATGGATATGTGCATATATGCACAAGTGCTGTGGGGAAAGGCGGGAGTAGAGCAAAAGGCGAGAGTCAATGTGGGGGCGAGTGGGGATCTGAAGAAAAGGGGGGTGCTTAGTTTGGGAACCAATCTCCAGGTAATTCAATTTACTGATTTTGTGATAAATCCAAGGGGGAAAAAAAAGAAAAAAAAAAACCTTAAAGTGAAATCACCTGATTGTAAAAAATTCCTAAAAAAACCCAAAAAAAGCTGGAAATTTCAAGTCTTTCAACCTTATTTTAGAAGACTTTCAAACAGACTTTTCTCTCTATACAATAGGCACTTAAGTTCAGTTGATGGACTGAAATTGTCTACTTCTCTGATTCAATACCAGTAAATCGATAAATATTAGTTGAGTACCTACTGGTTGCAAAGCACTGCACTAAGCATTATTATTATTATCAAATGCCTTTGAGTTGTTTCCAATTCATAGCAACTCTATGGATATATTTTCTCCAGAACGTCCTATCTTCTGCCATAACCTGTAACCTTGCTAACAGTTCTTCTATTATATTGTTATGGTTTCCATTCAATTAGCTGCTGTCCTGCCTCTTCCACGTCTTCTCTGGGTTTTTCTAGCATTAGTGTCAGCCAGAGAATTAATCCTTCGGGAGAGTAAAATACAATTATCTAAAGTCAAAGTCTTCTAAAGTGCACCTCAGTGTTGTTATAAGAATTCAAAATGAAACCTGATTTTATTCAGTGGTTGGGGTCCGTACTATATCAATCCATTTGATATCAAATGACTGGATAATCTGGAGTAAATTTCCTAAATTGACTAAATCTACATTCGGAGGCAGTTCCTGTTTAAGCCATTGGGTGGTAGTAAAACATATGACTTGGCCTCCAGGGGCAGATTAATGAAACCTCATCTGGTAGGTCCATGTAAGTAAAAAGCATATATTTACACACACACACACACAAAAGTTCAATTATGTAGTTAAGCTTTGGCTTGCAGTTCTAGTTTAATTATATCACCCGGCTGAACTAAATTCATTGCAGCGTGGCTCAGTGGAAAGAGCACGGGCTTTGGAGTCAGGGCTTATGAGTTCGAATCCCAGCTCTGCCACTTGTCGGCTGTGTGACTGTGGGCAAGTCACTTAACTTCTCTGTGCCTCAGTTCCCTCATCTGTAAAATGGGGATTAAGACTGTGAGCCCCACGTGGGACAACCTGATTCCCCTATGTCTACCCCAGCGCTTAGAACAGTGCTCAGCACATAGTAAGCGCTTAACAAATACCAACATTAGGACATTATATCGGACGTATTTGTTTATTATATTGTATATTTACTCACCATACAAATGCAAACCACTGAATTCAAAAGTTAGTATCAAAAATTAAGAATAAAATGTATTCACCTGAGAAAGACGAACTAGAAAATATGAATGTAGTGGGATGGGCCCTCCCCTAATTATTGCATAAATTGTATAAAAATGTACACTATACAATGTAAATTGTATAAAACTGTATAAAACTACAACTGCTATGATCCTTGACAAGAAGGATTTTAAAATACAATACATTTTTATCATAACCTTTTTGATGCTGTCACTTATATAAATTGCCCTACTTCTCAAAATACTCCCATGGTTGCTCAGTCCTTTGAGCATCAAGCAGAAATTGATGATTGACTGACTAATAATCACTCAGTCATCTGGGTTCCTTTCTACTAATCAGGATCTCCTCCCACTATAAGCCAGCTCTCACATTGTGTTCCTTCAAAGCCAACCGACTCATCATACCTTGTTCTCATCTCTCACTGTAGATATCTTGCTCACATCCTCCCTCCTCTGTGGAACTCATTCTCCCATATGACAAACATCCGTTCTACCCAGAATCTGAACTCACAAATGCTTCAGAAAGACTTCCCTGATGATTCACTCATCTTTCTACCCTATTTCCTCCCCTAGTGCCACTTCAGCACTTCCATATCACCTAAGCGCTTCAGTACTGGATTATTCCTTCACTGTCTCCTCAAAACTATGGCATTTATGTGCATATCTTTAAACTCGGTTGCTTCTCCCTAACCTGTAATATATTTTAGTCTCATCTCTCCTGTATCCCCTCTGCTAGATTGTAACTTCTTGGAAGGTAGGGGGATTATATACTAACTCTGGTGTAATCTCCAAAGTAGTTGGTACAGTGATCTGCACAGAATTTGCTCAATAAATGCTATTTACTGACTGACTCAATTGTTCAAATGTCTGAAGAATTGTCCAATCATCAAATAGCTCAAACTCCTCTATATTATAAAATTTCATTCATAGCCATTTCATGTACATCTGCCTACCTGGTGTTAACACGCAAACCTAATGAATCAAATCAATGGAATCTACTGAGCACTTATTGTATGCAGAACACTGGACTCAACTCTTGGGAAGGTAAATTACACAGAATTGGAAAACACAATCCCTGCCCAGTAGGAGCAAACAGACATGCATTAAAATTGATTGGGAATAGGGAAAACATTGGAGTATAAGAATAAATATAAGTGTATAGGACTAATGTGGGGCAGGGGTGACTATCAAAATACTTGAGGATATACAACCAAGTGCAGAATCAACACAGAGGAGAGGGCTGATAGGTGATACAAAGGGCTTAGAATAGGAAGGTTCTTTGGAAGGAGTTGTGGGTTTTAGGAGCGTTTTGAATGTTGGGGGCAGAGATGGCCTGTCAAATACGAACTGGGAGAGAGTTCCAGGACTGGAGGAGAAAATGGAAAAAATGTCGTTTTTTTTTTTCCAGAAAAATGATCTTGGCAGCATAGTGAACTATGTAATGAAGAAGATAAAGATAATAATGATTTTTAAAAATGGCATTTGTTAATAATAATAATAGTATTTGTTAAGTGCTTACTATGTGCCAAGCACTGTTCTAATGCAAGGGTAGATATAAGGTAATCAGGTTGTCCCACATGGGGCTCACATTCTTAACCCCCATTCTACAGATGAGAAAATTGAGGCACAGAGAAGTTAAGTGATTTGCCCAAGGTCACACAGCAAACAAGAGGCAAAGGCAGGATTAGAACCCATGACCTTCTGACTTCCAAGCCTGTGCTCTTTCCTCTAAACCAAGTTACTTCTTGAGTGCTTTCTATGTGCCAGGCACTGTACTATGTGCTGGGTTGTACTAAGTGCAAATCAGTTTGGACATAGTCCCTGTCCCCCTGGGGGTTTGCAGAGAGGTCAACAAGGAGGCTGATGCAGTAATCAAAACAGGAAATGATGAGTGCTTGAATCAGAATGGTAGCAGTTTAAATGAAGAGGAGGGATGGATTATAAAATGTTGTGAAGGTAAAATCTACAGGATTTTGTGATGGATCGAATGTGTGAGAATGAATTGAGTGGGACAGAAGAGTCAAGATTAATGCTACAGGCTTGTGAGACAGGGAGGATGATGGTACTGGCTGAAGTTAAAGAAAAGTCTTAGGGCATATTTGGGCACAAAGATAAGAAGTTTTGTTTTGGAAATTTTAAGTTTGAGGTGTTGGTGAGTTGTCCAGATAGAGATGACCTGAAGGCAAGAAGAAATGTGAGACTGCAGAGAAGGAAGAGGTCAGGCTCAGAAAGGTAAATTTGTGAGTGTTACACACAGGTTAACCAAAATCACATAATGACACCAGATGGACCTTGTAAAGGAAATCCACAGAGCGTGTCTCAACAGGATAGGAGGTTGCCTATCAACCTGCGCAAGAAACAAAAACTTCTCACTCTAGGCTTCAAGGCTCTCCATCACCTTGCCCCCTCCTACCTCTCCTCCCTTCTTCTTCCTACTGCCCACCCCGCACGCTCTGCTTGTCTGCTGCCTACCTCCTCACCGTCCCCCGTTTTCACGTATCCCGCCATCGACCCCTGGCCCACTTCCTCCCGCTGTCCTGGAATGCCCTCCTTCCTCACCTCTGCCAAACTAACTCTCTTCCCCTCCTCAAAGCCCTACTGAGAGCTCACCTCCTCCAAGAGGCCTTCCCAGACTGAGTTTCCCCTTTTCCCTCTGCTGCCCCCCTTCACCTCCCCTCAACTAAGCCCCCTTCCCCCCACTTTCCCTCTGCTCCTCCCCCTCTCCCTTCCCCTCTTCAGCACTGTGCTGGTCCGCTCATTTGTATATATTTTTATTACCCTATTATTTTGTTAATGAGGTGTATATCCCTTTGATTCTATTTTTGCTATTGTTTTCATCTGTCTGTCTCCCCTGATTAGACTGTAAGCGTGTCAATGGGCAGGGATTATCTCTATCTGTTGCTGACTTGTACATTCCAATCGCTTAGTACAGTGCTCTGCACATAGTAAGCGCTCAATAAATACTATTGAATGAGTGAATGAATGACCTCCAGTTTTATCTTTTTATTCCAGAACTTGTTGAGTTTCCTTCTCAAGTTTAGTACAGTGCTGTGCACACTGTAAGCTCTCAATAAATAGGATTGAATGAAAGTTTTTATGAAAAAAGATTTACCTTCTTAGACACTGAACTGGGTGATGGGAGCTGGGAGAGAAGGCAGGAGAGAAGGGGAGAGAAGGCAGGAATTTAAAATAAAAAATACTGTACATAAAGGCTTCCAGTTTTGTATCAGTACTGGGCAAGTGAGAGAGTAGCCAAAAGCCATTCAGTCAGTTTTTAAATTAGTAAATGGTCACCCTACATCTGAGTGATAATTAATTACCTTAAAAGATTTATCTTAAATTTATTGTTTTCCAAGTGCAAAAGGAAACCTTTCTCCAGTAATTATAACTTAGCATTATGTCATTTTAGGGAGAATGAAATAGAGTGGATGCTAATTGCTTAAAAACAACTTCAAGGCAGTATGCCTGGCTGGGTTTTGTGTAGAGTGGGGGAAAGTTTGCTTAAATATAGTGACAAATTCACAACTGCAATACAAAAATAACACCACATGGAATACACATTAAGAATTTTGACTATACAAAAATGACGTAGATGCTATAATTGTCAGGCTGCATTTACCATGGCATATTTCTAATATGACCAGAAAGATACTTTACAGATATGAAACACATTTGGACTTTTACTGAATGTTGTTAAGCAGGGAGCTTAGGCTCATACTTAAATTGGGGAAAAAAGTAATGTATCATTTATGATAATTATTCATATGTATTTGAATTAATTTTCACTGGTTCCTTCAAGAGGCTTCTGACTATGCTGAATTTCCTGATGCTTACAGATAGTATTCTGTACTGTCACTGAGTCATCCAACCATTTGACAAAATGTGGATCTTCTGCATAGCACTGTGTTAATTGTCTAAGACTAGACTGTCAATTTACCACTGTTTACTCTCCTATTCTGTATTTTTTCAGGAAAAGATGATCAAATAATCTGAGATGGCATGACCTACATTGACCCAGTTTTGACTATAGCTAAACAGCCAAGCATCAATTAGGTTACTTTTAACATCCTGACCTCTTTCTGATTTAATTATTTATACACTCAAGAAATAACACTGATACTTGGCATGATCATTTCTACATACTGATTGCTGCTGATGTATGGTTCCCAAAGTGGACAAAATATCTGTTAAAGATTTAATGTTCTTATTTCAATTTATAAAGTAACAAACCACATTCCATAACTACTGTATTTTTCAATCTTCATATTCCTTGAAGAGGATAAAGAACACTGTTTTGGAAGTAATCCTGCTTAGGCTACATCATGAATAATGAAGACATGTCTAGTGCATCCTCCTGATTGTCAGGCCTAACTGGAATCCTTGAAAACTATTTGCTAAAGTTGGTAAACTCCAAGATAAATATAGCTGCTGGTCTATTGCAGGTAAGCACAACACTGACACTACACTGCAGTTCCATCAGTTGAAAATGCTTCCAGCATGTAAAGAACCTTTGTGTGTATATCTCAAGGTGTTGCACCCCTGTTCACCTACGCATTTACTGCAATTTTGTGACCCAGGAGGAACATGAGTGACAGGGAGGAGACAGTTTTAAATGGGTGCTTTGCAATTCCTTAGGCTAGCTTCTTTGTCTACAGTTGATTCATTATTTATGCTGGGAAACTATCATCACTATGTATATATGATTTCTGTATGTAACTAAGTCTTGTATTTGACTCTAATTTGGTGCACACCCTTTCTTCTGCATCAAACCTTCTCCCCTTGTAAATTCACTAAACTCTTTCCCTCTTACCTTAAAGAAGCACCTACTCCATGAGGCATTCCCTGACTAAAGTTTATGTTGGTTATTCATTCACATGTGCTTATTTGAAGCAGCATGGCATAGTGGATAGAGCACAGACCTCGAAGTAAGAAGGTAATGGGTTACAATACTGGCTCTGCCAACTGTCTACTGTGTGATCTTGGGCAAGTCGCTTTACTTCTCTGTGCCTGTTACATCATCCGTAAAATGGGGATGTAAACTGTTATCCCCACATGGGATAGGGACTGTGTCCAATCTAATTTGCCTGAAACCCACCCCAGCACTTAGTACAGTAATGTTGCACACAGTGAGCACTTAAATATTATTTTTGCTATTATTTTATTTACTCTTTTATTCCTTGTATATTTACTATTTCTTTGTTCCCGTTTCCCCTATTATAATCAAGTTTTTCAAGAGCTGTGATCATGTCTACTTTCTATAATTGTTCACAGTAGCCTATATGGGACTCTATCCAACAGACATTCAATACATACTTATGATGACGGTGGTTATAATAATGGAACTTTCCCTATTTTACTAACCTTTTGTTTCATTTCATCAAATATCACATTAGTATTTCCTTTTGGTCTTCTATTACTCTTATATTTGCAAGTCATTTTACTCCTTCTACATATGTGAATTATGTAGAATTTGTTTTATGCACCCCGATGTTTAGCAGAGGCTTTCCTGAAATAATATCATTTAAGTTTTGACATTTCACCCCAATTGTGCTTATGAGTAGTATTTTCTCAACTCTTTTGAAATTGAGTTTCTATTTTTGATTCTACTTCTACCCAGTAAAATCAAGATCAAAGACATTCCATTTTGCAACTAAGATAGAATGGCATTAAAATCATTACCTGAAGATAAGTAATGCCATAATAATAGTAATAATAATTATAGTACTTAATAAGTGCTTACTATCTGCCAAACACTGTTCTAAGCATTGGGTAGATATGTCAATAAGTTTGGACACAGTCACTGTCCCACATGGAGCTCACACTCTTAATCCCCATTTTACAGATGAGGTAAATGAGTCCCAAAGACGTTAAGTGACTTGCCCAATGTCACACAGAAGACACGTGAAGGAGCTGGGATTAGAACCCAGGTCCTTTCAACTGCCAGGTCCATGCTCTAACCACTAAGCCACATAATCTTTTTCAATTCCATTTGAATGCATAGTGTTCCAGATACTAAAATGTTTTCATCTCTCCATTAATAGTCCCTCAATTTTTAAATAAATATTTTCATTGGAATTCAATTTTGTAAAATAATAATAAAGCAATAATGATAATAATACTTGGATGTCCTTCCACCACATAAATCTCAGCATTTCCAGGCCAGAGCTCCTTATCTTCCCTCCCAAACCCTGTCTTCTCCCTGACTTTCCTGTCTCTGTGGACGGCACGACCTTCCTTCCCTTCTCACAGGCCCACATCCTTGACTCTGCTCTCTCATTCATATCACATTATATTATTAGAGAAGCAGCATGGCTCAGTGGAAAGAGCACGGGCTTTGGAGTCGGAGGTCATGGGTTCGAATCCCAGCTCTGCCACTTGTCAGCTGTGTGACTGTGGGCAAGTCACTTCACTTCTCTGTGCCTCAGTTACCTCATCTGTAAAATGAGGATTAAGACTGTGAGCCCCACGTGGGACAACCTGATTCCCCTGTGTCTACCCCAGCGCTTAGAACAGTGCTCTGCACATAATAATGATAATAATGTTGGTATTTGTTAAGCGCTTACTATGTACTACATAGTAAGCGCTTAACAAATACCAACATTATCACATATCCAACCCATCACCAAAACCTGCCAATTTCACCTTCAAAACTTCACCAAGATCCACCCTTTCCTCTCCAGTCAAACTGCTACCACATTAGTACAATCACTCATTCCATCCCCACTGGATTACTGCATCAACATCCTTTCTCACCGCCCAACCACCTCTCTCTTCCCACTTCAATCTATATTTCACTCTACTGCTGAGATTACTTTTCTACATAAATGTTCTAGGCATGTCACCCCACTCCTCAAAAATCTCCAGTGCTTGCCTATCAATCTCCATATCAAGGAAAAACTCATCATTATTGGCTTCAAAGCTTTCCAACAGCTTGCCCCCTCTTACCTCATCTCCCTTCTCTCCTTCCATATCCCACCCACAGACTCCACTCATCTGGTGCTAACCTTCTCACTGTGGTTTGTTCTTGCCTGTTCTGCCATTGACCCCTGGCCCATGTCCTACTTCTGGCCTGTAATGCCCTTCCTCCTCAAATCTGCTAATTACACTTCTCCCCATCAGAGCCCTACTGAAAGCTCACCTCCTCCAAGAGGCCTTCCCAGACTAAATCCCCTTTTCCTTAGCTCCTCCTCCCCTCCCCATCTCCGTGACTCGTTCCCTTTGCTCTATCCCCCCCCCACAGCACTTGGGTCACTGATTATACATATCTACAATTCTATTTATTTGCACTGATGCCTGTTTGCTTGTTTTTATGTGTATATAACGATAATTCTATTTGTTTATGTTGATGCTATTAATGCCTATTTACTTGTTTTGATGTCTTTCTCCCCTCTTCTAGACTGTAAACCCATTGTGGGCAGGGATTATCTCTCTTTATTGCTGAATTGTACTTTCCAAGTGCTTAATACAGTGCTCTGCATCCAATAAGTGCTCAATAAGTACAATTGGAAGAATGAATGAATGAATAATAACTGTAGTTATAAGTCCTACAAATCACTGGGGTATATGCAATAACTAGGTCAGACACAATCCATCCCACATGGGACTCACATTTTAAGTGAGAGGTGGAACAGGTATTGCATCCCCATTTTACAGATGAGAAAACTGAGGCACAGAAAAGTTAAGTGATTTGTCCATGGTCACAAAACAGGTAAGTCATGCTTGGAGTCTTTCAAGATATCATTCCCTTTCTATTTGTTCATTCTTTTTTAACTTACTAAGAACACATCTTTTGACATTCATGAAGTCATGAAGACAAAAGAAAAAATGGTTCGTCATATTCTGTAAGGCAATTTTCGTTTTGATGGTTAATCTAACTGTCTATGCCTTTTAATAGAATAGAAGTGTAATGTTTATTTTTTGTTTAAAATTTAGTTGAATGAATGAAATACTATATAGTGTTTTGACAAAGTCCATACCCAATTTCTCCCAATACTAGGTAGCTCAAATAGTTCTAGCCCTATTTTCAGGCCAAAAAGTTGAGAACTGGTATCATTTCTAACAGACAATTACTGAATACTGTATATTGTATATTACTATATCTTGTATATTATTGATGGCACATCTTCTCCAAGAGACCTTCCCTGACTAAGCCCTCTTTTACTGTTCTTCCACTCATTTCTGCATCACCCTGACTTGCTCCCTTTGTCCTCCCTCCCAGACCCACAGCACTTATGTGCATATCTGTAATTTTATTTCTTTATATTAATGTCTGTCTTCCCCTCAAATTTAGGCTCACTGTGGGCAGGGAATGTCTGTTATATTGTCATATTGTACTTTCCCAAGCACTTAGTACAGGACTCTGCCCACAGTAAATTCAATTGACTGACTGACTGGTAAAGAATGTGTACGATTTATGGCAACTAGGTCCAGTTCATTTCAAAAGCTCTTATTTAAGCTTTGAGAAATATGGAAGCCAGGTTATTGAATTGATTCCACATGGAAGCTTCCTTATGTAGAAGTACACAATATTAATATCCATTAAGAGCTTACTATGTACCAAATACTGTACTAAATCTCAGGGTTTATAAGCATATCTGACATCCCCTCCTCCTCCATTCCTTATCTCACCTTGGCTTCACGGACTCCATCCTTTCCTGGTTCTCCTCTTACCTCTCTGCCCGGTCATTCTCGGTCTCCTTCGCTGGCGCCTCCTCCCCCTCCCATCCTTTAACTGTTGGAGTTCCTCAAGGGTCAGTTCCTCAAGGGTTCCTCAAAGGTCAGTTCTTGGCCCTCTTCTGTTCTCCATTTACACTCACTCCCTTGGTGAACTTATTCGCTCTCACGGCTTTGACTACCATCTCTACGCAGATGACACGCAGATCTACATCTCTGCCCCTGTCCTCTCCCCCTCCCTTCAGGCTCGCATCTCCTCCTGCCTCCAGGATGTCTCCACCTGGATGTCTGCCTGCCACCTAAAACTCAACATGAGCAAGACTGAGCTCCTCATCTTCCTTCCCAAGCCCGGTCCTCTCCCAGACTTCTCTATCACAGTGGATGGCACAACCATCCTTCCCATCTCTCACATCCACAATCTCGGTGTCATCCTTGATTCGTCTCTCTCGTTCACCCCACACATCCTATCCGTTACCAAGACCTGCCGGTTTCACCTTTACAATATCGCCAAGATCCGCCCTTTCCTCTCCACCCAAACGGCTACCTTACTGCTACAGGCTCTCGTTATATCCCGGCTAGACTACTGTGTCAGCCTTCTCTCTGATCTCCCTTCCTCCTCTCTCGCCCCGCTCCAGTCTATTCTTCACTCCGCTGCCCGGCTCATCTTCCTGCAGAAACGATCTGGGCATGTCACTGCCCTTCTTAAACAACTCCAGTGGTTGTCTATCAACCTCCGCTCCAAACAAAAACTCCTCACTTTAGGCTTCAAGGCTCTCCATCACCTTGCCCCTTCCTACCTCTCCTCCCTTCTCTCTTTCTACTGCCCACCCTGCACGCTCCGCTCCTCTGCCGCCCACCTCCTCACCGTCCCTCGGTCTCGCCTATCCCGCCGTCGACCCCTGGGCCACGTCCTCCCGTGGTCCTGGTACGCCCTCCCTCCTCACCTGCGCCAAACTGATTCTCTTCCCCTCTTCAAAACCCTACTTAAAACTCACCTCCTCCAAGAGGCCTTCCCAGACTGAGCTCCTCTTCTCCCTCTACTCCCTCTACCACTCCCCCTTCACCTCTCCGCAGCTTAACCCTCTTTTCCCCCCATTTCTCTCTGCTCCTCCCCCTCTCCCTTCCCATCCCCTCAGCACTGTACTCATCCGCTCAACTGTATATATTTTCATTACCCTATTTATTTTGTTAATGAAATGTACATTGCCTTGATTCTATTTAGTTGCCATTGTTTTTACGAGATGTTCTTCCCCTCGACTCTATTTATTGACATTGTTCTTGTCTGTCCGTCTCCCCTGATTAGACTGTAAGCCCGTCAAACGGCAGGGACTGTCTCTGTTGCCGACTTGTTCATTCCAAGCGCTTAGTACAGTGCTCTGCACATAGTAAGCACTCAATAAATACTATTGAATGAATGAATGAACATAGTTGGTATTCCAGTTGGGATCATATTCTAAGGAAAAGGGAAGGCAGCAATTGATTGAATCATCATTTTACAGATGATAAAACTGAGGTTTGGAGAAGTTAAATGACTTGCCAAAGGTCAGACAGCAGGCATCACAGATCTCATGTCTATTCTCTTTCTGCTGGGACATATTGCTTCTTTGAAATATGTGGCCAAAACTTCTGTTGAGCCTTCCCTAGTCTTCTTTCTCCTCCTGCCCAACCACTACTTCAGCTTCATTCTTTGATGATTTATTAAAAAATATTTTTAAGGAACGTAGGAAGTTTCCCAAAGTCATCCATTTGCAGTTCCCTGGGATATCACTTATATTCATTCTTTCCTCTCCATTCTCTCATGTACATATTTTATTGTGTTTCCCTTTCTCTGAAGCAGCTGTACTCTATGCCCTCCTTGACACCTAGCCAAGACAGTTTTGCTTTTTTTTCTGTAGGATTGTTATAAATTCCTGGAAGTTTCTTCTTATATTTTTGTGGATATTATATTGATTTGGAAATCATGCTGTGGTGTTTGTAGTCCAAATATTAAGAAAATGATGGTATGACAAAATGCAAACTAGGACTATTGTATATTATTTTCTTCAGATTGATTCTTCATTCTTCAGGTCATCAGTTGTGGTCACATACAAAGTTGATGGATAACAGTATCTCTCAGAGAAACTCTACTAACAAATTAATCAGTAAATGTTATTTATTAAGTCAATACTGTGTGCAGAGTACTTGTACTACATGCTTGGGAGAGTACTATACAACAGAGTTGGTAGCTATATTCTCTGCCCACAAGAAGTTTACAGTCTAGAGGAAGAGACAGACATAAATAAAAATTAATAAATGTTGTAGGGTTGAAGGCGTGGTGAATATCAAGTGCTTAAAAATCCAAGTGAATAGACAATCCAGAAAGCTGAGCGAGATGGGGAAAAGAGGGCTTAATTGAGGAAAGGTCTCATGGATGAAATATGACCCAAGTAAGGCTTTGAAGTTCCTGATAGTAGTGGTCTGGCATATATGGACAAGAGGGATTTCTAGACGAGAAGGAGACCATAGACAAGAGTGGGTGAGAAAGATAGACAAAATGGAGTCACAGTGAGCAATCTGGTGTTAGAGGAGCAAAGTACACTGAGGGCTGAGCTGTCGTAGGAGATTACTGAAGTAAAGTTGAAATAGCAAGCTGATTGAGTGCTTTTAAGCTGATAGTAAGGAATTTCTGTTTGACGCAGAGATGGATGGGCAAAGCCTGGAAGTTCTTGAGGAATGAGAAGATACTTATTGAACCCTTTTGGAAACCAATGATCTGGGCAACAGAGTAAAATATGGACTGGAGTGGGAACAGGCAGGGAGGTCATTGAGATGGCTGATGTCAAGATAAGAAATGATTAATACTTGGATCAGTACCTTTTGGATGAGTGGAAAAGGGTAGATTTTAGTGAGGTTGTGAAGCTGTGAGCCCACTGTTGGGTAGGGTTGTTTTTATTTGTTGCTGAATTGTATTCTCCAAGTGCTTAGTGCAGTGCTCTACACACAGTAAGTGCTCAATAAACAAGACTGAATGAATAAATGAAATGACAGGATTTCATAACTGAATATGTGGATTGTTTGACACGGGAGTCAAAAAGGTTAAGGGCTTGTGAGTTGAGGAGCAGTGTGGTCTAGTGGATAGAGCAGAGGCCTAGGAGTCAAGGACTTGGGTTCTAGTCCCAGCTCTGCCACTTGTCTGCTGTATGACCTTGGGCAACTCACTTAACTTCTCTGTGCCTTAGTTACCTCTTTGGTAAAATGGGAATTACAACTGTGAGCCCCATGTGGGACACGAACTATGTCCAACCTGATTACCTTGTATCTACTGCAATGCTTACAACAGTGCCTAGCACATAGTAAGCACTTAACAAGTAAAAGGGAGGATATTGCTGCTATTATCTAGAGTGATAGGAAAGTCAAGGAGACAACAGGTTGATGTAGGAATATGGAAAGTTCTGTTTTGTTAAATTTGAGATGTTGGTGGCAAATCCAAGTAATGATGTCTGGAATGCAAAAGGAAATGTGGGACTTCAGAGAAGGAGGGCAGGAGAGGTGAGTTTGAAAATCATCTGCTTAAAGATTGTAATTTAAGCATGGGAGAAAAAGAGTGTGTGTAGATGGAGAATAAAAGGAAACCCAGAACTAAACTTGAGGGACTCCCACAGTTAGGAGATGAGAGGCATAAGAGGGGCTCACAAAATAGAATGAGACTTAGTAGTCAGAGAGACAGAGAAGAACCAGGAGAGAACAATGTCATCAGTGAAGCTTAGGTTGAATAATGTTTTAAGGAGAAGTGGGTGGTGGAAGTTGAGAGGATTAGGAATAGGATGAAGTAGAGGCTGTCAGATTTATCAGGAAGAGGTCATTGGTGACCATAAAGAGGGCAGTTTCCATGGAGTAAAACCAGAAACCATATTGAATGGCCTCAATGAGAAAAATTGGAGGAAAGGAAATGGAGGAAGAAGTTTGGAGAGACATGAACCCGTTGTTGAATAGGGACTATCTCTATCTGTTGCCAAATTGTACTTTCCAAGCATTTAGTACAGTGCTCTGTATACAATAAGTGCTCAGTAACTAATAACAATAATAATTATGGCATCTGTTAAGTACTTACTATGTGCCAAGCACTGTTCTAAGCACTGGGGTAGGTACAAGGTAGTCAGGTTGTCCTGCGTGGGATTCACAATCTCAATCCCCATTTTACAGATGAGGTAACTGAGGCACAGAGAAGTGAAGTGACTTGCCCAAAGTCACCCAGCTGATGGAGCCGGGATTAGAACCTATAACCTCTGACTCCCAAGCTTGTGCTCTTTCCACTGAGCCACACTGCCTCTTGTGATTGAATGAATATGGGCTAATAACTGGAGTGAGCTGTGGATCACGGGAGGGTTTTTTTTTTCTTTTTTGGGGGGTGGGGGCGGCGGGGAATAGGGCATACATTGGTATGTCTGAAAGCAGTAGACCAGAAGCCATTGGAAGGTGAATGGTTGAAGGTGGGGGTTAGGGAGGGATGGAGGGAGTGGATAAGTAATTTGATAAAGTATGAAGGGATGGGGCCATAGCACTGGTGAAGGGGGAGGATTGTGTGACTGTATTATAAAAGCTGCAAAAACATGCCAGGATTTGGAGAAGTTAACATTGTTTAACTTAATTATTCCTAATTCTGATGTCATTAGAGAAGGATATTTTCAATGGCATAACCAAAAGGTAATTATTGAACTGAGTAAAAACATTTTAGATTATCTTATAATGATCTTTCAAACTGAGAAAATCAAGGGTTTTACTTTTCTAAAAGGAAAGAGACAAGAATTAGACAGACAAAAATTAAAAGTGATATGAAACTCAAAATGCTTTTTCATCCCTAAAATTGATGTCTTCAAATCATGTTCAAGGGAGAATGTGAGAAACTGCTTCACTGCGGCTTGCAATGAGCCTGCTCAAAAGATGAGCAAAGGATGTTGAACTTCACAATGTTAATCCATCATCATTCATGCACACTGTGATCCCTGTTATATGAAAGAGGGAAATCTGTAGGAAAGGAAAATGAATGCATTCACCATCCTGAAATAATAAATGGGGAAGAAAAATAAGACCAATATGGATGAGTGAGAAACTAATAAAAGCTATCAGTGGAAAAAAAGGATGGCATATGACATGTATAAGAACAAAATATAAAGAGGATTAAGAGGATTATGAATCAGAGCCACATGAGTTTATGAAAGCAAGAGTGACAATGAGAAAAGGAATTACCTGAGAAGAGAATAACAATAATACAATACAGGAATCTGATCCATGGAGCTTCTTTTCAAAATAGTTTCCTTGCTCACAATAAGATGCATTCATTGTATAATATGTGAAAATATATTCTGCTTTTATGATTTCAAATCCCACTGAACAGGTGTGACTCTAGATTGGTCAGACACCTTGTTCAGGTCTAATTTCTGGATCTTTTAAATGTCTGCAGCTTGGGAATTTCAGAGGAAAGGGGAGTCAGGGAAATTGTTTTTGGCCCTTTCTTCTACCTGCAAAGTACTTTGCAGTCCTGGCGGCCAACTTGATAGCATCCTTCCTACTGTGGGGGTGCCATAGACACAAGCATAGATAACTGTTCAATAAGCCTGGTTTTGATCTCTGAAAGAAAGGCTTGTTATTCCAGTTGGAAGGAGAGAAAGATTATGGGAACACTAAACCTTCTTCATTTGTGGAAAGACAAAGGACAGAGTTAGGCTATAATTTGGAAAACAAAATTACTTTTCCTTATATAATTAGCTGAAGTTTCATTGTAAACTCCTTGAGGACAGGGATTTTATTATACTTTCCCAATGTTTATAGTGCAGATTTAAGCACACAGTGGTACTCAAATACTGCAGATTTTTTGCCTGAAGTTTGTAACAGTATGTGATTGTGTGGTTTAAAATGTTGATGAAATCATGTACAACCACTCAAATCTTATTTGCTACAAAGTTGATCAGCTAGGAACTTCCCTTTGTGAGGCATTAATGCTGAACTTCCATCTGTGTTCAAAACTCCCCCCGCCCCTCCCCCCCCCCCCACTAAGGAATAAACAAGTACACAATTGCAGAAACTCCAGTTGTACCATAGTGGCAGGATCGAAGAGCATAGGACCACATGTGAAATCTTTTATGCCCTTTAAATCTTGCTTGGGTTATCTGCAGACTGCCACTCCAGGCAGAAAAGCACTGGTTATTTCTCCCTTCTCAAGTCTTATATCTCCCTGTGAGCCCTTTGGAAGGTATAGCCACCATCTTGGTTCAATTCCCTCTACTTCAACTCTATCATCCTTTTTCCAATTGTGCCATCCCCAGGAAGTCAGAGTGGTAGAATTTCTGACTTGCTTTTATCAGTAGCATAATTTTATTTATGCAAACTGCAAGGTTTAATCATAACAGTAGCTCCTATTTAATGATAATTCTATATAGGCTTATATTAGAGAAACAGTTTTGGCTAATGGAAAGCACATGGGCCAGGGAGTCAGAGGATCTGGGTTCTAATTCTGGTTCTATTCCTTGCCTCCTGTGTGACCTTGGACAAGTCACTTCACTTCTCTGTGCCTCAGTTATTTCATCTGTAAAATGGAGATTAAGACTGAGCCCTCTGTGGGACAGGGACTGTACCCAAACTGATTGTCATGTATCTATCCCAGTGCTTAGTACAGTGCCTGGCACACAGTAAGCACTTAACAAATACAATTATCTGAAAACAGGTGAAGAAAGTCAAAAGTTCAATGGGTGGCCCAAGCCAGTCCCAACTGAAAAATGATAGAGAAGGGAATCACCCATTCATCAAGTGCATTCCACAAGCACTAAAAGTCAGGAATTTATTTATATACCTATCAACATAGAGAGCCAATCACCATCTGCATAAAGGACCAATCAAATATCTGTTTTCAGAAGCAACTTGATTAGTCAGAAGAGAGGAACCTCCAGGGATATAATGGTTCATCAATGGCTCTGGTGCCCTCCTGTTTGGGACAGTCAGAAAAAAAAAAGAGGGACTAGTTCTTTTCTTTGAATTTTGCAATCATAATAATAATTTTGGCATGTCAAATACTCACTTCATGTTAAGCACTGTTCTAAGCACTGGGGTAGATGCAAATTAATCAGGTTTGACATAGTCCCTGCCCTACATTGGGTTCCTAGTCTAAGTAGGAAGAAGTAGGACTTAATTCTCATTTTACAGATGAAGTAACTGAGGCACGGAGAAGTGATTTGTCCAAGGTGACACAGCAGACACATGGCAGAGCTGGGATTAGAACCCAAGTCTTCTGACGCCTAGGCCTTATTCTTTCCTCTATGCAATGCTGCTTCTCATAAAGATATGATATGGTTGCTCAAAAATAACTACCAGATCCAGTCCAATTGTTTAACATTATTATTTCATTATTGAATTAGACAATGGAAAGAACTACACCTTCCAACTTCTTCTTTCTACTTTTTCAGTCTATGCAGTTCAGAATTCTCCTTCACTTTTTTCACTATCTTTCTGGGGCAAATAAAGGTGTCAAAACTTGCAAGATGGACTTATTTCCAACTTTAAAGTAGTCAACATTGCAGACACAACCTTGAAGAATGGCAGAAGTCTTGTAACTCTCTGTTCATATGCCAAGATTTTTAAGCAAGGAAGAAAGGGGTAGATTAGGTGTCACTATGGTCTCTTCGCTACAGAAGGAACAGTGAGGAAATGTTCCTTGATTTCAAAGTCAATATCATCAATGCAAGATGAAAAGAGAGAAAACTGAGTGCCAGAAAAGATCTTGGCCAGATTCCTTCTGGACTGTTCCCTATCAGCAGAATAACTGAGTGCCACCCAGAACTTCCATATAACTTTGCAGCAACAAAAGTAACAAATATATTCTTTCAGTGTGATAGGTACAAGTATATTAAGTGGCAACAAAGTCACTAAAAAGGAATATGCCTCTTTATTAATGTCAGTAACCCAGTAACTGATAAGTTTAAATTTTTTAAATTCCTACCAATCCTCTGTGATTCAATGACTGGTGAGATCACGAGCAGATAAGATCCTGAAAAGATCATCTGAGAGGATCACTAAGAATAAATATTCTTAAAGCCATTCCCTGTACTTTACCCAGTCACAATTGAGGACACAAAAGAAAAAGAGCATGAGCCTGGAAGTAAGGGATCTGCGATTTAATCCTCTCTTGTCTGATGTGTTACCTTGGACAAGTCACTTAACTTCCCTGTGCTTCAGTTACCTCATCTGTAAAATAGGGATTAAGACTATAAGCCCAAGTGGGACATGAACTGCATCAGAACTAATTATCTTTTATCTACCCCTTCATTTAGAACAGTTCCTGGAAATAGTAAGTGTTTAAAAAATACCATTAAAAATAAATCCAAATTGAAATATGGTCCCAGAAAGGCAAAGTCTGTAGCCATCAAGAGTCTAAGGATGTGTTATCTAGGAACTGATATATTTGGCTCATTCAATTAAATGATTTAAGAATGTGCAAAAACCTACTGACTGCAGTTGGAAGAGCACAAACCAGTAAATTAGCAGTGGTTCTCAACCAATAGTGTTTTAGAACTGATCATGTTACCTTAAATGAAACAGGTCAACTCCACTATGGAATCATAAGTCCCCCATTATATTGCCAGCTTTTTGAGGGTAAGAGTCTTGTGCTTTTTTTGGGGGGGGGTATTATATATCACATTTTCTATGTTCACAAATGCCTAATACAGTGCTTTGTGCATGGTAGGCTTTACTTAATTGAGTGCATATACCATTTAGGTGACTTTCCCATGACTTTCTGATGAACTCTTATCTGGAAAAATAAATCAATGAATAAATCACATTCATTGGATTTACTGTAGGATTTCTACTTTTAAGATGATACAAGAGTCATCTCTGATACTTATCAGCTTTAGGCCCTGTTGAATGGTCCTTAATAGCAAAGGTTTTATTATTATATCTGTTTTATACCTGTTTGATTTATTTTTTTCATTTTCAGTATCAGCTGTTCTGATGCTTTTTAATGGGGCTTTTGTGGAACAGGAAAATGACAGTGTACACCAGGTTAAAGTAAAAGATCATGGGCTACTTTATAGAAGCAGCCAAGTGTAGCTTTTCAGCTCTTTGATGATGATGATTCTTATTGTGTAAACTGTTTGTACGAGTGTAAGTGAATAGTCAGCATAACCTCAGTCACTTCAACACAGCTTATTCCTAAAGATTGTATTCCACAATGCAGTTGCAATGGCCTCTCTCAGTACTCATTCTTGTTTTAGTCTATGTGTTTTACACTCTTTACTGACGCGAAGATTTTGGTTAAAAAGAGCCAGCCCATTCCTAATTATAATTTATTCATACTTTAATATTTACATAAAAATGTATAGTGTCCAAAACAGAACTCCTCATCTTCCCACACAACCCTGTTCTCCCTCTGACTTTCATATTGCTTTAGACAGCACCACCACTTCCCTGTCTCACAAGCTCGTAACCTTGGCATTATTCTTGATTCACCTCTCTCATTCAAGCTACATATTCCATCTTTTTTTTTATGGTATTTGTTAAGCACTTACTAAGTGTCAAGCCCTGTCCTAAGCACTAGGTAGATAAGCACTGGGATAGATTACCTTGTGGTGATCAGGTCAGACACAGTCCCTGTCCCATATGGAGCTCACAGTCCTGAGCAAAAGGGACAACAGATATTGAATGCCCATTTTACCATTGTGGAAACTGAGAAGAGAAATTAAGTCACTTGACCAAGGTCACACAGCAAGAAATTGGCAGTAGAATTAGACCCCAGGTCCATTAACATCCAGGCCCTTGTTCTTTCCACTAGGCTTTGCTGCTTCACCAAATCCTATCATTTTTATCTTCACAACATCACCCATGACCTGCCTCTAGCCTGAAACTCCCCTCCTCCTTCTTATCCATCACACTGTCACTCTCCCTACCTTCAAAGCCTTGTTCAAATCATATTGTCTCAAAGAGACCTTCCCCTGATTAATTTGCCTTTCCTTCATGCTTAGAACAGTGTTTGGCATGTAATAAATCCACATATTTATTGAGCACTTAATGTGTGCAGACTACCACCCTAAGTGCTTAGGAGAGTACAACATAACAGAGCTAGTATATACTTCTCTGCCCAAGCGTTGCTGTTGTATTTAGAGTTGCACCCTTTTTTCACCCCACCCTCAGTCCTACAGAAGTTATGTCCATATCCACAGCTTATTTACTTATATTAATGTATGACTCCCCTTCTAGACTGTAAGCTCTTAACTTGTTTATGGTGTCCTCTCCCAAGTTCCTAGCACAGTTCATTCAATAGTATTTATTGAGCGCTTACTATGTGCAGAGCACTGTACTAAGCGCTTGGAATGAACAAGTCGGCATCAGATAGAGACAGTCCCTGCCGTTTGACGGGCTTACAGTCTAATCGGGGGAGACAGACAGATAAGAACAATGGCAATAAATAGAGTCAAGGGGAAGAACATCTCGTAAAAACAATGGCAACTAAATAGAATCAAGGCGATGTACAATTCATTAACAAAATAAATAGGGTAAAGAAAACATATACAGTTGAGCAGACAAGTACAGTGCTGAGGGGACGGGAAGGGAGAGGGGGAGGAGCAGAGGGAAATGGGGGGAAAAGAGGGTTAAGCTGCAGAGAGGTGAAAGGGGGGTGGTAGAGGGAGTAGAGGGAGAAGGGGAGCTCAGTCTGGGAAGGCCTCTTGGAGAAGGTGAGTCTTAAGTAGGGTAGTCTTCTCCATACAGTAAGCGCTCAATAAATCAAGAGGCTTTACTCTTGATTGATTGATTGATTCATATTGCTAAGATTGATAAGATTGATGGATTGATTGATAAGATATTTATTCACATTAATACCTGTCTCCTCCTCTAGGCTGTAAGCTCCTTGTAAGCAGGGAATGTGACTACCAATTCTGTTGTACTGTACTTTCCTAAGTGCTTAGACTAGTGCTCTGCACACAAGAAAGAATTCATTAAATATAATTAATTTATTATAAGTGAATACAATACAATTTATCATTAATGAGAATAAGTGATAATGGTATTATATGCATACTATTTCCTAGAACAGTACTAAGCTCTCGTACATATAAAAAAAAAATCCAGTCTGATATAGTCCCTGTCCATTCTTTTACTGGATTCACATTTGTCTGAGGTTCAATTGTCTACAAAGATCTGAATTCCAGTACTTTTTAAGTACAAGTGGCATGTGGAAATTTTTTTTTTCAAATTAAGAAAAATAGTTTGCTAAAAGGACTATTTGATAGAAGATCGAGGCAGTATGGTATAGAGTCCAGACCAAGGTAAAGGTCTACAGAGATGTACTGTTATCCAACCCTCTCTTCATTTATGAGATCTAGACCAAATACTAATACCACATCCAGCTCCTTCAGCAGTTCAATAAAGGTTACTTTATACTCAGTGTTCAATGTGGCTGGAATCGTGGATCCTGCATTGGCTTATTCAGCCACATGCGCACTCACAGGTTAAAGTCACCATCAATGGTGACTCCTTCAAATAGAAAAGACAGTTAAGTATGTGATTGAATCAGACATCAAATGTCAACCAAGCTTAACTACTTGATGGAACAGCAGTCACTTTTCACCCTTTAAAAAACATTTGGTATTAGGGTCCACAATAGTATCAGATTAATCTTGAGTGCATTCAGTGGAAGCACCTCTGCGCCACCCTTAATTTCAAATGACAACATAGAATAACCAGTTAAGGGAGCTTCAAATACAATGAGTGCATCAGGACCAAATATTTATTTCATTCACTTGTATTGATTGAGCCCTAACTGTGTGCAAAGCATTTGCAGTCATTCTTCTGGGGTATTTGGAGTAACAGAATGAAACAAAATATTCCAAATGTGAAGTCAGGTAACCAGAAGAAGCTTGAAAAATATTAAAAGATTTTCTGAAGTGGAACCTCAAGTGGTGTTACTGAGCTGTTTGACAGTAAAATGAATAGACAAACCAACCTCTATTTTCAGATTATCTGTATAAAATACTATTTTCTCAAGTGCTAGGAAGAAATAGAAAAAGACATTTAATTCCACCCTGAATGTATGTTACAAAATCAGTGTACGTTCTTTCCCTTTCTGCCTTGATTAGCACAAATAAATCCTAGGCTAATCAAAGGAATAAGGGACAATTGCATTGGTCCAATTCTCAAAGGAAATCTCTGGATAATTTTTCAGGAGAATTGAAAAGCTCTGAATAAACATGCCTTCTTACAAATAATATCTTACTGGGGATATAATAGAAAAATAATATGAGGAAATTACAGTCAGATTTATGACTGTACTCCAAAATATTGGTTAAAGAATATTGACAAGTTACTGTAGGCTCAGAGCAGGTTTCAGGGAACATGAGCACCTTGTCTTTAAGATAAGTCTTTATGGTCTGGCCCATTTTACCAGAAGACTATTTAACCAATGAGATGAACATTCACTGTATGTCTTTAAATTAGAATAGAATCAAAAGCATTAGCTAATCTTCTCCTAGCCATGAGTCCAACGAAGAAAAGCAGAATCTACCTTTGGATTTTTCACAGTTATTTTGAAGACTTAGTTGCACCATAGAAGTGAATGTAAACTCTACATTTAGTAAATAGTTGTGGGGAATTACATGCAATCAAGTCCGTTTTGCTTCTTGGGGATTTATAGTTTTCTCTTTTCCCTCAGCTTTCAAAACACCTTAGAATAAGTAGTTTGAAATCATGTAGTTCTCACCAGAAGTCTAACTGTGACTCCATAGCTGCAAACAGACATCCTTTCTGATCTCTAAGAATGAAATACATATCCCCTAGAATAGCTACTCACATGCCTAAGCTAGCAACTAAAATACAAGTAAGTACAAGTATACAATAAGTGATAATGGTATTAAGTACATACTATTTCCTAGAACAGTACTAAGCTCTGGTACGTATAAAAAACCATCAGATTTGATATACTCCCTTTCTTTCACTGGATTCACATTTGTGAATATAGCTGTTCTTTGTTTTCAGAGCTGTCTCTACTAATGGTAAGTTTCTTTCCATGCTCATTGACCTTTATTTATGGTATTTGTTAAATGTTTATTATGTACCATTCATTCAAACTTATTTATTGAGTGCTATGTGCAGAGCACTGAACTAAGTGATTAGAAAGTACAATTCAGCAACAAATAGAGACAATTCCTACCTAAAAGGGAGAGACAAACAACAAAACTAAACAAAAAAAAGTAGACAGGCATCAATATAAAGAGAATTATAGATATATACATATTAATATGATAAATAGAATAATAAATATATACATATATACACAAGTGCTGTGGGGCAGGGAATGGGGTAGAGCAGAGGGAGGGAGTAGAGGTGACGGGGAGGGGAGGAGGAGCAGAGGAAAAGGGGGGCTCAGTCTGGGAAGGCCTCCTGGCAGAGGTGAGCTTTCAGTAGAGCTTTGAAAGGGGGGAAGTCAGCTAGTTTGGTGGATGTGAGGAGGGAGGGCATTCCAGGCCGGGACGTGGGCCAGGGGACGATGGCGGGACAGGTGAGAATGAGGTACAGTGAGGACGATAGCGGCAGAGGAGCAGAGTGTGTGGGCTGGGCTATAGAAGGAGAAAAGGGTGGTGAGGTAATAGGAGTCAGTATAATAGAGGTCTTTGAAGCCAATAAGTTTTTGCTTGATACAAAGGTTGATAAGCAACCAATGGAGATTTTTGAGGAGGAGGGTGACATGCCCAGGCCAGGCACTGTACTAAGCACTGGTGTGGAAACAAGCAAATTGGGTTGCACAGAATACCTGTTCCACATAGAGCTCACATTCTTAATCCCTATTTTACAGATGAGGTAACTGATGCACAGAAAAGTTAAAAGACTTGCCTAAGGTCATACAGCCGGCAAATGGTTGAGTCAGGATTAGAATCCAGGGCTTTCTGACTCCCAGGCCCATGCTCTAACCATTAGGCCATGCTTCTTCTCTACAGTCAGGTTGGACAAATTTTCTGTCCACATAGGAGTCACAGTTTTAATCTCCATTTTATAGATGAGGTAACCGAGACACAGAGAAGTTAAGTGACTTGCCCAAGGTCACACAGCAGACCTGGAGCTGTGATAAAAATTCAGGGCCTCTGACTCCCACATCCATGTTCTTTCTATTAGGTCATACTGCTTCCCACTGATGGACTGATTATGGTGTTTTTGAAGTATCTTCATTTGAAGAGCACTGTGTGTGAACGTTGCTGAAAAGACCAATGTGAGACATAAATATTGTGTCACAGTGGCTATACTTAAGGAAGATATTGCTGTATTGATGGGCTTATCCCACAAAGTGCCTGACTTTTCAAGCTTGCCTTTTATTATTCATTCCATCATATTAATTGAATGCTTACTCTGTGCATAGTAATTACTAAGCACTTGCAAGAGTACAGTATAGCTGTAAACAGAAACATTCCCTTAGTACAATGCTCTGAATACAGTAAGTGTTAAACTGACTGATGGACTGACTGACTGACTGACTGACCTGAGAAGCAGCATGGCCTAGTGGAAAGAGCCCAGGCCTCGAAGTCAGAGGACTAAACCTGCCCTTGCCAAATGCTTCCTGTGGGATCTCTGGCAAGTCACTCAACTTCTATGTGCCTCAGTTCTCCTGCTACCCTTCCTACTTAAACTGTGATCCCCTTGAAAGACAGGGACTGTGTCCCACTTAATTAATATGTTGTAGGAGATAGAGCACAGGCCTGGGATTCAAAAGGTCATGGGTTATAAACCTGGCTCTGTCACTTACCTGCTGTGTGAGCTTGGGCAAGTAATTTCACTTCTCTGGTCCTTAGTTACCTCATTTGTAAAATGGGGATTAAGACTGTAAATCCCATGTGGGACAGGGATTGTGTCCAACCTGATTACCTTGTATCTACCCCAGGGTTTAGAACAGTGACTGGCACACACTAATAATAATGATGACATTTGTTAAGTGCTTACTACATGCCGAGCACTGTTTTTAACAAACAAATACCATCATTATGACACTTACTTAGCACTAAAAAAACCCATAAAAAATTATAGGGCTACTACATTTCTCTGGTAGCCTCTAGCTTTGTATGCAGCTTAGGGTTGTGTAATGTAACATTGGTGAGGTTTTAATTTTCAAATATTCTGTCAGCCCTCTGTGGATTTGATTATGCACAATTCCCAACTTCCTTACCAGATTGCACTCCTATATAAGGAAAGTAACCATTATATTGAGATTGCATAAAAAGTACTTGTATAATTTGAAGCATACACATGAAACCAGATTTTGTTTTCTCCCACTGTATACAGCTACAATTAAATCAACTAATTTCTAAAGTTTATTACCAAAGAAAACCCACATAGAAGCATCACTGAAGTTAATTTACCCTAATTAGGAATTTAAAACCTGAAATGGGGCAGAAACTGTATCAAATCTGAGTATATTTATCCACCAGAATTCTTTTTAAAATGCTGGGTACACAGTATAAACACTTAATATCAACATCATTATAAATTTGCAAGTTGTTTTGTATATTGCAATATTAAATTTGGTAGCTAGCTTGTGGGCAGGAAATATGTCTGTTTATTGTTGCATTGTACTCTCTAAAGTACAGTACTCAGCAAATTATAAGCACTCAATAAATACGATTGAATGAATGATTTATAATAATAACTATAATAATGATATTTGTTAAGCACTTACTACCTGCCAAGCACTGTTTTAAGTGCTGGGGTATATACAAGGTAATCAGGTTGTCCCACATGAGGCTCACAGCCTTAACCTCCATTTTCCAAATGAGGTAACTGAGGCACAGAGAAGTTAAGTGACTTGCCCAAAGTTACAAAGCTGATAAGTGGCAGAGCCAGAATTAGAACCCATGACCTATGATTCCCAAGCCTGGTGACCTGTCATTTTCTTCATTGTTAATATGAAAAAAACGAGTTTATTCTTTTGTTAGCAAAGGATGTTTTGGAAGCATCAGTAATTATCAGTAGATTCAAGGATGATGGAGGAATCCAAGCGTAAATCGGTACTAGCTAGGTAGCTGTAAATGATGGCTGGATGGAGGTTTCAAGTGTTATACTGAAAAGGCATAAAACTGAAGGATGTTCTAAACATGGGAGTAGATTTAGGAAGGTTAATTATCACATTACCCTCTCAGGGCCTCCCCTGGAGAGTTTCCAGTACTCTACCAGTCTTAACTACGGGAAAGAGAATCAGGCAGAGGCATACCCAATCCATTGCTAGCTTGGTCAGTGGCTAGAGAGTGGAAGCAATCTGCTACAAGTCAAGATTCCCCAGTTCTGGGCAGAAGCATCATGGGAGAGAGTCAAGAGTGGACACACAAGTCTATTGTGTGGTAGGAGGCAATGGTAAACCACTTATGTATTTTTACCAAGAAAACTCTATGGTTACACTACCAGAAAAATTGCAGATGGAGGCGAGGCATTCTAGGAGAGATTTGTCCATGGTGTTGCTATGGGTAGGAGAAGACTTGACAGCATAAGACAAGACAATTATCACATTAAAGATTCATCCCAAGACAGAATACTAGGCTGGATAAATCATTTATATGATTTACTGTGGAATTTTATGGTCTTATTCATACACAAAAATATGTATAATCATGAGTAACATAAAAATAAGAATAATAGAATTTGTTAATCACTTCCTGGGTGCCAAGCTACCCTAAGCACTGGGTTAGATACAGGATAATTGTGTTGAACACATTCCACATAGCAGTTTGGATGGTCTCACCTTCACAGTATCGCCAAGATCCGCCCTTTCCTCTCCATCCAAACTGCTATCGTGCTGGTACAAGTTCTCATAATATCCCGACTGGATTATTGTGTCAGCCTCCTCTCTGATTTCCCTTCTTCCTGTATCTCCTCGCTCCAGTCTATTCTTCATTCCGCTGCCCGGATCATCTTCCTACAGAAACACTCTGGGCATGTCACTCCCTTCCTCAAAAACCTCCAGTGGTTACCTGTCAACCTCTGCCCAAAACAGAAACTCCTCACTCTTGGCTTTGAGGATCTCCATCACCTTGCCCCCTCCTACCTCACCTCTCTTCTCTCTACTGCCCACCCAGTACACTCTGCTCCTCTGCCGCTCACCTCCTCACTGTCCCCCGTTCTCGCCTATCCCGCCATCGACCCCTGGCCCACATCCTCCTGCTGTCCTAGAATGCCCTCCCTCCTCACCTCCGCAAACTAACTCTCTTCCCCTCTTCAAAGCCCTACTGAGAGCTCACCTCCTCCAGGAGGCCTTCCCAGACTGAGCCCTCCTTTCCCTCTGCTCCTCCTCTCCTCCCCGCCCACACCCTCTGCTTTTCCCCCTTCCCCTTCCCTCAGCACTGTGCTCATTTGTATATATTTTCATTATCCTATTTATTTTGTTAATGAGATGTATATCTCCTTGATTCTATTTATCTTGATGATATTCTCTTGTTTTGTTTTGTTTTGCTTTACTGTCTCCCCCGTTTAGATTGTGAGCCTATCTTTGGGCAGGGATTGTCTACATTTGTTGCCAAATTGTACATTCCAGGCACTTAGTACAGTGTTCTGCACATAGTAAATGCTCAATAAGTTCTATTGAATGAATGAATGATGGAGAGGAAAGGGCAGATCTTGGTGATATTGTGAAGGTGAGACCAGCAGATGTTGGTGACGGATTGCATGTGTGGGGTGAATGAGAGAGCAGAGTCAAGGATGAAACCAAGGTGGTGGGCCTGTGAGATGGGAAGGATGGTAGTGCTGTCCACAGTGACATGGAAGTCAGGGAGAGAACAGGGATTGGGAGGAAAGATAAGGAGCTCAATTTTAGATATGTTGAGTTTTAGGTGGTGGGCAGACATCCAGGTGGAGATGGCCTGGAGGCAGGAGGAGATACGAGCCAGAGGGGATGGGGAGAGAACAGGGGAGGAGATGTAGATTTGGGTGTCATCTGCATAGAGATAGATGATAGCTGAAGCAGTGGGAGCAAATGAGTTCACCAAGGGAGTGAGTATAGATGGAGAAAAGAGGAGGGCCAAGAACTGACCCTTGAGGAACCCCTACAGTTATAGGATGGGAGGGGGAGGAGAAGCCTTCAAAGGAGACCGAGAATGAACGGCCGGAAAGATAAGAGAAGAACCAGGAGAGATTGGAGTCCATGAAGCCAAGGTGACATAAAGTGTGGAGGAGAAGGGGATGGTCTACAGTGTCAAAGACAACTGAGAGGTTGAGGAGGATTAGGATAGAGTAGGAGCCATTGGATTTGGCAAGAAGGAGGTCATGGGTGACCTTTGAGAAGGCAGTTTCAGTAGACTGGAGGGGATGGAAGCCAGATTGGAGGTGGTCCAGAAGAGAGATGGAGTTGAGGAATTCAAGGTAGCTAATTTGACGACTTGTTCTAGGAGTTTGGAAAGGAAGGGTAGGAGAGAGATAGGACCATAACTGGAAGGGGAAGTGGGATCAAGAGAGAGTTGACCCCATCTTAGCCCATTGCCTAGTGGAAAGAGCAAGGGCCTGGGAGTCAGCAGACCAGGGTTCTTTCCCCGGCTCTGCTGCTTGTTTGCTGCATGACCTTGGGTAAGTCATTTAACTTGTCTGTGCCTCATTTATTTCAGCAGTGAAATGTAGGACAGGGCTGTGTCCCCTGTCATTTCCTGGTACATACCTCAGCTATTAGTGCAATGCCTGCCACATAGTACTTAAGTACTTAACAAATGTCATAAAACAACAACAGAAAGCACAAAGAAAAAATGGAAGTTACTCTCTCTCATTCAACCCACATATTAATTCTGTCACTAAATCCTGTCTGTCAGTTCACAAAAATCTGTCCTTTCCTCTCCATCCAAACTGCTACTACATTGATCCAAACACTTATCCTATGCTGACTTGATTATTGCATAGACTGTAAGCCCGTCATTGGGCAGGGATTGTCTCTATCTGTTGCCGAATTATACATTCCAAGCGCTTAGTACAGTGCTATGCACATAGTGCTCAATAAATACTATTGAATGAATGAATGAATGAATGAATGAATGAATGAATGATTCAGCCTCCTCAATGGCCTCTTTCCACTCCAGTCTTTACTTCATTCTGCTGCCTGAATCATTTTAATAAAAAAAGTTCAATCCAGGTCTTCCTAATCTTCAAGAACCATTAGTGGTTTACCATTCACCTTCACAAAAAATAGAAACTCCTACTATTGTCTTTAAAGCATTCAATCAAGTCACCTCCTCCTACCCTTACCACACTGCTATCCTACTTCTCTAACACCATTCTATTTATTGTACCTTAATCTTTTCTGTTTCTCCAGTGACTCCATGTCCTCCCTCTGATCTGGAACTTTATCCCCTTCTTATTAGAGAGAACACCACTTTCCCCACCTTCCCCTTGTTAAAATCACATATCCTCCAAGAGACCTTCCCTGACTAAGTCCTCATCACCCCTACTCCCTCTCCCCTCTGTATTGCCCATCTACTTGGATCACAACCCTTTAGGGAACTTGATATTCACTCCACCCTCTCCTTGCAGCACTTATATACATATCTGTAATTTACTTTAATGATTGTCTCCCAATCTAGACTGCTAGCTCCCATATAGACAAGGAAAGTATCTGTTATAGAGTATTCTCCCAGTTGTTTAGTACAGTGCTCTGCACACAGTATCTCTCAATAAATACCACTAATTCATAGATTGAAGTTCTCTGACTCCCAGGCCCATGCTCCTCCCACTAGACCACACTGTTTCTCAGTTTTATCTTGGTTAATTTGATTTGAACATGAGAAGCAGTGTGGTCCAGTGGAAAGAGCATAAGCCTGGAAATCAGAAGACCTAAACTTGCCTGCTGCATAAGCTTGGGCAAATCACTTAACTTCTCTGAGCCTCAGCTTTGTCATCTTCAAAATGGTGATTAAATCCCACTTCTTCATCCTTTATTTATTTTATTCATGGTATTTGTTAAACACTCATTATGTTCCTAACACTCTTTTAAGCACTGGGACAGATAAAATTAATTGTCAGACACAGTTCCTCTCCCACATGAAGTTCCCAGTCTAAGCAGAAGAGAGAATGGGTTTTTGAATCTCTACTTTACAGGTGAGGAAATTGAGGCAGAGAGAAGTTAAATGATTAGCCCAATGTAACATAGCAGGCAAGTGGCAGAGCTGGGATTAGAACCCAGGTGTGTCCAATGTACATACGCTGGATTTATCCTAGAGTTTAGTGCAGTGTTTAGATTGTAGTACAGCCTTTAACAATTGCTGTTATTATCATTCACAAATTACAAGTAGGATTTACAAGTCCTACAAAGAAGTTGATGTGAATATAAGTTAGTGAATATTTCTTGTGCTAAGTCTTGGTTTACCTTTGAGGTTTTTGAAACAACATTTTTAAGGTTTTATAACTAAAATTTAATTCATTTTCAAGAGTTGCCAGATGTGTCAGAGTAAACTATTTTATGCATGGCCTTTTCTATTCAATATTCATCTTTTACACAATTAAAAAATAATACTTTTTTTAAAATTCATACTTCTGATTGTGGACTCTAGAACTATCATTTTAGGCCCAACCTGCTATCTTGCCTTTAATTTACATATTGTTAAAATGCTCCTCTTTGTTAAGTTTAGAAAATAAAATAGGTCTTAAAGTTTGTAACTTAGACTCATCCCTTCCTAGGGATATTGCTCTTGAAGCAGGATTGCATTGCCTTCAATGCCTTTTGAACAAAAGAGAAAAACAAAAACAAAAACAAAAAACCCTAAAATAAAAACAGACAAAACAACAGAACTCAAGCTTCCTTTGGAACTGAAGCTAAGGGATTGAAGAGAAAGGGAATCTTAGATGGAGATTTCTCCCTAAGGTATTTACCAAGGAAAGAGCTAACCTATTTAAGACACTATAGTTTCAAAAAGGTTCTGCCAGCACTTCTAGTTTAGACATGAGTTCTAGAAGGCAGGTGAGTTGAGCCTTTTGCTCTCTCCTTCCTCTCTTCATTTGGTGCCTGAGGGAGTTTCCTGATAGCTAGTTACAGCTCATATGATAGTGAGTGAAAGGTTCCTCTACCCCTCTCTTTCAGGGTAGTTGATTTTGTTACACACACAAAGGAAAGCCTTTGTTACAATGATAACTGATTTGATAACATGACTGGGATTGGGTAAACACATAAAAATAATTTTTTAAAACACATAGAAGTTAGCCCTCCTAGCAGTGTGGCTCAGTGGAAAAAGCCTGGGCTTGGGAGTTAGAGGTCATGGATTCTAATCCCAGCTCAGCCACTTGTCAGCTGTGTGACTGTGGGCAAGTCACTTCACTTCTCTGTGCCTCAGTTACCTCATCTGTAAAATGGGGATTAACTGTGAGCCTCACATGGGATAACCTGATTACCCTATATCTCCCCCAGTGCTTAGAACAGTGGTCTGCACATAGTAAGTGCTTAACAAATACCAACGTTATTATTATTATTATTATCATGATACCTTTCATTCATTCAATCAATCCAATTTATTGAGTGCTTACTATGTGGAGAGCACTGTACTAAGCGCTTGGAAGGTACAATTTGGCAGCAGAGACAATCCCTACCCAGCAACGGCCTCAGAGTCTAGAAGGGGAAGACAAACAACAAAACAAAACAATTAGGCAGGTATCAATAGCATCAAAATAGTTAAATAGAATTATAGATATATATAATATCATTATTAAAATAAATAGAATAATATGTACAAATATACACAAGTGCTGTGGGGAAGGGAAGGGGGTAAAGCAGAGGGAGGGAGCAGTGGGAATTGGGAGGGAAGAAGGAGCAGAGGAAAAGGGGACTCGGTATGGGAAGGTCTCCTGGTAGAGGTAAGCTTTCAGTAAGGCTTTGAAGAGGGGAAGAGAGTTAGTTTGGCGGATGTGAGAAGGGAGGGTATTCCAGGTAAGCGGTAGGGTGTGGGCCAGGGGTCAATGGTGGGACAAGCGTCAACTGATTCTCTTTCCCTCTTCAAAACCTTACTTAAAAATCACCTCCTCCAAGAGGCCTTCCCAGACTGAGCTCCTCTTCCCCCTCTACTCCCTCTGCCATCCCCCCTTTACCTCTCCGCAGCTAAAGCCTCATTTTCCCCTTTTCCCTCTGCTCCTCCACCTCTCCCTTCCCATCCCCACAGCACTGTACCCGTCCGCTCAACTGTATATATTTTCGTTACCCTATTTATTTTGTTAATGAATTGTACATCGCCTTGATTCTATTTAGTTGCCATTGTTTTTATGAGATGTTCTTCCCCTTGACGCTGTTTAGTGCCATTGTTCTTGTCTGTCCGTCTCCCCCGATTAGACTGTAAGCCCGTCAAACGGCAGGGACTGTCTCTATCTGTTGCCGACTTGTTCATCCCAAGCGCTTAGTACAGTGCTCTGCACATAGTAAGCGCTCAATAAATACTATTGAATGAATGGCGGGCCGTGAGAAGGTGAGCAGCAGAATAGTGGAGGGTACGGGGAGGGCAATAGAAGGAGAGAAGGGAGGTGAGGTAGGAGGGAAAAAGGTGATGGAGAGCTTTGAAGATTTTTTCAAAGTAAGGATACAAGCTCAAACCCTTAAGTGAAATTTCAAAAGCAGTTCATTCAATAGTATTTATTGAGCGCTTACTATGTGCAGAGCACTGTACTAAGCGCTTGGGATGAACAAGTCGGCAACATATAGAGACAGTCCCTGCCGTTTGACGGGCTTACAGTCTAATCGGGGGAGACGGACAGACAAGAACAATGGCAATAAACAGCGTCAAGGGGAAGAACATCTCGTAAAAACAATGGCAACTAAATAGAATCAAGGCGATGTACAATTCATTAACAAAATAAATAGGGTAACGAAAATATATACAGTTGAGCGGACAAGTACAGTGCTGTGGGGATGGGAAGGGAGAGGTGGAGGAGCAGAGGGAAAAGGGGAAAATGAGGCTTTAGCTGCGGAGAGGTAAAGGGGGGATGGCAGAGGGAGTAGAGGGGGAAGAGGAGCTCAGTCTGGGAAGGCCTCTTGGAGGAGGTGATTTTTAAGTAGGGTTTTGAAGAGGGAAAGAGAATCAGTTTGGCGGAGGTGAGGAGGGAGGGCGTTCCAGGACCGCGGGAGGACGTGACCCAGGGGTCGACGGCGAGACCGAGGGACGGTGAGGAGGTGGGCGGCAGAGGAGCGGAGCGTGCGGGGTGGGCGGTAGAAAGAGAGAAGGGAGGAGAGGTAGGAAGGGGCAAGGTGATGGAGAGCCTTGAAGCCTAGAGTGAGGAGTTTTTGTTTGGAGCGGAGGTCGATAGGCAACCCCTGGAGTTGTTTAAGAAGGGGAGTGACATGCCCAGATCGTTTCTGCAGGAAGATGAGCCGGGCAGCGAACGAAGTGAGTTAGTTCATTTGTTTTGCAGAAAAGAGGACTTTCTGTAGGAAGGGTGGTGTGATTGGATCAGTGGAAAATTTATTACGATTGTAGTAACAGCTGGAAAAGAACCTAACCAAACTGACATGACCAAGAACAGGTTTAAGAAGAGGAGAGTAAGAGAAGGGTGACAAGAAAGGAAATAGGTATGACAACCATAAAGAAAAGAAAGGAAATAAACAATCACTCAGATGTGAACTCATAATATTTAAAACCAGTTCCCAGTGACGTTCTTGAAAATCCTTGTATTTAGATAAATTGAAAACTATTCAAATTTGAAGGTATTTTAACTCAAGTGGTTGATAAATACAGTTTCTTTCTTAAAAGTTTTAATACTTCCTCCAAATCTGTTAATAGGATGCCCATTTTTAATTTCCTTTAAAGCTCACTGAGAACTATGATAAATTCAGAGGTTCATTCACTTCAAACTCCTCTCAAAGCAAATCTGAAATGAGTTCACACCAGTAAATGCAACATTGGAGCTCAAGATTGATAAGCAAAGAGAAGAGTTTTCAAATAAATATCTCTCCTAACTCAGTTTCTCCTCTGGAAATTTAAATTCAAAATTAACATAATATCAAATGTTTAATGTAAAAATGGTCTTAGGAAGATTAATGAGCTATTGACTCTGACCCAAACTCAGCAGGCTTTCAAATATGTGTCACTGGATGCCTATTAAGTAAGTACTGTATGGCAAAATTACCAGTAATTGGATTCAAGGACCCCACGTACCAATCCCTTCAATTGACTGTAATTTAAAACAACCTTGAAGATCAGATTAAGCATAACTTGCTTTAAATGAGCATAACTCAATCAGGAATCAATAGGAAGTCTACAGAGTACTCATTTTGACAAGGGAAAACAATTAAAAGTAGCAAAAATCTATATCTCTCTGCAGAAAAAAAAAATCTATTGCATTTATTATGGATGAGACATTTTTCTACTAGCTGAAGTAAACTCTACAAAGGCAGAACTACTATGCAATATAAAAAGGCAAGCAAATGTAACCTTAACAGAGAGGATTAAATTGAACCAAAGGATCAGACTTGAGCTATGAATTTTGAGATAAACTTTAAAGAATAAAATGAAAATAGGAGAAAGTGAAGTAACCAGTTGGAAGGGAAAATGGGAGTTTTTTTAAAGATGAAATTTGGTTATATAAAATTCACTGCACCTCACATTCTTGTCAACAGAAGGTATATTGGCTCTGCACTATTTTAATTTAAAAATTACAAAAATGTTAGGAATATTTATTTTTACTTTTTTAATACCAAAAATATTCCACTTTATCCATCTAAATTGATGGAGACACTTTTGGTGAATATAATTAGGAGAAGGCTGGTGAGTGAAATCATTGATAAAACCCACCTCTCTCTCCTGGCCGCTCCCTTAGCTCTCCTTCCTGATGTGCCTAGAGCCTCAGGGCTAGGAAGGATTTAAACAATGCCAGAGAAGCCTCTACATCATTTACAGTGTTAGGAATCAAGGCTTTGAAAGCACCCTACTCAGGATCAGCTGGGCAGCAGTGCCACAAGGTCCTTATTTCTTCTTTTTGTCACTGAACTTATTGAATTCTGAGCTTTATCTTTTCTGTAAGGACTGTTCATTCAATTGCATTTATTGAGTACTTACTGTCTGCAGAGCACTGTACTCAGTGCTTGGGAGAGTGCAATACAATGATAAACAGACACATTCCCTGCCCACAATGAGCTTACAGTGTAGAGAGGGAGACAGACATTAATATAAATAAAGTACAGGTATGTTCATAAGTGCTGTGGGGCTGGGAGGGAAGATGAATGAAAGGAGCAAGTCAAGGTGATGCAGAAAGGAGTGAAGGGTGAAAAAGGGGATTAGGGAAGGTCTCTTAATAATAATAATAATAATAATAATGTTGGTATTTGTTAAGCGCTTACTATGTGCAGAGCACTGTTCTAAGCGCTAGGGTAGACACAAGGGAATCAGGTTGTCCCGCGTGGGGCTCACAGTCTTAATCCCCATTTTACAGATGAGGTAACTGAGGCACAGAGAAGTTAAGTGACTTGTCCAAAGTCACACAGCTGACAAGTGGCAGAGCTGGGATTCAAACCCATGATCTCTGACTCCAAAGCCCTTGCTCTTTCCACTGAACCACACTGCTCCTTTTTGGAGGAGGTGTGGCTTCAATAAGGCTTTGATGGGGGGGGAGAGTAATTGTCTCTTGTGAAGCAACGTGGCTTAGTGGAAAGAGCATGGGCTTGGGAGACAGAGGATGTGGGTTCTAATTCTGGCTCCGCCACTTGTCTGCTGTGAGACCTCGGATAAGCCTTGGGTACCTTGTTTGTCTCCATGACTAGATTCTAACCATTCTGTGAGCAGAAGTTATTTCTACCAACTGCATTGTATTTTGTGAAATGCTTCATGCAAGATTCAGCAGCCCACAGTAGGTGCTCAATCAGTACCTTAGATTTATGGATACATTGATCTGACTGGACAGTGATCTTACAAATTAGTGGGGGGAGTTCTAAAACTTTCAGGAGAGTGAGCGAGCTGAATGGCATTTATAGAGGTGGCAGACTGAGGGGAAATGGGAGAAGGGAGGAAAATCAATCAACAGTATTTATCAAGGGCTTATTGTGTGCTGAGCATTGTACTAAGCACTTGGAGAGAACAGTACAAGAGACTTTGTAGACACAATCCCTGCTCACTAAATTGCACTTGGATCTGTGTCCTTTGGGCATTTTATATTTGGACCGCCCTTGCCCCTAGAACACTTATGTATATATATATATATATATATATATATATATATATATATATATATATATTATATACTATAAATTATATTAATGTCTGTCTGCCCTTCTAGACTGAGATCATGGATAGGAAATATGCTTACCTTTTTGTGCTTAGCAGAGTACTCTATACACAGTAAATGCTCAATAAATACACTGATGATCAATTAGAGATAGCAGAAATGGCAGAGTACAGAGATATATACAGAAATGTTGTGGGGCTGAGGGTAGGGTGAATATCAAGTGCTTAGGGGGTATGAATCTAAGTGCATAGGCATGGCAGAAGCAAACGTTGAGTAGAGTCCTCTGAAATAGGATGGTTCAGAGAAATCATCTGACCACCTAATTCCAGGGAGTATTTACAGCTCCTATCAGGAGTACTATGAAGATAATGAACAATGTAAAAAAAAGGGTGTTTACATAGTCCACATAAACTCTGTGATCTGGTTTTTAGCTAACAAAACCTGGAAACTGGAGGTTACCTTGTCAGGGGCGTTAAGCATGTTTCTACCAGGGAGACCATCCATCTACTGTAGCCACCCTCCTCCACTCTGTGCTACTTTTAAATTCTCATATTCAGTCTACTGCCAGGTGCTGCTGACTCTAGCTGCACAACATCACCCAGATCCACCCTTTCCTCTCCACCCAAACTATAACCCTGGTACAAAAGCTGGTCTTGCTATGACAAGACTCCTGGGATAGCTTTCTTGTTGGTTTCTCCTTATAAGCTATACAACATTCTTTCACCTTTCTGAATCAATGCTTGATGCATATCTATCTTTTTAAAAAAATTAAATGATGTTTGTTAAGCATTACTATGTGTCGGGCACTGTACTAAGCAGTGGAGTAGATACAGACTCTTTTTTTACTGTATTTGTTAAATGTTTACTATGTGAGAGGTGCTGTTCTAAGTGTTGCGATAGATATAAGGTAATCAATTGGACACAGCCCATGCCCCACATAGCATTCACAGTATTAATCCCCAAATTAAAGATGACATAACCAAGGCACAGATAAGTGACTTGTCCAAAGTCACAGCAGGCAAGTGAGTTTGTTGTGGGCAGAAATGTGTTATATTATAGTTTCCCAAGGACTTAGTACAGTGCTTTGCATTCAGTAAGCATTCAATAAATTCAATGAATTAATGAATGAAGTGGAAGAGCTGGGATTAGAACCCAAGTCTTCTGACTCCCAGGCCTATGCTCTTTTCACTAGACCATACTGCTTTTCTTTTCCTCAAAACCTTCAATGGGCTTTTCACATCAAATAAACAAAAAACGCATAATCAGCTTTAAGCCTCACCCATCTGAACCCAATTTATTTATCTGCTGTCTTTATCTACTATTTCCTAATTTAATGACTTGGACCTTCCCAAACCAACATTTTAGCTATATCTCCATCTCACCTCTTTCACCTCCAGTCCCTTGCTTACATTATTTCTTTGGCTTGGGCCTCTCTCTCTCCCAATATCAGACAGAACACAGGTCTCCCCACAGTAAAACCCCTCCGAAATCACAGGTTCTCTAATAATCTTTCCCTGATTCGTTTCCCAGCATCATGAGCCATATCATCTCTTTGGACAACTTTAATGTTAAGAACTTCTTTACATCTCCTTAGTATTTGTGTACTCACATTTATTTTGACCAGTTGGGTTATGAGTAGTGTAATATTTGTCTCCCCCATTAGACTATAAAGTACTCTGGGGCCTGGAAAGTATCATTTCTCTATTCTATTCTCCCCAAGCATCTAGAACAGTGTACTAGGAATCCTGTATGGTTTCCATAGACTTTCTGAAATCATTTGATATCACTACATTTGGACTCTGGAAATTATTTAGCCCATTTGGGGCCTGTGAAGTTCATTAAGATTCTGAGATTAATTCATGATGGTGTGGCTGACTGTGTAAGAGTTATGTGGGTCATAAGGATCACAAGTCAGGGAAGCATAAATAAAAACACCACCACACACTGTTAATGACAAACATAATAGTGTAATAATAATAATAACGATGGTATTTGTTAAGTGCTTACTATGTGCCAAGTACCAGTCTAAGCACTGGGATAGATAGCAAATCAGGTAGGACACAGTCCCTTTCCCATGTAGGGCTCACAGTCTCAATCCCCATTTTACAGATGAGGTAAATAATAATGTTGGTATTTGTTAAGCGCTTACTATGTGCCGAGCACTGTTCTAAGCGCTGGGGTAGATATAGGGGAATCAGGTTGTCCCACGTGGGGCTCACAGTCTTAATCCCCATTTTACAGATGAGGGAACTGAGGCACAGAGAAGTTAAGTGACTTGCCCACAGTCACACAGCCGACAAGTGGCAGAGCTGGGATTCGAACTCATGAGCCCTGACTCCAAAGTCCGGTCCCTTTCCACTGAGCCACGCTGCTTCTCTAAATGAGGCCCAGAGAAGTGAAGTGACTTTTCCAAGGTCACACAGCAGACAAATGATAGATCTGGAATTAGAGCCGATGACCTTCTGACTCCCACGCCCATGCTCTATCCACTAAGCCATGCAATAGAGTTCAGCCTTTGCATATGCAAAATGTGATTAGGATAGTAAGTCCTTTTAATTCAGTCATATTTATTGAGCACTTACTGTGTGCTCAGCCATGTACTTTTCAACCATATATGTTCCTACAAATGAATTTTATCATCAGTGGCATTAGAGAAATCATGAAATGATATTTTTGGAGGGTTCCTACATCATGAAATGGTTTAGACATAAATTTCCATGAAAGCAGGAATACACAAATTGGAAAACACATCTTAAGGCCCTATCACATCCAGGGTAGGATATGTCTGGGTATCGAGATCACAGGATTCAAGATAATGGAGCCCCATGAGTGTATGTAGTTGTGGTCACAGCCACAGTAGCAAGTTTATTGTAAAAGCTGTAACATGGAAAAGCAGTAACCAATTAATCAAGGATCTATGGGTGGTCACCAGGACCTCCTGATTAGCATAGACCTGGGGCAATCCATCAGGAGAAATAACTCCAAAGGGCTGCATCTGACAATAGGAAATTACAAAACCTTAAGTGAAAGCTAACTGTAGTTCAGGGAAGGGGAATAGTCACAAAACCCACTGGAAAATGATGAGCCAGAGCAACTGCAGCTCCTGTATTTTATTTCAGTGTCCCCCTGGTGTCCCCAAGAGTCAAGAGTGGGACATCCCCTCACCCAGCTATGGGGTGTCCCATGATCAGCCCCAACATGAATCTACAGGAGCCTGATAAACCCTTGAGGATGAGAGATCTTTGAGAGCCAAGGTGGCTTTTAAATGGTTGTCTACAGAAGAGGTGCCCCTCATTTTTGAGGAACTCAGAAACTGCAGGAACAAAACATTTAACTGCACGGGTATGTGGTTTAGCTAACGGGATCCTGAAATGGAAGCTTCTCTAAAATGGAGTCAGTCATGTCAGACCAACAGGCCCTTAACATTCCCATGATCCAATGAGATTACCCTTAGTTTGGTGAGTAACATGAATGGGCTAGGATTAGGGTTATGTCCATTCAACATGCCATTTTATGTTCTGAAAGTCTGTTATTCATTCTTAAATTTCTAGTAATAAAACAATATTGACTTTAGGCTAAAATGTCAGAAACATTGCTGAAATGATTTATTTGCTCCTGTTTCCTCTAAGCTTAATGGCATCCTAAAGCCTAATGTTCTCTTTATACTTGGGTCACTTCATAAAGTCATGTAGTTGTTGCCTAAAGGCCTAGACGAATGAAAGCATTTTCTCTTTTTATATTACCTTGTATCCATAGAGCTAGAATACTTAAAAATTCCAAGCCGAATTTTCAGGAGTGTGTTTAAATCATGCCATTTGATTTTCTTTAACAAGCTATGCCATTTATTGAGTCCTTACTGGGTGAAGACCATAGCACTAAGCTCCTGGAAGAGAAAATTATAAGGGAGCCGGCAGACTCGCTCCCTGCCCACAGTCTAAAGGAGGAGACAGATTCCCTGGGCTTGGAAGTCAGAGGTCATGGGTTTGAATCCCGGCTCTGCCGCTTGTCAGCTGTGTGACTGTGGGCAAGTCACTTAATTTCTCTGTGCCTCAGTGACCTCATCTGTAAAATGGGGATGAAGGCTGTGAGCCTCATGTGGGACAACCTGATTAACCTGGATCTACCCCAGCGCTTAGAACAGTGCTCTGCACATAGTAAGTGCTTAACAAATACCAACATTATTATTAATCAATCAATCAATAAATAAATAACTCAATCCATTTTATTGAGTGCTTACTGTGTGTAGAACACTGTTCTAAGTCCTCTCATTGGATCATGGGGGTGTTTAGGGCCTAACATGTTTAGCCTAACATGATTGACTCCATTTTAGAGAGGCTGCCATTTGAAAACCCTATAAGGGACAAATAGTCATGGTTCCACACGATGAGCTGGGATGAGAACCCAGGTCTGTGCCTTTTCCACTTGACCATGTTCCTCCATCATGTGTTCTGTCTCCCATATAGTAGACATAGAATCCAATTATACCTTAAAAATCAACTTAGAATCTTTGCCCAATGTATATATTCTAAAGTCATTTTAGTAGGGGAAATATTTATAAATGCTTAAAAAAAGCAACATTGAGAAACATTATCCATGGGGGTGTTTTTTTCTAAAAAAAGAAATGAATGAAAATGATTTGAAAATGTTTGAAAAACACTGGATTATAAGAACTGGTCTAGATGAAATGTTTGATTCTTTAGCAAAGATTAGATGGCAGTTCTATTTAGTTCAGATAATAAAACATGGATGAAGAAAATATTTTCGGTGGGACTATTATGTCTCGTGCAGATTAAACATTTAATTTGGAAAATCCTGGGTAAAGAAAGCAACAATAATGTTATGATGTTTTTGTATTCCATTAGGATTATAATATTTAGCCACTTAATCATTTGTAAAAATCTTAATTAGATGCAGCTTGGGTCTATACAAGGGAATTATCCAGAAAATTGAAAACCTCTATGTGTTCTTTAATCTCAATTAACCTGAGGCCAGATTAAGTCTTAGCCATCCATTTATACTAATACAAACCCAGAACAGTGAGTCAGATTCTCAAGTCATTACACTGAAGCAGCAATCTACTAAATAGTACTGTATGAGTTTATAAACTCAATACAGTTTCCCAAAGGGGCTATTGAAAGCCAAGAAGTATCACAGGAATTGGAAGAACTATCTTAATGCTATAAAGGTTTAGACTATCACCACAATTTGTCCTCCCGCCATTGCCATCTGCATAAAGAATGGAAAGTTTTTTTAATTATTCAATTTACTTTAATCAGCTTTTATATTTTATTTACAAAATCCCAATATAAAATATTTATGAGTAATAAGTGTAGAGGATTGATACTAAGATAGATTTCTCACTAGGTCTGAAGACAAATCACCTCCAATTTTTACATTTATTGAATCTGTTTATCTTTTTCTCTAAGTATGCTAGAGCAGCATTTGAATTTTCAACAAAATAACAAACTAATGTACATCTGAATTGTAATCCATTAAGTGAGTTTTACTCTTCAGTGTATTTCTGCAGGATCAATAATATTTTTGTTGAAGCAAAGAAAAAATATTTTACCACATTTGTTAGCATTTATGTTCTGTCACAGCTACAAGATCTCTAACTAGAAGAGAGGGTACCTATCACTATTGTGCAAAATTATAGGAGGAAAATTATGATGCAGAATGTTGTTGTATTCTACCATGCCAGTGTTAGATTTCATTTAATTGTTCATTTTTATTAAATATGAGACTTCATATTCTCAAGGAGTTAATAGTATTTAATCGTGATTACAATATATACAAATTCATGCAAAACCCAACAACACTGCGGCAAAGTAGTGTGGCCTGGTGAAAGTAGCCTGGGCCTCAGAGTCAGAGAACCTGGTTATAATCCTGCTCTGTCTCTTGCCTGCTGTGTGACCTTGGGCAAATCACTTCTCTGTGCCTCAGTTACCCTGTCTATAAATTGGGGACTAAATCCTTCTCCTTCCTACTTAGACTGTGAGCCCCATGTGGGACAGGGACTGTGTCCAACCTGATTATCTTGTAACTACTCCAGCCCTTAGACCAGTGCTTTACCCACAGTAATTGCTTAATAAATACAATTTAAAACAACAAAGAAAAAGCCTACATAATAGAATTGTCCTTCAATTAGAAGCAAAAGTGTGATTCATCAATGAGTGCAGGTGGAATTGAAGAGGACCCACATCTTGATGTTCAGTTAATGGTTTGATATTTGCTAAATGCCTGTATGTTTTCTGCCTTTACCTCCTTGTCACTTGATCTTTAGAAAACACATACTTTATTCATTCTTATTATTGTCTGTCTCTCCCTCTAGACTGTAATCTTGTGGTCAGGCCTACATAATAGAATTGTCCTTCAATTAGAAGCAAAAGTGTGATTCATCAATGAGTGCTGGTGGATTTGAAGAGGACCCACATCTTGATGTTCAATTAATGGTTTGATATTTGCTAAATGCCTGTATGTTTTCTGCCTTTACCTCCTTGTCACTTGATCTTTAGAAAACACATACTTTATTCATTCTTATTATTGTCTGTCTCTCCCTCTAGACTGTAATCTTGTGGTCAGGGAACCTGTCTATCAACTCTTGTATTGTATGCTTCCAATCACTTAGTTGGGGGGATGACATAACATAGTGGATAGAGCATGGACCTGGGAGTCAGAAGGCTCTGGGTTCTAGTTCTGCCACATGTCTGCTATATGACTTTGGGCAAGTCACTTCACTTCACTGTGCCTCAGTCATCTCATCTGAAAAATAGCGAATGAGACTGGGAGCATCCCCATGTGAAACAGGGACTATGTCCAACCTGATTTGCTTGTATCCACCCCAGTGCTTAGAACAGTGCCTGGCACACAGTAAATGCTGAAGGAATATCACAATTATTATTATTACAGTGCTCTGTACATAGTAAGTGTTCAATAAATATCACTGATTGACTGATAGTGCTCCAAAAAAAATTTCCATTTGTAAAGGTAGTTTACCATGGTCATCTATTCTTCGCAATTGACTACAGTTTTCAGCTGGGATACAGCACTGTCTGGGGATGTACCTATAAGAGAGGTGCCTGACAGGATCAAGAACAGACTTAGAGAGTACATATTTGACGATATGAGACGGGCTCATGATAATGCTATTCTTTAGTATCCAATTCAGATTTACTCTGGCTCAGATCTTTCTGATAATGAAGAATTATGGCTACCTTTCTTTAGAAAATGGTTTTGACTGTGGTATCTTCAAGACCTGAGTAATTTCCTCAGTGGCCCATATGTTGAAGAACAGTTTGTGTGAATGCTCAAGAAGAGTGTTTTTTCCATGTCCATAGATCTCAGCAAGACTGTGATTGGATCTAGTTGCTCTCGGTTTTATTCATTCATTCATTCAGGATATTTATTGAGTGCTTACTATGTGCAAATACACAATCTCTGTCCACAACAGTCCATTTTTCATGGTTCTGACCACTTCAGTGACTTCCCCAATAATGGTTCAAGGACTGCGTCTTCACATATTAGAAAGAATTGTCTGTATTTTAGAAACTTGTTTGTATTCATAGAAGGCAAGTTATTGAGAATGTTAAAATGTTTTTGCTATGTATTTGATCCCTCATTATAAGGTTTTGTCACTGAAGAACCACACAGGACATTTTGTGAGATTGGCAGGCTCAGCAACAATTCAGAAAAAAGGCTGCCTGATGTGGGTGGAGAAGATTGCACTAGTGACTGAGACAGTTATCCTGGGCAATTGCCTGTTGGTTGATAGTGTTATTGGACAGTACTGGTATTAAGCCTACTGAGAGCTCACCTCCTCCAAGAGGCCTTCCCAGACTGAGCTACTCCCTTTTCTCTCTGCTCCTCCTCCACCCTCTGCTCCTCCCCCTTCCCCCTTCACCTCCCCTCAGCTGAGCCCCTTTTCCCTCTGCTCCTCCCCATCCTTCCCTCCCCTCTGCACTGTGCTCATTTGTATATATTATTTATTACCCTTTTAATTTTGTTAATGAGGTGTGCATTCCCTTGATTCTATTTATCATGATAATGTTGTCTTGATTTTGTTTCTTTCTGTTTTGCTCTGCCATCTACCTCATCGATTAGACTCTGGGATTGTCTCTGTTGATGAATTGTACATTCCAAGTGCTTAGTACAGTGCTCTGCACATAGTAAGCGCTCAATAAATACTATTGAATGAATGAATGAATAAAGCCTTCATCATTTGTTGCAAATGGTCTTGCCTGTAAAAAAAAAAAGAGAGAAACAAATACTTGAATGTATTTCTTATAAAGTGAGCCCCATCTAGGACAGGAACTCTGTCCCTTCTGCTTATATCATTTCAACCTGAGTGCTTAGTAATAATAATGGATGCATTTGTTAAGCACGTACCATATAACAAGCAGTTTACTCTGGCCTTGAATAGATACAAATTGGGGCTCACAGTCTAAGGAGAAGGATGAACCGATATTAATCGATATTAATCGTCATAATTAGAGGGGTTCAAACTAAGAAACTGAGTGATTGTCTAAACTTGCAAAGCCGGCACACTGCCAAAGTGGGATTAGAACCCAGGTCCAATTGATACAGTTCTTGGGACAGAAAAAATGCTTAGAAAATACCAGAATTATTATGGTTATTATTAGTAGTAGCAGTAATAATAGTGATAGTAGTATTTCTAAGGAACCGCAACCTCTATCTACTCATTTTTCTCCATGTCCTAGCAGAACTACAGCAGGCAAGGAAGAGAAAGTATGAGTGACATCGTACAAATCCCTAGCACTAAAATTGCTTTGCAATATACATTTCCAGACCCAAAAATCTTTCTCTGGACTGAGGCTCATTTATGATGGCTGACACCATCATCATTTAATTTGACCACAGTCTCAATTCTCTCTGGTCTGAAAGATAAGTAATGAGGTGACGTTTAAACAGAAACATTGCAGAATGTAGACCGAAATGGAAAATTATCAGGCAGAAAGAATCAGGAACTTTGGAAGAATCAGCACCATCATGAAAGATATTTTACTTAATCAAAGCTTTTCATTTATAGCTTGCTGTTTGCAGAGCACTGTAGTAGGTTCTTGGAAGATCACATAATTGAGCTAGTAGACAAAATATTTGTCCATAAGAAGATCACTCTATTGGCTTTTTTCATTTTAATATCAGATGCTCTTTTGGAATCTATACTTCTTCATGTTCCCCAATATCCTTCTACTTTACAAAGTATTGTGCTTGATTTTAAGGTCAGTAATATAAATCACATTTTCCACAACACTGTTTGATCACTAAGACATTGCAAGGCATGCAAAAAATGGTCTGTGAAAAATACATCATGGGAACAATTGACACAGGAGGTTTAAAGTCTTTCCTTGATATTTAATGAAAAGTGGTTAGTCAGGAATACTGTAGACAACCACTTACTGTTGCAGAATACTAGCACGTTAAAATGAAGCACTTTAAAAGTATTTCCCAACTCATTAATTGTCTTTTAATCAATTCTTTATTCATGAAAATGAAAGAATGGCTAATTTTCATTAGTGTCCTTTAATTCATTGATTTTTCCAAAAGAATTGTATATGCTATTGAATTACTGATTTTACAAAAAAAAGCCTCAAACATCATGCCACCTGGACTCATCATATTCTTAATACATATTGACAGAAAATGGTCTTTAAATATGCACAAACAACATCTGTCTTGGTATTTTCACAATTAGCATATAAAAAAATCACTGAAAGTCACTCCTCTTCCAATTTAATTGGAAATGTTGGCAAATGACTTTAAATTGCTTGAAACATGAGAGTAGTCTGAGGATAAAAATGGAATGATTTCTAATTTTGGAAAATGCTTCCCTAACATTAATATATTACTAAATTTTTTTGAAGTTTAAGACTATGGATTTATCATTCATGCATATTATAAAAACAGTTTAAAAAATCATAGAAATTGTAGATATTTACATATCCCTATTCACTGTGGCTTCCCCTACCCATAATTTATTTTAATGTCTGTCTCTTCCACTACAGTTTAAATTACTTTCCCACTCAATACTCAATCAAGTTGTAACTATCAGCAGCATGACCTAGTGGAAAAAGCACAGGTCTGGAATCAGAGTATTTTCCTTTATGGTATTTTTAAGTGTTTGCTATATACCAGGCACTGTATTCACTCATTTATTCATTCATTCGTATTTATTGAGCACTTACTGTGTGCAGAGCACTGACTAAGAGCTTGGGATGAACAAGTCGGCAACAGATAGAGACAGTCCCTGCCGTTTGACGGGCTTACAGTCTAATCGGGGGAGACGGACAGACAAGAACAATGGCACTAAACAGCGTCAAGGGGAAGAACATCTCGTAAAAACAATGGCAACTAAATAGAATCAAGGCGATGTACAATTCATTAACAAAATAAATAGGGTAACGAAAATATATACAGTTGAGCGGACAAGTACAGTGCTGTGGGGATGGGAAGGGAGAGGTGGAGGAGCAGAGGGAAAAGGGGAAAATGAGGCTTTAGCTGTGGAGACGTAAAGGGGGGATGGCAGAGGGAGTAGAGGGGGAAGAGGAGCTCAGTCTGGGAACGCCTCTTGGAGGAGGTGATTTTTAAGTAAGGTTTCCCAAATTGGGCTTACATGCACTGTAGTAAATACAGGCTAATTCATTTGTTCATTCATTTAATTGTATTTATTGAGCACTTATTGTGTTCAGAGCACTATATTAAGCATGTGGGAGAGTACAATGCACCAATAAGCAGACACTCCCCCTGCCCACAACAAGATTATAGTCTAGAAAACTTAGCATCTACAGTTTAGAGCTAATCAGGTTGAACACAGCCCCTGTCCCACACTGGGCTCACAGTCTGAACCCACATTTTACAGATGAAGTAATTGAGGCACAGAGAAGTAAAGTGACTTGCCCAAGGTCACACAGTAGACAAGTGGTGGAGCTGGGATTAGAACTCAAGACCTTCTGAATCCCAGGTCCATCCTTTATCGTCTACAAGGCAAAACTATTTTTCTAGGACTTGGGTTCTATTTTGAAAAATAGAGATTAAAACTGTAAACCTCATCTGTGTCCAACCTGATCATCTTCTATCTACCCCAGGGCTTACTAGAGTGCCTGGCACGTAGTAAGTGTTTAGAATACACCATTTAAAAAAAAAAAAAGAGAGTTCTATCCCAGTGTGTTAGCATCATAGAAGGTTAGAATGATTGCTTGGGAAGAGCACATAGAATGTGGATATGTGAGAAAACTGTTGAAGAATAGTCAGGAGTTCATGTACAGGAGAAGTGATGACAGCCATTGAGATTATAGAGGAGTGGACTGTAATCACGCACAAAGGTTTTATGATGATGATGATGATGACGGTGGTGATGATTATTATTGTTGTTCTTAGTTTCAGGGAAGGTGAAGTCTTGATGGAAGAGGAAATCCTTGATTAAAGATAGGTGGGCTTAGAAAAGGGAAGGTTAAAGGACAATATCAGAGAAATGGCATCCAAAAGAAGAAAAAAATCCTTAGGTAACAGAGAAAGAAGAATAAGGTAGGAGATGACAGGTGCTGGGAAAAATGAAAATTGTCACAGAACGGCTTTCTATTCCAGTAGTTCTTTCATTCTTCTGAAATACCAGGTAGAAGTTTTAGTTTGAAAAGACTTTTTGTTTTGTTTTGTTTTTTCGTTGTTTGGTTTTATAACAAATCTTCCTGAGGCTAATACTAGTGGGAATTTTGTCAGGAAGTAAAAGCCCACTATTTAGAGTCCTGCTTCAGTGCATACTTTGAGAAATTTGACATCAAACTTTCAGGTTTTTACCAGTTCGAGTTCTGACCTTCAAACCCACTGCTTCCCCTGGAGATCTGGAGGCTGATCGCTAGAATTCAGGCAGCCTGGAAGCAATTGGTCAATCAAAAACATTTACTGAATACTCATGCTATGCAGAGCAGGATACTAGGTGCCAGGTGATGGAGAATGACAGAGCAGAAGAAAAGAGTCCAAGTCAACTGGAAGCAGGCAGGTGGACACAATACCTCAGAAGGTTAACCTGGATGGACCATGTAAACTCTTTTGCCTATTTCCTTGATGAATTGCCACAAAAAGTACAAGTCTTAAATCCTCCTGTCATATGTTGTCTCCTGTAGCATATTAAGGAGAAAAATCTAGACTGCTTGGGTGGTAACCTAGAAATATCTTCTTTTTTTCTAGATAGCCCAACTGGGAGTCCCAGAGCAACAAGTAAACTGGATGTATTGCAGAGCAGAAATCTCTCAAGATGAAGTAATACATATTCTTTCTCTTCGGTCTCTTCTTTACCTTGGAGGCTTTCAGGTGAGGAAAATTCGTATTAAATTATTCAGTGGAGAAATAATGGTTCTATGCACATATTTGATAATGTTCCTAAGGGCAAGGAGAAAATAACACAAATATTAAAAATTCCCCAAAACAACAACAAAAAAAGAAAATACTGAATGGCAATTCTGCCTTTGGGAAATGTAATGTTATTTGGGAATTCACTAGTGGAAAACCCAGTATCATTAGCATCATGTAGTTTATCCTCTTTTTATTTTGGATAATACTCTTTCTGAAACAAAATCCTACTCTTAATACATGCTCACATCTTCAGGCACAAGTTTACAAACAAACACACACATATACATTTACTTCACATAAATCTGAAATAAAACATCCAATCCACAGGCATAAGTGGCAAGTCCTATTTAGAAAAGGAACCCCACCTGGAATAGTGACTGTGTTCAACCTGATTAACTTGCACCTACCCAAGCACACTGCACAAAGCTTGACACATGTTAAGTTGTTTTAAGCTGTCGAGTGGTGTCCCACCCACAGCGAAGCCATGGACACATCTCCCCAAAACACCCCACCTCCATCTGCAATTGTTCTGGTAGTGTATCCATAGAGTTTTCTTGGTAAAAATATGAAAGTGATATGCCACTGCCTCCTCAATCTCCACCTCTGACTCACTCCCCTACCGCTGCTGCCCAGCACAGGGAAGGTTTTACTTGTAGCAGATTGGCTTCCACTTCCTACCCACTGGCCAAGCTAGTAATAGAATGGGTATGTCTCTGCTTGACTCTCCCGTAGTCGAGACTGGTAGAGTACTGGAAACTCTCCAGGTGTGACCCAGAGAGGTTAGTTAGCACTTAACCAATATCATAATTACTATTATTGCTTTTATGATGGAGTTGAGCAAGGGGGGGTTGGAAGCAGGAAAATCCATAAGGTGACATGGCCACAGGACTTCATTTGGAAAGATCTGGATGGAAGAAGGGAGATTCTGGGAGCAGGTCTGGATAGACAGTTCTGAAGAGTACAGGTAACATTATGGCATCAAAAAGGGACTCTTTGGGAATAGGGCACCATGAAAAACAAATGGTTCTCAGGCATCTAAAGGGGCTTTAGTCTCAGCTTATGAGTGTGAGGCTATGCTTGCAGGCAAAGTCTCCTTCCCAAGATGTGGAAGTCCTATTTCCATCTCTGGTAGGAATTTTGTTGGGTCCCCTCAAGCCTCCAGGCTTCCTTATCAATCTTCCGTAGTTTTGGTCTCCTGGTCAGAACCACAGCTATTATCATCGGCAGCTCTATACCATGGACTTCCTCTCTTCTTTCAAAGAGGAGCCACAGCAGAGGAGGGCACAGTTTGAACCAAGTGTCAGGCTAATGAGATGACTTCTTCAAATGAAGGAGCCCATAAAACCTGAAATATCTGGTTTTGAGTTCTGTCCAGTCACCTGCAAGGTTCACACTTTAGGCTGAGACAATGGAAAGAGCTCTTAAGATGTAGAGGCAAGTTGCAAAGGCAGCAGCAGTGATGTCAACTGTGGCACTGCCTACTATTGCTACCACTGTAGAAGTGAAGAGAGCCATGTCATGCTGGCAGATAGTCGATGTTGCCCAGACTCCTAGCCTAGCGTGAGTAGAACTGCTGAGGCTGAACAGTATGGCACAGGGGCAAAGAGGTCAGCCACAAGGGAGTAAGAGAAGGAGGAAGACACGTTTCACCACTCCCTTCTTGTCTCAATCTCTCTCCTCATTTTCCCCTTGCTCTCCCCTCCTTTTTTCCCTTTTCTTAACATATCTCCTCTCATCCCATTTCTACCTTTCCTTTCTTTTTCCTTCTCCATTTTTTCTCTTTTCTTACCCTTCTCTGTCTCTTTTCCCTTTCTCCCTTCTCCTTTTCTCTCTCCCATGAGCTCCTCTCTTTTTCTGCTGCCTTTCTTTTCAGCTTTCAGGTATCACTCCCTGGAGAGCCATCTCTGTCCTCCAGGTCTTTCCTACTTGCGATAACCAAAATCCAGTTACCTTTTTCCCAGTCCTAACATGATCTGCACTGAAGCAATAGTTTTGTGTTTGCTATATTTTAGGATACTCATGACTGTCCATGTGAATGGCAGACTAAATAAAAACTTGAAAATCAGAAAGCCGCTCATCCAGCACTGTGTATAAAATGGATGCTTGTAAGAGTTTTCACAAGACTCGTAGCTGCCTGAATAAAGTGCTTCTAATGATATGAAAAAAGAAAGAATTGAGAAGCATTATGGCCTAATGGCAAGAGCCCAGCTTTAGGAGTCAGAGGACATGGGTTCTAACCTCAACTCTGACACTTGTCTGCTGTGTGATATTGGGCAAATAACTTCACTTCTCTTTATCTCAGTTACCTCATCTGTAAAAGGGATTTACAGATTTGAGCCCCACATGGGATAATCTGATTACCTTATATCTACCCCATTGCTTAGAACAGTGCTTGGTGCTCAGTAAGTGTTTAACAAAAACTATAATTATTATTATTAATAGTAAGAATTGATAAATAGATTCAGTACACAGTAGTGGCACCCACTCTCCATCATATTTTGAAATCAAATGAAATATCGAGGTGAAAATGAAATGGGGAAATTATTTTCATCTCTTAGGGTTTAGTTCAACCTCTGTTGAAAGAGGCCATCAGTCATTAACATGAAAAATAAACACTCAGGAGGAAATGAACTGCAGAAGGCTACTGAAGCAGTTGTTTGTTAGCAAGAAAACCATTATAACATGAACAAGCACCAAGAGTTTTAATCTTTGGAGGGCATAAATAGGGCTGTTAATTGCGTGCAATCTAGCACTGTGAAGCTGGAGAAAAAATCCACTTTGGTTAAGTTTGCAATCGAAAGAGTGATGCAGGGTTCAAATGAATGCAGAATGAGATCAATACAGTACAGGACATGATCAATGCAGGTACCAGCAGGTTACTAAAGGCCATTTGGAAAAAAATATATATAACAAGATAATGTATCCAAACTCCAATAGAGAAATGTGCAATTCAGAAAGTTCAAGAAAGGGTAGCCTAGGACTCAATCATGAACTGCAGAATGAGTCTGTTTATTACCTGATGTGGGAAGAAAATGATGGGAGTGGTGTGTGTTTTTTTAAAATGGAATAATTCATGAATGAAAATGGAATCTGAATAATTCTGTGTGATTATTGTCACCTTTAATTTGGGGGACTCTAAGGGCAGCTCCATCTCTTTTCTCAGTGCCATCACTGTGCTCAAGTGCCACCTATTAAGGACCATATCAGTAGCATTGAAAAAAGGGGAGAGAATGAGTCAGGAAGAGAAGCAGAATGGGCACCATGCTGCTCCTGCAACTCTCCCATGAGACTGCAGTTCTTGGACTTTCTGGGAGCAGATCACTGAGGCCACTAATACTAGAGAAGTGTCGGTCCGCTGCCAGGAGTAGCTTTCTTGATGGTGCTTCTCTCTCCTTTCTCTCCCCCATATGGTTGCTGGCTCAAAATCCTGGATTTGGGCACAAGCCATGGGAGAAGGCATGATACAGGGATTCCTCTTCCCTACCTCCATCCTCTGCTTCCTCTCCTAGGAACCTTGAAGACCCTAAGAAATATAAACTCTCAGTTAAAAAAAAAAAAGATCAAAGAGTGACTTCAGAGTAGGTGGAAAATAGGAGAACAGAGGCACCCAGAATAAAGGAAAAAATGAGATTTTTTTTAAAGCAGCATGAGAGAAGGAAATATATATTTCCCTCTTTAACATATTATATTAATAAAATATATATTATAATATGTTATAATGTACCTTATATATTATATATCAAAAAGGGAAAATTTGATAGCTAGACATTGAAGCCACATGACTTAGTGGAAAGAGTATGGGCCTGTGAGTGAGAGGATCTGTGTCTAATCCTGCCTCTACCAACTGGGAGCTGTGTGATTTTGGACAAGTCACTTAACTTCTCTGTTTCTTAGTTTTCTCAACTGTACAATGGGAATTCAGTGTCTGTTCTCCTTCTCGCTTAATGCTATGAGCCCCATGATGAATAGGGACTGTTTGATCTAAGTAACTTTTCCCTACTCCAGAGTTTAGAACAGTATTTGACACATAGTAAATGCTAACAAGAACAATCAAACAAGTACGATGAAGCCGTTCTTTGGTTTCTATTTGAGAATAGAGTAGAGGCATTCTGGAGTCTTGAAGATTGCTGGGCATCCAACCCCTTCAAAGCCTAGGAACTGTTCTCTCTTTAATTTGCAGATGGTATAACAGATCCAGCAATCTAGCACTTACAATGTGTTATCAGTTAAGACATATCCCCAAATCCACATGGGATTCACAATCTAAATGGAAGATGGAAAACACAGGAAATATTCAACACAAATTGCAAGACACAGGCTAATTTTAAAAAGTTCAAAAGGAAATAAGGAAACCAAGTCACAGTTATTACTGCTTGGTCCTTTGATCCCTTCTAGGCTGCAACATAGTAGAAAAGCTGTCACAATTCTTGCTCGAAGAGTTGGGAAATTATGTTTCTGGCCTCCTTCCACTATTGTTGGGAGTAAGGATTCTCCCTTCCATTGTCACAGGAGGAGTTGTCTAGTATCAGGGTTCCTGAGGACTCGTCATGTGCGGTGATGATATGAGTGTTCTAGGCTGGATGATGAAGGCTTCTGCCCACCCTACATGGACTCTCTTCCTCTGTCTCTCCATGTCCGGCAGTATTATCAACTTATTACCATCATCATTAGCACTCACAGAAATATGTCTGCTCAATTTATGTGGCTTGACAGTGTTGTAAATATACTTCTGCTTGTCTTCTCCATTAAAGTGTAAAATATTTTTGAAGAGGAAGCAGATCACTTTTGAGAAAAACAAACAAACTCTGTAACTGAAGTAACTAGTCCTTTCCAGAAACATAATAGGTAAGTATAAATTAACATTTGTGTATATAATAATTAATGTGATCTAGTCATTCGTTTAATTAATTGCTCATATTTCCATAACTGTTACCTCTCTCATTAAATTAAAAAAAAAATCAAGGTGGACAATCTATCCTTTTATTTCAGTTGTACTCTCCAAGCACTTAATACAATGTTCTATAGCCAATAAGTGCTCAATAAATACCATTGATTGATTAGTACAGAGAGCTCTGCCTACAGTGAGGCTAAATAAATACTATTTAACGACTGATTATAAAAAGATGAATTATAATGCCCTTTATATGATGATGATTGAAAATTTTAATTACCCTATTTATTTTGTTAATGAGATGTACATCCCCTTGATCCTATTTATCGTGATTAAGTTGTCTTGTTTTTGTCCGTCTGTCTCCCTCAGTTAGACTATAAGCCCGTCAGTGGGCAGGGATTGTCTGTATCTGTTGCCGAATTGTACATTCCAAGCACTTAGTACAGTGCTCTTACATAGTAAGCACTCAATAAATACTATTGAATGAATGAATGAATAATAGCAATAATGATAATGATAGGGTAATTGATTAAGTGCTTACTTTGCTCCAAAGACTATACTAAATGTGGGATACATACTGGACACACTTCCTGCACAACATGAGGATCACAATTTAAGTGGGAGAGAGAACAAGTATTTAATCCCCATATGAGAAAATTGAGGCAAAGAGAAGCTAAGTGGCTTACCCAAGGTCACACAGCTCAGTTCTAGGTTCCATGGATTGCATGCCTAAATACATTCAGGAGGAGGAAATAATTATTCCCAGATCCAGTTAGTGATTACATGGGCCAGTTTTCCCCATTCTGTATCAGCTGGCTTCATTCGTGAAGGTCTAGGGAAAGCCAGGAATGATATGAGCTCATGATAGCGAACCATCTTCTGCCACCAGATACAAAAGTCTCAGTGAATGTGTATGATAGGGGATTATGACCTGGGGAGGTAAATTGAATTACTTTTGATTAATATGAACTTCTGAATTTGAGAATCTAAAAGTTGAAGTTCTGAAACAATTACCCATGGCAAAGCATTTTGAAAATAATATATTTGACTGAAAACTACTACAAAAAATTCATGACATCTCTTGAAAGAACACACTGCAGATATGCTATTTGCTAATGTTATTTCAGTTCACAAATTTTCTTCATTTCCAATTTGTGTAATAAATTATATTATCCAGTGACTCGTTTAATCCAAGGGGATGTAGTACAGTTATTTCTTTACTCAACAGTACATTTGCTTGAACATTTTATAAATACCAAGGAAAGAAGTAAGACTACAAGATATTTTTTTCTAATCAAAATTTGAACAGTACAAATGATACTTGTTTGGTGTAAGCTATTAAAGCATCCATAGGCAAACATAAATAAATTTATCTGTGAGAATAAAAGGGAGAGAGAATGTTTTGAAAATATATTATTGACTATGAGGCTAATACTGATTAGATATATGGTTCAAGAGATTAAGCTCTGATTCTTGAAAAAAACAAATAAAAAGTGAGTGTTCCAAATTATACATTATTATAATCATTATATTCTTATTATTTGCTGATGTTTTTAGAATACTGAGTTAATATAAGATCATTAATTTATCACTACATTAGTGAATAAAGTACATTAAGCAAGACTTTTAGATCAATAAAAAGGGATACACAGTTTGTTCAGTAAACTTGATCAACTGGTAATTTAATTTTCACTGAATTTAACACCAAAGTCTACTAATAGGTATTAATTGTGATATAGAAGAATGATCTTGTAAGTTGCCTGAACTTCATGGGGCTTACTGCTGATAAAATGATATTTGAAAAAGTAGGGAAATGAGAATTCTGTTTCTGATTTAAAAACCAAGCTGTTGTTGGTGTTTAAACTTAAATAAGACCAGTTGAATCATCATTTTAGTAAAGCTGTTTAAGTAAAATTGATTTTTAGTTTGTAATTTCTTCCAATAGTGAAAACTACGGCTTTAATTATAAAGGGAACAGTTCAGGCTTTTCACCCAAGCAGTCTCATACAAGCTGGTCTTAAGGTTGTCTACAGAATCAAGGCAGGCTGGCATCAGAGTTGAAGATTTGACCGGTGAATGAGCACCCATTCTTGGAGTAGAAGTTGGTAATTAGCGGGTGCTTGTGCCAGTTTCCATGAGGATGCACAGTTATGACCGCGACAGACCAGCGAGTCTGCAACCTGTGGCTTAGGAGCCCTATCTGACCCTTCCTGGAACCGAATGCATCTCTCAAGCCATTGGGAAATATTGAGGCATTTAAAGATGTTTCTCTGGGCTTGAGAACTCTACAATACAAGGCATTACTTCCACCCACAGAAACTCAGTCACAACTCCCTGCTGCTGGACTCCATCTGGTCCACCAATATCAGTGGCAGGATGATTTGGAGAGTTAGTAAGAGGCAGCTTCCAAACAGCAATCAATAACAGGCAGATGTGTACCACTAGAGGCACAGATGGGTGACAAACTATTAGGCCACAGACCTGTCCCTATATTCCTGGCCAGGTGAGGTCAAACTCAGTGTTCTCAGATGACCCACCCTGAATTGTTTAGGCAGAAGAATCCTCACTCTGGTCCCCTTAGTTTTCATCCTTAATGGAATAATTCCTAGCCATCCTAGAGGCTCCCACAGACTCCCCAGTTATGTGGAGTCATAAGGGAAGCTTTAGGCATGAGCAGTAGAAGGGCAATATGGAGGAACAAGATCAGGGGCAAAGTGGGGAAGGATCAGAGTAATAGGAGGTCTTAGACACACATACAACCTCAGGGAGCCCTCCCACTCCAAACGACAGGAGCAGCACCACCAAAACCTGTGGTTGACCATGTGGCAGCTCGATATGAGCAGGGGAGAGCAGGACACAGTGGTCCCTGAAAACATGGTTGCAGGTCCCCTCCGTGGGGTGTGAGGGCTGCAGTCCTCCAGAGGTGACTTGGGTGCTGAAGGAGACAGCTGCTGCTGCTGCCGCCCATGCCCAACCACTGGGGCCTTGCCCTCTCTCAGGTCAAGGTGAGGAAGGGCAAGAGAAGAAGATAGGAAAGGCAGAAGATACTGACCTCTGCCAGGTGTTGGCCCATCAAACAATCAGTCAGTGGTATTTATTGAGTGCTTACTATGTGCAGGGCACTGTACTAAGTGCTCAGGGGGGGTACAATACACCAGAGTTGGTTGACATATTCCCTGCTCACAGGGAACTTACAATATAGATTGGGAGACAGACAAGATAAATTATGGACATGTGCATGTGGCTAAGGATGGGGGTAAATAGCAAGTGCTTAAAGGATACAGACCAAAGTGTATAGCGGATGAAGAAATGGTGGGAGTACGGGATATATGTTTTGTCAGGGAAGGCCTCTTGGAAGAGATATGATTTTAATAAGGATTTGAGAGTTTGGAGATCAATAGTCTATCATACATGTTGGGGAAAGGCGTTCCAGGCCAGAAGGAAGATAATAATAATGTTGGTATTTGTTAAGCGCTTACTATGTGCAGAGCACTGTTCTAAGCACTGGGGTAGACACAGGGGAATCAGGTTGTCCCACTTGGGGCTCACAATCTCAATCCCCATTTTACAGATGAGGTAACTGAGGCACCGAGAAGTTAAGTGACTTGCCCAAAGTCACACAGCTGACAAGTGGCCGAGCCGGAATTCAAACTCATGACCTCTGATTCCAAAGCCCGTGCTCTTTCCACTGAGCCACGCTGCTTCTCTATTTGGGCAAGGGGGCGGGGGCAGTGAGATAGACGGGTTCAAGATATAGTGGGTAAGTTAGTGTTAGAGGAATGAAATGTGGGACAGGGTGGTAGTACAAAATCAGGGAGGTAAGGAAGGGATGAGCTGATTGAGTGTTTTCTGTTTCTTGAGGAAATGAATTGGTAACTACTGAAATTCCTTGAGGAGTGGGGAAACTTAGACTGAACTTTTTTTTTTTTTTAGAAAAAATGATCCAGTCAGTGGAGTGAGTAGGGACTGGAGTGAGAAGAGGCCGGGAATCAAGAAGTTAACAAGGAGGCTGATGTGGTAATAAAGGCAAGATATGATAGATGATTAGATCAGCAATGTAGCAGTTTGGATGGAGAAGAAAGGGCAGATTTTAGAGATGTTGTGTAGTAAAAACGATAGGATTTGGTGACAGATTGAATATGTAGGTTGAATGAGAGAGAAGACTTGTGGATGTATGAGAAGCAGTGTGGCTTAGTGGCAAGAGCACGGACTTGGGAGTCAGAGGTCATGGGTTCAAATCCCAGTTCTACCTCTTATTTCAGCTGTGTAGCTTTGGGTAAGTCACTTGACTTCTCTGGGCCTCAGTTACCTCATCTGTAAAATGGAAATTAAGACTGTGAGCCCCACGTGGGACAACCTCATTACCCTGTATCTACCCCAGCTCTTAGAACAGTGCTCTGCACATAGTAAACACTTAAATACCAACATCATTATTATTATTATTATTTTAGAACTTATATCTAGTGGAACCACTGCTAGTAATAGGGAAATGAATTATTGGGATAGGTGAGCTGTGGCACATTTTTTGTCTTTGGCTTGGGGGCCAGGAGTTAGAAATTTGGTCTTTACAGAGCTCTGATTTATATTGGGTTGTGAGTAGTAGTAGTCATAGCAGTAGTACCAGAAGCTTTAGTTGTAATAGTAGTCGTAACAGCATATACTGGGTGTCGAGTTGGTGCAGTCCACCAAGTATAGGTGTTTGGGACATACAGAATAAGGAAGTAACACATTCCCTTTCCACAAGGAGTTCTCATTCTAACAGGGAAGACTAACTGGTGATAATATGAAAGCATCATGACCTAGTGGATATAGAATGGGCCTGGGAGTCACAAGGGCTCCTCAACATTGGCTTCAAAGCATTCAATAATGTTAATGTTGGTATTTGTTAAGCGCTTACTATGTGCCGAACACTGTTCTAATTGCTGGGGTAGACACAAGGGAATCAGGTTGTCCCACGTGGGGCTCACAGTCTTAATCCCAATTTTACAGATGAGGGAACTGAGGCACAGAGAAGTTAAGTGACTTGTCCACAGTCACACAGCTGACAAGTGGCAGAGCTGGGATTCGAACTCATGAGCCCTGACTCCAAAGCCCGTGCTCTTTCCACTGCGCCACGCTGCTTCAATTACCTTCCTCCTCCTACCTCACTTCGATGCTCTCCTACTACAACCCAACCTGCATATCCTCCAATGCTAACCTTCCCACTCTTCCTTGGTCCTGTGTATTTCTCTGCTGTTCCCTTCCCCACATCCTGCCTCAGTCCCGAAATAACCTCCCTCCTCAAATCTGACACACAGTTACTCTTTCTATCCTCAAAGCCTTATTCATTCATTCATTCATTCATTCATTCATTCATTCATTCATTCATTCATTCATTCGTATTTATTGAGTGCTTACTATGTGCAGAGCACTGTACTTAGCACTTGGAATGTACAGATCGGCAACAGATAGAGAGAGTCCCTGCCGTTTGACGGGCTTACAGTCTAATCGGGGGAGACTGACAGACAAGAACAATGGCAATAAATAGAGTCAAGGGGAAGAACATCTCATTCAAACAATAGCAAATAAATAGAATCAGGGTGATGCACATCTCATTAAACAAAATAAATAGGGTAATGAAATGAAAATATATACAGTTGAGCGGACGAGTACAGTGCTGAGGGAATGGGACGAGAGAGGGGGAGGAGCAGAGAGAAAGGAGGGATAAGAGGGTCTAGCTGCAGAGGTGAAGGGGTGGGGGTAGAGGGAGCAGAGGGAAAAGGGGGGAGCTCAGTCTGGGAAGGCCTCTTGGAGGAGGTGAGCTTTAAGTAGGGATTTGAAGAGGGAAAGAGAATCAGTTTGGCGGAGGTGAGGAGGGAGGGTGTTCCAGGACTGCCGGAGGACGTAGCCCAGGGGTCGTTGGCGGGATAGGCGAGAATGGGGGTCGGTGAGGTGGGCGGCAGAGGAGCGGAGTGTGCGGGGTGGGCAGTGGAAAGAGAGAAGGGAGGAGAGGTAGGAGCGGGCAAGGTGATGGAGAGTCTTGAAGCCTAGAGTGAGGAGTTTTTGTTTGGAGCGGAGGTTGATAGGCAACCACTAGAGGTGTTTAAGAAAGGGAGTGACGTGCCCAGATCGTTTCTGCAGGAAGATGAGCCGGGCAGCAGAGTGAAGAATAGACTGGAGCGGTGAGGCACATCTACTCCAAGGGGTCTTCCCTGATTAAACCCTCTTTTCCTCTCCTCCTACTCCCTTCTGTGTCTCCCTGACTGGCTCTCTTTATTCATCCCCTTCCCCCCCCCCCAGCCCAACACCACTTATGTACATATCTCTAATTTATTTATTTTGTATTTGTTTATTTATACTAATGTCAGTCTCTACTAATCTGTAAACTTGTGGGTAGGGAATGTGTATGCTTATTGTTGTTTTTTACTTTCTCCAGCAGTTAGTAAAGTGCTCTGCACACATTAAGCACTCAGTAAGTATGATTAAATGAATGAAAGGACCAGGGTTTCTATCCCAACTCTGCTACTTGTCTGCTGTGTGAGCTGGTGCAAGTTATTTAACTTATCTGTGCCTCATTTATCTCATCTGTAATATGGGGAGTAAGACTGTGAACCCCATTTATTATTGTATTATATTCTCCCAAGCACTTAGTGCAATGTTCTGCACACATTAAGTGCTCAATAAATCACTTGAATGAATGAATGAATGAATGAATGAATGTGGGATAGGGAATATGTCCCAACATGATAAGTTTGTATCTACTTCAGTGCTTACAACATTGCTTGACATATAATAATGACCAGTAGGTTTGGAGGCACACAAGATATATAAATCTAATGGTTGGATGAAAATGAGATAAGTGTGGAAGGAAATATTTAAAATATGCTCTACTATGTATCAACAAAATATCTGTTGGGTCCCCATTACTGAAGAAACTTATCCAGGAATGGACCTCAAAGATGATATTCTGTAGAAAAAAAAGCAATGCCTTTAAGCAGGAGATGTTACTTTTCTCTGCTACATTACTGGAAACTGTAGATTCATATGTAGAAACTAAAAGTTTAGCAATGCTCATCATATATCTGAGTGAAGCAGCATGGCTTAGTGGAAAGAGCATGGGCTTGGGAGTCAGAGGTCGTGGGTTCTAATCCTTACTCCGCCACTTGTCTGCTGTGTGACCTTGGGCAAGTCACTTAACTTCTCTGGGTCTCAGTTACCTCATCTGTAAAAATGATGGGATTAAGAAGTGTGAGCCCCACGTGGGGCAATCTGACTACCCTGTATCTATCCCAGTGGTTAGAACAGTGCTCTGCACATAGTAAGCGCTTAACAAATACCAAAGTTATTATTATATAACTGGTGCCAAACATTAAATAAAATGGACCCCTTTAGCTGTTCATAAAACATTTTTAATAGAATGTGATTCTTACAAGATTCCATTTAGTGCAATTTCTTCATTTTAACAGGGAGTTGGTTCAAGTGAAATAATCATTTAGATTCAAATTATTTAAAAATCAGTAAGAGTGGTACCTTAATCTCACAGCTGTAGAGCAAAATTATTTAAAAAATATCAAGAGCAGTCTGATACATTATCTCATCTAAATAAATTCAACTCTGAATGGCAAAGGCCAGGTTTCAACAAGTGAAGTGAAGAACTGAGCAATTATCTGGGCAACTCAAGTTAAAAAAATTCCTTTTTTGAATCAACTTGAATACAGCAGAAGTGGTAATTCCTGGTGAAATGATATGAGAATTCCCCTGGGCATTTCTAATTGCTCTTAAACCCAAAGAAATTGCCACTCGGACTTCTAGATCTTTCATTTATTTACACAATTTTATTACATGCAAAGCATAATAGTTGTTAATCAATAAATAGTGTTTACTAAGCATTACTCTGTGCAGAGCCCTGTACTAAGCATTTGGGGGAGAATTAGGCATAAGTAGTATTAGGCATAAAATATGGCAACACTGTCAATCCATTACTAACAAATTCAAATTAAGAATTAAAAGTACAAAATACAAAATATTGCTGTTGCTATCACAGAGTAGAAAATGATCATCAATCTGAATTCCATTTTTCTAGAGATTTTAAGAGGACAGTTCTAGAGAGGACAGTTTAATAAAAATATTACTAATTCTTTAATTCTAGCAATCTTTTTTCTAGTGATTGGAAAGGGATGAGATTCATTCCTTTCTCAGAGACAACAGTGGGTGGCTAAACAGAAAAGGCTCTATTGTGTAACATTAGGGTGGACAGTCTTATTTTATAACTGACTGATTTTAGTTAGTCTTCCCTCTAAGCAGGATGGCTGAGAGACCTTTTATGTCCATTTTTTTTAAAACATAAACCTTCTTCTTCCTCAGTTTCTGCCCTTAAATTCCACTACTTAAAAGCAGTGTCTGTGTTCATAGGAGCCTAAGTGGGTAACTTAATGGCTCTCGAGAAAGCTCTGGTGTTGAGAGCCATAATAATAATAATGTTGGTATTTATTAAGCGCTTACTATGTGCAGAGCACTGTTCTAAATGCTGGGATAGATACAGGGTAATCAGGTTGTCCCACATGAGGCTCACAGTTAGTCCCCATTTTACAGATGAGGTAACTGAGGCAGAGAGAAGTTAAGTGACTTGCCCACAGTCACACAGCTGACAAGTGGCAGAGCCGGGAATCGAGTCATGGTTTTCCCTGGAGAAGCACTCGTGGTTCGGGTGGCTTTGGACACCCAAGGACCTATGGCATCATTACATGCATAGCCAAAGAAATTCATTTGATGTCATGTGCATTTGCTTGTTCAGCATCAGTAAAGGCTGTCAAGGACCACCCTAGTTAGCCACTAAACCATCAAGCTGGGAATATAATCAAATGCAGCTCAAAGGAATCATTCACCCAAATCCCACTGAGTCTAGCTGTAAAACCCACCTGCAGGACTGTAGGTGTCTAATTCGATAGTACGCTTTTGGGATGGAGTGTTTTATGTCCATTGGAATATAAGTAAAATTTAGAGTTTTGTTGGCTTGGCAGACAAATTGTCATTAAGCTGCAGGAGACTCAATCATTTCTATTTATTACACTCCTTGCTATGTTCACTGAACTATGGGCTTGAAAATATTTAAGAATAGTGAAAGACTATGATCCCTGCCATTAAATAGTTTACAATCTATCGGTAATAGGGTTTACTTTGTTTTAGTTTCTCAAGAGGTATCAAATTAATTTCCTCAATTTCCCTATTTATGCCTGGCCTAGCTAAAATGGGTGAGCTGCTGAATTGAATGGGTTTGGACTTCTACATATATTATATTATAATGCCATTCTAATGCAGAATGTCAGAGGAATGGTATTTTCTGGGCCTGTAACTAGACACAACTGTACCTGTGATTTGAGTGGCCAGTCAGCAGTCTTTTTCATATGGGAAATGTGTTTTTTATGAATTCAGAAGAAATCATACATGATAAAGTATAGTTAAATGGAGAATTAAGCACTTATCTAGAAAACATGATTCATGAGGACAGATGAAGCAGATTACTAAATCCACAAAAAACGTTGATAGTTCTAAATTTCTGGTCCTCTTCACTGAGGATATGAAGAGCATTTCCTCCCCTCCATTTCAACTTTCCCATATTGCCCCAATCTGCAAGTTGAGATATGAATGAAACACATAGAAGAAAACCATTTCATGGGTAGGAATACTTTAAAAATGGGGTTTGAAAACATTCCTAAATGAGTTTATCTTTCTACAAAATGTATGATGAGGGATATGAAAATTAGAGAAGTAGAAATGCAACACTTTGAAAAATATTAAACCTTAAAAGCATCTGGGAAGAGAATAGATGACTCAGAAATTCATTAGCACCTAAAACTGTGCTCATTTGTATATATTTTTATTACCCTATTTATTTTGTTAATGAGGTGTACATCCCCTTGATTCTATGAGAATCAGCGTGGCTCAGTGGAAAGAGCCTGGGCTTTGGAGTCAGAGGTCATGGGCTCGAATCCCAGCTCTGCCACTTGTCAGCTGTGTGACTTTGGGCAAGTCACTTAGCTTATCTGTGCCGCAGTTACCTCATCTGTAAAATGGGATAAGACCGTGAGTCCCACGTGGGACAACCTGATTCCCCTGTGTCTACCCCAGCGCTTAGAACAGTGCTCTGCACATAGTAAGCGCTTAACAAATACCAACATTATTATTATTACTTATCGTGATTATGTTGTCTTGTTTTTGTCCATCTGTCTCCTCCTATTAGACTGTGAGCTTGTCATTGGGCAGGAATTGTCTCTATCTGTTGCCGAATTGTACATTCCAAGCACTTAGTACAGTGCTCTGCACATAGTAAGTGCTCAATAAATGCTACTGAAATGAATTATGAATTATTCTCCTATAAAACACTCAGTATTTATTAAGGGAAAAAAAAGAGATGTAACAGGAAAACTACCTCCCACAACAGCAAGTAATTGATTTTTAGTTTACCTTTCTTTGTTCTTATTCTATTTCTAGTACACTAACATCATAATCTATTGATTTGACCTTGTGAGTTAAATATTTGGGTGGGGCACTTTGATTAACACAGAAACTGTGAGCCTCATTTGGACAGGGACAAGTCAGACCTGCTTAACTTGTATACAATGTAGTACTTGTGACAGTGCTTAGCATGTAGCACTTAACAAATGCTAGTGTAATATTATTATTACTATCATTTTTATCATCCTAATTATCCATATTGCCATTTTTATTAAATCTAAGTGCCTCTCTAGACTTTGTCCCAAATCCATTTATGAGAGAAATTTAGTTAGGACCTAGAATTTCAATCAGTGATTTCAACTCAAAAGCAAAACAAAATTAATCTTTGTGCCTGTGCCTTCACAAAGTATGGAAATTAGAGCAATTTTATAAGTAATTTCCTATACACTACTTCATTATTAAGGAAAAGAGGCTTTATAGGACACAATCATCTGGGTTTGTCACTTATTTTCATCAAACTGTTCAATTCACTATTTCACTTAGCCTCTGTAGGCATAAGCTATAAATACGAGTAAGTACAAATATTAGGAAGTGACTAAGATAGTCTGAGAGAAAATTAAGAAAGAAATTAAATAATTCAGGCCCACAAATTTGCTACTATGGTAAAGGGAGTTATTTTTGCCTGAATTAGCCAAATTAATATACCTAATTTCTAAGTTATCCATTTCTTTTTGCTTTGCCCATGTGGGCATAACAAATATATTTGCTTCATAAAGCAAAGCCAAAGCATATCAGCTTTTGAAATTCACTGGGTAACCAGTATAATATGCAGCATGTATCCTGGCAGGATGCCTGGGATATTGTAACAAAGGAAAACAAAAGATGGATGAAATTCAGAAGGAGGGAGAGAATCACAGGGCTCTTGAGAGGTGTAAATGAAAAGAAAGCTTGTCCAAATTCAAGTCTATGTGACAGGTGACGAGTCTCTTGGAGATAGGTAGTAAATACCAGTGGGTTTGCAGCTGTGACCATAAGAAGTAAAGCTCTATAAAGGTACAAAAAATATTCTGAGTGAGAGAAATTTCTCATTGTAAGTGTATTTGGCAGTAAAAATATTTTGGAAAATGCTTTCACATTCTTAAAGCAAATGGAATTGCAATTCATATGCATCCAATGAGGATCACTCCCTAGTGATAGTAAAGGTACAATTGCCTTGAAAACACCACACTTGATGATATTTGAAATAAAAACCAGATCAAACACTTGGAAAAATTATCTCAGGAGATAGGCTCAATTTTCTAGACAACTCTAATGTTTTCATTAAAAAAAAAAATTGGCTTCAGAAGATGTTGAAAGTACTCAATCAAATAATCCAGATACTTCAAATCATCAACAACCTGGACCTCCATTTTTTTTCTTAGTAATGGTATTTATATTTATTTGCCATTGTTTTTATATGTTCTTCCCCTTGACTCTATTTATTGCCATTGTTCTTGTCTGTCAGTCTCCCCCGATTAGACTGTAAGCCCGTCAAAGGGCAGGGACTGTCTCTATCTGTTGCCGATTTGTACATTCCAAGTGCTTAGTACAGTGGTCTGCACATAGTAAGCGCTCAATAAATAGTATCGAATGAATGAATGAAGTGCTTATTTTGTGTTAAGCACTATATTAAGTGTTGGTGTAGACACAAGATGATCTGGGTTGACAGTCCTGGTCCCATGTGGGGCTCATAGGGGGTAAAATTTAATAGCCATTTTACAGCTGAAGAAACTGAGGCACAGAGAATTTAAGTGACTTGGATATGTAGTGGAGCTGGAATTATAATTCAGGCTGGTGTTCTTTCCATTAGGCCATGCTACTTGATTTGGGAAGGTTTGAGGGGACTGAAGAGCTTTGTAACATTTATCCCATAGTCATGTTTTAGACTTTATCTGTTGCCGACTTGTTCATTCCAAGCGCTTAGTACAGTGCTCTGCACATAGTAAGCGCTCAATAAATACTATTGAATGAAATACTATTGAATGAACTTTACACCTCCAGAAAATAAGCATACATATCATGCAAAATATTTAGGCAAGGCACATTCTAGCAACATGGAAAATATATCCAGTAATGGGGGCCCAAAAACACCTTTGTCTGAAATACATATATATATATATATGTATATATATGTATTAATAATAATGTTGGCATTTGTTAAGTGCTTACTATGTGCAGAGCACTGTTCTAAGCGCTGGGGTAGACACAGGGGAATCAGGTTGTCCCACGTGGGGCTCACAGTCTTAATCCCCATTCTACAGGTGAGGTAACTGAGGCACAGAGAAGTTAAGTGTCTTGCCCACAGTCACACAGCTGACAAGTGGCTGAGTCGGGATTCGAACCCATGACCTTGGACTACAAAGCCCGTGCTCTTTCCACTGAGCCACGCTGCTATATATGTATTTATATATATATGTAGAGAGCTAGGTGGTTAGCTAGATAATTGAAGGGAAATTGGTATTTTTTAGCTGTAATTTTCCTTGTATTTGCTGGATAAATAAAATTTCAAACATTGTAGGAATTAGAATGGGAATCTGTCTTTAATTAAAGATTTTGAAAAGATTGTGACACCAAGAGATGGAACTGAGAAAACACTAGGGTCTATGGATAGTAAATGCAGCAGAAGTGGAGTTGTAAGAGCACAGACCTGGGAGTCAGAAGGCCAGAGTTCTAAGCCCTGGTCTGCCACTTGTCTGCTATTTGACCTGGAGCAAGTCACTTAAACTTAACCATGCCTCAATTTTCTCAAGTCTAAAATGGGGATTTTTAAATACTTGTTCTCCCTCCCCTCCTCGTATTTTGAGATTGGGACTGTGTCTAACCTATCTTGTATCTACTGCAGCATTTAGTGCAATGCTTGGCACTTAATAAAGCCTTATAAAATGCAGCACTTAGTAAATGCCACCCTCAGCAGTATCATCCTCAAACTTGGGCAGAAAACTACGATCAATTCTCATTAAATCTAGAGATGACAAGGCTAGGGAATATTCCTGCAGAATATTTTTTTGGATAAAATTCAGTGTGATTTCACATGTCCATGCTTGTGGTGTCAGGCATAGTACAGGATTGTGCAATTATGTAATCCCCACATGTTCTAGAAGAATAGATTTCATATTTTATGGTCATTAATCATTTATGGTTAACATAAAATATTGTCATGGTCTAAATTAAAACATTCAAATTTTCATTTCAATCAGTGGAATTTAATAATAATAATTGTGATATATGTTAAGTACTTACTATGTACTGAACACTCTATTAAGCACTAAGGAGTATAAAAGCAAATCGGGTTCGACATAGTCTATGTTCCATGTCAGCCACACAGTCTCAATCCCCATTTTACAGAAAAGGCAACTGAGGCTCAGACAAGTGAAGTGACTGGCCCAAGTTCAAACAGCAGAAAAGTGACCAAGTAGGAATCCCACTCTATCCACTCTATCCACTTCACCTTGTTGTTTTTATTGTCACTTACTATATGCAGAGTATTGTACTAAATGCTTGAGGTAATATATTATAACAGAATTAGTGGACATGTTCACTGCCCATAACGAGCTTTCAGTTTAGAGGGGGACAAAGACATTAATAAAAATAAATATATAAATGATATAAATTAATTTCATTAGATTTTATTTCAAGAGTATAGCACTAACTGTTGACTCTCCGAAGTATTTAGTACAGTGCATCATGTACAGTCAATGCTCAGAAGTTTGATGGATTGTTGTTTCAAGTTCTGAAATCATTTTCTTTGTTACTCTCATTTAAAAAAAAAATCAACCTCCTGTTTATCTATTTTCATCACCTATTTAAATTACCTTCATTATTTGAAATGTATTTTATATTTCCATTGCAATTATTTTCATGACTTTTGTCTTAATATTTTTTTTAACTGATTCTTTATTTTTCCCCCCAAAATTGTAATTTCACAATACATTTAAGATGTCTCAAAAGGGTAGACTTTATTGATAAATGACTACAATAATTCTAAATGAAGATGCAATATTTAAAAAAAAAATTAGATCACTCAGTGAATTGAGTGTGAAAAAGCTTTACAAAGAATAACCAAATGCATGAAGGGAGTCTTTTTCTTAGAGCAAATGGTCATCTATATAAGTAAGTGGGCATATCTCCAAGTGACTCTGAATCATTCCCCGTGGTTAAATGTTATGTTTCCTAAAACTAATAACACATTTTTCTGAACTTGTTTATAGTCAGTAATTTACATCAAACATTTCTTGTACAAATCAGAAAAAGACATGTCCACACATCCAGAGCTAAATAATGTGTTATCTTACTGCTGTCTCAAACCATTTAAATATAAATCAATGGCATTTATTGTTCACTTACTGTGTGTGGAGAACTCTACTAAGTATTTGAGGGAATACAGTACAACAGAGTTGGTAGACACATTCTCTTCTACTCCCAGTGAGCTTGCTCAGGAAGTAACATTTCCTGATATAAAATTTGCTTATATTAGCTATATTTAGTTTCTGATTCAATCACTTTTATTGAGCACTTATTGTGTACAGAGCATTGTACTAACCGCTTGAGAGAATACAATATAACAATGAACAGGCCATCCCCTGCCGAAAGCGAGCTTACATCCATGTCATAGTATGTAAGAAGAGACTGACGTAAAATTTTACAAGACAAAAGGGATTATTTGGGTAGTTTAAGAGTTGCCAAAGGTCCTGCTCCTACCCCTGCTCTTACCATTAATTTCAGAAGAAAGGTCCCATCATCACTACCAGTGTTCCTGGGGATCTCGGGGTGGTTCCTCAATTTCCTTAAACCAAGGCCTTTCCTCTTGATATCTCCTCATGTTAACTACAATGTTGCAGCTATTTGAGAGAGAGGAGAAAGCCGAGGATCAGTGTCCACCAACGATAACCTGCTCTTTCCTTTCATTTTCCCTTTTTCCTCCATTTTCTTGTTGAAAGGATGTCAAGGATTCCATTTTCAGTATTGCCAGTAATACCTTTTCTTGTAATTCTGACTTAGGTAGTCTTATTACTCATAAACATTGAAAAGTCTAGGAAAATCACTTTTTTATGGCGTTAAGCCTTTCCTACGTACCAGACAAAAATGATCTGTGCCTCAGTTACCTCATCTGTAAAATGGGGATTAAGACTGTGAGCCCCATGTGAAACAGGGATGGCATCCAATCTCATTGTTTTGCATCACCTCTTTTTCCTTGAAACTTGATCCAAACTTAGATTCACTGACACTGACTTTTCTTGCTTCTCCTTCTGTGTCTCTTGTATCCTGTTTGCTGTACTGCTATTTCTTCTCCGTTCCTGGATCCTCCTTTGCCTCCCATCCTCTGACAGTAGGGGTCCCTCAAGACTCAGTTCTACTCCCTCTTATACATCCCTAGATACAACCTAGATACAAAATAATCGGGTTGGACACAGTCCTTGTCTTACATGGCGCTCACAGTCTCAATCCCCATTTTACAGATGAGGTAACTGAGGTACAGATAATTTTAGTGATTTTCCCAGAGTCACACAGCAGTCAAGTAGTGGAACAGGGATTAGAACTCAGGTCCTCCTTACACCTAAGCCCATGATCTATCCACTAGGACTCACCACTTCTTTTTCTTATTCTATTTTTGTTCGCCTCAAAATCAGGATCCAAAAGTACAGAATACTAAACACTTCAATATTGTGATTTTATTTTTATATTACTATATTATCTCTATCTTATTATTTTTGCACATTAATGCTTATATTAGAACTAAAATTTAAGGGGTGCATTTGTATTTTAAGAGACCGGAACTCTTCAACAGATTGCAGGATTTTTCAGTGTAGTCATAGTCTTAAATACTTGTCTCTTACATTTTACTTTCATCAGTGGTATTTATTGCTGAGCACATACAATGTGAAGAGTGCTGTTCAAAGGTCTTGGGAGAGTACAGTACAACAGAGCTGTTAGATGTGTTATCTTCTCACAATGAACTTGTAATCAATTTACATAAAATGATACTATTCTTATAGCTGCAGTTATAAATAGTTTAAAAACTCTCAGTGTAAAAATATGAATTAGCATCATTACTTTTTCTCAACCCTCGATCTCGTCATCTCCTACTGCTGCACTATCTCCTCCCTCACCAACTCTGAAATCCCTCTCTCTGACCATAACCTTCTCACCTGCCTCATCTCTCACACTCCCTCCCCCTGCAAATCTTCGCTGCTGCTCCACAGAGACCTCCGCTCTCTCGATCCCATCCGTCTTTCCAATAGCATCTCTCCTCACCTTGCCGCCCTGTCCTCTCTTCCCACTCTCGATGATCAGGTCTCCGCTCTCAACTCCACCCTCTCTACTCATCTCGGCTCTCTCGCCCCCCTTTCCCTCCGCCGCTCTCGCTCCACTAACCCACAGCCCTGGATCACCTCCTCCGTCCGCCTCCTACGCTCCTATGCTCGAGCTTCTGAGCGCTGCTGGCGAAAAGTCCAAGCACCAAGCCGACCCCACACACTTCAAATTTATCCTTTCCTGCCTTAACTCTGCCCTCTCCTCCGCCAGGCAAAACTTCTTCTCCTCCCTCATCGACACCTATGCCCGTCACCCCCGCCAATTGTTCCGGACCTTTAACTCTCTCCTGAGGCCCCCTGTTCCTCCCCCTCCCCCATCTCTCACCCCCAATGATCTGGCCACCTATTTCCTCACGAAAATCAACACAATCAGGTCTGAGCTCCCCAAAGTCACCCCTCTGCCTCTCCCCTCCCCCCACCAACCCTCTCCCCTACTTTCCCATCCTTCCCTGCAGTATCCTCAGAGGAGATCTCCTCCCTCCTCACAAGTGCCACCCCCTCCACCTGCGCCTCGGACCCCATTCCCTCTCACCTTATAAAAACCATCGCCCCTGCCCTCCTCCCTTCCTTAACTTCTATTTTTAACCACTCAATCTCCAATGGCTCCTTCCCCTCTGCCTTCAAACATGCCCACGTCTCCCCCATCCTAAAAAAACCCGCTCTTGACCCACTTCCCCCTCCAGTTATCGTCCTATCTCCCTACTACCCTTCCTTTCCAAAATCCTAGAACGAGTCGTCTACAATCGATGCTTGAATTCCTTAACTCCCATTCTCTCCTGGACCCCCTCCAATCTGGCTTCCGTCCCCTCCACTCTACCGAGACTGCACTCTCTAAAGTCACCCATGACCTCCTTCTTGCCAAATCCAATGGCTCCTACTCCATTCTAATCCTCCTTGACCTCTCTGCTGCCTTTGACACTGTCGACCATCCCCTTCTCCTCCATACCTTATCTCACCTTGGCTTCACAGACTCCGTCCTCTCCTGGTTCTCCTCTTACCTCTCTGGCCAGTCATTCTCGGTCTCCTTCACTGGCGCCTCCTCTCTCTCCCATCCTTTAACTGTTGGAGTTCCTCAAGGGTCAGTTCTTGGCCCTCTTCTGTTCTCCATTTACACTCACTCCCTCGGTGAACTCATTCGCTCTCACGGCTTTGACTACCATCTCTACGCAGATGACACGCAGATCTACATCTCCGCCCCTGTCCTCTCCCCCTCCCTTCAGGCTCGCATCTCCTCCTGCCTCCGGGACGTCTCCACCTGGATATCGGCCCGCCACCTAAAACTCAACATGAGCAAGACTGAGCTCCTCATCTTCCCTCCCAAACCCGGTCCTCTCCCAGACTTCTCTATCACCGTCGATGGCACGACCATCCTTCTCGTCTCTCAGGCCCGCAATCTCGGTGTCATCCTTGACTCGTCTCTCTCGTTCACCCCACACATACTATCCGTTACCAAGACCTGCCGGTTTCACCTCTACAATATCGCCAAGATCCACTCTTTCCTCTCCACCCAAACGGCTACCTTACTGTTACAGGCTCTCGTTATATCCCGGCTAGACTACTGTGTCAGCCTTCTTTCTGACCTCCCTTCCTCCTCTCTCGCCCCGCTCCAGTCTATTCTTCACTCCGCTGCCCGGCTCATCTTCCTGCAGAAATGATCTGGGCACGTCACGCCCCTTCTTAAACAACTCCAGTGGTTGCCTATCAACCTCCGCTCCAAACAAAAACTCCTCACTCTAGGCTTCAAGGCTCTCCATCACCTTGCCCCTTCCTACCTCTCCTCCCTTCTCTCTGTCTACCACCCACCCCGCACGCTCCGCTCCTCTGCCGCCCACCTCTTCACCGTCCCTCGGTCTCGCCTATCCCGCCGTCGACCCCTGGGTCACGTCCTCCTGCGGTCCTGGAACGCCCTCCCTCCTCACCTCCACCAAACTGATTCTCTTTCCCTCTTCAAAACCCTACTTAAAACTCACCTCCTCCAAGAGGCCTTCCCAGACTGAGCTCCTCTTCTCCCTCTACTCCCTCTGCCACCCCCCTTCACCTCTCCGCAGCTAAAGCCTCTTTTTCCCCTTTTCCCTCTGCTCCTCCACCTCTCCCTTCCCATCCCCACAGCACTGTACTCGTCCGCTCAACTGTATATATTTTCATTACCCTATTTATTTTGTTAATGAATTGTACATCGCCTTGATTCTATTTAGTTGCCATTGTTTTTACGAGATGTTCTTCCCCTTGACTCTATTTATTGCCATTGTTCTTGTCTGTCCATCTCCCCCGATTAGACTGTAAGCCCGTCAAACGGCAGGGACTGTCTCTATCTGTTGCTGACTTGTTCATCCCAAGCGGCTAGTACAGTGCTCTGCACATAGTAAGCGCTCGATAAATACTATTGAATGAATGAAGGAATGAACTATAATTCTGTCTAATCTGCTAAAGGAGAGTAGACGGAAACTCTGACCACATATCCCAAAACTCCCAGATATGGAGACTCAAAGTGCCTTGAGGGAAATCCCTTACTATTGGGAAGGCCAGTCCCTTCCTGAATGCCATCAGTGAGGAATAATCTTATCCCTGTGAGAGTGAAGGGTTTAGAGTGTGACAGTTTGGATTAAGGAAGAAATAGTAGAGGCAGTTCTACTAATAGTAATAGTAGTAGAAGTAATCATAGTAGTATCATTTATTGAGTACCCATTTGGTAGGTACGAGGTAAGTGTAGAATCAAGTGACACATTCACTGCCTACAACACAAACATATTTATAATTATGGTGGTCAAATAAATAATTGAGTTAAAATACATAGCATTTAAGTGCTAAAGAGCTAAAATGCTAAAGAGGCTCAATAACAATAATGGTAATAATAATGGTACTTGTTAAATGCTTACTATGTGTCAACACTGTCCTAAACACTGAGGTAGGTACAGAGTAACCAGGTTGGACACAGTCCCTGTCCCACATGGGTCTCACAGCCTTAAGCTCCATATTACAGATGAGAGAACTGAGGCACAGAGAATAATAATGTTGGTATTTGTTAAGCGCTTATTATGTGCTGACCACTGTTCTAAGTGCTGGGGTAGGTGCAGGGTAATCAGGTTGTCCCATGTGGGGCTCAGGTTCTTAATCCCCTTTTTACAGATGAGGTAACTGAGGCCCAAAGAAGTTAAGTGACTTGCCCAAAGTCACACAGCTGACAGGTGGCGGAGCCAGTATTAGAACCCATGACCCCTGACTCCTAAGCCCATGCTCTTTCCACTGAGAAGTCAAGTGACTTGCCCAAAGTCACACAGTTGACATGCAGCAGAGTTGGGATTAGAACCCATGACCTTCTGACTCCAAGGACCATGCTTTGTCATCTACGCCATGCTGCTTCTAGCTCAAGATGCTAGGAAATTAATTCTTGGAATATAAAAAAACCTGAAGATGATTCCCTGTCAATGGCAATCTACTGATTTTATTGTTGTTGAATTGGCACTGTTTTTGTTTTATCTGTGATCTTCTCTCTGTATGCCTGCGCTCTCACCTCACCTTGACTTTTTGGATTGTGGGCAATGGACTTGTCCTAGATCAACATCATCATATTCCTATAAGACTAAGGTTTGTGATGATGATGATGATGATGATGATTCTATTTAGTTGACATTGTTTTTATATGTTCTTCCCCTTGACTCTATTTATTGCCATTGTTCTTGTCTGCCTGTCTCCCCCGATTAGATTGTAAGCCCGTCAAAGGGCAGGGACTGTCTCTATCTGTTGCTGACTTGTACATTCCAAGCGCTTAGTACAGTGCTCTGCACATAGTAAGTGCTCAATAAATACTATTGAATGAATGAATGAATGATGATGATGATGATAATGGTATTTGTTAAGCACTTACTATGTGCAGATACTGTTCCAAGCGCTGAGGAGGATACGAGGTGATCAGGTTATCCCACGTGGGGCTCACAGTCTTCATCCCCATTTTACAGATGGGGTAACTGAGGCACAGAGAAGTGAAGTGACTTGCCTAAAGTCACACAGCTCACAAGTGGTGGAGCCGGGATTTGAACCCATGATCTCTGACTCCCAAGCCCGGGCTCTTTCCACTGAACCACTCTGCTGCTGCTTGTGTTTCCCATATTTTAAGTACTCCATAAATGTCATTAGTTTCATTATTCATAGTTCTCTTCGGGGTAGACCTTGAAGAATCATTACTGGAACACAATAATGCTCTTATGTGAAATATGAGAATATAAGTAAAAGTAATATTTCCAAACATAAGTTTTACAAAATATTCTTGAGAAAATTCATTACTTTTATGTGTCCTTGGAGCAGTGAGGGTTATAGCCTGGTACTCAAACAATTTGAATATGTTTGCTGTTGGAATTTATAGACCCCTTAAATCTAATTTTTCAGGTCTCTGATACTTACTATTTCTGCCTTCTCTCCAAAAAAAAAAAAAAAAGAAAAAAAAGAAAAAAAATGGAATAAGCAACTTTCATCCTAAATCTATATGGATCTAGATTCCCAAAGGAAGTAAGTCATCTTTCCATTCTTCAGACTCTAAAATGTGATCTTAAAGAAAGCAGCATTTGTCTTGGCACACAGATTAATTTGACCAGAGAGAATCTTTTTCTTTTCACATAGGAAATGGTAGAATTAAGAAGAGGTATTATATCATTTAAATGTTAAGGTAGGATCTTATCCCTCCTGCCACTGCATTACATACCAGACCCAGGACAAAATACCTGATTTAGCCATATTTTTTTTCTTGCGCTAGTGAAGTCTTTGATCAATTCTTTTGAGAACTCAGAGAAAACTCACATGGTAAACTAGTGAAGAATACAGACAGCTAGACTTTGATAAATATGCTGTTTTAGCACTGCTTAGGAAAGTTACACTGTGAGGGTCACAGGTTCAAATACAGAGTATCGACTGTTAAAGAGAGAAATTCCCCAAACCATGATGAAACAGAATAACTTATTTCTCAGAAATCTCAGGGACCTTGTGAATGTTTAGGGATTAGAAGACTAATGGAGATGCAGAGTTTCTGGCTCATTCTAGAATGTAAGATCCCCTGTAAGCAGGGTATGTGTCTACCAATTCTGTTATATTATTATTATTGATCATTTAGTCAATCACTGGTTTTTACTGAAGACTCACTGTGTGCAGAGCACCGTACTAAATTACTTGGGAAAGAAAAATACAATAGAGTTGGTGCACATGTTTCCAACCAGGGTCTAGAGAGAGGTCCTAGTATAGGGCTCTGCACACAAAATGGTCTCTCTCTATATATATATATATGTATTTATATCAGTGATTGATTGATTGATTGATAGGTTACATTTCCTTGTCCAATAGGAACTGAGGCATATTTCCATCCACCCTAAGGAACCAATCAATAGCATTTACTGAGTATTCACTATTTGCCAAACAAAGTGTAGAATTAATAATAACTGTGGTATTAGTTAAGTACTATATGCCAAGTGCTGTTCTAAGCACTTGAGTAGATACAAGATAATTGGGTTGGACACAGTTCCTGTCCCACAGGGGCCTCACAGTCTATATTCCCATTTTGAAAATGAGGCACAGAGAAGTTAAGTGACTTTCCCAAGGTCACACACCACACATAGAACCAGAGTTAGAACCCACATCCTCTCACTCCTAGGCCCATGGTCTTTCCCCTAGGCCACCCTATGAACTCTTGGGAGGGAACAATATAGTAGAGTTGACAGATATGTTCCCTGCTCACCAGTTCAATGTAGCTGGAGAGGTGAAGATGGTATTCTGAATTTAAGCTTCACTATCATGAATCTCAGAAGTAATCCCAGAAAGCAGGATGCTCACTAAGATCATAGTGATCCCTTAATGGCTTTTGAGGTGCATGGCAACATTTTTTATGGTATTTGTTAAGCACTATTTCCAGGTACTGTACTGAGTACTGGGGTAGACACAAAATAACAATAATAATAATAATGATAGTGTTGGTATTTGTTAAGTGCTTATTATGTGCCAAGCACTGTTCTAAACGCTGCGGTAGATACAGGTAATTAGGTTGTCCCATGTGAGGTTCACAGTCTTAATCCCCATCTTACAGATGAGGTAACTGAGGCACCGAGAAGTGAAGTGACTTGCCCAAAGTCACACAACTGACAGATGGAGGAGCCCAAATTTGAACCCATGACCTCTGACTCCTAAACCCGTGCTCTTTCCACTGATCCACGCTATTGACAAAATAATCTGGTTGTATACAGTCCATGTCCACTAAGGTCTCACAGTCCTAAATCTTATTTTATAGGTGAGAAAACTGAATAACAGAAAATTTAAGTGACTTGCCCTACGTCACAAGTCAGATAAGGGCAGAACAAGAATTAGAACTCAGGTCTTCTGAATCTCAGGCCCATGCTCTTTCCATTAGGCTGTGCTGCTTTGGTTGCAAAGTGGTAACATAGGGGAGGTAGAAGGGGAAACTGAAGCGGTGGTTGAGACACAGTCTTTGGTCATACTTCCGCCAAGAGTTTACCTTACACCATTATCTTATACTACACACATATGTGGCACCATTATCTTATACTACATGCATATGTGGCACCCTTCCCTTACCCCAGTTTGCCGAAAACTGTTTGGCCCTATAAACCATCAGAAAACCATTGTTGTTCATTCATTAATTCATTCATTCATTCATCCATCCATTCATTCGTATTCATTGACGCTTACTATGTGCAGAGCACTGTACTAAGCGCTTGGAATGTACAAATAGGCAACGATGGAGACAGTCCATGCCCACTGATGGGCTTACAGTCTAATCGGGGGGACACGGACAAAAACAGTCGCAATAAATAGAATCAAGGGGATGCACTTCTCATTAACAAAATAAATAGGGTAATAAAAATAATGATATGAACACACATCCACAGACAATGACTGCCCTACCACTTCACAGTCTGAAGGATATAATTCATCTGCATCAAATGATCATTTATCATGCAGCACAAATTATCATCTTTGAAACTGTTTCTTAATTCTCGGTTTAATTCTTAAGCTTCTAGCATAGGTGCAGGCAGAAATTGTGTCCACTTACCCATTTAAGCCTCGTGAAATTGACTAATGTGTGTTTTGTAATGCTCCTGAGATACAAAAAAAATCTTTAAACATTATTTCAAAATGAACCTCTGATATTGGGTCTTTTTTAAATAATGAGTGACTTCAACCCTCCTAAGGTAAGCCACTAATGATGTCAGCTTAAAAATCTTGTAGAAAATATTTTCACAGAAATTTTAAATTGAAATAAACATCTCAGGGTGAAACTAATCTTGTAGGACTCCAAGGATTTTTTCTTTTTACTGTTTTTTTTTCCTCTGAGAAGGATAGCTTGTCTAACCCACATAAAATCCTACATCCAGAGCTCTGTTATCTTTTTGGCATCAGTACTAGAATATATCTTTACTGAATTCTTCCATATTGTAAATAATGAAAAGATTTGAAATAGGTGAGATTTTTCAATGGAGGAGCTTTATTTTTTGTTTCAGATGGGATAAAACAGGTCTGGAAAAGGCATCCTTGTCTGGCATTGAATAATAGAGATGAACTCTTCACCTTTACTTTAAAAGTTAAAGCTCTACAGAATTCTCTGTTGAGCACTCAACTATCTGCCTTTGAAAATTGATCTGCTTTTTCTTGGAGTAATATCTATGGATTTCAAACCATTACCTAGTATTTTTTTTTTTGCCCCAAGAAATCTGCAATAATATGGTGGAAAGGGGTTTAAATCCAAGCACAATACATATGGAATTGCGGAGGTAGATGTAGTATATGGAAACAACAGAAGGTCAGAAATAACTGAGTTCTAGTCTCTGTCTGCTCCTATTATTTATTTAGAGCCTACTGAGTGGAAATCATAATAATGATGGAATTTATTAGAGTTTACCAAGTGCCAAGCACGGACCTAGACAGAAGAAAATTCATTCAATCTAATTTATTGAGCGCTTACTATGTGTAAAGCACTATGGAAGTACAGAGGTAAAGATCCTGCTTTGTCCACCTTTCTGACCTTTCCCTCTGCCTAAGCCCTGCTTGACCACTTTGGCTGTGCCTGATGGGTTGATTGACTTCAGTTGAATTGCCGAACTCGATCTCAGTCAAGCACAATACAACATGGCAAAACCACACCCTTGAATCAATCAAGCCCCTGGGCCTTCTTATCACCTTATCAAAGGAGGTCCAGGACTAAACAGAGCAAATGCCCCAGGGGCTCACTGCTTTCTATCCTAAAGTAGTTCTTGTATTGTTCTGATCACTATGAATGCTTTACTAATGATATACAAAAAAGCAGTCGATCAATGAATGATATTAAGTGGGTGCAGAGCACCAGCCTGAGTGCTTGGAAAAACACATACTGTCCCCACTACACTCCAACTATTACTAACTGTAGGCTTGGGAGTCAGAGGACCTGGATTTGAATTCATTCATTCATTCAATAGTATTTATTGAGCGCTTTCTATGTGCAGAGCACTGTACTAAGTGCTTGGAATTAACAAGTTGGCAACAGATAGAGACAGTCCCTGCCGTTTGACAGGCTTACAGTCTAATCAGGGGAGACAGGCAGACAACAACAATGGCAATAAATAGAGTCAAGGGGAAGAACATCTCATAAAAATGATGGCAAATCTCCACCACTTGTCTGCTGTGTGACCTTGGGCTAGCCACTTAACTTCTCTTTGCCTCAGTTCCCTCATCTGTAAAATAGAGATTGACTGTGAGCCCCACGTGGGACAACCTGATTCCCCTGTGTCTACCCCAGCTTTTAGAACAGTGCTTGGCACATAGTAAGCACTTAAAAATACCATAATATTCTGTTAGACACAAGTGAGTAATTTGGTCCATTTAACAGTATAGACAGATTGGGATTTTTCTCCAGGCGCAGGGCTCCAAACTCAAGGTGCAGGGCGGCAGAGATCCAGGGCACAGGGTGCCAGGTCATCAGAGTGGCACAAGATGCCAGAAGGCAATAGTCCTCAGGAAAATGGGAAGAAGACAATTCAAAGAGCTTCCTCTCCCACCGAAGGGAACTCTGGCTTAATAATGTTGGTATTTGTTAAGCGCTTACTATGTGCAGAGCACTGTTCTAAGCGCTGGGGTAGACAGAGGGGAATCAGGTTGTCCCACGTGGGGCTCACAGTCTTAATCCCCATTTTACAGATGAGAGAAATGAGGCATAGAGAAGTTAAGTGACTAGCCCACAGTCACACAGCTGACAAGTGGCAGAGCTGGGATTCGAACTCATGAACCCTGACTCCAAAGCCTGTGCTCTTTCCACTGTGCCACGCTTCTTCTCCATGTAGGTTTCATGTAAGTTCATTGTGGACCAAAAAAATTGATAAGGTCTTAGATAAATGGGAATTTTTACCCAAGATAAACCCACTAAATTTCCTTTTGAACTTTTGATCTATATAAAATAAGTTGATCATTGGAGCTTTGTAATCTAAAGGATTCGATGAGACTGATTAGACTGTAAGCCGTCAACGGGCAGGGATTGTCTCTATCTTTTGCCAGATTGTACATTCCAAGCGCTTAGTACAGTGCTCTGCACATAGTAAGCACACAATAAATGCTATTGATTGAACGAATAAAGGAAGTAAGATTGACCAGGGTCAGTGGGATTTAGGAAAGTATTCTTGCCATTTCTGTCTTGTCTACTTTTCTCTCTGTCCTTCATGATTGGCAAGTCATGATTGGCAAGTCATGTTGGGCACCCCCTAGCATCTGTTTCAGATGGCCATCCACAGGACTCTCTTTGTCCAAACTGCAAAACCTTGGTTGTGTATTCTTTACGCTTAGAACAGTGCTTTGCACATAGGAAACACAACAAATACCATTATTATTATTATTATTATTATTATTTATGCACATCTGTCATTGCCATTTGATTCTGTCCTAAACTTCTTTCTCTGAAAGAAACACCGTCTCAACAATACTCTTATCAAGTGGGTTTAGTTCAGGGATAATTGTCAGGAAGATAGGGACCCAGCAAAACTCAACAAACTTGCTAGGGTATCTTCCTTAGTATATACTCCACCCAGACTGGTCCTTTCAGAGTTCAGGAGATGAAAGTTGTAAAAATGGAGTCCGGTGCTCTCCTGTGGTTAAAATATATGTTTGAAATCAGCACTAACCAAATTTAAATGGCATGCTCCAAAATAGCCTCACTTGAAAAGATCAGTGTTTGAGATAGACCTTTCCTGAAAATTTACGTCCCTGATAAAGGAAAGTTCTTGATGATGCCTGAGAATGACTCCATTCTGTTTTATGTATGAATGTATTGAGATTGGGTGCACCGTCGTGTCTGTGGAAGTGCTTTCAGAGTTGGAAAATTGCGTGAGCGTGTTGTATCCGTTTGCTAGAATCGTTATGTAGCATGCTTTGAAACTCCAAGGAGACAAGATTTGAGGTGGTGCCTATAGAGATATTATGACTTGAGGGAAAAGAATGAAAGGCCTAAAAGATTATGCAGGAGTGAACATATAGAAGGGGAATCTGTATGTCACAGACAGGAACGAGATTGTTAAAGAAGGATTTAGTTATTTATTCTGGGGCAATGGAAATTAACACCTCATTTGATAGGAGGGATTGCCTCCCTTGCCTACTCCCTTAAGTACTTCCATGTCTGTGTGAAAGTATGTATAAAATGAGTTATGTTGAATGAACTGGCCAGTGTTGTGAAGTGCTGTGTGTATTGTGTCGTTGTGAAGTGTTGTGCAGTGCAGTGTGTGCTCCAAAGGTTGTATCATTTTATTGGTGTGCGTTTTTTTTTAAGATGTGTCTCTTAGTAATTTGTAAAATCATCTAACTAGTTGCAGGAAATCTGCAACAAAGGCATGTGGATAGGAATAAGAAAACCCCTAGGGGGCTGGATCTATCAGTTTAGAAGATCAAAAGGAAATTTATTTGAGAGATGGCACCTCCCCCTAGCAAAGAGCTCAGTGTGAAACTGAAAAAGAGGTGATTGCGTGAAAATTTGAAATTGCTTTCTTAGAATGTCTATAGGGGTGTGATTTAACCACTATTTCTGAAATTCTGCATTAGTTTTTGCTAATTTAGTAAAGATATATGAACAAGTGTATAAAAATGATGGTTTGGACAAGGAAACTTCTTCACGATGTGTAGTAGGAAGAAAAAGGAATGTACAGAAAATATACGTTCTTTTATATAATTTTGGATAAATGGGAATATGGAAATATGTAAAGAAATGTCTGAAGAAAAAGGTAATACTAAGATTGGAAAGGAAAATTTGGAAGTATAATTGAATTTAGACTCTTTCATGAATGGGGATTGAAGGAGACCCTAAGGAATTTGTAAAGGAGGACTACCGAGTCCCACAAATTTCTTGGGGTAAAGGACCCAGCAGTGGGACATCTTATTTGACAAAGGGACTTTAGGTTCACTGAAAGCCCCAGCTCTCAAAAAGTGGCTCAAAATAATTAACTAAACCAGAATTAAGCTTAGAAACTCTTATTCATTCATTCAATAGTATTTATTGAGCTTTACTATGTGCAGAGCACCGGACTAAGCGCTTGGAATGTACAATTCAGCAGCAGTTAGAGACAATGCCTGCCCAATGACAGGCTCACAGGCTAATTGGGGGAGACAGATGGACAAAAACAAGACAACATAATCACGATAAGTAGAATCAAGGGGATGTACAGCTCATTAACAAAATAAATAAGGTAATAAAAATATATACAAATGAACACAGTGCTGAGGGAGGGGAAGGGAGAGGGGGAGGAGCAGAGGGAAAGAGGGAGGAAAGGGTCTTAGCTGAGGGGAGGTAGAGAGGAAGCAGAGCGAGCAGAGGGAAAAGGGGAAGCTTAGTCTGGGAAGGCCTCTTGGTAGAGGTGAGCTCAGTAATGCTTTGAAGAGGGTAAGAGAGTTAGTTTGGTGGAGGTGAAGAGGGAGGGCGTTCCAGGACATCGGAAGGGCGTGGCCCAGGGGTCGGCGGTGGGATAGGTGAGAACAGGGGACAGTGAGGAGGTGGGCGGCAGAGGAGCAGAGCGTGCGGGGTGGGCAGTGAAAAGAGAGAACGGAGGTGAGGTAGGAGGGGCAAGGTGATGGAGAGCCTTGAAGCTTAGAGTGAGAAGTTTTTGTTTCATGCAGAGGTTGATAGGCAACCACTGGAGGTTTTTAAGAAGGGGACTGACATGCTGTCACCCATCGCCGGAGACAAGTTCTTTCGGAATCGGCGCGGCGAGAGAGAGAGAGAGAGAGAGAGAGAGAGAGACTGGGGATGGAAAACCTGAGTTTTGTATAGAATTTATTCAGTGGGGCGAATTGAATTAATTAATTCATTTAGACGCGACAATCGGCCTTCCCTTTTTGGGGAAACATGGTGTTAAAGCTTCCCCTTTTGGGAGGAATATGGTGTTAGAGCTTCCCTAATGGGAGGAATACACTGATATGTTACTTGCGTGTGGCGGAACATCCGAGCCCACTTATGATTTCCTCACAACGTGGCGAGGTGCCTGGCTCCCACCATGTGCTCGCCCCACACAGGAGGAATCCACCTTTGCAGTAAATACACTTATGCATTAAACACTAATGAGTCACATACACTTATGCGTTACATACACTTATGCATTAAACCCAGTTATGCATTACCCACTTATAGTTACTCGCGCTTGGTGAGGCGGCTAACTCCCACCATATTCACGTCCCACTGGGGAGGCACCTACTTAGACATCAAATCCGCTTATGTGCTACTCGCACTTGGTGAGGCGGCTAGCTCCCACCCTGTTCACATCCCCCTGGGGAGGCACCCACTTAAACATCCAATCCATTTTTAACGTTCATATCCATGGTGAAGCATCTGGCTTCCAACCCCACGAGCTCTCAGCAGGACAGGACACTCACCCACCCCACGGCTCCTCACATGATGCAGGCAGAGCGGCCTTCTCACATTCTGGACAGAGGCGACCTGCAGCCGGCTGCTGCGAGTCCCATTCCTCTGCACAGAAGGTTAGAGGCGGCAGGTATTTATCACCTGTGCCCTTAGGCCATTCCAGCTTCCGGCCTCAGTTTATCCAATCTCTGCCCTCCCCCCTCCTCCACTCCTAATTTGATTGGCACGGGGGTGAGGGGCACCTTCTGTATTCCCAGCTGGGGCTGTCAATCTGGCAGTTTCGGTTGTGGGGGCGGTGTCCCACCCTCACTTCAAAGTTCTGCCTGCTGGCCCAGGAGGTCATGAGATAGCATTTGACCTTGAGATGGTCGGTACCCCAGGGTCACCTGGGACACATGCCCGGAACGTTTCTGCAGGAAGATGAGCCGGGCAGCAGAATGAAGAATAGACTGGAGCGGGGCGAGACAGGAGGAAGGGAGATCAGAGAGAAGACTGACACAATCATCCAGCCGGGATATTATGAGAGCCTGTCCCAGTAAAATAGCTGTTTGGGTAGAGAGGAAAGGGCAGATCTTGACAATATTATAAAGGTGAAACCGGCAAGTCTTGGTGACGGATTGGATATGCAGGGTGAATGGGAGAGCCGAGTCAAGGATTACACAAAGGTTGCAGGTTTGAGAGACGGGAAGGATGGTCGTCCCATACACAGTGATAGGGAAGTCAGGAAGAGGACAGGGCTTGGGAGGGAATATAAGGAGCTCAGTTTTGAACATGTTGAGTTTTAGGTGGCGGGCAGACATCCAGGTAGAGACGTCTTGGAGGCAGGAGGAGATACGAGCCTGAAGGGAGGGGGAGAGGACAGGGGCAGAGATGTAGATTTGAGTGCCATCTGCATAGAGATGGTAGTTGAAGCCATGAGAGCGAATGAGTTCACCAAGGGAGTGAGTGTAGGTGGAGAACAGAAGAGGGCCGACCGAGAACTGACCCTTGAGGAACTCCTACAGTTAGAGGATAGGAGGGGAAGGAGGAGCCTGCAGAGGAGATGGAGAATGAACAGCCAGAAAGATAAGAGGAGAACCAGGAGAGGACAGAGTCCATGAAGCCAAGGTGAGATAAGGTGTGGAGGAGAAGGGGATGGTCTACAGTGTCAAAGGCAGCTGAGAGGTCAAGGAAGATTAGGATAGAGTAGGAGCCATTGGATTTGGCAAGGAAGAGGTCATGGGTGACCTTAGAGAGAGCAGTCTCTGTAGAGTGGAGGGGACGGAAGCCAGATTGGAGGGGGTCCAGGAGGGAATTGGAGTTAAAGGAATTCTAGGTAGTGAGTGTAGACGACTCGTTCTAGGAGCTTGGAAAGGAAGGGTAGTAGGGAGATAGGGTGATAACTGGAAGGGAAAATGAGGTCGAGAGAGGGTTTTTTTAGGATGGGGGAGACATGGGCATGTTTGAAGGCAGACGGGAAGAAGCCATTGGAGAGTGAGCGGTTAAAGTTAGAAGTTAAGGAGGGGAGGAGGGAAGAGGCGATGTTTTTTATAAGGTGAGCAGGAATGGGGTCTGAGGCACATGTGGAGGGGGTGGCACTTGAAAGGAGGGAGGAGATCTCCTCTGAGGATATTGCAGGGAAAGAAGGGAAAGTAGGGGAGAGGTTTGGGAGGGGTGGGGGGGAGGCAGGGGCGAGGGCGACTTTGGGGAGCTCAGACCCGATTGTGTTAATTTTTGTGATAAAGTAGGTGGCCAGATCATTGGGTGTGAGGGATACCTGCCTAGGAGTTCTATGGTTAAGAGTGCATCTTCCTAGGTTTTAACCCAATAGGACACATTAGCTTCTAGAACAAGGTCCAGAAAAGGGACCATTAGTTAACTGCCTCCCAGAGAGCCTGTTTTAGATACATGATGCCCTTTAGGGGTGGTTTGAGAACTAGCCTGATTGGGGTTACTTGGAAGGAAGCCCGTTTGGGGTTTGAATGAAAACCCAAGGAGATAACCGGTGTCTCCTTTCCAGTTTATCAGCTGCTAGAAGTGGTGTACCATGCTCACCAGTGGGCTCATTGCTAATTGCACACCCATGCACTAAAGCAAATGCTAGATCTGCAATTAATTTGAAATACCTCTTAAAGGCAGATGAAGCATCAGAGCCAGGATTAGAACTGGCATTATTTTTTTTCACTATATTTGTGTGTTGGAGATATAAAATGTTCTCTCACTAATGCTTATCTCACTCTTCGTAAGATCTGTGACCTGAAGGGTACTGAACGTCAGAACCTGTGAGAATCTCTTCTGTAAGGACCGTTCACTGTTTATCTCCCAGAGCCATTAGTGATTGATTCTAATATATTTAAATGCTTCCATGACCTATGATTTGTTTCCTATGCTTCATTTCTCTTTCCTGTATGACTAAACAATGTTCAGCACATGATAAGCATTTAAATACCAGGATGACTTCTGTTATTGTTATTTGCTATTAGATTATTGTAGATCACTAAGTGTGTTCGGATCTAGGTCCTAGAGACCCTCCCAGAAGAACTGGACTCACCCTGCCAGTCTCCACAACAAGGAGATTCGGGATAAGTCAAGGTCCACAAGTGAAATATGCCTAGCACCTCAGTGGACATGACCATTTCAGATCCTCCTGAGCACTAACACTGCCCACAAGTACCAGAGCCTGAATTCCTAAATCCATACCTCTCATCATCAGAGGACTTCTGGGAAGCAGCAGAAGACTACTGGGAAGCAGCAGACCACGGGAAGCAGCGTGGCTCAGTGGAAAGAGCCTGGGCTTCGGAGTCAGAGGTCATGAGTTGACTCCCGGCTCTGCCACTTGTCAGCTGTGTGACTGTTGGCAAGTCACTTCACTTCTCTGTGCCTCAGTGACCTCATCTGTAAAATGGGGATTAACTGTGAGCCTCACGTGGGACAACCTGATTACCCTGTATCTACCCCAGCGCTTAGAACAGTGCTCTGCACATAGTAAGCACTTAAATATCAACTACTGCCCCTCATGAAACTGAGACCAAAAGAAACCCTCCCAGTTGACAGCAGCAGCAGAAATGACAACAGTGGATGGAAAGATGCGAACACCTACTAGAACCTGAAGGGACTCCTGAAATAATTTGACTTGTTTGTCTAATCCGTATTTTCTTTTAGCTAGAACAGTAGAATGGTTTAACTTTTACTTCGGAATTACTTTGTATTATAGGTTTCCCTCACTCCTTGTAGGCCAACAGATTCCTCTATACTTTGAGAAATAAGCTGTTGATCTTAAAATATAATTGTTGGGTATGTGCTCAGGTGCTTCACCATAGCCCAAGAGAAATACGAATGCTTTAGTCCCTTGAAATGGGACTGATTATGCTTTATGGGGGCTGGGACATTTATGTCAGAATTTATGGCATATTTATTTACTGCTCTATGATCTTGAATTGCTGTTTCAGTTGCATAAAGAACAAACCATGAGAATTCTCAAAATGGCCTATAGCAAGGAACATGAGGAGAAAGAGAGGTTGAATATGATGAGGATTAGGCCATAAAACTGCCAATCCCAACATCAGAATGGCTTTCTGCTGCCAGCTGCCCAAGCTTCTAAAGGTCCCTCCAAAAGGTCCCCATGGTGAGCAGCAGTCAGATGGGTGCAGGATATTCGGAGCTGTATGAGTCTGCCCCTTATCTTCCCTCCCAACCTTTGTCCTTTCCGTGATTTTCCCATCACTGTGGATGGCACTACCATCCTTCCCGTCTCACAAGCCCAAAACCTTGGTGTCATCCTTGACTCCTCTCTTTCATCAACCCACACATCCAATCCATAACCAAAACCTGCCAGTCTCACTTTCACAACAACCCCAAGATCTGCCCTTTCCTCTCCATCCAAACTGCTATCTTGTTGGTACAATCTCTCATCATATCCCGACTGGATTACTGCATCAGCATCCTTTCTGATCTTCTAACCTCCTCCCCACTTCAGTCTATACTTCACTCTGCTGCCTGGATTATCTTTCTACAGAAATGCTCTAAGCATGTCACCCCCGCCTCAGAAATCTCCAGTGCTTGCCTAACAACCTTTGCATGAAGCAAAAACTCCTTACTATTGGCTTCAAAGCTCTCCATTTCCTTGCCCCTCCTACCTCACCTCCCTTCTCTCCTTCTACAACCTAGCCCACACTCTCCGCTCCTCTGCCGCTAACCTCCTCACTGCGCCCCATTCTCGCCTGTCCCGCCATCGACCCCTGGTCCACGTCCTAGCTCTGGCCTGGAATGCCCTCCCTCCTCACACCCACCAACCTAGCTCTCTTCCCCCCCATCAAAGCCCTACTGAGAGCTCAGCTCCTCCAAGAGGCCTTCCCAGACTGAGGCCCCCTTTTCCTTTGCTCCTGTTCCCCATCTCCCCTACTCCCTCCCTCTGCTCTACCCCCTTCCGTACCCCACAGCACTTGTGTATATTTGTACATATTTATTATTCTATTTCTTTTATCAATGGTGTGTATATATCTATAATTCTATTTATCTGTTTTGATGCTGTTGATGCCTGTCAACTTATTTTGTTTTGTTTTCCATCTCTCCCTTCTAGATTGTGAGCCCGTTGTTGGTTAGGGATTGTCTCTATCTCTTGCAGAATTGTACTTCCCACACGCTTAGTACAGTGCTCTGCACATAGTAAGCACTTAATATGATAGAATGAATGAATGAATGAATGAATGAATGAATGAATGAATGAATGAATGAATGAGATATGGCTTCTTGATTCTTCCTTGTTTGTTGTGCTAAAAGCACAAAAGGGGGAAATGTAGAAGCGCAAAGGTCAAGATTCTGCTTTGTCCACCTTTCTCTCTGACCTGTTCCTCTGCATAAATTCAGCTTGACCACTTTGGGTGTGCCTGATGTGTTGATTGATTCAAATTGAGTAGCCAAGCTCGATCTCAGTCAAGCACAATACAACATGGGTAAACAATCAATTAAGCCCCTGGACCTCTTCAAAATACTATGCTGTGATCTTTATCAAAAGAGGTTCAGAACTAAACAGGAAATGCCCCAGGGACTCAATGTTTTCTATCGTAATGTATTTCTCCTTTTGTATTGTTTTGATCATTATGAACGCTGTACTAATGATATATAAAGAAGCTCCGAATTTCTTAAAGTTGAGTTAGCCTTGCCTAGCAGGGGAGTCTTTGCCACTCATCGTTTCTCCCTACTAGTGCCAGATGAAGTGCCAGTAGTAATAAAACTTGCCTTTGTTATACCTTTTTCTGAACACAACACAGAGTCTGTAAAGTTTTTCTTCCACAGCACTGTATTAAGTACTTGGGAAAGTACAATACAGCAATAAAGAAAGACCACAACCACCTGCCCACAACGAGCTCACAGTCTAGAGGATCCATCTGGACACAGTCCCTTTCTGCAGTGCCTGACACATAATAAGTGCTTAACAAACACCATAAAAAGTGCTTTTTGCAGACTTTTCAGTGTCGTTATCAGTAGTGAGAGTATTTAAGTCAGAATTATAAAGTCAAAATATAACTGGCAATACCAAAAATGGAATCCTTGACATTAACTTTCCACATAAATTGGAGAAAAAAGGGACAAGGAAGGAGAAAGCAGGTTATCTTGGGTGAACATGGATCCTTGACTCTTTCTTCTCTTTCAAGTGGCTGCCTATTTGTAGTTAACATGAGGAAATACCAAATATTATACTGGAGGCAAGAGTTGGAGCCAAAATTTGGTCCTCTGTCCCCTGGTCCCATGCTCTACTAAACCATGCTCCCTCCAACCACAGTGCCTAAACATCTCCACTTCCTTGTACTAAGTGATCGGGAAAGTACAGCAGTAGCAAAAGATGCTTTCCCAGACTACAAGAAGCTTTCAATCTGTTTGGAAGGCAGACAAAAAAAAATAAATATTTGCAAGTAGAAGAAATAGTGAGAATAAAAAGGATAGAGAGTAGAACAAATAAGCCATGTTATTGTAAGAATATAAGAAATGTTACTGTAAATCAGAATAAATATCTGTTCAACTGAATATATTTACTTCTATGCACAAAGTCTGTGGAAGTGTAAAAATACATAATTAGGAAGGGTGGCTACTGGGTTGGTTGGACAGTGGGTGTTGGAAATTATTCAGGGAAGGATTGCTGGAGGAGGTGGGATTTTAGGAACGCTATACTGATGGGGGGAAATGTGGGTGGGGGTTTGGATTCATTCATTCAATAGTATTTATTGAGCGCTTACTATGTGCAGAGCACTGTACTAAGCGCTTGGAATGAACAAGTCGGCAACAGATAGAGACAGTCCCTTCCCTTTGACGGGCTTACAGTCTAATCGGGGGAGACAGACAGACAAGAACAATGGCAATAAATAGAGTCAAGGGGAAGAACATCTCGTAAAAACAATGGCAACTAAATTCCAGGCCTGAGGACTAGCAAGGACAGGGACCTGGAGGTGAGAAAGTCGAGACCAGGGTACAGTTAGAAGCAGCATGGACCAATAGGTTGAGAAGGGTCCTGTGAGTAAAGAGGACCTGGGTTCTAATCCCCATCTACCACTTGTTTTCTGGATGACCCTTAGTAAGTCACTTAACTTCTCTGTGTCTCATTTACCTCATATAATAATGATGGCATTTGTTAAGTGCTTACTGTGTATGAAGCACTGTTCTAAGCGCTGGGGAAGATACAAGGTGATCAGGTTGTCCCACGTGGGGCTCATAGTCTTAATCCCCATTTTCCAGATGAGGTAACTGAGGCACAGAGAAGTGAAGAAGCAGCGTGGCTCAGCGTGGCTCAGTGGAAGAGCCTGGGCTTTGGAGTCAGAGGTCATGAGTTCGAATCCCGGCTCCTCCACTTGTCAGCTGTGTGACTGTGGGCGAGTCACTTCACTTCTCTGTGCCTCAGTTACCTCATCTGTAAAATGGGGATGAAGACTGTGAGCCCCACGTGGGACAACCTGATTCCCTTGTGTCTACCCCAGCGCTTAGAACAGTGCTCTGCACGTAGTAAGCGCTTAACAAATACCAACATTATTATTATTATTATTATTACTAGCCCAAAGTCAGAGCTGACAAGTGGCGGAAGCAGGATTAGAACTCATGGCCTCTGACTCCCAACCCAGGCTCTTTCTACTGAGCCCCACTGCTTCCAACCCCCATGTAAAATGAGGATTAAGATTATGAGCCCCACGTGGGACAGAGACTGTCCAACTTGATAAGCTTGTATCTACCCCAATGCTTAGTATAGTTCCTGGCTTGTAGTAAATACATAAAAAAATCATATTAAAAAAAAGTAAATTTAGGATGAGCAAAGAGTAGAAACGGGATTTTGGGTGAAGAGAGTAGATATTTAATTCGGAGAAAGCTCTTAGAGAGTTTAGAAGTCAATTGTTAGGAGTTGCTGTTAGATACAATATAGATGGACTAATCCTCCTCAACCTCTCAGCTGCCTTTGACACTGTCGACCATCCCCTTCTCCACAATTTATCTCACCTTGGCTTCACGGACTCCATCCTCTCCTGGTTCTCGTATCTTTCTGGCCGTTCATTCTCGATCTCTTTTGCAGGCTTCTCCTCCCTCTCCCATTCACCAACTCTAGGGGTTCCTCATGAGGCAGTTCTTGGCCCTCTTCTGTTCTCTATCTATACTCACTCCCTTGGTGAACTCATTCACTCCCACGGCTTCAACTATCATCTCTACACATATGACACCGAAATCTACATCTCCCCTGTTCTTTCCTCCTCCCTCCAGGCTCATGTATCTCCTCCTGCTTCCAGGACATCTCCACCTGGATGTCTGCCTGCCACCTAAAACTCAACATGTCTAAAACTGAGCTCTTTATCTTCCCTCCCAAACCCCGTCCTCTCCCTGATTTCCCTGTCTCTGTGGACAGCGCGACCATGCTTCCCATCTTAGAGGTCCACAACCTTGGTGTCATCCTTGACTCAGCTCTCTCATTCACCCCACACATCCAATCCGTCACCAACACCTGCCGGTCTTGCCTTTACAATATCGCCAAGATCTACCCTTTCCTGTCCACCCAAACTGCTATCATTCTGGTACAAGTTCTCATAATATCCCGACTGGATTAGCCTCTCTGATCTTCCTTTCTCCTGTCTCTCCCCACTCCAGTCTATTCTTCATTCTGCTTCCTGGATCATCTCCCTGCAGAAACGCTCTGGGCATGTCACTCTCCTCCTCAAAAACCTCCAGTGGTTGCCTTTCGACCTTTGCACGAAACAAAAACTTCTCACTCTTGGCTTCAAAGCTCTCCATCACCTTGCCCCTTCCTACCAAACCTCCCTTCTCTCTTTCTACTGCCCCCCTGTACACTCTGCTCCTCTGCCGCTCACCTCCTCACCGTCCCCCATTCACGCCTATCCTGCCATCGACCTCTGGCCCATGTCCTACCACTGTCCTGGAATGCCCTCCCTCCTCACCTCCGCCAAACTAACTCTCTTCCCCTCTTTAAAGCCCTACTAAGAGCTTGCCTCCTCCAAGAGCCCTTCCTAGACTGAGCCCCCCCCCTTTCCCTCTGCTCCCCCACTCTTCTTCTCCCCCCTGCCCTCTGCTACTCCCCCTCCCCCCTTCCCCTCCCCTCAGCATTGTGCTCATTTGTATATATTATTTATTACCCTGTTTATTTTGTTAATGAGGTGTACATCCCCTTGATTCTATTTATCTTAATGATGTTGTCTTGTTTTTGTTTTATTCTGTTTTGTTTTCCCCATTTAGACTGTGAGCCTGTCATTGAGAAGGGATTGTCTTTATCTGTTGCCTAATTGTACATTCCAAGCACTTAGTACAGTGCTCTGCACATAATAAGCACTCAATAAATGCTATTATTAAATAAATGAATGAGATGGGCAGTCATTGAAGATTACATAACAATAACAATAGCAATAATGGTATTTATTAAGTGCTTACTATGTGCCAGGCACTGTACTAAGTGCTGGGGTGGACAAGAGAAGCAGCATGGCTTAGTGTAAAAAGCACGGGCTTGAAAGTCAGAGGTCACAGGTTCTAATCCTGATTTTGTCACTTGTCAGGTGTGAGACTTTGGGCAAGTCACTTAACTTCTCTGTGCCTCAGTTACCTCATCAGTAAAATGGGGATTAGAACTATGAGCTTCATTTGGGACACCCTGATTACCTTGTATCTACCCCAGTGCTTAGAACAGTGCTTGCCACATAGTAAGCACTTTACAAATACCAGCATTATTATTATTATTACAAACACATCAGGTTGGATACAGTCTCTGTACCCCATGGGGCTCAAAGTCTCAATCCTCATTTTACAGATGAAGTAATTGAAGCATTGAGAAATGAAGTGACTTTCCCAAGGTCACACAGCAGACAAGTGGCAGAGCAGGGATTAGAACCCATCACCTTCTGACTCCCTGACTCATGCTCTATCCACTGTACCATGGCACCACTGGAAATTCTGGAAAGAATGAGGTGTATACTCAGGGATGTTTCAAAATATGATCTGGGTGGCAGAATGGATAGTGGACTGGAGCTGTGAAAGCTAGAGGCACCTTGTGAGGATAATTGTGAAGAGTCTGTCTGATGTTGCAATATAACCTTGAAATGATTACTTGAATCCAAATGTTGGCTGTTTGGGCAGGGAGGAAAATACAAACATTATGAAAAATTTACAATAAATAATAGTATTTAGTTGATTTAATATGACAGTTGAAAGAGAGTGAGGTGTCATGGCTTTCACTCAGTTTGAGTGCTTTTTGTTGTGAGGACAAGGGTGGGGTTATCAACGGAGATGGGAAGTTTAAGAGGAAGAGGAGGTTTAGGAGGGAAAATGAGAAGTTCTTTTTGGATAGTTGGAGACAATCAGGCAATCATAATTATTGACTACTTACTATCAGTTAATTGTATTTATTGAGTGCTTCCTGTGTTCAGAGCACTATACTAAACTCTTGGGATAGTACAGTATAACAATATAACAGACATATTCCCTGCCCGTAATAAACTTGTAGAGGGAGACAGGCAATAATATTAAGAAATAAAATTACAGATATGTACATAAGTGTTGTGGCATTGGGAGATAGAGTTTGAGGTGCTGGCAGAACTTCCAAGCAGAGATTCCTGTGAGGCAAATAGAGATGTTAGATTGAATAGAAAGAGAAAGGTTGGGCTAGAAAGGTAGATTAGGAGTCATTTTCATAAAGGAACAACCATCTTTCCCCCTCCTACTTCTGCAGTCCTTTGTCCCACTTCAGCTCACAATCTTTGTTCCTTTCAAACTAATTAACTCAATGTGCCTCATCCTCCATTTACCAGCTTCCAATCTCATTTAATTATTATTATTATTATTGTTATCATTATCTGGGGCCTGGGTATCTAATCCCAACTCTGCCAAGTGTAAGTTGTTTGAGTCTGGGCAAGTCACTTAATTGATCTGTGCCTCAGTTTCTTCATCTATAAAATGGGGATTAAATATTTGTTCTTCATTTTATTTAGACCATGAGTCCCCTGTGGGACAGGGACTGTGTCCAACCTGATCAACTTGCATCTACTCCAGCACTTAATACAGTGCTTGACACATTTAACATTTCATCATGGCCTATTTGTTATACTCTCTATTTGATCCTCATTCTTTCCCTAATCATAAATATTTTTTTGCCTGACTCTCTTTGGATTGCATTCTCCTTGTACGGTGGCAAAGAATCTTTTGCTACTGTACTTTCAGTACAGTGAGTTGGAGACACTTAGGCACTCTAATCGGAAGCAGCATGGCTTAATGGAAAGAGCGTGGGAACAGGGGTCAAGGGATCAAGTTCCAGCTCCATCTCTTTCTTGCCTCAAATATGTCTGATAATTCATTTGTCCTCTCTGGCCTCAATTTCCTGATCTACAAAATGGGGATAAAATACTTTTTCTAGCCTTTTCTTAGACAGAGAGCTCCAGGTTGCAAGGGAATGTTTCCAACTGACTTTTCTTCTATGTAGCACTATGCTTGACATTTGGTAAGCTCTGTTTAATATGGTGATGTATGGACAGCCATTGGAGGTTTTTGATGAGTGGAGAAATGTGGACTGAAGTGTTTTTAGAAAACTCAACTGGCAACAGAATCTACGATTGCCTGGAGAGGGGAGGCAGGAAGGTCAGTGTGAGACTGATGCATTCTAAAAGTGCCTGGATTAGGTAGCAATTTTGATGGAGAAAAAGTAGTGAAATCTGGAGATGTGGTGTGGGTTTAGTGAAAGACATGAGTCTAGGATAATGCAACTGTAATGGGATTTTGATATAGGGAGGTTGGTAGTGCTGACTACAGGAATAGGAAAGTCATGGGGAGGACCTCGTTGGGGTGGGAACATAGGGTTCTGTTTTGGTCATGTTGAGTCTGAGGTATTAGGGCATCCAAGTAGGGTTGACCTGAAGGCTGGAGGAAATACAAGACTGCAGAGAGAGGTCAGGAATGGAGAAGTTGACATGGGAATCATAAACTCTGTCAAGGCCTCCACAGAATTTAGTAACTGTCAGTTCCTGCTTGACTCATGCTGAGGCTTAACCTGGCTCTGGAGTGCTAATGAGGCTTTTGGGTGACAGAAATATAAATTTAGATTTCTTCTGTTCTACTACAGGAAACTTGAGTCCACAATTCGTTCTGGTAATGCAAGACTATGTTTTCTGTAGGCCCTCTGTCAAGATGTACCATTAGCATCTTTAAGACATTGATTTTTTTTTTTTTTTGGTGGGATTATTTTGTTTTGTTTTTTCTATCCACTCTGTGCACTTATTGAAGGCATTTGTTGATAATGTTTTCAATAAAAGGACCAAAGTAATTACTATAACTACACAAACAGTTTGTAGAGATAATTAATTTATCTTAACTGTGATCCCGTAGGATATTTCCCTACTATACCAATTAAATTTAGCTGATTCCATTTTTGAACACGACTTCTCATTTCCAAAGGAGACCATTCCCAAAACTAAAGCTTTTCTTATTTTGTTCTTTTTGTTATTATTTTAAGAGGGAAGGAATTTTGACTTTTATAATAAACAACAAATAATTTTAGTAAAAAGAATCTAAATTGGTTTAGCATCGTTTTTGTTATACGTTAGCTTCTGAATTTCAATTTATCTTCCGTAATGTTTTTCCTGTATGCAGCAGGAATATGTGGTGAAATTTATTGTTAGAAGATAGCCCCCTTTTTCTGAGTGGACCTCTCTGTAAAAAAAAAAAATCACATCACTTCAATATGAATTAAAATTCTTAACAAAAAAAATCTACTAGCATGAGGAAAATGGAATTATAGAAAATGTAATGCACAGGCTAAAGAGATTAAACTCTTGTGCTTGCCAGTTTCAAAACCTCATGACAAGAGGAAAATTTGCTCCAGGCTGAAAAATGAGCCTTGTGGGAGAAGAAAGTATGATGTGGCTTGCCTCAATTTCTAAAACATGCATTTCTAATACGCTACTGAAGGTTAAAATATGTCTCTCAGCAGAACATGACATGATTCTCCTCATTTTATTTTATGCTTCCAATCTACTGCACCATATATTGTTTGAAATGGAACCATGTAGAAATTTATGATTTCTCTCACCTGTAATTTTAATAAACTATGTGATGAGTCTCATCAAAGTCTGAGTAAATATGAAATATTGTGAAATCTTCATAAGTAAGTGGTAAACACATAAAAATATTGACTTATAATTTTATGGGAATCTACCCACCATAAATTTACTGACATATCTATAATAACCATGTAATGTCAAGTATTTTTAGTAGAACAACACAGTGGCTTTTATTCAAGGGAGGAAAACCTAATAATACATACAGTTAGCTACTAAAATGCCACTTATTTTGACCTTTACCCTTTAATATGAGTGTGGAAAAATTTATTGTATGGTAAAATAAGCCTCAGGCTTTGAACTCTAGCCATATAGCGTTTCATTTGTGAATTATTCAGAATGAGAAATGAAGATATTTTTGTTAAAAACATATTTGAGTTTAAAGGTTTCCTTATTATCTGTCATATTATTTTATTGATTGTATGAATATGTGTATATGAATAATATGTCAGAATGAAATAATGCCAATTTTTGTTAAAGCTAATTGTCATTCCCAGTTTAACAACCATTAAAGTCTCTATTAAGTAATTGGGACATGGAATTATTGTCAAGCTGAATTTTATTCTGGTTCATTTTTCTGATCCTCTTGCAGCAAATTTTTGTGGCTTATCAGGAGCTAAAGCAAAGGCACAGTTTCTAACAATAAGCTGCCAAAAAACAGTAGACAACCAAGGAGAGGATTGGCCCTAGGAAGCTTTGGTAAAAAGTAGAAAGGAACTGATGGAAATTCCAGGTCCACCAGGAACTTGTATCCTAGATTTTAAAGCACCTGAGGGAGGGATGCTAATTACCAATGCTATTTGTACTGTATTATCTCCAGAGTTTAGTACTGTCTTCTGCACAAAGTAAGCACTCAGTAAATACCATTAATTTTACATATCTTTTCCTCAGTCTCTTTATCAGATTGGGCTAGATCCAGGGATAGTCTAGAATTCCAGGTTCCAAAGGTATGATAGGAGCAGCAGGTAAAAGAGAAGACAGAGATAAATGTGGAGGTAGTAAGAACAGAGTTGAGGGCAGAAGGGGCAAGCTAAGAAAAGACATAGAGGGAGAAGGAAATAAGGAGAGAGAGAAGAACAAATAAAAAGGAAAGGCATAAAGAAAAAGGAACAGGTTAAAGGTGAAAAAAAGGAGAGACACAAAAAGGGAGTAACTCATCACATTACTGTTTGCTGCTATCCTGTACCCCACAGATCAGTCAATAGATTAGTCACTAGTATCAAGTACTATTATCACTAGGATTGAGTGCTTAATGAGAATGGAGTATTGTACTAAGAACTTGGGAGAATACACATCATTAGGGTGGTAGACATCCATTAATTCATTCAATCATATTTATTAAGCAATTACTGTGTATAGAGCACTGTACTAAGCACTTGTGAAAGAACAATACAACAATAAACAGTGACAATGCCTGCCCACAATAAACTCACAGTCTATAGGTTTTCAGGAGCTTAAAATCTACTAGGGAAGGCAGACATTAAAATAAATTCCAGAATAGGGGAATTGGAAAAGTAGAAGGCTATGATAAGTGCATGGTGGTAGTGAGTAGCAAAGTGCTTAAGGGGTACAGACCCCAAATGCATAGATGACACAGAAGGAAAGGAAAATAGGATAGAGAAATGACAAATTAATTAAGAGAAGGCTTCTTGGGGAAGTTATGATATAGTAAGGCCTTGAAGATTGGGAGGATTGTGGATTGTCTGATATGAAGGGAGAGGGAGGTCCTGGCCAAGGGGAGGACTCGAGAAAGGGGTCTGGAACAAGAGAGATGATATTGTGATTTAATGAAGATTGATGAGATTGATGTGAGAGGAGAAAAGTGTGCTGATTGGGTTGTAGTAGGAGATGATAAGTCTTAGGAAAGAAGGGGAGAGCTGACTGGGGACCTTATGGGCTTGTGAGATAAGGAGGATGGCTGTGTTGCTTATAGTGATAGCAGGGTTTGGGTGGGAAGGTTAGGAGTTTGGTTTTGGATATGTTTAATTTATGGTGTTGGCAGGATATCCAAGTAGATATCTCTTGAAGGCAGGAGGAAATGTGAGATTTCAAGTCAGGAGAGAGGTCACAGCTGAAGATGTAGATTTGGGAATAATCTGCATAGAGATGGCAGTTGAAGCCATGGGACCTAATGAGTTCTCCAAGGGAGTAGGTATAGGAAGAATATAAGGTGATGAAGAACTGAGCCTTGAGGGACCCCCTACTGTCAGAGGGTCAGAGGCAAACAGGGAGACAGGAAGAGAGACTGAAAAGAGTAGTTAGAGATATAGGAAGAGAAGCAAGAAAGTGAATCCAAGGTTAGATAAAGTTTCAAGAAAAAGTGGTGGTCTACAGTGTGAAAAGTAGATTAGAGGTCTAGGAGAAGTAGGATGGAGTAGAAACTGTCAGATTTGCCGAGAAAATGTAATTGGTTACCTTAGAGAGAGCTGTTTCTGTGGAATGAAGGGGGAGGCAGCCAGATTGGACTGGATCTAGGAGAAAAATGGAGTATAAAATGTGGAGACAATGTGTGTAAACAACTCTCAAGAAGTTTAGAGAGAAATTGTAGGAGGAGAGGGAATGAATGTTTTAAGAAGCTATAAAGGGGTGAAAGGGTGGGTGAAGGGGTGAAGTCAGCAGCTCAGGTGGAGGGGTTGATTTAGAGAGGAGGTGAGCAATTTATCTTAAATTCCTGCAGAGAGGTGGGGATTGGAGAGGAGCAGGTGAGACTTTAGGGAGATTGTACCTGATGGTTTCAATTTTGTTGAGGAAGCATATGGCCAGGTCATCGTAGCTCAGTGAAAAGAGCCCGGATTTGAGGGTCAGAGGTCATGGGTTCAAATACCGGCTCAGCCACTTGTCAGCTGTGTGACTTTGGGCAAGTGACTTCACTTCTCTAGGCCTTAGTTACCCCATCTGCAAAATGGGGATGAGGACTGTGAGCCCCACTTGGGACAACCTGATCTTCTTGTATCCTCCCCAGTGCTTAGAACAGTGCTTTGCACATAGTAAGCCCTTAACAAATGCCATCAGTAGGGAAAGGAGATGGTGGGGCACAGGACAAGGAGGTTTGGGAATATCTGAAACAGCTGGTGGAGGCAGTGGGTATGTGAGGAAGGAGAATTATTGTTGTCAGACAGTGAAGAGGGCCAAACTGAAAGAGATAAGAATGACTTTAAAGGTGAACAAGGTCCTAGAGAATTCTGAATTTCCTTCAACAGCTCTCCACAGCTTGTTTGTACAGCACTGGACTAAATGCTTGGGAGAAGACAAATAACTGGAGTCCAACCAGGCCAAATTGTGCCTGTGAGGGAATTCTTAGGCAGGCAAGAGATAATGATAATTACAACTGTGGTATTTGTTAAGCACTTACTATGTGCCAAGCACTGTACGAAGTGATGGGGTAGACACAAGTTAATCAGGTTGGACAAGGTACCTGTCCCACATGGGGTTCACAGTCTTAATCCCTTTTTTCCAGGTAAGGGAATTGAGGCTCAGGGAAATGAAATGACTTGCCCAAGGTCACCCAACAGACAAGTGGCAGAACCGGAATTAGAACCCAGGTCCTTCTGACCTCAGGCCCAGGATCTATCCAATAGGCCACATTAGTCAAGGGCATGGAGCTGGAGACCCATGCTGCCAGTCAGCTCAGAAAACAAGTGGAGAAGGGGAGAAGCAATGTGGCTTAGTAGATAGAGCATAAGCCTGGGAGTGAAAGGGACCTAGGTTCTAATCCCGGTTCTGCCACGTCTGCTGCATTACTTTGGACAATTCTCTTAACTTCTCTGGGCCTCAAGTACCTCATCTGTGTAAAATGGGGATTAGGACTGTGAGCCCCAAGCGGAACAACCTGATTACCCTGTATCTACCCTAGCGCTTACAATAGTGCTTGGCACATAGTAAGCACTTCACAAATACCATCATTATTTTAAGCACTTAGTATAGTGCTCTGCACACAGTAAGCACTCAATAAATATGATTGATCAAACGAATGAGCAGAGGAAGTGTACTATGGAGGTACTATGTACCATAATTGTACTATGGAAATTCAGTACAATTCAGTTCAGTTCAGTGGAGAAGGTGGTGCTGAGTATGTCCATTTGTGTGTTAGGAGAAGGTAATTTGTATATGGAGCACAAATGGGATAGTATGGCTGTGGAATACTGGAGGATGTCAAAAGAACGGAGGTATTTGTTAGGGAAAAAGACAGATTTGTGGGTGGTGGGTGGTTTAATAATAATAATAATAATGTTGGTATTTGTTAAGCGCTTATTATGTGCTGAGCACTGTTCTAAGCGCTGGGGTAGACATAGGGGAATCAGGTTGTCCCACGTGGGGCTCACAGTCTTAATCCCCATTTTACAGATGAGGGAACTGAGGCACAGAGAAGTTAAGTGACTTGCCCACAGTCACACAGCTGACAAGTGGCAGAGCTGGGATTCGAACTCATGAGCCCTGACTCCAAAGTTTATGAGAAAGAGAGTAGGTGAGGAGGTTGTGGTCATCTAGAGGAATTTCAGAACTGGTAAGGGTAGAGATTGTACAGTTATTGGAAATTTGTAAGATCAAGTGTATGCCCAAACTGATGTGTGTTAGGTGGGGTGGAACAGAAGGTGGGGTGGAACCAATGAGGAATGAGAAGCAGTGAACAATGGAAGAATAATAAAAGTCCACATGAACATTTAAGTCCCCAAGGATCAACGTAGTGATGGAGAATGAGAGAAGGAATGTGAGAAAGGAATCAAAATAGTTCAGAAAGGTCTCCGACTTTGGGGTCTAGAGGGTGGGAGACGATCATGACTAGTAATTGGAGTGGTTGGTAAAGGTCTATGAAATGGTCTTCAAATGAAGGGAAAGAGATGCATGGAGAAGGTGGGGTAGTGCTAAAGCCTACTCCTCCACTTTTCCCATTGAGGTTGGGGGGAGTGGGAGAAGATGAGTCCCCATCTAGAGGTGAGGCCTCCTCTGTGTCATCTGGGGATACCTAGGTTTCAGTGATGGCATGGGGGAGTAGTGATTGAGTCAGGAGCAGGTCAGTAATGAAGGGAAGCTTCCCCATGATGGACCAGTGTTTCTACAGTCCATAATTGGCTGAGGCTGGTGGGGAGGGTTTGTGTAGGCTGTGTACAGTGTGAGGTAGGAAGGGGTTGAATGGGGGTGAGCTGCTGGGGTCAATGTGGGAGGGGGAGGATGAAGGTGAGTTCTGGGACAGGTTGATAAAGATGGGGTGGGGAAGAGATGAAGGGCATAGCAAGGGGTGGGCAGGGGCTGGATGGAAGTACACTGATGAGGGCCAGTCTGAGGGGAGGTGAATGAGGAGGGTCATTGTGTGTGAGGAACAGGGAAAGGGAGATCAGAGGAAGGGGACTGTAAGAGGGGTGAAGAGGGGTAAAGTTTTAATCCTGATATTACAAATGAGGTAAATGAGGCACAGAAAAGTTAAGTGACTTACCCAAGGTCACACAGCAGACAAGTGGTAAGAGAAAGAGAAAGAAAGAAATAAGAGAAAGACCTGAGCTGCAGCAGCTGATGAGTAGACTCATTGGCCAAAACCTGCAGCTCCCAGCAGCTCCCAGTTGAAGGGGAAATCTACAGATCTACACAATAGAAAGTCACTGATGATGATAAAGTCATTGAAGCATCTGTCTGAAGTGAATGGGCGAGCCCTACGGCTAGTTAGTTGTTGATAGATTACTGTTTATACGTTTTTATCTTCTTGGTAAATGGCTATCCTGCTTCTTTGGAAAGAGTCAAGATCCGGGTGTATGGAGGGGTGGGGAATTGATGATTCCTTCCTCATACAATCCCAAATCCTTGGTGCACAGATCAGTGTAGGGAGAATGAGAGTGACAGTATTCTTCCTCTCAGTGCAGTTCTAGGACCCTGGTGCAGGGGGAAGGTGAGATGGGCTCAGGGGCCTGGGTCTCTTCCCTCAAGGCATCCTGGGCCACCAATGGATGGGACTGTGGGGGACGATGAGCCTTCTCTTTGCTCAGGCCTCAGGCACTCAGGTACAGTTCAGGACCCTTCCATTGGGTGTAATCCTGGGGCTCTGGGCTGAGGGGAGGGGCCATCAGTCTCATTATCTCTTACCTCCGTGGTAATCCCAGGACCCCTATTGAGGAGGAGTGACAGACACTCTCTTCTTGTCTCAGTTTTTTGGCTTGTAACTTGATGAATGGGTACCGGAATGGTCAGTGGCCCTCCTCTCTGGAACCATTTTAGGCCTCCAATTTGAGGGAAGAGGGAGGAAGCCTTGGCATCCCATCCCCAAAATACTCCAAATGCCCCAAAAGTACTAGTTTTACCAGAAATGGGAATTGGGAAACCCATGCTGCCCCTTTAATCAGTCAGCAACTTAGCAGAAACAAGAACAGTTTTCACAATAGCTTTTACTTTGTCCCCTGTATTAGATATTCTGGGCCTAAGGTCAGGCTTCCAGCAGCTCTGGAAACTCCAAATAATAGGCAAGGATGAGCCATCTGAAACTACAGTTATGATGAAATTAGGGATTATGCTCACCTAATGACAGCCTAAGGCCTAGAGTACATCTTGTCTGGCCAAACCACCATTTGCTCAAAGTAAGCGCACCAGTGTTCTATGTATCTCTCGGAGTCAGTAGATGCCACTGGGCAGCATGTGACTGCAGCTACTGAAATGGGATAAGGTAAGGAAGTGGTGGCCACACCACCAAACCTACTGGAAAATTCTACTTTTGAGTGACCAAGTTTGGCCAAGACCCCATAAAAATCAGCATTGGGGAGCAGCCACCTGTAGCAGGATAGGACCATGACTAGCTGGTCTAGCTGTTCTCTTCTACTCAGAGCAAAGGGAGACCTGCTCTGTGATGGCACCAAGAATGAGGGGCACTTAGGTCATGTCAGAGTACTTTGGACAATAGACCCTGTGGGACATGCCGAGGGGCAACGTTTCAAGAGCTAAATAATAATAATGTTGGTATTTGTTAAGCGCTTACTATGTACAGAGCACTGTTCTAAGCACTGTGGTAGACACAGGGGAATCAGGTTGTCCCACGTGGGGCTCACAGTCTTAATCCCCATTTTACAGATGAGGTAACTGGGGCACAGAGAAGTTGAGCGACTTGCCCAATTTCACACAGCTGACAAGTGGCAGAACCGGGATTCGAACTCATGACCTCCGACTCCAAAGCCCGTGCTCTTTCCACTGAGCCACGCTGAGCTAGCATATTAAGTGACCAGGGAGCTGTTGTTGGGCAGTAAAATTTTGCTTCTTCCTATTCATGTGGATGATAATATTAGCATGTGAGTGGAAATGCTGTAAACTGAATGAACTATGTCAACTATTCAGTGTGTTTTGGCTCATTCTGTCCCACATTCTGGCTCATTCCAGAGAGTAGGCCTGGAATCCCGAAACACAGGTCTATTGACTGGTGACAAACTTTTAAAGCAGCGTGGCTCAGTGGAAAGAGCACGGGCTTTGGAGTCAGAGGTCATGAGTTCGAATCCCGGCTCGGCCACTTGTCAGCTGTGTGACTTTGGGCAAGTCACTTCACTTCTCGGTGCCTCAGTTACCTCATCTGTAAAATGAGGATTAAGATGTGAGCCCCACGTGGGACAACCTGATTCCCCTCTGTCTACCCCAGAGCTTAGAACAGTGCTTGGCACATAATAAGCGCTTAACAAATACCAACATTATTATTATTATTATTAAAAACAAAGAATACTTGGAAGAGGGGAAGAGGCTTTCATGCTATTATTGCAGTGCCTGTCAGAACTCTTCCCACGACTCCACCTGAAAGTAGGACTCTAATGTGTCCTTTCCTAGTTCTTTCAGGTACTGGAGGGAAATGTGAAAAGCAGGATTACCCTGTTCAAGTTGAAACATTTGGTCACTTTAAGTTAAACTGAGATGATCTAGATAAAGCATAACCACTGACCCTGTAGATTTTCTGGGTCAAATCTGAGCTGTATCCTGGGAGACGATAGAGGTGCTGGACTCTTGACTGCTGCTTCTCACCAATTCCTCTGTTTTCATACCCTGAGCTTTATTAAGCCTCCTCTTTCTAGCTATCACTGCTATGGCTTCTGCTACAATCCCATGGATCTGCTCTCTTATCTGTCCTGCTTTCTTCAACCAACCGTCCAAACCCCTGAGTTCCATTATATCTCTCTTCTTCTCCAATATTTTTCATCATTATTGGGTGCAGGAATAAAAGGAGAAAAACATTTTTTTCAGCATTTTCTGTGCTAGAACACAGTTGGCCTAAGGATCAATCACTATTTCTAATCTATGTTCAAAATACAAAACTGAAAACAATACCTGCTTTACATACTTCAGGATTTTTTGGTGACTTACAATAAGGATTCTAAGAAAGGCATCCGAGGAAACTTCTCATAAATATAAGATGGGGATTTTAATGCCTAAATGTGGGAAGCAATTCCAGACAAATGGAATACTGGAAGATTTTCTGTAATGGGTTGGTATGGTTATTTACTACAAAGAAATGGCATTTTTTACTCTTTCAACTATTAAATATTTGAAACCTTTGTCCTATGTGTTTGAAGGAAAATTGAGAAGATCTAACTTACAAAAAAAGTGAATTATTGCCCGTTCATTCTGAAAAATCCTTTAAGAATTTTAAATCAGAACATTTAAAATTGCCACTTTTATTAGTGATTCTTAAAAGTGTCTTTTAAAGTCTGCGGTTCCACTTCTATAATAAACCCGAAATCCAAATCAAAAGTATAAGACAAGTCAAAATCATTTTATTTTGATTTACTGTGACTACATAGTAGAATATTTGATGCAATTCTTTAAAAAAGTGCAATAGTGTCTTATGATGTATGACCCTGATAAGGAGTAGGTGTGCCCTTTAATGTCCATTTGTACACAACTACAGTGATATAGGAGACTGAACAATTTTCCAGTACAGAAAATTTAGGCCCTCAAAATCCCCTTTGACTATGAAGTCTTACTTTTGAAGTATTGTTCAACATAAATTCTACACAAAATGAATGTACGTTCTAGTGATGTTTTACTATAGAAATTTCTCTTTGTCAAAGTTAAAACAGAGTGCATACAAATTGGTTTTTATAAAAGGCAGGCAATAAAACTTTATATATATGACCTACCTTTTGAACTTTATTGCAGATTAATTACGTCACCCAGAAATAGTGCAATGCATTTACATTTTCCTTAATATAACCTTGTAGATTCTTTATATTTTGTCTAATGAGTAGATCAGCCAGAAAAGTGACTGTATTATTTTGCCACTTAATTTATGGCTTAAAGTTGTGCATTTTATTATTGTCTCAAGTAGACAATTAATATGTACATTTTTCCTGCAGTTTGTATAGGTAACTAAAATATTTTAAGAACAAATTCTTTTAATGTTGTCTATTTAAATTTTGACCATTTCTGGAACTTAAATTGCTTTTGGTAATAAGGATTCACAGCAGTATTTTTTTGATAATGGTGAGTCAAGTTGGAATTATGAGCTACCATGAATTAGAATTGAGTAACTAAGTATCCCTCCTGCTGAGATTAGCATTAAAGTTAAATTTTGTCATTCTAGTTGCAATCAGCTCTATGAAAGCTGTCCTGAATATTCTTTCCTGAATAATGAATTGATGGAATTGTGATGTGGAAAAAATTGAGAGGTTTAAAGAGATTTAAAATGCTATACCCACTTCAGTGTTATAGTACAGTATAAATTTAGGAACTCAGTATACATCTTTCCATGGAGAAAATTTCCCCTTTTGTTTGGGGTTGGTGAACTGATAGTATTCTAGGGCCTCTCTGTTGTAGATGCTGGAGACTCTGGAGATTCTGAAGGTTCTGCTTGAAAGTTGTTATTAACTGAGAAGCAGCATGGCCTAGTGGATAGAACACAGACCTGGGAGTCAGAGGAACCTAAATTCTAATCCTAGCTCTGCCACTTGTCTGCTGTGTGACTTGAGCAAGTCACTTAACTTCTCTGTGCCTCAGTTACCTCATCTGTAAAATGGGGATTAAGACTGTGAGCCCCATGAGAGACATGGACTGTGTCCTACCTTATATCTACCCTAGTGCTCAGAATAGTGCCTCGCACATTGTAAATGCTTAGCGAATACTATTTTAAAAGAAAAAAAATAAAAAAAATTATGGCTCTTAGGAGGAATTAATGAAGTGACTCCAAAAGTCCAATATGAGGCTGCTGGATGGGGAATTGAAAGAGGTCACATGCAACTGAGAAGAGCAGACAATATATATTTTGAAAATATGATGGATAGGCTTAAATTCTGTAAAGTAACAATGGAGAGGAACAATCATTGAATGAATCAATCAATCCAACGTATTTATTGAGCACTTACTGTGTGCAGAGCACTATTCTAAGCACTTGGAAGGGTAGAATAATGTTGGAAGGAATGTCCCCTATCCACAAGCAGCTTACAGACCACAGAGGGGGTCAGTCATTTTAATGAATTATGGATATGTACGTAGGTGCTGTGGGGCTGAAGGTGGGATGATGAAAAGGTACCTTATTCTAAGAAAAACCCTCCCTGGACCCCACAACTCCCTCAATTATCACCCCATCTCCCTCCTACTATTTCACTTCAAACTCCTTGAACAAGTCATCTACACCAGCTGTCTCTAATTCCTCTCCTCCAATTCTTTCTTTGGCCGCTAATCTGGCTTCTGCCCCTTTCACTACACCAAGCCTGCCCTTTCAAAGATCATGAATGATTTCCTTATTGTCAAATCTAATGCTTCTACTCCATCCTAATTCTCCTTGATCTCTCAGCTGACTTCGGCACTGTCGACCATCCCCTTCTCCTGGAAACATTATCCAACCTTGGCTTCACTGATATTGTCTTCTCCCACCCTTCTCCTATCTCTCTTGCCACTCATTCTTCAGTATCTTTTGCATGCACCTCCTCTGCATCCCACCCCCTAACTGTGAGAGTTTCTCAAGGCTCAGTTCTGGATTCCCTTCCATTTTCCATCTACACCCACTCTTTTGGATAACTAATTTGCTACCATGGCTACAACTACCATCTGTAATCTACATCTCCATCCCTGATCGCTCTCCTTCTCTGCCATCTTTCTTCTGCCTTCAGGACATCTCTACCGAGAAGCAACGTGGCTCAATGGAAAGAGCACGGGCTTTGGAGTCAGAGGTCATGAGTTCGAATCCCAGATCTGCCACTTGTCAGCTGTGTGACTGTGGGAAAGTCACTTTACTTCTCTGTGCCTCAGTTACCTCATCTGTAAAAATGGGGATTAAGACTGTGAGCCCCACGTGGGACATCCTGATTCCCCTGTGTCTACCCCAGTGCTTAGAACAGTGCTCGGCACATAGTAAGCACTTAACAAATACCAACATTATTATTATTATTACTTGGATGTCCTACTGATACCTTAAACTTAACAGGTTTGAAGCGGAGCTCCTTATCATAATAATAATAATAGTGGAATTTGTTAAGCACTTACTGTGTTCCAGGCACCGTACTAAGCAAAGGGGTAGATTCAAGGTATTTGGGTTGGACACAGTCTCTCTCCCACAAGGGGTTGTTTCATAGTCGTAATCCCAATTTTACAGATGAGGTAACTGAGGCACAGAAAAGTTAAGTGATTTACCCAAAGTCACGTAGCAGACAAGTGGTAGAGCCGGGATTAGAACCCAGGTCATTTTGACTTCCAGGACCGTACTCTAGCCACTAGGCAAAGCTGCTTCCCACTCAAACCTTGTCCTCCCATGATTTTTCCACCTCTGTAGACAGCATCACCATCCTTCTGATTCACAAGCTTGGCATTACCCTCGACTCATCTCTCTCATTCAACCCATATATTCAATCTGTCACTAAATCCTGTCGGGTCAACAATCACAACATCACTAAAATCTGTCCTTTCCTCTCCATCCAAACTGTTTCCATTATAATCCAAGCATTTATCCTATTTTGCCTTGATTACTGTATCATCCTCCTTACTGATCTCACTGCCTCCTGTCTCTCTTCACTTCAGCCCACATTTCACTCAGCTGCCTGGATCATTTTTCCTCAAAAAGGTTGAGTCCATGTTTCTCTTCTCTTCCAGAACCTCCAGCAGTTGCCCATCCACCTCTGCATGAAACAGAAACTCCTTACTATGGACTTTAAACACACAATCACCTTGCCCCTTCCTATCTTACCTTGCTACTTTCCTACTACAACCCAGCCCACTCTGCACACAGTAAGCACTCAATAAATAGGATTAAATGAACACTCTTTACTCCTCTAATATCAACCTACTCATTGTACTTCAATCTATCTTGCTGTTGACCTCTCACTTACTTCCTGCCCCTGGCCTGGAACACCCTCCCTCTTCATATTGGACAGACTTTTTGTCATCTTACCTTCAAAATGTTATGGAAGGCACATCTGCTCCAAAAGGTCTTCCCTTCTAAGCCCTCTTTTCCTCTTCTCCCACTCCCTTCTACATCACCCTTGCACTTGGGTTAACATTCTTCATTCCCATTCCCTCAGGGCAGGGAAAATGTCTTCCAATTCTGCTAAATAGTACTCAGCCAAGTGTTTAGTACAGTGCTCTGCATACCATAAGCATTAAAAAAAATTGATTAATTCATTTATTGATTTATTGGTATAAATCCAAGTGCAAGGGTGACACAGAAGGAAAAGGCACTAGAAGAAATGAGGGTTAAGTCGTGGAAGGACTCTTAAAGATGTGATTTTAATAAGGTTGGTTTATAAGGTCCATCAAATACGAGGGGAAAGGTTGTCTCAGGCCAGATACAGAACATGGGTGTGGGGTTGGTCATATGATAAATGAGATTGAGGTACAGTGAGTAGGTTGATGTTAGAGTGAAGGGTTTTAGTAGGAATCATCAGGCTAAAATAGGAGAGGGTAAGGTGATTGAGAGTTTTAAAGTCAGTGGTTTGGGGTTTTTGTTTGATGTAGAGGGAGATCAATCAATCTTATTTATTGAGTGCTTGCTGCATGCAGAGCACTGTACTAAGTACTAAGGTAAATAGGCAACCACTGGATGTTCTTGAGGAGTGAAGAAACAAATACTGAATAAACATTTTTTTTTCAGGAGAAAGATTTAGACCGCAGAGTGAAGTTTGGATGGCAGTGGCTAGAGAAAAGAGGCAGGGAGGTAGGTCAGCAAGGAGGCTGATGCAGCCATCAAAGCATAATAGGATAAGTGCTTGGATCAACATGGTAGCAGTTTAAATGCAGAAGAAAAGGCAGACTTGAGCAATGTTATGAAGGTAGAAGTGATAGAATTTGGTTACAGATTGAATATGTACATTGAGTGAGAGAGATGAGTTAATAATGATAAGGATATGGGCTTGTGAGACAGGGAGAGAGGTGGTGCTGTCTATGGTAATGGGAAAGTCACATGGAGGAAGATGGTTCAGAACACCACTTCAGCAGATAGACTGGACTAGTGGACAGAAAAGACAGAAGGGTTTGCTTCCACAGAAAAATGGCAGCAAAAGCATTGGGATGAAAGGGGACACAGTCAAAAAAAGAAACAAGTCAAATATTGTTAGCAAAACAAGGATCTTGCCTTACTCATAAACATTGCAGAAAGGCATATTAGATGCCTGCTGTTTGCATGCATGGATCTCACTATCATTATTTTCTTCTTTGTAAATGAAGGAGAAGGAAAGTATAACAAAGGTGCTAGTTATCCATAGCATTTAGTACACTATTCGGCTAACAGATTTGAATTAATGATGTTCACTTTCTGAACCGTGTGTTTTTGTAGATTTCTAAGGACTAGTTCAGGCAGTCTTTTTTTTTTGAAACCAGTTCCATTGTCTTTTCTTTAATTTCCATGTCCCAGGTAATAAAAAAGACTCATCAAAGAAATATTCATTAAAAGGGCAAGATAACCCTTAACCTCAATTTCATTCTAGCATATTATGCCCTGTATATTTTCAGGAACAATAAGGGTAGTATTTGTTAAGTGCGTATTATGTGCCAGGTATTGTACTAAGTGCTGGGTTCTTGTCTTGTATTACAATGTTCAGTCATCTCTGACCCATAGTGACTTCATGGACACATCTCTCCCAGAATGTCCCACCTCCATTTTTCCATCTGCAAATGTTCTGGTAGTGTATACAGAGAGTTTTCTTGGTAAAAATATGGAAGTGGTTTATGATTGCCTTCTTCGATGCTGTAAACCTGAGTTTCCACCCTCAACTCCCTCCCATACCTCTGCTGCCCAGCTCAGGTGAGTTTTGACTTGTAGCAGATTGCCTTCCACTCACTAACCACTGGCCAAGCTAAGAATGGAATAGATAGGCCTCTGCTTGACTCTTCCTCCCATAGCCAAGACTGGTAGTGTACTGGAAACTCTCCAGGTCTGATCTTGAGAGAAGACTAAGTATATAGTAGGGCAAGCACTAGGGTGGATACAAGTTAATCAGACTCGACACAATCCCTGTCCCACACAGGGCTCATAGTCTTAACCCCATTTTACAGATTATGCAACTGAGACACAGAGAAATGACGTGACTTGCCCAAGGTCACACAGCAGACACGTCGCAGAGCCGGGATTAGTACCCAGGTCCTTCTGACTCTCAGGCCCATTTTCATTCCACTAGGCTATGCTGCTTCATGGACAAGTTTGAATGTTGTACTTTTTCTTACACACAGTAATAATTCATTCTAAACTTGTGTTTAGTCTTTAACAAAAGTTAGAATTTGCTACTCTTCAAATCCAAGAAATTCACTGTGGCCGGCACAATAATGGCAAAACTAATTTTGAGAAAGAACAACCTTGTCACATAGACTGTAGAAAGAAATTCATGATGTAAATGGATTGCCATGACATTTTTCTGGGTCAGAACTAGAATAGAGGTAAAAGGGAAACTTACAGCATCTATTTATCTTTTTCAGAATTATAGTCAACATCAGAAATAACACCTGGAAATTTTAGCAACATGGATAATTTAGCTAGAGATTGAGAGTTGTTTTTGACAGATTAAAGAAGTAGTTTTACAAAATACTATGTAAAAAAAGCTAGTATCATACAAGCATTAAAAACTTGAGTTGCACATTCATTACTAACAGTAAATCAAATATCATAGGTGAATAATGGAAAGCATATTTTTCCTGGCAACAACTTCAATAAATTTACTTTAAATCATAACTTTACTGATAATTTAGAACATAGTTTTACATGTGCTATAAAAAAATACAGTTTATGTTATGAATTAAATTTTAAAAACATCCATCATTTTTTAGTTTTCCTTGGAGCCTATGGCTCCATTTAAATGCTGTACAATTTTTTACTACTCTTTAAAGGTTGATTTGCAAATTTAAAAAATCAATTAATCATATTTATTGAGCATTCATTCAATTGCATTTATTGAGCACTCACTGTGTGCACTACTTTACTAAGTGCTTGGGAAGTACAATTCAGCAACAAAGAGAGAAAATTTCTGCCCACAATGGGCTCACAGTCTAGAAGTGGGGAGACAGACATCAAAACAAGGAAACAGGCATCAGTAGCATCATTATAAATAAATAGAATTATAGATATATCATTAATAAAAATAAATAGAATTATAAATATGTAATAATGATTATGAGGACATTTGTTAAGTGCTTACTATGTGTGAAGCACTGTTTAAGCGCTGGGCTGGTACAAGGTAATCAGGTTGTCCCACATGGAGCTCACAGTCTTAATCCCCATTTTGCAGATGAGGTAATTGAGACACAGAGAAGTTAAGTGACTTGCCAAAGGTCACACAGCTGGTAAGTGGCAGAGGTGGGATTAGAACCCATGACTTCTGACTCCCAAGGCTGTGCTCTTTCCATGGAGCCACATGTACATATATACACATGTGCTGTGGGGTGGGGAAGTGGGGGTAGAACAACAGGTGTGGGTGTCCGGCACGGGACACCAGGTTTGTGCTCTAGAATATCAGCATCTCCATGGTTGGTAAGAGCAGGATGGCTCGGTGCCCTGCTTAACCTGCCTGGGCTCGAGGGGTGAGGTCCAGTGGTCCCGCCTTCTTTCCCCCAATCGCTTGGTCTCTTTGTGAGCACTTACTGTGTGCAGAGCACTGTACTAAATGCTTGGTAGAGTACCACATAGCAGAGTTGGTAGACATGTTCTCTGCCCATTAGGACATTGTAGAGTTTTATGATACAGACTGGTGAGAATGAGAAATAAGTCATATTCTTATTCTTGGAGCTTGATCCTCATATGGTTTCTGGTTTAGGATGCTGATTGATATGTGTCCCAGGTTGGTTGGATACATTGAATTCATTTGCATACAAATTACTCAGTTGCATGTGAAATGAGTTATTTGTCTTTCCACTTATTAGCTGACAAGTGTCCGGGTCACAACAAGTCACCATAATCGAGTCTCGGTGATTTGCAATTTGAATGCCAAGGAACATGGCCAGAAATTGAAATGGATCCCTGACAACCTGGGACTGGCATCTCAAACTTCTTTACTAAGTATGGAGAAGCAGGAAGAGTCAAAGACAAAAGTGAGTGATTTTTATTTTCATCTAATCAAAATAAAAACCTTAAGGATTTTTTCCCCCTTGGAGGAGAAACATATAACCAAAAAAAAAAAATCCTCAGTAAACCTTCTTCTCTAGACATCTGTGAGAATTAATTTAGAAAAAGCACACCAAATGCATGGTGAAACTCCCTACATCAATCAAGCACAATACACATGGATGTAGTTGTTTTTTGAGCCATATTTTTGCACCCATGCAGAGGCAACTACTTGTTTAAGTGTCTATCATTTGTGATCCCTTTGTAGCGAGAATGAAATGTAAAACCAATATGTTTTATTATATTTACTGAAAATGTATCATTTTTCTTCTTTAGCCTCATTAACCTACAAAGTACTAGAGAAAGAATTAGACAAGAATATGGCCACCTAAAAAAACTTGAGAATTTTGCTGATGAAGCTGTCTCTTGCTAGTCAATTGGGAGGCTCTTATTTGGAAAATTAATCTTTAAAAGGCAACTAATAGATTTATTATTATTATTGTTACTATTATATTTGTTTCATGCTTACTAGGTTTTTAAGCACAACTCTGAGCTAGGGTAGATACACATTAATCAGGAAAGAATCAACCACTCAGTCAATCCTATTTATTTAGCAATTATTCTGTTCAGAGCAATGTACTATGCACTTGGGACAGTACAGTATAACAATGAACAGACATATTCCCTACCCAAAACTAGCTTACAGTTTAGTTGGGGGGACAGTCATTAATGTGAATAAATTAATTACAGAAATGTACATTACTGTTGTGGGGCTGGGAAGGAGGATGAATAAAGGGATCAAGTCAGGGTGATGCAGAGAGAGTGGGAAAAGATGAAAGGATGGTTTAATCAGGGAAGACCTCTTGGAGGAAATTTGCCTTCAGTAAGGCTTTGAAAGGAGTGAGTGTAACTGTCTGTAGGATATAAAGAAGAAGGGCATTCCAGACCAGAGACAAGACATGGGTGAATGGTCAGCGGTGGGATAGACGAGATCCCAGGCACAATGAGAAGGTTGGCATTAGAGGAGAGATGTGGGTGGGCTGGTTTGTAGTAGGAGAGTAGTGAAATGAGGTAGGAGGGAGCAAAGGGATTGGGTGGTTTAAAGCCAATGGTGAAGAGTTTCCATTTGATGCAGAGATTCATGGGCAACCACTGGAGGTTCTTGAAAAAAGGGGAAACATGGCCTGAACGTTTTTGTAGGAAAAAAAAACAACAAACATGGGAAGCAGAGTTAAGTATGGACTGGAGTGGGGACAGACAGGGGGCTAGGAGGTCAGCAAGGAGGCTGATAAAGTAAAAATGGTGTGGTAGGATAAGTGATTGTATTAACGTGATAGTTTGGATGGAGAGAAAAGGGCAGATTTTAGTGGTGTTGTGAAGGTTGCACCAACAGGATTTCATGATGGATTGAATATGTGGGTTGAATGAGAAAGGAGGCAAGGATAATGCCAATGTTATGGGTTTGTGAGACAGGAAGGATGGCTGTACAATTTTTGGTGTTAGGAAAATCAGCAGGAGATGGAGTTTAGGTCGGGGGGATAAGAAATTCTATTCTAGCCATGTTAAGTTTGAGGTGACGTGAGACATCCAAGTAGATATTTCTTGAGACAAGCTGGAGAAAATGCAAGTCTGCAGAGAGGGAGAGAGATCTAGTCTGGAGATGTAGATTTGTATATCATAATGTGAGTTAATGAGTTTTCCGAGAGAGTGTCTGTAGATGGAGAATAGAAGGGAAGCCAGAAATGAACCTTGAAGGACATCCACATTTAGGGGGTGAGAGGCAGAAGAAGAAGCCATGAAAGACTGAGAATGAGTGAACAGAAATAGGAGTAGAACCAGGAGAAGACAGTGTCAGTGAAGCTAAAGTTGGTTCATATTTGCAAGAGAAAGGGGGTATCAACAGTGTTAAAAGCAGCTGAGGAGTCGAGGAAGATTAGAATGGAGTAGAGGCCATTGAATTTGGCAAGAAATATATAATTTGTGACATTTGAGAAGGTTTCTGTGCAATGAAGGGGATGGAAGCCAGATTGGAGACAGTCAGAGACTTGGAGGAGAGAAATTTGAGGCAGCGTGTGTAGACAACTTGCTTAAGGAGTCTGGAGAGGAAAGGAAAAAGGAGATGGGGTGATAAGTAGAAGAAGCTGTAAGCTCAAGGGAGGGGGTTTTTTTTAGTATGGGAGAGACATGGGCATGGCTCTGTCCCACATTGGTCTCACAGTTTAATTAAGAGGGGAGAACGGGTAGCATGATATTTATTGAGCATTCTGGTGAGGAGGAAGCTCCAGTCAGTGGAGAAGACCTGAGCTAGAACTTGACACTGGAAGAAATGTGAACAAGTTTAAAGGTGATGAAGACAGCTCGGGTAAAGTGGGAGAAGATAGTGGATAAGGAGAATGGAGAGAGATGATTGAGTGCATTAAAATCAAGGGTTAGGAGTTTTTCCTTGATGCATTTGATTAGTGTGAAGATGTGTGCAAAATGACATTCTGGAAAAATGATCCAGGCAGCAGTGAGGTATGGACTAGAGATGGGAGAGAATAGAATCAGGGAGATCAGTGTAAGGACACAAATGCTATAGTCAAGGTGCAGTGATTTGTCAGGGTGAAGTGAGAAAGTCAGATCTAAGCTAAATTTAAGGAAGTGGTCATTGTGGTGAGCCCCTAACAAGTTGCCTTATTAATGATGGTTTGTGATCTCACGAACAAAAACAAGGAAGAGACTTTGTAAAGGCACTGATGTGCTCTACCTGAGGCAGGTGATTGGTGGCCTTTGGCGGGTGGAGCATGGAGGGACGCAGGCTTTCTCTCCCAGTTCTACCTAGTAACAGGCCTAGACCTATCAATGACTGTCACATAATGCCATAGCCGTCACGCCTAAGGCAGATAAAAGGCAGTTGCTTTGAGGCATATGGGCACCATGTAGAGGTAGCATGTACAGAAGCAACAAGGAAGCACACAGAGCTTCAGGGGCACAGCCCTCAACAGCAGGAGAAGAAACAGCACTTGGAAGCAGAAAGGAGAGCCTTGGCATAAAGTGCTCCTTTGACCACAGACTGGTATTAGACCTTAGACCTTTGGGTGGTGAAGTGAGTGAGTGTATATATGTGTCATTCCCTTGCACTCTGGTAAAACTAAGTAAAAAACTTTTCACAGTAATCTTGGTGATGAGAGATGTGATTTGACTTCTACTACTACTACTACTAGGCATTTAACTGCTGTGTGACCTTGGGCAAGTCACTTCACTTCTCTGTGCCTGAGGTACCTCATCTGTAAATTGGGGGTTAAGAGTGTGAACCCCATGTCAACAGGGGCTGTGTCAAAACTGATTTGCTTACATCCACCCCAGCATTAGCACAGTGCCTGTCTTTATCTGTTGCTGAATTGTACATTCCAAGCATTTAGTACAGTGCTCTGCACATAGTAATAATAATGTTGGTATTTGTTAAGCGCTTACTATGTGCAGAGCACTGTTCTAAGCGCTGGGGGAGATACAGGGTCAGCAGGTTGTCCCACGTGGGGCTCACAGTTTTAATCCCCATTTTACAGATGAGGGAACTGAGGCACAGAGAAGTTAAGTGACTTGCCCACAGTCACACAGATGACAAGTGGCAGAGGAGGGATTCGAACCCATTACCTCGGACTCCCAAGCCCGGGCTCTTTCCATTGAGCCACGCTGCTTCTCAAGTAAGCGCTCAATAAATACATAGTAAGCGCTCAATAAATGCTATTGAATGTAGTACAGTGCTCTGCACCAAGTAAGCACTCCATAAATACAATTCAATGAATACTATGTGTCACTGAGGTTCCCTCGGCCCAGGAAGGTACTGGTTGGTATGAACCGGGGAATCACGACAGTCATAAATTCAGTCAGTCATATTCACTGAGTGCTTACAGTGTGCAAAAAACACTGTAGTAAGTACTTGTACTAAATATAACATACTTGGTGGGCATCTTAGAATAATGAATATTGTCAGCTTTTCCATTCTGGAAATGTTTCTCTTCAAGAATAGAAAAAGTCTACTGTATGTTCTCATCTAATTCTAGTGTGACCTCCAGTTCAGCAAACAGAATCACCCAAAATAAGGACATGAAATGTATGGTTAGTCAAAAAGAATCAAAGCAAAATTTAAATTAAGACCTTTTATTGGGTGAGCCTTTTGAGAAGAATGATATGCCATTGTACTTGTGACGGCTAGGTGCTGAGATAAAACAGGGTGCAATCAAAGCAAAAGCATCTTGAAGTCATACTCAAACATCCTATCCTAACCAACAATTTAATATGGCACAACACCATCGGGTAGTCCAGTCTGGCACATGGCAATCAGAAGAGGGATCAGTTTCTTAAAAATGGGCATTATGAGTATCAAGATTACATGGGAGCAATTAGAAAATAACCTATGTTACATGAGGCATGTACATGAACAACGGAATAGGGTATATTTATACTTATGTCCGTTTTGAAATGAATTTATAGTCACTCAATGGTATGTTCAGCTGCTCCTGCATATTAAATTATGAGCTCAATATTATCTTCAAATCCAAATGGTTCCAACTGTTTTGTGTGACAAGACTCATTCTTAAGTTGTGAAGAAGGGCCCATGTCAACAAAGCTAATATTTTTGTAACTAAACTACTAGCTTCACCATAGACTCTATCTCGGGACAACACTCCTCCTTTCATGATCTGCGGGCCAACAATTTCTCTATCTAACACCATCACTAGAGTAAAAGAGGAAAAAAAGCAGATAACTTGTAGCATTTTAAAATTTTGATGTTGTTGATATGTAAAATTACATCAATTAGAACTGGTGGTTTTAAATTTCATCTCATTCTAGTTAGGAGGCTGCTGTTTGTGGCTTAATGTTGATGAGAGGTTTTCTTTTTTCCTTTAAAATAAACATTAGAAGTATTCTAGACAGAACTATATGGAGTGTAATTTTGGAAAATTTCAAGAATGTGCAGTATATAAGGAGTCATGGATATCCTATATTTATATGATATACACATGGTTAGGCTAAACAGTGGAAAATGAAAGGAATTTGATTTTTAAAAAAAGAAAATTAAAAGGTCCAAGATAATTTGTCTATATTTGGATCATGGGTCCAACCCAATAATGACATATATTCAATTCCTAAGTTTCATTCCCTGGGACATTGGGTTGATAGTTTCTCAAATTATTGCACTTTTGAGGGTTAATCAATCAATCAGTGATATTTGAGAAGTTACTGTGTGCACAGCACCATACCAAGTGATTGGGAAAAAATACAATTCAATAGAGCTTGTAGACACAATTTCTGGCCACAAGCAGCTTATAGTTTTCAGGGGGCATAGCTTACTGATTTCCTTAAAGCTAATAGTAGTGAGTTTCTGTTTGATGCAGAGATGTACATTCCAAGTGTCTAGTACAGTGCTCTGCACAAAGTAAGTGCTCAATAAATACTATTGAATGAATGAACCATCGGGGAGTGGGTAAACATACACAGAACAATTGTTTAAAAGAGTTCTCTGAATAGCAGAGTTAAGCATGCACTGAAGTGGGAGAGATGAAAGCAGGGAGGTCAGCAAAGAATCAAGTTGATGATATAAGTGCTTGGATAATCTTGGAAACATTTTGAATGTAGAGGAAAAGGGGGATTCTAGATTCTTATGAAGATAGAAAGAATAGGATTTAGTTCCAGATTAAATGAAAGGGATTAGTCACGGATGATGCCAAGGGGATGTTCTAGAGGTAGGAGGAAATGTGAGACTGCAGAGGAGAAAAATTGAAACTCGAAAGTTAGAACTGGAAGTCATCCACAAACTTATGGTAATTGAAGTTGTGGGAGCAAATGAGTTCTCCAAGGGAGTGAATGTAGATGGAAAACAGAAGGGAGTCCAGAACTGAGCCTCAAAGTACTATCACAATAAGGGGATGGGAGTCAGAGGAGAAAACTGGCAAAAGAGATGAAGGAGCATCCAGAGTGGTAGGATAAGACCCAGAAGAAGACAGTGTCAGTGAAGCCAAACTTAGATAATATTTCCATGAGAAAGGGGTGGTATTTGAGGCACCTGAGGGATTTATTAGAATTAGGAAGGAGTAGGATTTTGATTTTCAAGAGGAAAGTCATTAGTAACCTTAGATAGGGACATTTCCATGGAGTGAGTGAAGCAGATGTCAGGTCTCAAGAAGGAAAGGAAAACACTGGAGAAGTGGAGATAATGGGTATAAACAACTAACTTTAGGAGTTTGGAAAGCAATGGTAGAAGGATGGCGATAATTGGATTTTCCTGAAGTCAATATATATGTATGTATATATATATATATATATATATATATATATATATATATATATATATATATATTAAGGATTGGGGGCACACGGGCACATTTGGAAACAATGAAGATTAAGTCTTTGGACAATGAGCAGTTGAAGTTGGCAGTAAGGTTTTAATAAGATATGAAGATATGGAGCCAGAAAGGTTAGTTCTAGCCTTTGCTGTGACTTTGAATATGCTGTGGACTCTGATGGAAAGCCTATAATTCTGCTCCTCCAGACACAACTCCCTACTGATTTCTATTTTTATTCTGTGTATTATGTATTTGTCCTTATATTGTATTCTGCTTTTACAATTTCAATGTTTCATTGCTCTCATTTCATTGCACTTAAATTTGCACCCTTTATTTACCTCACCCCAGCTGGGGAGTGATTTCTTTTTAGGTGGCGGGGGTGGGGCAGGATACAAGCTAATCAGATTGGACACAGTCCATGTTCCATATTGGGCACACAGTCTTCATTCCCATTTTACAGATGAGGTAACTGAGACATACAGAGTTTAGTGACTTGTCCAAGGTTATGTCTTTGTACTCCCAGGGCCATGCTTTATCCACTGCTGCTTCTCAAGTTTGTTCCATTCAAGTGTAAACATCTTGTGAGCAGGGAATATGTCTATGAAGTCTCTTATATCATATTCTCCCAAGTGCTAAGTACAGTGCTCTGCACCGAGTAAGCACTCAGTAAACCAAATTGATTGACTGATCATGTTTTATTTATACTTTCCTAAGGCTTAATACAGTTCATTACACCCTGTGAGAGCTCAGAACACTACTACTCCTTTTAGCTAATGTGGATTAACTCTCCCATGAGTTTGGTGTTATTAGGTTTGTGGGGCCCTCCAAAATACTAGTAATAACTGTGGTATTTCTTGAGTAGTTACTATGTGCCAAGCACTATATTAAGTGTTTTGAGTGGATATAAGACTGTGAGCTTGTTCTGAGCAGGGAACATATCTGCTAATTCTGTTGTACTCTCCCAAGTGCTTAGCACATAGTAAGTCCTCAGTATATTCATTCAATAGTCTTTATTGAGCACTTACTATGTGCAGAGCACTGTACTAAGCGCTTGGGATGAACAGGTCGGCAACAGATAGAGACAGTCCCTGCTGTTTGACGGGCTTACAGTCTAATCGGGGGAGATGGACAGACAAGAACAGTGGCAATAAATAGAGTCGAGGGGAAGAACATCTCGTAAATATATGCCATTGATTGATTGGATAATTGATTAGTTTGGACACAGTCGCTGTCCCAGTGGGACTTAAGTCTCCTTCATTCTATGTAGGAAAAAGAACAGGTATTTAATTTCCATTTTACATGGGAAAACTGAGACTAAGAGCAGATACGTGATTTGGCCAAGTTCACACAGCAGGCATCATTCATAGTGTCTCGACAAGGATGAGACAGGTCTCGGCCATGTGCTCTGACTCTTCATCTGCACTGGTGGCAGCCACATGAGGAGCCTGCACTTCAGCTGTGTTCCCACCAGGACCACAAGCTCCAAATCTTAGCACCAGTTCAACTCACCAGTCTGGCCACCATGGCTCCCATAGGACTAGAAGGACCACTTTTCTGTCCTTTCAGTCCCTTGGCTTCTTGGCACCCCAGCCCCCTGAATTCCTGGCCCCCTGACCACCTGGAGCCCTGGACCTCAGAACTCTCATCTATGGCCCTCTTGTATAAACCCATTGGCAGATGCTAAAGAAGGAGAGGGGAAGGAAAGAATCATGCTTCTAGAATGAAACAAATCGAGCAAAACATTAAGTGAATGGCTTTTCTAATGAGAAACAAACCTAGCACAAATTTCAATAGGATACCACTAAATACTAAGAATAAATATGTTAATTTGTCATAAAAAATACTACTATTGTGGTACTTATCTATCATGGAAGCAGTTCAAGAAATGATATTTAACAGGTTCAAATGGAGATGATTACTTATCAGCTATCAGAAATGATCGTGAAAAATTATTGAGGGAGCATGATCTGTGTAAGGCTCTTTCAATAGAGAAAAATAGTTCTGTAACATAATGACAATAATTAGTCTTAGGCCTCTGAAACAAGTGAAGCTGAGTATAAAATGGTATTCCCAGTTGAACAGTGATTTATAAGGAGAAATTGCCACCAAAGGAAACATAAACACCGTTGTGCTATCAAAGGACTCTTTACCTGATTAATCTATAGTATGAAACTAAGCTATTAATCCTAAATACCCTCATGGATTCAGGTTTTTATCTTCACTATGATTTTGTTCAGGTAGAAGATATATTTTCAACATAATGAGTTTTATTCTTTCAATCCAGGCTTTCTCATGTGGGATTTATATAGTCCTAATTGAGGAATTTGCATTTCTTTCAGTAATTTGTTGTTTCTCATTACTGTGTATCCCAATTGAATGCATTTTCTCATATAAAAAAGTCTTTGTTATATAAGGTTATATAGCTGCTCTTATTACTCTAATTTCACATGCATTAATTTAAAAAAGTGTTAGGAATCAACTAGAAATTGAGATCTGTATCCTGATCCCAATGAGAAAATAGTCATTTGTCCATGGTGAAAAGTCATTGCATGATTTTATTAACTGGAAAAAGTTATTGAATTATTGCAATCATATGAACTTGGTGAACCTCGTATACATATACATGGATGCTGTAATTTTTTACAAAGCAATAGATAATTCTGTGACTCAAATTCTGTGACACATTGTAGATTCTCATGGGTTCAAATCACCGTCCTGAAGTTTATAGAGTCATTTATTGGTAGACCAGAAGAACAGAAGCAACATGGCCCAGTGGAAAGAGAACACAGCTAGGACTCAAAACTTGGTGTCTAATTTTGTCAGTGCCACTTACCTGTGGTGTGATTTTAGGCAATCATTGAACTTTTCTGTGCCTCAGTTTTCTCATCTATAAAATGGGGATTAAATACTTTTTGTTCTCAGACTGAGACTCATGTGAGACAGGAATCTACTTGTATCTACCCCAACACTTGACACATAGTAAGTAGTTAACAAATCTTACAGTTGTTGTGTTATTATGATGATGATGGGATGGGGTAGGAGGAAGGGAAGAAAATTGAGCTGAAAATATTTTAATGATTGATAAATATTCTAAAAATTAATTATTTTTCCCAATTCTTCTCCTGTCTCTTTAGGCCATTAGAAAAGTGGGGAACAGTTAATGGTTAAACTTTACAGCTTCATATAAGGAGTTAAGTAGGGGAAAGAGAAGAGAGCAAAAAATCCTACCAGCTGTAAAAGGAATGTAGGCACTCTCCCTGGTCATGGCACAACCTTATTCAGATGGTGAGCCCACAACAAGCTGTCTTATTAGTGACTATTTGTGATCCAATGAAAAACAAAAAGGGAGAAACTTAGCGAAGGCACTGATGGGCTTTACCTAAAGCAGGTGATTGCTGGCCTATGGGAGCAGAGCATGAATGGAGGTGTGGCTTTCTCTCTCTGTTCTAAACAGTAATGGGCCTGGACCAATCAATGATTGCCACACAGAGCCACAGCTGTGACACCTAGGGCAGATAAAAGGTGATTGCTCTGAATTGTAAGGGGGTATTAGGAACATGCAGAGAAGCAGCTTGGAGTTATATAGAGAAACATCTGGAGCAGCAAAGGCAGCAGCTCTTGGAAGCAGAAAGAAGCAGCATTGGCAGAACAGGCTTTTTTGACCACAGACTGGTATTGGACCTCTGGTAGAGTGAGTGTGTGTCATTCCCTTCCAAACTAGTAAAATTAAGTAAAAAAAAAAAAAAAACAACTTTCCAAGGTAATCTTGGTGATCAGAAGTGTGGTTTGACTTTGCTATGTGTCACAGAGGCTCCATCGGTCCAGGGAAGGTTCTGGTTGGTACAAATAATTGTGACAATTTACTCTTAAACCATCCATCAATGGGCAGAGCCATTAAAGGATTGGACAGGCCAGGAGTGTGGTAGATGGTACAATTTTGCCACAGGGGCTACCCATCCTGGCAACCCTATAGATGTTCTTGTTACATGCTCCTCTGGATCATGTAGCCAGTGGAAAAAACCTGTATTCCATGAGTCATGACCCCAGGACCTCTCAGACAGGGCTTGGAAGGTCTCCTTAAAGTTGCTGAGACCTGGAGGGGAAACATGGAAACTGAGTGCAGTGTGAATGTTAGGAATTGAAGGGCAGCCAGACTGACAAATGGTCTATTGATGCAGCTATTCTGCCAAGGCCACACTTGGCACAAGCTAGACCCATACCTCCAAACCTGGAAGAATTGAGGGTGAGTGACCAGTGAGGTATTGGGCACCTCATTAAGTTTAGGGCATGGGTAACTGTGCCCCTGAATTGACCACAAGAAAATCAGATTAAAGATCTGTATGGAAATAAAAATCAGGAAATGGTCCCACCTTGATGCAATGACATGATTTGCCTGCTAAGGCATAAACTAGTCAGACCTTGGGGCAAAGGGAGCTCCAAGTTTTCAAAAAAATTTTGGGTGACAACTTTTTACAGAGAATCATCAGTCATGAGGAAGGGGAACAGAGACTCCTGGTAAAGCTATTACTAAAGTGTTGTTAAATTTCGCAATGCTGAATTTAAATAAAAGATACTTTTGTATTAGTAGATTAAACCCAGAACCAAAAGAGTGAGCTTCAAACTGAATAAAAGTAATTTTACAGGCTCTGTGACCCAATCTCTCATTTAACTTGACCTGGTACTTTCTGTATTTAGAACATTATTTGTTTGAATAACTACTAAAGGTGAGCAGTCTTGAATTCATTTACTGTATCATTAAAATTGCAGTGCCAATTATAACATCACTTGAAAAACACTTTTTATGGGAACTGACATTTGAACCTAAGAGATTTTTTTATTTTAATATAGGATAGCTGGTTTAAAGAAATAGGCTGTTTTGAGCTTGGTCATAAACCAGAAAAAAGTATATTAGTCCCAGGAGATGACCCTGATACAGAAACGTACTCTTTTTTTTATTTTTCTTTATTCTATGCTAAAATGTCCTTGTTCCAGGGGAAAAAAGCTATAGTTTAACTTAGAAAATCAGCAACACCTTGATTTACAGGGGAAAAGCCCTCTGACTTGGGGGAATTAATTTATTTAAGGTTCTGCTTTTTGGAATGAACACTGATAAAATAGACCACTATCTGAACTGGCTGGAAATGCAATGCTGATAGAAATGGTGAAGACTAAAAAATACACAAAATCTTGTAGGATAGAATAGATCTTTCTTTACAAAAGGTAAGTCTTACTACCAGTCCTGATATTAGTCAAGTTACTGTTTGTGGATAGTTCGAGCTTCAGATTCATTTCCACAGTCTCAGCTTAGTTTCCTTGCATTTTGAATCATTTACTGGAAATGCCATAAGGCTTTTAATCAATTAATCAATCAGTGAATTAATGATATTTATTGATGATGATGATGATGGTATTTGTTAAACACTTACTATGTCAAAGCACTGTTTAAAGCGCTGGGGCGAGGGGATACATTCATTCATTCAATAGTATTTATTGAGTGCTTACTATGTGCAGAACACTGTACTAAGCACTTGGAATGTACAATTCGGCAACAGATAGAATCCCTGCCCATTGGTGGGCTTACAGTCTAATCGGGGGAGACAGACAACAAGACAATGTAATCATGATAAATAGAATCAAGGGGATGTACACCTCTACTAAAAATAGGGTAATAAAAATATATACAAATGAGCACAGTGCTGAGGGGAGGGGGAGGAGTGGGGGAAAGGGGCCTGAGGTGAAGGGGGGAAGGGGGAGGGAGCAGAGGGTGGAGGGGGAGCAGAGAGAGCAGAGGGAAAAGGGGAAGCTCAGTCTAGGAAGGCCTCTTGGAGGAGGTGAGCTCTCGGTTGACCCTTGTGGGGGCTCACAGTCTTCGTTCCCATTTACAGGCGAGGTAACCTAGGCACAGAGAAATTAAATGACTTGCCCAAATTCACACAGCTGACAAGCAGTGGAGCCAGATTTAGAATCCATCACCTCTGACTCCTAAGCCCGTGCTCTTTCCACTGAGCCACTGTATGTCCAGAGCACTTTGTGTTTGGGAGAGTACAATAAAACAGCAGACACATTCCCTGCCCACAATAAGCTTACAGTCTGGAGGGGAGACAGACATTAATATAAATTAAAAAATTATAATATTTAATTTATATGTACATAAATGTGGTAGGGCTGAGGGCAGAGTGAATATAAAATATCCAAAGATCACGGATCCAAATTTATAGGCAATGTAGAAGAGAGAGGGAGCCTGAAAAAAGAGGGCTTTATTAGAGAAGGCTTCTTGGAGGAGCTGTGACCTTACTAATGCTTTGAAGGTGGAGAGAGTAGTGGTTTGGCATTAGTGGAGGAGCATGGGGCAACTGTGTGCTTTAAAGCTAATGGTAAGGGGTTTCTTTTTGATGCATAGATTGATGGGCAGCCACTATAGGCTCTTGAGGATTGGGGAGACATGTACTAAATGTCTTTTAGAAAAATCATCTGTTCAGAGTAAAGTATGGATTAGAGTGGAAAGAGGTAGGGAGGTCAGATGCAAATGCAAAGGCAAATGCAGTGATCAGTGTGGATAGAATAAGTGTTTAGATCATTGTGGTAGCAATTAGAGTGGAGAAGAAGGATTTTAGTGATGTGGTGAAGGTTGACCCAACAGGATTTAGTGGTAGATTCAATATATGCATTGAATGAGAGGGAGGAATCAAGGATAATGCCAAGGTTAGGGGCTTATTAGACAGGAAGGATGATGGTATTGTCTACAATGGTAGGGAGGAAAGGATTTGGGTTAAAAGATAAAGAGTTCAATTTTGGGCATATTTGTTTTTAGGTTTCAGTGGGACATCCAGCTAGAGAGGTCCTGAAGTCCCTGCAGAAACGTTCTGGGCATGTCACTCCCCTTCTTAAACACCTCCAGTGGTTGCCTACCAATCTCTGCTCAAAACCAAAACTTTTCACTTTAGGCTTCAAGGCTGTCCATCACCTTGCCCCTTCCTACCTCTCCTCCCTTCTCTCTTTCTACTGCCCACCCCAAATGCTCCGCTCCTCTGCTGCCCACCTCCTCACCGTCCCTCGGTCTCACCTATCCCGCCGTCGACCCCGGGCCACATCCTCCTGCGGTCCTGGAATGCCCTCTCTCCTCACGTCCGTCAATCTAATTTTCTTCCCTTCTTCAAATCCCTACTTAAAGTTCACCTCCTCCAAGAGGCCTTCCCAGACTGAGCTCTCCCCTTTTTCCCTCTGCTCCCTCTACCCCCCCTTCACCTCTCCATAGCTAAACCCTCTTCTCCCCCCTTTCCCTCTCCTCCTCCTCCTCCTCTCCCGTCCCACCCCCTCAGTACTGTACTCATCCCCTCAACCGTATATATCTTCCTCACCCTATTTATTTTGTTTATTTTGTTTAATGAGATGTACATCACCCTGATTCTATTTATCTGCCATTGTTTTTATGAGATATTCTTCCCCTTGACTCTATTTATTGCCATTGTTCTTCCCTGCCTGTCTCCTCTGATTAGACTGTAAGCCCGTCAAAGGGCAGGGACTGTCTCTATCTGTTGCCGACTTGTACATTCCAAGTGCTTAGTACAGTGCTCTGCACATAGTAAGCGCTCAATAAAGGCTAATGAATGAATGAATGAATGGGGAAATGAGTAATTACAGGGGTAGAGAGAGATTAGGGCTGAGATGTAGATTTGGGAATCATTCACATAGAGATGGTAATTGAAGCCTTGGGACCAATGAATTCTCCAAAGGAGTGGGTGTAAATGGAGAATTCAAAAGGGGACCTAGAACCAACACAGGGACTTCCACTGCCAGAGGATGGGAGGAAGAAAAGGAACCATTAAAGAAACTGAGAAGGAACCATCAGAGAGGTAGGAGAATGTAGAATGGCGGGTGTCAGAGAAGCCAAAGTTGGATAAAGATTCAAGGATAAAGGAGTGCTTCACAGTATCAAAGGCAGCTGAGAGGTCTAGGATTATTATGATAGAGTTAGAGGCCATCAGATATGGAGAAAAGAAGGTCATTGATTATCTTACAGAGGCCTATGTTTGTGGAGCGAAGGGTATAAAAGCCAGATTGGAGATCAAGGAGACACTTGGAGAAGAAATGGGGACAGTTGGTGTACACAACTCTTTCAAGAAGTTTGGAAACTAATGGAAAGAGTCAGATGGGATGATAACTGGAAGGAAGGAGCTGTGTGTTCAAGAGAGGGTTTTTTTAGGGGTGTTAGGGAATGCCTAAGCATGTTTGGACGCAGTAGAGAAGTCACTGGAGAGGGAACAGCTGAAGATAGCAGTCAAGGAGATAAGAATGGAGTGGGTGAGTGTTTGAAAAAGATATGAAAAAAGTCAGAAATATAAGTAGAGGGAGTTGATATAGAGAGAGGCTAGAGATCTCTTCTTGAGTTATTACAGGCACTATAGGGAGAGTCGAAGAGGGCAGAGGAGATGGAGAAATTGGAGAGACACAGAGAAGTTTTAAAACATTCTGAGCCATAGAGGCCACCATGTACTGAAAAAATTAGCCAGGATAAGCATGTTCCAGCCCAACTGAGCACACACTGAATGCATTTCAACTGGAGAATGAGTTGATAGGGCTCTGCACACAGTAAATGCTCAATAAATACCATTGAGAGACTGATATGAAGCTATTACAAAGAAGTTTAAAAAAAAATCAGCTTAGCTCACCTACTTTTCTGATTTAATTTATATATTGGGTAAGGTAGAAATAAATAATTGTGCTCCCCCCCATTATATTATCTGGATCTTTCCAAACCAAGAATTAAAATATGTGGACCTAATTAAAATTAACTTGGTGGTTTGGCAAGAAATGAGCAAGTTTCTTTTGCCTATTCTTTTTCAAACTAAAGAGCCATGCTTAGGTTGGTTTCTGGGACCCATTCTGAAATCACCTATCATATTTTAGTTTCATCTGAAAGGGGAATGACTATTATAAATTTGATTGAATGTGCATTCTGTAGTCTAAGTATGCATCATTTTCATCAGCAATTATTAAAAAAAAAATGTTTTTTGCTCAACTGATAACATTGGCTAGACAAATGAACTCCAGCTATTGGAAGTGCTACATAAAATAAGGAATTTATATTTTAAATGTAAGAACAAATTGTGTTTTTTCTTAGTAGTTCACGTTCTGACATTTTGAACAGGATAAATTCTTCAATATAAATAATCTGTAGCTTAAGGGAACATTTACATCAGTTTAAGAAACATTTCAACAGATAAATGTCTATATAAACTCTATAACCTATATCATGTCATTATAACCTATGCAATTTTACTATAATATTAAATTGCCATCCTCAAATTTTACCTGGGAGCAGCATCCCTAATTTGATAGCTGTTTATGTTCCCCTACAGAAAATATCCCTTTTACTTTTTAATCTTTTTATGGTATTTAAGCACTTACTATTTGTCAGGAACTGTTTCTAATTGCTGGAGTAGATACAATTCACAGTCATTTATTTTTGCTGGTAGTGGTTTAAATATATTTCCTTCAACAAAAATTATGTATGGATCTAAGAGCCAGGGGTACAGTATTAGAAAACTATACATGCTATATTGCCAATTCCCCTCTCAGAGTCCCATCTGGAGAGTCTACCAGTCTCGACTACGGGAGGGAAAGTCAAGCAGTGGCTTGCCCATTCCATTCCTAACTTGGCCAGTGGCTAGCAAGTGGAAAGCAATCTGCTACAAGTCAAAACTCTCCTATGCTGGTCAGCAGTGGCATGGGAGAGAGACGAGGGTGGAGACTCAAGTTTACTGCATGGAAGGAGGCAATGGTAAACCACTTCTGGATTTTTTTAGCAAGAAAACACTATAGATACATTACCAGAATGAATGCAGATGGAGGTAAGGCGTTCTGGGAGTGATGTGTCCATGGTGGTGTTAAGGGTTGGACATGACTCGATGGCATAAGACAAGACAATATTGTCAATTTCCACCTCTGTAAGTGAATTGGCACCAACGAAACCAATTGCTTCAAATACATGAATTCTTATGTATATAAGAAGCTGTTCTAGTTCATCTTGGAGATGGTCAGCTTATAAATGAAGTAGATTAAAAGAGATAAAATTGTTTTTCATTTTATTATAGCAGTAGTCTGCTTTACAAACTACCTACCAAAAGCATAATAAGCTAAAGATGTTGCTGTATTACATCATGTATTATTACTCATGGAAATTCAATAAATACTAGTATTAGAACCCAGATTCAATGGTCTCATCAAACTCGCATGCTCTTTCTCCAACTCATGTCTTTATGTGGAAACATCTTCACTTCCTTAACCTCAAAATTTAATGTGGGCGATACATATGAAAAGCTTAAAAGGCTGAAGTAGTTTACTTCCCTTATGGATTCTTAACTATCCTATTCTCTATTCACTGCAAATTTGCACAGTGCCCTGTACTCTAGACAATTCTCCAAAGGATTTCCCTTCCTTTCTATTCTGAGTAGCAGTTTCAGTTATACATGAGCGCATCTAATTTCATGAGTGAATTGCTTTTTAGAATCTGGTATAACTTGTTTAGATATTCACATAATTTTTCAATGGCAAACTTATGGTTCCACAATAACATTGAACATTAAACTCATGGCTTTCTGATACGTGTGATGAATGATCATTCTTGTTGACCTATTCAAAATTGTTTTGTCCTATGAGGGATTACAAATACATCATCTTAAAGGTAAAACATCAAAAAGAATTGCAAGGTTTATGCCAGTGATGCACAATGTAACTGACATCAAATCTTTACATTTACTTTTAGGATTGGCCTCAAAATTGTATGAGAAGTTCACAGAAGTATCAAATATTATCTTCATTTATTTTCTAGGAATTCAGCAAAAACAATTGAGTTTATTTCAATATGATAACCCTTAACTACAAAAGGTATGTATTTGATTTGGTGTTTTGCTTCAAGGAAACATACAGAAAATTGTTTCTGACTGAAATGGCTGAGTTTAACTAGTGGGCCCTCCCTTTATATTTTATCTGCTGCATATACTTGAATTGGTAAATATGGCTTTAGAAGATAACTATTTTCATAAAACCCACTTGGATCTGAATTTTATGGGTTTTGCCCTGTACTACTACCCATATTTTTTTTGGAACCTCATAGCTCACCTTTAAACTCACACTATCTTCAGATAATAGCAATTCAACTATTGAGGAGGACATTTCTCTCCCCCAATCCAATTACTGCTCAGGAGAGACTCCAGAATCCAGGTTGGTTGATGGTGGAATGTGGGTGGAAGGGCAGGGTTGTTAGTATCCCTGACCACCTGCTGTCAATTGGGAAGATGTCTAAGGCCCTTAAAGAAGACACAATCTCATAATATTCCCTCACTCTCTTGCTCTAAATCTATAATTTCATAGATTTATATTTCAACAAAAAAAGTGCAACATTTTTAAGGTGCCATCCATCTCAAATTAAGTGAGATGTGAACAAATTTGGAAAATAGCTGGTTGTACTCCTTGGAGTGAGGTTTTGAACCAGAATGGCAGACGGGGATATGGAAGCAACATTAGTAGCACTAGTTCCAGGAGAGCACAGCCTAACCACTTTCATCACAATGATGGGTCAGTAAAACAGCAGGAGGGTGAACACACTAGAAACCTTCAATAAAAATCACATGGATGCTTCAGTCACTGAAAAAGTGCTTCACTGTTCAAAGTTGCAGCAGAGATTGAGCTGTGGAAGAAGTGACCAAATTAGTCATCTCATCATCTCATTTGTTTGTGTGTGTTTGCCATGTGAATGAGCCTATCTCACTCTTGCTTTGATTCTCTTTTTGTGCTTTTTCTATTTTCCTTTCCATCTCTTTCTTTCATTATCTGGATAATGAATCAAATCATAGTGGCATCATTAAAAATAGGAGGATTCTCTCATCTTTTCCTCATCTTGTTTCATGTGTAAGCTTAGGCACTTACTTTTCTACACACTAATTGAATTCTCTACCCTGTGAATTTATGTTCACCATCTCCCTGTACTTTGATGTGGTTTAATAGATTGTCCAGATAAATTTCTGTTGTAGACTCATTCTCAGAAAGGCAAGAATATTCTGGGTTTTTATTTGCTGAATTAATAAAAACAAGAAAAGTATGTTAAAAAGCTTTGTCAGCGTATTTATACATTTTCAGTTAATGATGTTTGGGGAAATCTAAGGCAAACCCTTGGACAAGATACTCTTTGTTCAGTCCATTTATAACTAATAGCTTCTTTTCTGAAGAAGTCAATTGTTACCTATTTAATGAATCTGGCACCTAACACTTTGAACACTGGAAGGCTTGTGCTCTCTTATGAATACTAAAGTCCTGCATGGTAGTGCGGTGGACTGCTGCCATGCCAACAGGCTAGCAAACATCTATTTTCAACTGACAACAGGCACATCTCTCCTGCTGATTCTGCCCAAAGCTTTTTCCATTCTTTTGACTTTCAACCTATGAAGTGTACAATTAGAAAGTAATATGACAATTAAGAATTACTCTCTCAGCTCTCAAAACTTATTCAAAAGAAATGTAAGGGAACATTTTTCTGTCTTAATATTTATAATTTCAAACACTTTAGTTTTGTGTAATTATTCCTGTGAGGTGCAGTGTGTGAGCTGTTTACATGAGATGAATGGAACCATGAATTTATAAGTACATGCTCCATTACACTCATAGTGTATTGCTTCTTAATTTACATCTTGCTTTGGGCTATGCAGGAGATTATTCTGGCAATTTCTGTATAGTGGTTTCAAATTCTCTAGATTTATCTCCCAAGGCTGCTTTTACGTCTGTGACTTGAAAGCCATTTGGTAGGCAGAAATTTTACCATGCATTTGTCAGATAAATTTCCCAGTTATCTTATTTTGCTTATGGCAGTGTGGTGGTTTAAGGAAGGAGGAGAAAACATAAAGACCATGACTTACTCTAATGGGACAGGAAAATGTAGAGCTGGAAGACAAAGACTAATTACACTTTTATGAGCAATCATGTAAATATATTACTAAAAAATGTTCTCTTAAATGGCATAGTCAAAAGCAGAAAAGAATTGAGGAAACTAGACTGTGTAATTCTTTGATGTTTTCTTAGGCTATTCTTCTGAAAAGTTGAAATGATTAACATTGGACATTTAGTTAAACTGGACCATATTAATTAAACAAATCTTCAGCCATAGTTATGCTAAAAAATATATCTTCTACAAGTGTGTTTAGAATTTGTGTTTAGATTCATTCCTAAATGGAAAGTGAGCCGTGAATAGTGGCAGGAGAATTTACAGTTTAAGGGAAAAAAAAATGTCCTTAAATTATCAAGTCGTTTGCTTTTAAGACGCTCCTCCATATATGGACATTATGAACTTTTGCAAATGTCTGTTGGCCTGGAGAAGGTATGACTTTTACCTTTCTTTGTCCCTTGCTCTCCTCACATATGAACTAAAGTGCCAAAGCACATTTTCTTGAGGAATGCAGATTCAGGAGGCGGATAGGAAGGGACAGAGTACACAAAATGACTTGAAGATACTCTCAAAGTGTGCCATCACCTCCACCATTATTACTTACTTCTTAGTTCTAGGATGTTTGAAGACATGGAATGTGTCTCTTTATGTTCTTTCAAACACTTAGCATAATGCTCTGCATCTAATAAGTGCTTGATACATTTGACTGATTGTTGTCCAATAAATTAAAATGAAAGAATGTGGCCTTTAATGAAGTCAGGCAAACTTTCAAAGAGTTACCTATTTATTTCTTATTTTATTTCTTCAGTTTTAAACATGGATGAAGGAGAAAATCTGAAATGGGAGGAAAGTATGCTCTCTCTAGACTGCTAGATCTTTGTATATAAGGTACATGTCTACTAACTCTGTTAAGTTGCCATCTCCTAAGTGTTTAGTATAGTGTTCTGTTAAGCACTCAATAATATGATTGACTAAGGAAAGGATGTTATATTCCTCTCATTTTTAAATCATACACTTTACCCAGCACAAATAAGGGAACTAAAAAATTATTATTGTAATTTTAAGCGCTTATGTGCCAAGCACTGTTCTAACCTCTGGGGTAGATACAATCTAATCAGATTATCCCACATGGGGCTCACAGTCTTAATCCCCACTTTACAGATGAAGTAACTGAGGTCCAGGGAAGTGATTTGCCCAAAGTCACATAGCAAAGTGGCAGAGGTAGGATTAGAAGCCACGACCTTCTGACTCCCAGGTCCATACTCTATTCACTACACCATGAAGCCCTTTTAAAAATTGCCTTACTATTAACACAAAAAACAAAATTAGACCTGGATTTCTCCCAGATGTATGAATCCCTTAAACAGGCTATTGATTACCCCTGCAGATAACTTTAATTTCTTTCTATTTTTTTCCCCCCTCAGGGTCTGTGCACACAGTCTAGAGGTCCATGTAAAAAAAAAAATTGAAATATCATATCCAAAAAATTGTTCTCATGGCATTTTGATGTCCTCAGTTGCAATCAGAAATGTCAGAAAAAAGAAGGATTTTGAGTTCAACTTTATGGTTTCAAGAACTTTAGTTCAAAAATACCTTGATTATGCCTGTGTTTATTCCAGCATAATGAAATGGAGTATAATAGTATTTGTTTAGAGTATTTGTTTTTACAAATAATAGTTGGGAAAGGTTGGTTTGGAATTTTTGCCTGAATCATATAGCTTAGTTTCTACAGTGATAAAATTCAATAGGAATTAATTGCTCAACACATCCTCTTTTTCTTGTGAAGACTAACTGTCAGATCCAAAGGGGCCAGCTCATTATCCAAGATTATATTAGAGGGTTTGTGTGCTGGGGCTGCCTAGGGAATGATCACTACAGCTTAGTCAGAAACTAGATATTTTAATATACAGCATACAATTAACAGAAAATCAAAGATTCTGCTATAGCAACAAATAGATGCACCCCACCCAACTCAGACATAGAGTTTTCCTTCTGCAAGGTGATCATCAATATCATCCGTTGTTCAGGTTCTTATGAACCAGGCCTAAATGGGCATCTCTGGCCTAAGAGGTCTCTGGGAACAAGTTCAGTTTCTGCTTTTCCTTTGGAGGACAGTGAGCAACAATCCAGGCCTTGTTTCTGCCTTCTCTTCTATTATTTTTGTTGACTGGTATACCTTAATCTTACAGCTATGCCTTAATTTATTACTACCAAATAGTTTGCTCATTTTTTGGGTTTTTCTTTGACAATTTGGGTTGACAGTGCAGTGTCCCTTGTTGTCTGGTTTTCTTCCTTCTCTGGTTTTCTTTACTCTCCAGTCGCTAAGTCTAGGATCCCTCTACCTTGGCAGGATGTGATTAGCAGAAGGCTGTGGTTCCTGTTTGTTGAGAGAGTTAGTTTAGGAAGTAGATTAGGGATCAAGTTTTATATTAAAAAGTTAGTCTCAAGAAGTGGGTCCAGGGGTCAAATAAATGCCGGGGTCTTTAGCTTTGTTTATTTAATGCTCCACCCCAACCACAGCAAGAGCAAGGTCCTGGCTCACTTCCAGTGTCTGGACTGTGAGTAGCCAAGTGGGGGCTGCAAGCCTGGCATCCCTTGCATAGCGGTAAGCAGAGTATTAGGTGACTCAGCCATAAAAATATGAGGAAAAAGCAATATATTTTATTATTTGGTCTTTGCTATCTGCACATCTGGCTGTGATCATGGGAAGTGATATGCCTATCATGAGTTTAACAAGTTATTTTATGCAAGGTGAAAACAGCACTATCACAACTTTAGATGATATCTGAATATTGAGCTATTTATATAAAATATTTCTATAAATCACAGATGAAATTTGAAGGTCATATATATTAAATGTAGTACAATGTAGTGTTCTTTGCAACTCGGTGCATACATTCAGAGCTGGGTGGGCCTAGGTCTAATTGATTTTGTGGGTTCTCCCACCCAAATATGATATGTGACATTAGATTGCACTGCATATGATGGTATTGAAACCTTCCTCCTAGAGTCCAGTAGGAGTCTCTCTCTTGCTGGCTTCCCCAAGCCACTGTCACAACCCATTGGGGATTGATCACTTGAACATAGACTGCAGGCACAGATTCCATTAAATAATCACTACTGGAACTATTAGCATTTTGGACCTAGGACAGGTGCATTTTGGGAGCCCCAGCTGGGTGGACTCCCTTGCAGATAAAGGTTTTAAGGGGCAGGGGTTGGGGAGGAGAACACAGGTTAGGGATTGATCTTCCACTCCTGATTCTCTCCCTGTTTCCCTCTCTGATTTATCAAAGCTGAAGCAGGGTCTTCTGAACAAGGTTGGCAGGGGCTGTGCCTCCTGCATGCCAGGCACTTTAAATGCCCTGGGTCTCCAGTTCTTTGTCCCTGGCAAAAGATTACATCTGCTGGGGAAAAAGCATGTTTCAGTGAAATATAGGGAGTCTTTGGGGAAAAGGCATGCTCCTTCGGGGGTGAGTTTTGGTGGAGGTGGAGATTATAGTGGTAATGGCAGTTTGTACAGCTACAGGCAGTTTTATGGAGTTCTGGGGACCTTCCTTATCCTGGGTCCCTATGCTTCCTCCCTGTGAGCCATGCAGTATGGCATACTGGATAGAGTAAGGGCCTTGGAGTCAGAAGGTCACAGGCATGTGTACAGAAGCAGCATGGTGTGGTGGATAGAGCACAGGTCTGGGACCCAGAAGGTCATGGTGTTCTAATCTTGGCTCCTCCACTAGTCTGCTGTGTGACCTAGGCCAGTCACTTTACTTCCCTGGGCCTCAGTTCCCTCATCTTTAAAATTCATTCAGTAGTATTTATTGAGCGCATACTATTTGCAAAGCACTGTACTAAGCGCTTTGAATGTACAATTCGGCAACAGATCGAGACAATCCGTGCCCATTGATGGGTTTACAGTCTAACTGGGGGAGACAGACAGACAAAAACAATTGGAAATGGAATTAAGACTGTGAGCCCTACGTGGGGCAGGGACCATGTCCAACCCGATTTGTTTGTATCCACCCCAGCCCTTAGTAGAGTTCCTGGCACATAGTATGAGTTTAACAAATACTACAATTATTATTATTATTTATTATTCTAATCCTAGCTTCACCACTTGTCTGTTGTGTGACCTTGGACAAGTCACTTCAATTCTCTGTGCCTCAGTTATCTTAAATGTAAAATGGGGGTTGAGACTGTAAACCCCAAATGGGACAGGGACTGTGTCCAACTCAATTTGCTTGTATCCATCCAGCGCTTAGTACAGTGGCTAGTATATAGTAACTGCTTAATACATGCCATCGTCTTCATCATCATGATGCAGTAATCTGACCCAGCAAATGCTTATTGATGATTCATTCATTCATTCAAAGAAATTTATTGAGTGCATACTGGGTGCAGAGCACTGTACTAAGTGCTTGGGAAAGTACAATACAACAATAAACAGATGCATTCCCTGCCCACAACAAGTTTACAATCTACAGGGGGGAGACAGACATCAATACAAATAAATGAATTATAGATATGTACATAAGTGCTGTGGGGCTGAGAACAAAGGGAGAAAGTCAGGGCAATGCAGAAGGGAGTGGGAGAAGAGGAAAGCAGGGCCCTAGTCTGGGAAGGCCCCCTGGAGGAGATGTGCCTTCAATAAGGTTTTGAAGGGTAGGAGAGTAATTGTCAGATATGAGAGGGAAAGCAATTCAGGCTAAACACAGAAAGTGGGCCAGGAGTTGGCGGTGAGACAGGTGAGGCTGAGGCACAGTGAGAAGATTAGAACTAGAGGAGTGAAGGGTGTTGGTTAGATTGTAGAATGAGATTAGTGAGAATGGGAGACAAGCTGGTGTAGTGCTTTAAAGCCAATGGTGAGGAGTTTTTGCTTTATGTGGAGGTGATTGGACAACCAATGAAACTTTTTGAGGAGCTTGGTGAATTGTCCTGGTCATTTTTATAGAAAAGTGTTACGGCCAGCAGAGTGAAGTATGGACTGGAGTGGGGACAGACAGAAGGCTGGGAGGTCAGCAAAGAGACTGCAGTAATCCAGGTGTGATAGGATGAGTGATTGTATTAATGTGATAGTAGTTTGGATGAAGAGGAAAGGGCAAATTTTAGCAATGTTGTGAAGGTGGGACCAACAGGATTTAGTGAGGGATTGAATATGTGGGGTGAATGAAAAAGAGGAGCCAAGGATAATGCCAAGGTTATGGGCTTGTGAGACAGGAAGGATGGTGGTACTGTCTACAGTGATGGGAAAGTCAGGGAGAGGTCAGGGTTTGGGTGGGAAGGTAAGGACTTCTGTTTTAGACATATTAAGCTTGAGGTCGTAGGAAGAATCCAAGGAGAGATGTCTTGAAGGCAGAAGGAAATGTGAGGCTACAAATGGGACAGATATCAGGGTTGGAGAAGTGGATTTGGTATCATCCACATAGAGGTGGTAGTTGAAGCAATGGGAGTGAATGCATTCTCCAAGGGAGTATGTATAGATGAAGAATAGATCGGGACCCAGAACTGAACCTTGAGGAACCCCCACAGTTAGGGGATGAGATGCAGAGGAGGAGCTTGAGAATGAATGCCAGAGAGATAAGAAGACAACAAGGAAAGGACAGTGTCAGTAAAGCCAAGGATGGATAATGATTCCAGGAGAAAGGGGTGGTCCACAGTGTCACAGGGACCTTTGACTGGGGTCACAGGGGTGACCTTTGAGAGGGCGATTTCTGTGGAATGAAGGGAACAGAAGCCAGATTGGAGGGCATTAAGGAGAGAATTGGAGGAGAGGAATTTTGAGCCAGATGAATGAAAACATCTAAAGGAATACCAATCACACCATCCCAAATCAATCAATCTTTAATCAGTAATTTATTGAGCACTTAATATGTGCCAAGCACTGTAATTATTGTGGGAGTGCAATGCAACAGACTTACCATGCAACAGAATTACCATGAAGTGATTACTGCTCCCTGGGATCTTACAGTGTAGAGAGGGTGTCATATAGTAACATAAATTACAGATAGGGGAAATGATGGAATAAAAGGTTATCTACATAAGCAGAAAAAAAATGTGTAGCTGGAATTGACATTTGTAAAGTACTTTCAGAGTATTTCTCATTCTTGCCCTTATGACAACATCCTTGTGAGGTAGGGAAAATCTCTACTGTAGTCTGTATTGTCCTTTTACAGCAGCGCAAAGAGAAGCAGAAATCTTTTCCTCTGCAAAGAAAGGAAAGTATTATTTTCCTCATGTTAGTACCAGATACAGCCTCCAATCACTTACCATATTTTAGGGTTCAATGAGCATAAATGAAAAAGAACAATAATATTTATAAAAGAGCAGTAATTGCATTTTGGTGATGAATATGCAGAGTTCTGAGTTTATTGTACTTTTGATTCCTGATTTTCAAGATAGGAAAGGTTTGTGAGGGGTTTGTAGGGTGCCCTTGTCACCTATATCAGCAGAACTCTGTTAAGGCAGGTTCTTCACAGGCTTCAAAGAAACTGCATGGATTAATGAAAAGAACAGTGGCTTAGGAGTCAGAGTATCTGGGTTTTAATTCCAGTTCTGCCACTTTTGTGCTGTGTGAGCTTGGGTAAGTCAGTTAACTTTTCTTTGTGCCTCAGTTTCCTCATCTGTTCAATAGTTGTTCTTCCCCTAAACTGAGAGTCCCATGTGACACAGGGACTGTTTCCAACCTGTTTATCTTGTATATTTCCCAGTATCTAGTTCAGTGTTTAACAAATATTACTATTATTGTATTATTATTGTTGTATTGATCTCTAACAATGTGCCAAGCACTATACTAAGCACCGGGTTAGCTGATAATCTGTCCTATGTTTGGCAGCATGGCATAGAGGATAGAGCATGGGCCTGGGAGACAGAAGGTCATGAGTACTAGTCCTGGCTCTGCCACTTGTTTGCTGTGTGACTTTGAGCAAGTCACTTCACTTCTCTGGGCCTCAATTCCCTCATCTGTAAAATGGGGATTGAAACTGGGAGCCCTATGTATGACAGGGATTGTATACGACCTGATTTGCTTGTATCCACCCCAGCGCTTAGTACAGTACCTGGCACATAGTAAGTGCTTAACGAATGCCATAATTATCATTATTATTAGGAGGGAGAACAGATATTGAATCCCCATTTTTCAAATGGAAGAACTGAGGCACTGAAAAGTTGTGACTTTCCCTAGGACATAAAACAGGCATAAGGCAGAACTGGGACAAAACCCAGTTCCTCTGACTCCAGGCCCAATTTTTTTCTACCAGGTCACACTGCTAATAATAATTATCATTAATTATTGTGTTTTATGCACCTTGGACAGGTCAGAACTGCTCTGTGCCACACATTCCTCATTTGTAAAAAAGCTATTCAATAACAATTCTCTTCCCCTTTAGACTGGGAGTACCAAATGGGATAGGGACCATGTCCAAACTATTTATTATATCCTTACCCCAACACTTAGTATAGTACTTGGCATATAGTGAGCCCTTAACAAATACTACAATTTTCATTAATACTAATGGTTTTTGATAAGCATTTACTATGTGCTAGGCATTGTATTAAGCTATTAGGGAGAATACTAGCAAACAGGTTGGACACTGCCCCTGTTCCACATCGTAGTCACAGTTTTAATCTCCATTGTACAGGCCCAGTGAAGTGACTTGCCCAAGATCATACAGCAGATAAGTAGCAGAGTCAGGATTAGAACCCATGACCTTTGGACTCCCAGCCCCATGGTCTATCAACTAGGCCATGCTGCTTCTTTATTTAGCTACAAAGGAGTAAGAGATCCCAAACATGTAGGAGCTGCAACCCCCAGCATGTGCAGACCCTCAGAAGCTGATACTCCTCAGTCTTCCAGGCATCATAAATTAGAATTGGTCCTGAGAGTGAAAGTTTCTAGGAAAATTAAGGAAGGATCTCGTCACAGTCTAATAAGTTAGCTTAGCCGTTGAGCTAGAAGATGTTCACTATTTCCCAGGGCTAACACAAAGCAATTCAATGCAAAGTACTGTCAAATATGCAAAGAATACATCAGTCAGGCTCATGGAGGAGTCAGTTTTGAAGTATTTTTGTCTTTTCAAAATCCTCAGTTCAAACAGAAATTCTCTGAAGATGTTCCTTCTTTTCTGTTCTCAATACCTTCAACTCCTATAATTCTTCTTGTTAGTTGTTGAACACAGGTATAAAAATCTGCTTTGTCTGTGAGACCTAAGCTTGTAAATCTGACTCAAATTTACCCTGAAAGTGCAAGATGCACTTTAGTACAAGACTTCATTATTTATTTGGATCATGTGTCCCCATGGCAAACATGTTAGGCCTCCCAATAAATCTTGATAGTCTCCAACAAGTGCCTTATATTTCAAGAAAACATTCTTGTAGAATGAACACTTGTTTGAACAGATTACGATACTCACCCACTGCCAGACCCAAAATTGTAGTTGCTGCTTTAGGCACTATAATGAAGAATGAACTGAATATATGGCAGTATGTCTTCCTTTCAGTGGTATTTTTGTTCCTAAGAAGACAGTTATTTTTTATTGTTGTTGTGGGGGGTATATATGGATTTTATTTTAAGTTTTGGTTGTCTTTTTCCAGCAAAATATTAAACTAAACTCCATTGTCTGACAAATGAAACCACTGTTCCTTGAACTTTGTTTCCTCCAACTCCACATCAATTTCTTCTCTTCTGAATGTTCAAAATATGTATTTGGTTTTTTTGTTGATCAGGAGTTATAGAATATTTCAAAATGTCAATTTTCTAATTTCAGAATAGACTTCTAACATAATACTTCATTTCTACAGATCTTGTATCTGAATGTAACCTTTCCTTCTCTTGACAGTAATGTTGTCCCACAAATTGATCTTTTCTGTCATAATCTTCTATGCTTAATACAGCCCCCTTGAAGTCATTAACTAATTTGACTTTAATTCCAGTTTCCTCTGTTTCATAGGTCTAGAGGGACTTAGAGCTATGTTTGCTTCATGTGAAGCCTTCACCATGATCCAAATAAAATCTAGTGTTTCAAATTATCTAATCCCAGGTAATAGTCAATAGTTTTTCAATTTTGTAATATGTTACTTGGTATTTATGTGGTTTCACACACCATGACCTACATATAATCAAATGATAAAAACAAATAATAGCTATTAAGTGCTAATTATGTGTCAAGCTCTGTTCTAAAGGGTTGGATATGTTATGTTAATCAGGTTGAACACAGTCACTGTCCCACATGGGACTCACAGTCAAAGTAGAAGGAGAAATAGGTATTTCCTGCTTCATCTCAATCAATTGCTGATTGAGATGAAGAAACTTAATTCCCCCATGATCTAAAATTTGCACCCTCCCACTCTAGACTGTAACCTCTTTGTGGGCTAGGATTATGAATACCATCTCTGTTGTTCTCACCCAAGCCATTCTCTGTATAGAGTAAGCACTCAATGAATACCATTGATGGATTGGTTAATGGATTGATGATTGATAAAGCACCTTGAGAGGGCATTGAGAGACATTTAGTACAGACAGTGCTTTGCACAAGTAAGCACACAGTAAATATGTTTGAATTAATTATTTGTAGTCGCCAGAGGGTTGTTTAATATATTGCCTGTCAGTACCATGTATACAATGTACCTATGCCCAAGGTTTTTCCCAAGAGCACTAATAGTTTGTGTTTACCCCAAAGTTTTAACAGGAAAAGTTTTGACCCTGGGGCAACTGGTTCACAAGAAGAATTTCTGTTGCTCAGACACCTCATATTTTTCTGAAGTATACTATTCCTCATACTAGATCTCTATTCCCTATAATTCATACCATGATCTTTCTCATATTAAAAAATCATCAGTGTTTTCTTTCAAATAACCTACAAGAAAGTAGAAGATAGTATACTTTCTCACTGAACTCCCTGAATGAAGGTTCTTGGTGGCTAAGAACCTTACACCTCTGCCTAAATGTTTTCCAGTTTTCAGTGGGATTGTCCAACAGTTGAAGATTAGGTGGATTTGCAAAACAGTTTTAGTTAATTTCTTAAACTGTCACCTTTTTTAAGAACATTGTGCACAATTCTGCATGTATTTTTTCTTCTCTGGTGTGTCTCCATGAGGCTTTTTTTTTTTTTAAAGTTCATAGTTTAGGACTAAGTACAATGAACAGTGACATTTGACTCAGACTCATCTAATCCAATATTCTGTCCTTGACAGTGGCAATAGGATATTTAAAGGAACAGCATGTTGGTAGCCTCCCTTGACAACCATTCTAATAGCTATAGGTGTACCATCCAGTAACACAGTTTTTCCTTCTAATGGTCTATAATTCATCTATCATTCATGAAATGATCCAAAAAACTTTTTGAACTGACTGATTTTTTTTCGTATTTCCTTTACCAGGCTTACTTTCTCTTGCTTATACTAATACTTATGACACTTAGTTGATATATTCTAAATATATTCCATTTATTTCTAATCACCAACTCTGACACCACTACATATTTATTATCACATAATTATCATTACATATGAGTTATGAATAGAATAGAGCAGCAATTTTTGAATAGAGAAAGTTTATGTAATGTACTCCTTCTAAGGGTGTTTTCAGAGTATCACTTTTTACTGAGTGCCTAATAGTTGCAGAGATCTGTACTTCTGGACCAGATGTTCAATTGCAACAACAAAAGTAGAAGACACATCCTCTCCCTTGAGGAGTTTAAAATCTAATGCTTTCTATAACCTGTGCACAGTTAAAGATCCGTGTAACCTAAAGATGAATTAATTTATGAAAATCCATTTTCCACTGTGCATGAGAGAGAAGAAGGTCCCTGTAGCTTAATTAAGGAGATTGGTGCTTACAGACAGAGATACAATTGTGTACAGGAAGATTCTAGACTTGAGCTCTCCTTTCAGCTCTATTTTCTCAATATGTCTAATCTGATGAATATTCTGACATATGTGACCAGATGAAGACATGTAACTTGAGCAATATATTTTCAACCTGCATGACTTATTAGTATATTTCACTCCTGTTCACTAATAAACTGTAATAGGTTGAGAAAATGATTCCTAACTGATGAAAGATTGAGTATGATTTATCAAGGGTTATAGGAATAGATTTTCAGACATCTCCCTCCTCGTAAGTGCCAACTCCTCCACCTGTGCTTCGGACCCCATTCCCGCTCACCATATAAAAATAATCGCCCCTTCCCTCCTCCCCTCCTTAACTTCCATCTTTAACCACTCACTCTCCAATGGCTTCTTCCCTTCTGCCTTCAAACATGCCCATGTCTCCCCCATCCTAATAAAGCCCTCTCTTGACCCCACTGCCCCTTCCATTTATCGTCCTCTCTCCTACCCTTCTTTTCCAAACTTCTAGAATGAAAATGAGTCATCTACACTCGCTGCCTTATATTCCTCAACCTCAACTCTCTCCTAGACACCCCCTCCAATCTGGCTTCCATCCCCTCCACTCCACTAAAACTGCCTTCTCAAAGGTCACCAATGACCTCCTTCTTGCCAAATCCAATGGCTCCTACTCCATCGTAATCCTCCTCGACCTTTCAGTTGCCTTTGACACTGTCGACCATCCTCTTCTCCTCAACATATTATCCAGCCTTATTAACTTCACGGACTCTGTCCTCTCCTAGTTCTCCTCATCTCTCTGAACTTCATTCTCGGGCTCCTTCATGGGCTCCTCCTCCCCCTCCTATCCCCCAACTGTAGGGGTTCCTCAGGGGTCAGTTCTTGGTCCCCTTATGTTCTCCATCTATATTCTTTCACTTGGTGAACTGATTTGCTCCCACAGCTTAAACTATCATCTCTACGCACATTACACCCAAATCTACATCTTCTCCTCTGTTCTCCCTCCCTCCAGGCTCATCTCTCCTCCTGGATTCAGGACATCTCCATCTGGTTGTCCGCCCGCCACCTAAAACTCAACATGTCCAAGACTGAGCTCCTTATCTTTCCTCCCAAACCCTGTCCACTCCCTGACTTCGCTGTCACTGTGGACAGCACTACCATCCTTCCCATCTCACAAGCCTTCAACCTTGGTATCATCCTTGACTCTGCTCTCTCATTCACCCCACACATCCAGTCCATTACCAAAATTTGCCAGTCTCACCTTCACAATGTCGCCAAGATCTGCCCTTTCCTCTCCATCCAAACTGCTATCTTGCTGGTACAAACTCTCGTAATATTCCGACTGGATTATTGCATTAGACTCCTCTCTGATCTCACATCCCCCTGTCTTTCCCCACTTCAGTCTATATTTAATTCCACTGCCCAGATTATCTTTCTACAGAAATGCTCTGGGAATGTCACTTCCCTCCTCAACAACCTTCAGTGGATGCCCTTCAACCTTTGCATAAAACAAAAACTCCTCACTCTTGGCTTCAAAACCCTCCATCACCTTGCCCCTTCCTACCTCACCTCCCTTTTTTCTTTCTACTGCCCACCCCATAACTCCCACTCCACTCCTCTACCACTCATCTCCTCGCAGGCCCCTGTTGGTGCCTGTTCCGCCTTCAACATCTAGCCCACGTCCTACCACTGTCCTGGAATGTCCTCCCTCCTCACCTCCACCAAACTAACTCTTCCCCTCTTCAAAGCCCTACTAAGAGCTCACCTCCTCCAGGAGGCCTTGCCAGACTGAGCTCTCCCTTTCCCTCTGCCCCTCCTCCCTTTCCCATTCCCCCTACTCCCTCCCTCTGCTCTACTCCCTTCCCCTCGCCACAGCACTTGTGTATATTTGTATATATTATTAAAAACTATTTTATTAATGATTTGTATATATCTATGATTCTATTTGTCTTGATGGTATTGATGCCTGACTATTTGTTTTGTTTTGTTGTCTATCTACCCCATTTAGACTGTCAGCCCGTTGTTGGGCAGGGATTGTCTCTATCTGTTGCCGAATTGTACATTAAAAGTGCTTAATACAGTCCTCTGCACAAAATTGCCCTCAAAAAATATGATTGAATGAATTTAGTGCATAGAAAAATTATATTCAGGGTTTGAGCCCTGTGGGCTAGTCCTCATAGATTTTACTGCTTAGAGAATATAGAGCACTGAATAATTATAATAATAGAAAACAGTAATAAATGTATTAACTATTATGTGCTATTGGCCTATATTATAAGCTCTTAGTACAGTGCTCTGTAAACAGAAAATCCTCAATAAATACCATTGATTGATTGTATAAGGAATAGGGTAGATATGATACAATCAGATCAGATACAGTGCCTGTCTCTCGTGGGGCTTATTTTCTAGGTTGGAGGAGGAAAAAATATTCAAGCCCCATTTAAGACCAGGAAATTAAAGTATGGAGAAGCTAAGACACTCTCCTAGGGCTATGCAGCAGTCAAGTGATGGAGCTGGGATTAGAGCTCAGGGACTATGGATTAGGACTAATTTTTGAGTCCTAATCCCAGCTCTTTTGATTCCAAGGCTTATTTTCATTAGGCCACCCTACTGAGATCAGTTAGGATTATTTTTTTCTGGAATATCCATAATATAAACCCTAGAATTCTGTGGTCCTAAATTCCCCACATTTGAAACATTTCTGACTTCAGTATTGAAGGACAAGCATTAAATGATATGTGAAAACTAAGCCAGGGAAGGTTGAACAGGTTAGGTTGAATAAATGTTGCAGATTTCCGTTTGTAATGGCTAACCTGTTCAACCTTCATTTATTGATTTATTTAAAAACTACTTGAGGTAGACTAAAAAATTCTGGGATATATTCAGCTAAACTGGGATGTTTGATTATTCAAATTTAAAGGGGCTATAATGAAAAAGTTGCTCTTAAGATCTCTAGAATTCAAATCTGCAAACTGCAGATATTTTTGGTGTTAATTCCTAATAGATTTCAAAAGATTAAAAATAGACCTAATTTGCATAAAGCTTTAAATAAATAGACAAAAGATACTATTAATTAAAGTAATGATCTTGGACTAGGAGCAACTTAGATATCTTTGTAAGTTTCCTTCCATTCTAAAATTCTACATTTCACAAGTTAACTTGGGTGTCGTAGTCACGTCTTCATAATCAGCTTCATTACGCAGAAAGTGATTTTCAATAAAATAGCACAATAGCACTTTTCTGTTGTATTTGGCATTTGTGATAGATTGTTTCAATGAGAAATAATATAATTTGTTTCAGTCCCTCAACTAAATTCTCTAAATTCCTCACATTGATATATTAATAAGAATATAAGTACCTTCAGAGAAGCAGCATAGCCTAGTAGAAAGAGCTTAGGCCTGGGGTCAGGAAACCTAAGTTCTGATGCCAGCTCTGCTACTTGCTTGTTGTGTGACTTTGGACAAGCTGCTTCACTTTTTTGTGCTTCAGTTTCCTCATCTGTGGGAAAGAGACATTGTCCCATTGGTTTATATACATTTGGTACAATGCTCGGCACATAGTGTTTAATAAAAGTTGTTTTTATTGTTATTACTACTATTACTACTACCTCGACTCTGCCGACCTCCTGCTCCACCATACCACGCCCACTCACCGACTCGGTCACACCCTCGATCTCGTCATCTACTACTACTGCACTATCTCCTCCCTCACCAACTCTGAAATCCCTCTCTCTGACCATAACCTTCTCACCTGCCTCATCTCTCACACTCCCTCCCCCTGCAAATCTTCGCTACTGCCCCACAGAGACCTCCGCTCTCTCGATCCCATCCGTCTTTCCAATAGCATCTCTCCTCACCTTGCCGCCCTGTCCTCTCTTCCCACTCTCGATGATCAGGTCTCCGCTCTCAACTCCACCCTCTCTACTCATCTCGGCTCTCTCGCCCCCCTTTCCCTCCACCGCTCTCGCTCCACTAACCCACAGCCCTGGATCACCTTCTCTGTCCGCCTCCTACGCTCCTATGCTCGAGCTGCTGAGCGCTGCTGGCGAAAGTCCAAGCACCAAGCCAACCTCACACACTTCAAATTTATCCTTTCCTGTTTTAACTCTGCCCTCTCCTCCGCCAGGCAAAACTTCTTCTCCTCCCTCATCGACACCCATGCCCGTCACCCCCGCCAATTGTTCAGGACCTTTAACTCTCTACTTAGGCCCCCTGTTCCTCCCCCACCCCCATCTCTCACCCCCCAATGATCTGGCCACCTATTTCCTCACGAAAATCAACACGATCAGGTCTGAGCTCCCCAAAGTCACCCCTCCGCCTCTCCTCTCCCCCCCACCAACCCTCTCCCCTACTTTTCCATCCTTCCCTGCAGTATCCTCAGAGGAGGTCTCCTCCCTCCTCGCAAGTGCCACCCCCTCCACCTGCGCCTCGGACCCTATTCCCTCTCACCTTATTAAAAATATTGCCCCTGCTCTCCTCCCTTCCTTAACTTCTATTTTTAACCACTCAATCTCCAAGGGATCCTTCCCCTCTGCCTTCAAACATGCCCACATCTCCCCATCCTAAAAAAACCTGCTCTTGACCCCACTTCCCCCTCCAGTTATCGCCCTATCTCCTTACTACCCTTCCTTTCCAAAATCCTAGAACGAGTCATCTACAATCGCTGCTTAGAATTCCTTAACTCCCATTCTCTCCTGGACCCCCTCCAATCTGGCTTCCGTCCCCTCCACTCTACAGAGACTGCTCTCTCTAAGGTCACCCATGACCTCCTTCTTGCCAAATCCAATGGCTCCTACTCCATTCTAATCCTCCTTGACCTCTCTGCTGCCTTTGACACTGTCGACCATCCCCTCCTCCTCCATACCTTATCTCACCTTGGCTTCACGGACTCCGTCCTCTCCTGGTTCTCCTCTTACCTCTCTGGCCGGTCATTCTCGGTCTCCTTCGCAGGCGCCTCTTCCCCCTCCCATCCTTTAACTGTTGGAGTTCCTCAAGAGTCAGTTCTTGGCCCTCTTCTGTTCTCCATTTACACTCACTCCATTGGTGAACTCATTCGCTCTCACGGCTTTGACTACCATCTCTACACAGATGACACGCAGATCTACATCTCCGCCCCTGTCCTCTCCCCCTCCCTTCAGGCTCGCATCTCCTCCTGCCTCCGGGACATCTCCACCTGGATGTCGGCCCGCCACCTAAAACTCAACATGAGCAAGACTGAACTCCTCATCTTCCCTCCCAAACCCGGTCCACTCCCAGACTTCCCTATCACCGTGCATGGCATGACCATCCTTCCGGTCTCTCAGGCCCGCAATCTCGGTGTCATCCTTGACTCGTCTCTCTCGTTCACCCCACACATCCTATCCGTTACCAAGACCTACCGGTTTCACCTCTACAATATCGCCAAGATCCGCCCTTTCCTCTTCACCCAAACGGCTACCTTACTGTTACGGGCTCTCATTATATCCCGGCTAGACTACTGTGTCAGCCTTCTCTCTGATCTCCCTTCCTCCTCTCTTGCCCCACTCCAGTCTATTCTTCACTCCGTTGCCTGGCTCAACTTCCTGCAGAAACTATTTGGTCATGTCACTCCCCTTCTTAAACACCTCCAATAATATTTTTGTCTTTATCTTGTACATCTCAGATGGCATAACCTCAGGCATGGAAGCTCTTCCACTCTTCCTGATTCTAACTGGAATGATGACTATACTCTTAGAAGGAATACTGCATAATTTGTTCCTTGCAATTTTTTTTAAACATATTCATGGAACACTGTCTTAGTTTCAGTTTGGTTGCTATTAGTGCTAACATGGTCCTCAATTATGTCATTTAGTCCTCCATGATTTTTTTTTTTTAAACAATGTTGCTTTACTATATATTTACATGACAGGATTTTGCTCCTTCTAGAATTTTTTTAAGATTCTAGAAGAATTCAGCAACAGTATACCAAGTAAGGATGGCATAAATGAATGTTTCTACATGGCTTAGAACTACATTCTGGGTTTGGTATGTCCAAATTCCTGATTCCTGAAAATCAATCCATAGCAGGGGTTGCTATTTGTCATTTCTTAAGGATGCCTGGAAGCTTTCATGAGTCATTTCTTCAGCTTTATAGTAGCCACAGGACCTGGAAAAGAACACATTTGTGCCTACGTCATCCGTATACTCTCCTAAGAGTGAGTCATTTCTTCAAAATGATATGAAGCTGCTTTCACTTGCTTTGTGGTACAGGCTTGGGAATATATAGATAGATGTATATATCTAGACTATATATATATCTGGAATGACCTAATGCTCTTTTAAATTCTCCAAGGTTCAGGCCCCACAGTCCAATTTTCCATCTCCACTTCACTATCTCAGAACTCAACTTCCTTTCACATACAAGAAATCTAAGGAGGAGACAGAATTTGTTATACAAAAAACTTCTGGGACAAGTCTTTTGTTAGGAAAACTTTGCCCTTATAGGGTCCAACTCGGGTTCCCTAGCCATCAATTTTCTATCATTTAAAGCTAAATTCATCGAGGTGGATACATGTAGTTAATTTGAAACAGCTAATAGAGCAGTGAAAATTGCTCCTCATGTCCTATAACAATTTTTATTTCTACTTTACAAGCGCACAATCATACTTTATATTTGACAATGATATCATAATCATTAGATGCAATCCATGGTTGCAAGCATAACTGAAAAGAATTATGTGCAACTAATAGTCCACTACAAAACAAGTGTGTGTAAATAATATTCTTTGCCATGCTGATGTTTTTTCCACTTGTAATATTGCTCACTATTTTCAAATATTACTCTTGTCCTTCTAGGTTTTCTGGGGCCTCTGCTTAGAAATAGCAACTCTTCTTTCTGATTGTCACTCAGCTCACTAGACTTGTTTGCTGCTCACCTTTCACCAGCTTTATGCTTTACCACATTGTTTGAGATTAGATTTCACTAGTTGTTCTTAGAATTCCTATTGTTATACAACACAGGATAAGGGAAAGAGGTATCAGGTTAAAAAAAATAAATTACTTTGCTTAAAACCTGAAGTATTTTTTGTGTTTTAGTTCTGGCAGCTATTTTGTCCTTTCACTGAGCAAGCAAGCAATCCCAAAACTCTGGAGTCTCATAGATTTGACCATTGGCTAGTTATGAGGTGGGAAATTTCCTGGAAACAAGATACAAATCAGAACATCTGTTACTTAGCAGTTCTTGCCCTTTAAAGAACATAAAATGCATTTACCTCTTCAAAACTTTCCATCTTTCTTTCCTTTTATTCATCTTAAATGAATGACATTTGAATGACCCAAAATAGTCTTGTAAGCAAATATAGTTACCTTTTATTGTTAAATTCGACTTTTGGGCAATGACCTACTGTGACATTACCTAGGCTTGAATCATGGAATGTATTTGTGTATGGTTCTTATTTTTCATTCCATCTTCTTCCTGTTTTGTACGAATGACCTATTTTTCTTCATTTATAATATCTATTACCACACAAACACACACACATGCACACCTACCAGCACCCATCACACTGACAGGTTGACTTAATCCTTGAATAAAGTGGATAGGGTTGATTAGACTGTTATGTCTTCTAGCATTTGATCTCTGCAGTGATACATCATTTTGGTTTCTGCTATTGGAGCTGTTCTTTTCTTGGATAGCCTATTCTAAAAAAAGTAATCTCAATTCGAATTGCTCCATAGTTTAGCAATTAAAAAAAATAATAAAAAGAATAAGACTTTTTTATCATATTTAAGTGTTTACTGCGTCAGGCACTGTAATAACTCCTGGGGTGCTTACAAGCTAGTTAGGTTGGACATAGTCCATGTTTCAGCTAGGGCTCAGAATCTTAATCCTCATTATGCAGAAGAGGTAGCTTGAGACACATAGAATCTATGTGACTTGCCCAAAGTCACACGAGAGAAGAGTAGCAGAACCAAAATTAGAACCCAGGTCTTTCTGTCTCCCAGATCCATTCTCTATCTGCTAGGCTATATGGCTTCTCAATTGTTGTCCTTATCTCCTACCTTGTGTGCCGCATGTTAGACGTTTGTCTGATCTGTTTATTTTGTATCTTCCCCAGTGTTTACACATAATAAACTTAATCAGTGTTACACTAAGTATCAAATCCAGGTACACTATAGGTTAGTAACTATCTAGGAATTCCACAACAAATGAAGGCTTGTGGTAAGTAAACCTTGGTTGGTTGGAATAGTTCAATTAAAACATTGGTTCACAGTCTGCCTTTCCCACCTCATCCTCTGGTTCCCCTAGGCAGGTTGTGTTAAGTGTTCTTATAAGGTCCAACTCAGTTCCCCTAGCAGTCTATTTTCTGCTAGGTCAGATCTGTTTGGTAGTGAAAAAAAATGAACTGAGGTTGAGTGTTCAGGGACTAAAGCTGGGAAGATTGGCACAATGTTCATTTAGAACCCACTGCATCTTGCTTCTCATGGCTATGTTCATTCATTCATTCATTAGTATTTATTAAGCGCTTACTATGTGCAGAGCACTGGACTAATTGCTTGGAATGTACAATTCGGCAACAGATAGAGAAAATACCTGCCCAGTGACGGGCTCACAGTCCAAATGGAGGATACAGACAGCAAAACAAAACAGAACAAAACAAAAACAAGACAACATCATCAAGATAAATAGAATCAAGGGGATGTACACCTCATTAACAAAATAAATAAGGTAATAAGTAATATGTACAAATGAGCACAGTGCTGAGGGGAGGGGAAGAGGAAGGGGGAGGAGCAGAATGTGGCAGGGAGGGGAGAAGAGGTGAAACAGAGGGAAAGGGAGGGCTCAGTCTGCGAAGGACTCCTGGAGGAGGTGAGCTCTCAGTAGGGCTTTGAAGAGAGGAAGAGAGTTAATCTGGCAGACGTGAGTAGGGAGGGCATTCCAGGACAGAGGTAGGTGACATAGGCCAGGGGTCGATGGCGGGATAGATGGGAATGTGGGACCGTGAGGACATGAGTGGCAGAGGAGCAGAGTGTACGGAGTGGGCAGTAGAAAGAGAGAAGGGAGGTGAGGTAGGAGGGGGCAAGGTGATGGAGAGCTTTGAAGCCAAGAGTGAGGAGTTTTTGTTTCGTGCAGAGGTTGATAGGCAACCACTGGAAGGTTTTGAAGGCTCAAAAGGCCCAAAGGCTCCCTGTGTCTCTGCACTTCAAGCACAGTTTCCTTCTCACAATTACCTTCACAGTTCTGTACCATCAGGCCCAATCTTACCTATTTGTTTTCGCTATTTCCAACTCACTGTCTTCATTTCTCCCAAGCCAACCATCTGTATAATCTTATTTTGTTTATTCAATCATATTTATTGAGTGCTTACTGTGTGCAGAGCACTGTACTAAGCACATGGAAAGTACAATTCAGCAACGGAGACAGTCCCTGCCCAAGAGTGGGCTCACAGTCTAGAAGTGGGAGACAGACATCAAAACAAGTAAACAGGCATAAATAGCATCAGTATGAATAAATATAATTATCAATATATACACATTAATAAAATAAATAGAATAATATGCACTTATATACACAAGTATATATACACAAGTGTTGTGGGGCAGGGAGGGGAGGTAGACCAGAGGGAGTGAATTGGGGTGATAATAATAATAATGATATTTGTTAAGCACTTATTATGTGCAGAGCACCATTCTAAACATACAGGGTAATTAGGTTGTCCCATGTGAGGCTCACAGTTAATCCCCATTTTACAGATGAGGTAACTGAGGCACAGAGATATTAAATGACTTGCCCACAGTCACACAGCTGACAAGTGACAATGGGGATATGGGGAGGGGAAGGTGTGATGGGGAGGGGACGAGGAGCAGAGGAAAAGGGGGCTTAGTCTGGGAAGACCTCCTGGAGGAGAGGAGCTTTCAGTAGGGCTTTGAAGGGGGGAAGTGAACTAGTTTGGTGGATGTGAGGAAGGAAGGCATTCCAGGCCAGAGGTAGTGCATGGGCCAGGGGTCGATGGTGGGACAGGCAAGAACGGAGGCACAGTGAGAAGCAGAGAAGCAGAATGTGTGGGCTGCAGTGTAGAAGGTGAGAACAGAGATGAGGTAAGGGGCAATTTGATGGAAAGGTTTGAAGCCAATAGTGACCAGCTTTTGCTTGTTAAAATTTGACTCTCCTACCTCCACCTACTTGCTCACATTGTACTTTAGCTTGGAATTGCCTCTCTCCATACATCATACAGCCACAGCTCTCCCCACTTTAAAACTTTCTAAATTCCCATTTCTTCCAATAATATTTCCCTGATGTTGTGAAGCAATCTGAGCCCTATCATATTGTATCTGCCAGCAAACTCTAGCCCTTAAGAATTTATTTTCACCCTTAGTACTTATGTGCAATATATGTGAACTCTATTTATTTTGACCACTCAAATTGTAAACATTTTTATTTTTGTTTCCCCACTGCAGTGTAAACGCCTAATCCCGGCTCTGCCACTTGTCAGCTGTGTGACTGTGGGCAAGTCACTTAACTTCTCTGTGCCTCAGTTACCTCATCTGTAAAATGGGCATTTAGATTGTGAGCCTCACGTGGAACAGCCTGATGACCCTGTATCTATCCCAGCACTTAGAACAGTGCTCTGCACTGTTTTGAAGAAGGGGAGTGTTTTTGTAGGAAGATGATCCGGGAAGTGGAATGAAGAGTATACTGGAGTGGGGAGAGACAGGAGGAAGGGAGATCAGAAAGGAGACTGATACAATAATCCAGTTGGGATATTATGAGAGTGTGTACCAGCACGATAGCCGTTTGGATGGAGAGGAAAGGGCAGATCTTGGTGATATTGTGAAGGTGAGACAGGCAGGTGTTGGTGACAGATTGGATGTGTGGGGTAAATGAGAGAGCAGAGTCAAGGATGACACTTAGGTTGCAGGCCTATGAGATGGGAAGGATGGTAGTGCCATGGTGATAGGGAAGTCAGGGAAAGGACAGGGTTTGGGAGGGAAGATAAAGAACTCGGTTTTAGACATGTTTAGACAGTTTTAGAGTTTACGTTTATTCCATTTCCCATTTCAACTGAGTCTATCCCATTCTTTTGCAATATCAAAATAAAAAAACTTTGGTAAAAGTTACCTCGGAAACTGCAGGAGAATAGCCAGGAAGAAGCCAGGAGGAGCTTGTAGTGGCTGGAGTTTGAGAAGGAAGGAAAGCCTGGATGAGTTTCAGTACTTTTTGAAGTCTGATAATAAACTGCAAAAAAAAAATAGGAGGGAAAGCAGATATTCTCCATCCCTGCCCAATCATTGCATTTTGTTGCACAGGTGACTTCGTGGCAGGAGGGCATAGGGTGTGACTCTAAAGTCATGAATCCCCAAGAAAAATTCACAGCTTTCTTCCTTACTGGGAGCCAAGGGGTGGAGATGAGGGACAAGGAGCTGGAACCTTAAAGAAAATTAGGAGTAAATGAGTGGTCTCTCTTTTTTTTTTTACGGTATTTAATAAGCGCTTAGTATGTGCTGGTCACTGAACTAAGCACTGGGGTAGACATACGATAATCAGGTGGGACACAATCCTGTTACACTTGGGGCTCTAATACTTATTTTACAAATAAGTGAGAAACTGAGAAGTTATGTGACTTGCCCAAAGTCACACAGTAGACAAGTGGTGGAGCTAGGATTATTACCTAACCCTAACTACCTGGGTTAGTAGTGTAACACTGATTTATCTATCCATACTCTATCCTTTAGGCCACTCTGCTTCTTGCTTTTCTCTTTGGTTGCCTGTGAATCCCCTTTTAAAACCTAGGAACCTCTCCTGAACCTCTCACTCCATGGCCTGCTTTATTAGGAAGGGTGAAACTTAACATTAGTAGACTTAAGAAAGGAAATAATTGCTTCATAAACCTCCTCTAAGAAAACTAACTTTAAGAGTTTGCCAAATGTGAGGATCACTGTCTATAAAGTAAGATTAGCTTCATGATAGCATTACCATGATTCTATTCTATTCTTGATTCTATTTATTGCTATTGTTCTTGTCTGTCCATCTCCCCCTATTAGACTGTCAGCCCATCAAAGGGTAGGAACTGTCTCTATATGTTACCGATTTGTAAATTCCAAGTGCTTAGTGCAGTGCTCTGCACATAGTAAATGCTCAATAAATACAACTAAATGAAATTACCACCATGCAAAGCAAAGTTTCATAAAACAAAGTTTTTTCTAAAAACAAAAAGTGAAACTTTATACTTAATAAAGCAATAAGCAAATTATCTTGCCCTTGGAGTTTTCTTTGTTTATTATACATCAGGACTGCCAACAAGGTGATAAGAGCAAGTGCTTTGGGTATAGTCATCTAAATTTTTATAAAGGAAAGTGATAATTTGTCTTAGATTCTACAGAGTTCAGTGATGAACTTAAAAATGAAAATGTTCTAGGGAAAATATTTTAAACTGCTAAAGGGTTATTTTTAGCATTTGTTTGTCAAGTAGTAAGTTTTTTTTTTTCCTCTAGATACAGAGTTGAATTTTATAACCAATGGCAGTTGGGTTGCTATGGAAATGTTTCATTGTTACTCGGTTTTAAGGTCATTACTCAAAGAAACTTCTCCCCGAACAAATTCAGTTTGTATATTCTCTGAATTTTCACCCTATTACTTTAACTTCAAAGTAATTGGCCTTCAGTTACATTTTCCCTTCTTTAAAGTGAATCTTCTCTGTAGAATGGAGCACCCCAAGGGGACAGGGACACTGTTTAATTCCCAACTCTGTATTCTTTCTCAGTGTTCAGTTCAGTGCTCTGCATACAGTAAGCACTTAATAAATAGTATTACTATAACTACAATCCATTTGTCTGCCACTAGGTATAGTTAACATCTTATATCTAAGCAATGCGTTTAGAATTTTAGTAGCAAAAAAAAAAAAAGTACTCATTATTACTAATAACATTTGCATTTACAAATGGGTTAAAATGCCTTTTCCCTTGATATTTTCCCTAACCCATCTGCTCAGTTAGTATATATTTTTATCTTAACTGAAAGGGCCATCTGAGTTCAGAAAGCAATTTTTCCAATATCTGAAAAAGCCTGAGGCAAGATGGAAGCCAGGTCTTCAGAATCCCAGTTTAGTCAGGGAGTTCATTACACTATGTGGCCTTCCCTGATGTGAGTTTAGACTCAAACGATGAGGCAGATTAATGGGCTGTTGGCAACTGAAGCTTTGGAAAGATTATCATGTTTGAAAAGAATGGAAATCAGCCTCACACAGCTGCAATTAAGACTGCACATCAAAGAAGGATCTTTACCCAAATAATAAGTTGTTATGGCTAAACCTGAACACACAGATAAGTTTGGCCATCAATCATCTCATTTTCAAAAATATAGGAAAAATACATGTGAATATATATGCATAAATAGAGAGAAGGGGAAGAAAGAAGGGAGAAGCTGAGTTGCTGCTATAATAATAATAATGATGATATTTAAATTCTTACTATGTGCCAGTCACTGCACTAAGCACTGGGGTAGTTACAAGATAATCTGGTTGGACACAGTCCCTGTCCTACAGATGGCTCACAGTTTTAATCCCCATTTTACAGATGAGGTAACTGAGGCACAGAGAAGTTCAATGACTTTGCACAGTCACATAGCTGACAAGTGGCAGAGTCAGGATTAGAACCCAGATCCTTCTGGCTTCCAGGCCCATGTTCTGGCCACTAGGCCATGCTGTTTCTCTTGACATCAGTATTTATCTCCCTTTCGCACTTTCAGAAGTTTGGCTCTTGGGTAGCAGCCTTCAATTTCCAGCACTGATGGTGGAAGGTTTTGTTTTCCTCACTTAATACAGTTGGCTACCTTTATGAATGATGTTGTTTAATAAAATATTGTTTTGTGGTCTTAATGCATGAATAAAATAGAAAAATTTTTTTGAAGTATGTATTTTGGGGAAGACATCATTATCATCAATAGCTTGCTTGTATTGAGTTATTACAGTTTATTGAGAATTGTACTAGGTTCTGGGGTTTGTATAATATGGTTATAAGAAGTTATTTCTCCTCACAAGTAGCTTAACATATTACAGGGCTGATGGACATTTGCATAAAATACAAATAAAGGAGCCCCATTCTCCTCTATTAACCACATGTGGGACAAGGATTGTGTTTGACTGGATTATCCTGTATCTACCCCAAGGTTTAGTACAGTGCACAGCATTTAGTAAACAATCAACTAATATATTTATTATCATCATTATTCCATGGGGATAATAATGTGCTTAGGTGGAACAGAAGGCTGAGGTGGTATCTGAAAGATTCAAAGTAGGAGCTTAAATTCATTCATTCATTCATTCATTCATTCATTCATTCATTCATTCATTCAGTCAGTCAGTCAATCAGTCAGTCATATTTATTGAGCACTTTATGTGCTTGGAAAATATAGTTTAGCAACAAATAGAGACTATCCCTTCCCACAACAGGCCCACAGTCTAGAAGTGGGGATAGAGACATCAAAACAAATAAATGTTAATTGGGCAATGTTTCTTGGATAAAATGTGATCTCAGAAAGACTTTGAAAATGGATCTGTCAGCTATAAAGAGAGAGGGAGTTCCAGGCATGGGAGGGAGGTCATGAGCAAGAACCTGGTGGCAGGAGAGGTGAGAACAAGGTAGATTGAGTAGGGTAGCATGAGAAGGATGAAGATTGTGAGCTGCTATGAGGTAATAGAGAAAAGACTGGCAAAGTAGGGAAGAGAGAGCAAACTGAGTGCTTAAAAGCCAATGGTCAGGAGTTTTCACTTGTTGCTCAGAGGAATGGGCAACCATTGATAGATGATCTTTGAGAAGAATTCTGACACTTCACCAAGAACAGGACACCAAGAGGCAGTTTTGGAAACAATAACATGTCATGGATTGGATAACGGAATCAGTAAAGCAAGGATCTTTACAAGAAAAAATATAGAATGTCAGACTGGTCATGCAACAGTATTCTCAGTCACATCAACCTAATATCATCATTCATTTATTTGATCATATTTATTAAGCACTTACTAGAGAAGCAGCGTGGCTCAGTGGAAAGAGCACGGGATTTGGAGTCAGGGCTCATGAGTTCGAATCCCAGCTCTGCCACTTGTCGGCTGTGTGACTGTGGGCAAGTCACTTAACTTCTCTGTGCCTCAGTTCCCTCATCTGTAAAATGGGGATGAAGACTGTGAGCCCCACGTGGGACAACCTGATTCCCCTATGTCTACCCCAGCGCTTAGAACAGTGCTCGGCACATAGTAAGCGCTTAACAAATACCAACATTATTATTATTATTACTGTGGGCAGAACACTGTACTTAGAGCTTGGGAAAGTACAGTACAACAATAAACAGTGACAGTCCCTGCCCACAGTGAACTCACAATCATCATCATCATCATTAGTATGTGCAGAGCACTCTACTTAGTGCTTTGAAGAATACAATGAGACAGAGTTGGCAGAAATGTTCCCTGCACACAACAAGCTTACAATCTAGAGTAAATGAAGGGAAGCTATAAGAAGTTCAGTTGGTAGTGCTGAGAGAATGCAAGCACTCCTTCACCACTTAGAAAAGAGGGAATTAGGAGATAGTTCATTTGTTACTGCATATAATCTACACAAGTGATTTTTGAATTTTACTAATTAAATGGTTTGACTCTAAATCCTACATTGATAACATGAAGAGAAGAAACGTGAAAGCATTGTGGAAGTTTATAATCAATAAATAATGAAAAGTAATCATTTACTGGACAGGAAATCAATGACAGCCTCATGTGCCCATTTTCATGTTGTCACACACAGAACAAATAATTAGATGTAATCAATAGAAAGATAATTTCTATAGCCTAAGAAATGACTGATTTTATAAATATTTATGATCCACATATATCAAAGTGGTATAAATTTATTTTGAAAAGTTAGAAATAGTCTAGATTTCTCCCTACTACCATGTACATGAAGCCTCTTTAGGAAAGGACAAGATGAACAGGCTTTGAAGAATTTATGGTGCATATTCATTTGGACCATACAAGAGTCACACATGTTATAGGGAAAGCCCAAGTCATTATAATTACATATTTGCTCTTATTACATTTAAAAATTATTTATGTGGCCATTTAGCAACTTACATTTTGGAAAAAAAAATGCCCATTGTAAATTATATACTGCATATACTGCATGTATAGACTTTGAGAAGATTCAGTGAATATATTTGTCATTATTTTTACTTGTGTAAATAATGTTAAGCAAACATCTAATCAATCCTAGATTAATCTTGACTTTTTCTCACTTCTATTTGTGTGTGTGACATGGAATATTCAATGACAATCTGATTTTCAAATAACAAATACAGTTCATGGCATCTCTTCATTTTTGAAATCTCTAGATTTATGGAAGATATTACACAGCAAGAAAGCTATTTACATTGCAGTGTATGATTGAGAATCACTGTATAATTCTGCTCCTGCTGCTTTGTATTGATTTTGCACTACTTCATTAAGGTACCTGCACAATTTCTTATTCTAGATGTCTTCTAGTTCTGTTAATTTCAATAATCATTCTAAGAGTGATGTGAAAACTTAATAATGTTGGTATTTGTTAAGCACTTACTATGTGCCGAGCATTGTTCTAAGTGCTGGGGTAGACACAGGGGAATCGGGTTGTCCCACGTGGGGCTCACAGTCTTAATCCCCATTTTACAGATGAGGTAACTGAGGCACTGAGAAGTGAAGTGACTTGCCCAAAGTCACACAGCTGACAAGTGGCCGAGCCGGTATACGAACCCATGAGCTCTGACTCCAAAGCCCGTGCTCTTTCCACTGAGCCACGCTGCTTCTCATAAGTACCAGCTGATTAGTTCCTAAGCGATATATCATCACTTTTCTAAAAGTGACCACAGTGTAATATTTTGCCTTTCTGATAACTGTCAGGCAAAATATTGTGAAATTTTTTCCTTTCTGATAATTGTCAGGCAAAATATTGTGAATTTTTTGCTTTTACTATGCCTAATAATAATAATAATAATAATGTTGGTATTTGTTAAGCGCTTACTATGTGCCGAGCACTGTTCTAAGAGCTGGAGTAGACATAGGGGAATCAGGATGTCCCACGTGGGGCTCACAGTCTTAATTCCCATTTTACAGATGAGGGAACTGAGGCACAGAGAAGTTAAGTGACTTGCCCACAGTCACACAGCTGACAAGTGGCGGAGCTGGGATTCGAACTCATGACCTCTGACTCCAAAGCCCGTGCTCTTTCCACTGAGCCACGCTACCTCACCTGATTAAAACTGTTAATAATGGAATATATCACATGCCAGAGAACTGCCAGAGTACATTGAGTTATCCACTCATGGATTATTTTCTTTCAATGTGACACATGCAATACCTGTGATATAAAAAACAGGGTTATGGTCAAGCATTTGGTGGCATCCACTCTTCGCCATCATTCAACTCTCACAGCCTACTTCCAAAACCTGTTTTTTTTTTTCTTCTTAAAAGCTTCCAGATCCACCCTTTCACTTCACCTGAATTACTATTTTCCTGTACAAGCTCTAGCCTTATTCATGGCTAGAAATTCCAGAGGTTAACCATCCACCTCCACATCAAACAAAACCCCTCACCATTAGCTTTAATGCACCCAATCACCTTGCCACCTCCTACTTCATCTCACTACTATCCTACTATAAGCCAGGCTGCACACTTTGTACCACTAATGCTAACCTTCTCACTATACCTCCATCTCGTCTATCTCCCCACTGAGCCTTTGCTCATGTCCTGCCTCTGTCCTGAAATGCCCTCCCTCCTCACATCCGACAGACAATTACTCTTCTCACTTTCAAAACCTAATTGAAGGCACATCTCCTCCAAGAGGGCTTCCTTTACAAACCCTCCTTTACTCTTCTCCCACTCCCTTCTGCACTATCCTGACTTGCTCTATTTATTCATCCTTCTTTCCAGCCCCACAGAACTTAAGTACATATCTGTAATGTTATTTATTTATATTAATTGTCTTTCTACCCCTCTAGACTGTAAGCTCATTGTGGGCAGAGAATGTCTGTTTATTGTTATATTGTACTTTCCCAAGTGCTTAGTACAGTGCTCTGCACACAGTAAGTGCTCATTAAATATAATTGAATGAATGAATAGACTATTGCATTAACCTCATTAGTCAATCTCTCCTCCTCCAGCCTTCCTTTGTCTAGTCTGTAATAATATTGTTTGTGTGGATCATCTTCCTGCAGTGTGACTCAGATTACATCTCTCCTTTCTCAAAACTGCCCAAAGGCTCCCTGTGTCTCTGCACATCAAGCACAGTTTCCTTCTCACAATTACCTTCACAGTTCTGTACCTTCAAGCCCAATCTTACCTATTTGTTTTCGCTATTTCCAACTCACTGTCTTCATTTCTCCCAAGCCAACCATCTGTATAATGTTCTTTCGTTTATTCAATCATATTTATTGAGGGCTTACTGTGTGCAGAGCACTGTACTCAGCACATGGAAAGTACAATTCAGCAACAGAGACAGTCCCTGCCCAAGAGTGGGCTCACAGTCTAGAAGTGGGGAGACAGACATCAAAACAAGTAAACAGGCATAAATAGCATCAATATGAATAAATATAATTATCAATATATACACATTAATAAAATAAATAGAATAATATGCACTTATATACACAAGTATATATACACAAGTGCTGTGGGGCAGGGAGGGGAGGTAGACCAGAGGGAGTGAATTGGGGTGATAATAATAACAATAATGTTATTTGTTAAGCGCTTATTATGTGCATACAGGGTAATTAGGTTGTCCCATGTGAGGCTCACAGTTAATCCCCATTTTACAGATGAGGTAAATGAGGCACAGAGATGTTAAATGATTTGCCCACAGTCACACAGCTGACAAGTGACAATGGGGATATGGGGAGGGGAAGGTGTGATGGGGAGGGGACGAGGAGCAGAGGAAAAGGGGGCTTAGTCTGGGAAGACCTCCTGGAGGAGAGGAGCTTTCAGTAGGGCTTTGAAGGGGGGAAGTGAACTAGTTTGGTGAATGTGAGGAAGGAAGGCATTCCAGGCCACAGGTAGTGCATGGGCCAGGGGTCGATGGTGGGACAGGCAAGAACGGAGGCACAGTGAGAAGCAGAGAAGCAGAATGTGTGGGCTGCAGTGTAGAAGGTGAGAACAGAGATGAGGTAAGGGGCAATTTGATGGAAAGGTTTGAAGCCAATAGTGACCAGTTTTTGCTTGTTAAAACTTGACTCTCCTACCTCCACCTACTTGCTCACATTGTACTTTAGCTTGGAATTGCCTCTCTCCATACATCATACAGCCACAGCTCTCCCCACTTTAAAACTTTCTAAATTCCCATTTCTTCCAATAATATTTCCCTGATGTTGTGAAGCAATCTGAGCCCTATCATATTGTATCTGCCAGCAAACTCTAGCCCTTAAGAATTTATTTTCACCCTTCTTAGTACTTATGTGCAATATATGTGAACTCTATTTATTTTGACCACTCAAATTGTAAACATTTTTATTTTTGTTTCCCCACTGCAGTGTAAACGCCTAATCCCGGCTCTGCCACTTGTCAGCTGTGTGACTGTGGGCAAGTCACTTAACTTCTCTGTGCCTCAGTTACCTCATCTGTAAAATGGGCATTTAGATTGTGAGCCTCACTTGGGACAGCCTGATAACCCTGTATCTATCCCAGCGCTTAGAACAGTGCTCTGCACATAGTAAGCGCTAAACAAATACCAACATTGTTATTGTTGTTTTGGGCAAGAAACATTTCACTTTATTCTGTTCTTCCCAAGGTTCTAGTATAGAGCACCACACCAAGTGGTTGTTCAGTCAGTTAATTGAATTTATTGAGCACTTACTGTGTGTAGAGCTCTTTACTAACCTTGGGAGTGTACAAGGTAACAATATTACAGTCAAATTCCCTGCCCACAATGAGTTACAGTCTATGGTCAATAATGCTATTCCTGCATTTCCTAAAAAAACACTAGTAACAGGAACATATGTTTATTTAATAGCTAACAGAGCTGGATTCTATGAAAAAAATATCCATACCAACCATTATTCCTTTGATTTAGCTTCCATTCATTTTTAAACAAGAAGCCAGAAGCCCCCACCATAAGTAATTGTTGGATGCTTTTGGCATTGTCTTTTATATGTTTCCAAATAAAAGCAGCCTGCTGAGGTAGAAACATTGGTCCAGAGAAAGAAAGAGCCAGTTTTTCTCTGAAATAATATAAATCATTTTTATCATATTTCACCATAATGACATTAATATACAATTTTTAATTAGTTAAATAACCACCATGATGACATCTCTATCTGCCCCTTGGAATTTGGAAGGATGCAAGGAAGGTACATAGTCTTACAAACTATCATGCCTAAGCACAGACTACAAAAAGACTGGAGGATTAGACATGGAAAGATTATATGAAATCACAATTTTCAAGTATCTTTTTCTTATATAATTCTAAGTATTTGGACTTTTAACTAGTGCATAGTTTGGTTGAAATATAAGGGTCTCATTTTATCATAAAACAATTATTTATGCTAAATAAATATCAAACTATAATATAACCTTAGTTGTAAACTGTTTTACTGGTGAAAAAAGACATAGGATTTCTCCCCTGCAAGGGGGTCATTTTGAATGAATGGAATATTTACTTGTTATATGGGACATTTGGTAAACTTGTTCCTGAATATATTTGAATTGGAAATGTATGAAAAAGGGAATTTTTAATCATACTTGTTAAGTGTTCTAATGTGCTAGAAATTGTTCTAAGGGTTATGTTAGATACAATTTAATCAAGTCAGCCACAATCCCTTTCCCATAGCTCACAGCCTAAGTAGTTTGAAGACTACTTAGCAGTTTAACAAGTTAAAAACAATCATATTAGCCATTCTTTGTGATTCACTAATCCATGAATCCATTCTCTCTTAAATGATATAATGCATTTTAAAAGAGGGGGGAGATGTGATCCCCAAATCTGACCACTGTCATTATAGATGCAAATATTAATAAAAACATTTAGTAAGTGCTTACTGTGTGCAGATCACTGTTCTAAGCATTGGGAGAGGTTACACAGCTAGGACTCGTGAATGGTCCCTGTCCCTCAGTGGGATCACAATCAAAGAGCATAAATAAAGAGGAATGGGAAAAAAAAACACATCAATAATGATACCACTTTAAAATGCAGCATACCATACCTAAATAAAAACAAAATTAGTAGAGTGGTATAGCTAGAGGAGAGTAAATTCAGGCTCCTGGTGGCTCAGAATCTAAAGCAGCGTGGAGAAGCAGCGTGGCTCAGTGGAAAGAGCACGGGCTTTGGAGTCAGGGCTCATGAGTTCGAATCCCAGCTCTGCCACTTGTCAGCTGTGTGACTGTGGGCAAGTCACTTCACTTCTCTGGGCCTCAGTTCCCTCATCTGTAAAATGGGGATGAAAACTGTGAGCCCCACGTGGGACATCCTGATTCCCCTGTGTCTACCCCAGCGCTTAGAACAGTGCTCGGCACATAGTAAGCGCTTAACAAATACCAACATTATTATTATTAAAGCACATCCTTGGCCACACAGCCCATTGCAGCAGCTACAACTCTCCATGAGGTTTGGGGGAGGCGTCATAATGTGGATGTTTTTTCTCTTTCTTCCCTATCAGGGCAGAATAAGATGGAACAGAGTCTCCTCATTGGCATGGAGAGAGCAAGTTCCAGTTTCCAGGAAGGCAGCATGACTGGCTGTCTGTTAGGGGGAGGTTGAGAATAGATGGCAGCAGCTTTATCTCCATCCCAGTGGACATGGAGTATTTTTGCAGTAGGGACCCTTGGTAGAAGGAGGGAAGGATGCAATTATCAAGGACAGTTTTCTCTACTGCAGTAGAAATTGCTCAGTGTCATTGGGGATATAATCAGAAACCCTATTTTTACTTCACTTCATTCTTATTTCCCTAAATACCTAAGAAAATAACTGAGGAACTAAATAATATAATGCTTTACCCAGAAAAGGACAGTTATTCTCTCATCCTTAAGTAAAACTTGTAACTGTTTCTTTTGCCGACAGCTCTGCACAGGTCATACTGTGACCTAGAAAGATTTCCTATTAGAAAGTCACTCATCCATTCAATCATATTTACTGAGCACTTACTGAGTGCAGAGCACTGTAATCAGTACTTGTTGAGTGCTTGCTAGGTTTCAGGCATCTTGCTAAGCCATTTTGTGACACAAATAAAATAGCAATGGGACATCAAAAAAGAGAATAAATATTAGAAACCAAGCTTGAATTGATAACAGTAGTAATAATTGGTAGTAGTAGTAAGTAGTAGTAGTAGTGGTAATAGTAGCATGCATTGAGCACCTGCTTTGCACGATACACTAATGATAATAATTATGGTATTTGTTAAGCACTTACTATGTGCAAAGCACCGTTCTAAGTGCTAGGGTTGATACAAGATAACCAGGTTGTCCCATTTGGGGCTCAAAGTCTTAATCCCCATTTGCCAGATGAGTTAAACGATACAGAGAAGTGAAGTGACTTGTCCAAAGTCACACAACTGATAAGTGGCAGAGCTAGAATTAGAAACCGTGACCTCTGACTCCCAAGCCCGGGATCTTTCAATGAAGCCACACTGCTTCTTATATACTGTGGAGTCACTTGAACAGAACAGAATAAAGTATTTCCTGCCCAAAAGTAACTTCCATTCTAACCTGGGAGGCAAACATACAGATATAACTCGGTTCATCAACTTAAATAATTTAGTACACATATGTAGCTAAATGCTAAGAAGGGTGTAAAGTTAATAAATGATAGGATGCAAAGATGATACATGGCTATGGATGCTGGTGTATCAGGCAAGGAAAGCTTGTTATAGTAAGAGGAATTGATTTTGTCTTATCTTCTTAAAAGATTAAATGAAGATTTCATACATCTACAGATTAGTTTTGGTATGAAAAAGAGCAGTATCAACTCTTAGCCTGAGTGGTCCTTCTGGAGCTGCTAACTCAGCAATTGTTTTGTTTAGAGAGAATTGGATTGCTTCCTTTAAAAGGAAATGCCAAATTGCACTTTCCAAGAGCTTAGTACAATGTTCTGCAAACAGTAAATGCTCAATAAATACAATTTAATGAATGAATCAATCAATAAAAAACTAGCAGTTGAATGACATTGCTTTTTTTGAATACTTCAGCATGTTTGTCACCTACATTAACCAACAAGCTGAATCGCATTCTAGTACCTTTCCATAGGGGAAAAATGCCTGAATTTATAGAACTTATTTATAGAACTTCAGAGAAAACAATAGAGTACCCTAAAGGATTTATAAATTTGGAGATACCTTTGAATTATCACTAATGGATAGCAAATTTTGGATTTTACCTTCTTAGGAAGTAAAAGCAACAAAAAAGAATATGATCAGATACACTTAAACTGAAAAGCATTTTCATGGGCAAAATGCTGAAAAACCTTTTTTTCAAGTTTTCAATGAAAATGTCAAATAGTTAATTAAATTGTTTACTTTATCGTTAAATAGTAAACTTTATAATCATATTGTAGTCTTGTATTTTCTGCCCTATCACTTGCCTCTACCTCTGAAGTTAATTCTCCTGATTTAAATTAGAAATGCAGTAACTTGAGAAGTCAAATTCAAAAGAATACGGAATAGGTTATATGTTGGTAAAGAATGGCAAGAATCACTTCAGATCATGATGGATGTTGCTCAATCAATTAACCAGTGGTATTTATGGAGTGCCTATTGAGTTCAGAGCAGTGCACTAAACACTTGGATGTGTATACCCAGAAGCAAAACACACCTCCTATTCATCAGTAACAACCTAAATGAAGAGAAGATAGTCTAACTTAGTAGTTGGTGAGATAAAGATAAAGTTATTTACGTTTAGGATAAACACATTTAGTTTACCATAGACACAACACAAATATCCCTAAATAGAGAAGTTTCTTCTTTAAGGAAATCCTTACTGTATAACATAGTAGTCTTCTATGACAATTGTCCTTTATTCTTATATTGTGAGCCCCTTAGTCTCCATGGCCTACTGCCAGGGACTGTCAAATTCCCAATTGCATATTATTTCCTAGAGTTTAGTAGATGAAGACCTCCTGCTGTCATGCCAGGAACTAAGGCAAATGCTGCAGAAAAGACTATACCTTAAATTAGTTTATTCAGGTGCCTCTAATAGGGCTCAGACTGCTCCCCCAGTGTCTTCCCAATGCCTGTTTGTCACCAACCAACCTCGGAGAGTAGGGATCAGGTTCATTTTGGATTCCAAGACAATGAATGAGAGGCCCCAGGTGGTATAAGTGCTAAAAGGTATATTGGTTACAAATACTATAAGTAGATAAATGATCAGCTGAGCATCTCAAATTGAGTTCCTTGTAGCTATTATGCAGTCAAAGCCTCAAGTGCTTATGTGTGTTACTTCATACTCCTCAGAGAAAGTCAAAGACAGTAGTTTGATATGGCTGCTATGGTTACTGACCTCCTGAGTTCCTTGTGGTATCTCAGTCTGATCATGGTGTGGCATCACCTGTCACACGGGGTAGGTGCTCTAGACCCAGAACAGCCGCTGTGCTCTGGGGTAGCAGCTCCAGTCGAGGTTCTTTTACCCGTTCACCTGCTGCAGAAATGCTGAAAGTGCTGCCACTTCTGCAACTCATAACTGTCCATGCACTGAAACAACCTGGAGCACTTGTCCTTTAGCACATAAGCCATCCCACATATAAGTAGATAAGAAGGAAAGAAGATAAGTAGATAAGCAGCATGGTTTACTGGAAAGAACACAGGCTTGGGAGTCAGAGGTTGTAGGTTCTAATCCCAATTTTCCTACTTGTCAACTGTGTGACTTTGGGTAAGTCACTTAACTTCTTTGTGTCTCAGTTACCTCATCTGTAAATGGGGGACTGTGAGCCCATGTGGGACAACCTGATTACCTTGTATCTACCCCAGCACTTAAAACAGTGCTTGGCACATACTAACCACTTAGCAAATACCATTATTATTATTATGAGCAATCCAAGGGTCCGCACTTCTGATGCAAGCTCCTATATAACTTGGTTCAGTAGCCTATGGGTGTGGGACTGATGGTCACACTGCTGACCATACTCGGATCTCAGGACTCTGTTCGCAGGTTGCTCTGTGCATCAGCTGGAATTAAGCAGTTATTGATCTCACCTGGACTGCTCCACCAGCATTCTCCTGGGGCCTGTTGTCCTCACCACATCTTTCAAGGTCTTCAGCATCATCCACTAGTGGACTGCATGCTTCCTCATCTGAGATCTCACTCCACCTCTTCTTTGCATCAGTGAAGAAAGTCCAACCTGACCTGCTTTTACCACCTTGGCTCGACAGAGAAAAGCAGCTGCAGTATGGTGCTGCCTCCATAACACCTCATGAAGTCAGTGGAGAATATTGCTTTAGCAGTCATTGTGGCTGCAGTTGTATCTGTGGACCTGGAGTTGCAAAGAGCCTGAAATTCTTCTCTAATAGCAGGTTTTTTTAAAAAAAATGGTTTTGTTAAGCAGTTGCTGTGTGCCAGGTACTGTTCTAAAGCACTGGAGTAGATACAAGCCCACATGGGGCTCACAGTCTTAATCACCATTTTGTAGATGAAGTAACTGAGGCACAGAGAAGTGAAGTCACTTGACAAAGGATCCAAATCAGGCAAATGTCAGAGCTGGGATTAGAACCTAGGTCCTTCTGAATTCCAGGCTCGTGCTGTATCCATTAGGCCACTCTGCTTCTCAGTACCCTTTATTGATCTTTATTTTTGGTCTTTATGTTATTTGAGTGTTTTGTTTCATCTTTCCTTATGTGTCTGTCACCAGTCTCCTCTGGATTTTTTTTAGATTGTGAATCTCTCTAAAGGCCAGGGGCCCATGCCTAATCTCCAACTTGTATTCTTTCCAGCACCTAGTATATTCATTCATTCAATCATATTTATTTGAGAGCTTACTATCATGCAGAGCACTAAACTTAATGCATGGGAAAGTACAATATAACAATAAACAGTGACATTCCCTGCCCAAATGAGCTACAGTGTACTGTACATAGTAAAATTTTAATGAATACTATTAATACTTTTTACTACTACTGTTACTACAGTTATGCTACTTATTCTCCCATTTCTCCACTAGTTAAGCTGCATAGTTGAGGCATATTTTTGTGATCAGGGAATTCTGTCAAGATATTTTGTGCAGTGTAAGCTAATATACTTCATTGCCTAAATTAGATTATTAAATTTATAGTGTGCTCCTATTGTGGACAGCTGTGGGTGTTTCAAACCATTCAAAAGTCCTACTGAAGGTTAATAAGGAAATTAATGAGGAAGGAAAGGAGAAACTACATTTCCCTGAAAAGCTACTGGACTGGCTCATGACCTTTTACATCAGAGGAAGGTGGTCCCTGGGTGGAACCAATCCCTTGAATTCTCTTGGTGGATTGGAAAATGATCTCTTCCCTTTACTTCTGAAGCTGGACTAGGGAGGAATCACCTCTGCAGAGCTGACTCTACGTGAGTAAGAGTTTCATGAGTAATGAAACAAATAGAAATGAGTATTGATTTATTTTGGAGTTATTGATATAAATCTAAATTGTGGTTTTAAATTATTGAAGTTAATCTTCTGTATTTTAAAATGTATTATTGAAATATTGTTAGTAAATATGGGTAAATCCAATTTATAGTTCTTGAAAATGCTCAGAGTCTATTTTTGAGATCCCAGCCAGATTTTACATCCCTTTCATTCCTTTTGAATGCCTGTTTTAGGAAAAGATCATTAACACTTCTTACTCTAGGTATTTTAGCAATGTATCTCCTATTTAACAGTTAACTAAATACAGCAATAAAAATAAGTAAAACATTTGTCTATTATCACATTGTTAATTAGCGTTGTGGCTCAGGAACTATTAACCAGATTACTTTTCCTTTCAGTGGAAAATCATTTGGTCAATTTATCATTTTGTTATTTTACATTTATGTTCACAATTCTCATTGCTCCAAGTATCTGATAGGAGAATTGTGAATGAAAATTTCTGTAAATCAGAATCACCTATTCATAATTAAAGGCCATTAAGGCCATAGATAATCAAATTATATTAAAATACTGTAGTAAATCAGAGGAAATCAGTGTGGCCTAGTGGAAAAAGCATGGGCCTGGGCGTCAGAGCGCCTAGGTTCTTTCTAATTCCGGCCCTGCCACTTGCCTGTTTGTGACCTTGAGTAAGTCACTTAACTTCTCTGTGCCTCATTTTCTTTAATTGTAAAAATGGGGATTTGATACCTGTTTTCCTCCTACCTACACTGAGAGCCCCATGTGGAACAGGATTGTGTCTTACCTGATTGATTAGTGTATATTCCAATGCTTAGAACAGTGCTTGATGGATAGTAATCACTGAACACATACCAATTAAATGGTAAAATAAATACCTGAAAAATATATTTTAGTAAGGTGAATTCCTTAGATTTTTCTTGCATAAATATAATTGCTTGTACATATAAGAAAATGCAGAAATGTACTATTATTTTTAGTTTTCCACAAATTGGTTCATTGTCAATTTAGTTACTTTACTGAAAGAGTTTTCTTTGCTCAGCTCAAATTCTAGTTGGAGTAACTTCAGAACCAAATTTTATATGGTGATATGTAACATTAATACATTTTGATTTTTGAAATTCCCTGAAATTAAAAATTTCCTAAGAAAAATGGGTTTCCCAAGAATAGACAATATCAAACAATCAATGGTATTTATTGAGTTCTTAGTAGGGGCAGAACACTGTACTAGGGTCTTGGGAGAGTCCAATACAACAGAATTAGGAGACGTATATAAAGATCTCACAAATTTTAAGTATTCGTTCATTCAATAGTATTTATTGAGCGCTTACTATGTGCAGAGCACTGTAACTAAGCGCTTGGGATGAACAAGTCGGCACAGATAGAGACAGTCCCTGCCGTTTGACGGGCTTACAGTCTAATCGGGGAGACGGACAGACAAGAACAATGGCAATAAACAGCATCAAGGGGAAGAACATCTCGTAAAAACAATGGCAACTAAATAGAATCGAGCGATGTACAATTCATTAACAAAATAAATAGGGTAACGAAATATATACAGTTGAGCAGACGAGTACAGTGCTGTGGGGTGGGAAGGGAGAGGTGGAGGAGCAGAGGGAAAAGGGGAAAATGAGGCTTTAGCTGCGGAGAGGTAAAGGGGGATGGCAGAGGAGTAGAGGGGGGAAGAGGAGCTCAGTCTACTCAGTTTAAGTAAACAAATGCAATATCTTGGAAGCAAAGATATTGTTCCTAGCCAAATTGTTAGAGTCCCTCAGGGTGGAATGATTGACATCTTTGAAGATATTTTACTACTAGAGTTTGAACTAATGACAGATGTCACACTGGGCAGCAGCTTCAAGGGTAGCACATAGTGTTTTTGATGATGCTTTTGTATTGCACCTGGTACTTGACTGTGTATTCTCCATGCAGCTATATTTGACTAACTTGATAGTGTTTCAGAAACTTCATAGTAGGAGAACACAGTAGTAGCACAAGAGCTTGTTCTTAAATATCCATCCTATGGCGGAGGGACTAAAGATAATAACTGTAATCATCGCTCTGTGGTTAGCTTGCTTGCGAGTTGTAAAGCATGGAGCTCCTGTGGAAGGTAGTTTTCTCCCAAAGTTTTAGTGAAGCAACTTTCGAGAACAAACCTTTTCTCCACCCCCACAATGGTGGCTAATCCTTCCACTAAGGGAAATATAATTTTTGTTTCCCCACTGCAGTGTAAACTCCTAATCCCGGCTCTGCCACTTGTCAGCTGTGTGACTGTGGGCAAGTCACTTAACTTCTCTGTGCCTCAGTTACCTCATCTTTAAAATGGGGATTAAGACTGTGAGCTTCAGAGGGACAACCTGATTACCCTGTATCTACCCCAGTGCTTAGAACAGTGCTCTTCACATAGTAAGTGCTTAACAAATACCAACATTATTGTTAAAGTGTTCTGAACATATTAAGTTATCAATAAATGCTGTTGATTGATATAAATGAATATATTACAGATATGTACGTAAGTGCAATGGGTCAGAGAAGGGAGATAAAGGGAGAAAGTCAGGGAAATGTGGAGGGAAATGGGAGAACAGAAAAAGGGAAGGCCTCTTGGAGGAGATGTGCCTTGTGTAAAGCTTTGAAGGGGAGGAAAATACATATTTGTAGGCTATCAGGAGGGAAGGTGTTCCAAGCCAGAGTCAGGATGTGGGCAAGAGGTTGACTGTGAGATAGATGAGACTGAGGTACAGTGAGAAGGTTAGCATTAGAGGAGTGAAGTATGGGGCTGGGTTATAGTAGGATAGTAGCAAGGTGACTGAGTGCAATAAGCCATTGGTGAGGAATTTTTTGTTTGATGCAGAGGTGGATGGGCAATTACTGGAGTTTCTTGAGGAGTGGAGAAACATGTCCTGAACATTTTTGTAGAAAAATGATCTAGACAGTAGAGTGAAGTATGGACTGGAGTGGGGAGAGACAGGAGGCAGGGAGATCAGCAAGGAGGCTGATAAATTAATCAAGGAAGGATAGGATAAATTATTGGATTAACATGGTAGCAGTTTACATGGAGAGGAAAAGGCTAATTTTAGTGATACCATGAAGGTTGAGATGACTTGTCCAGGGCCACACAGCAGACAAGTGGAGGAACAGGGATTAGAATTTAGGTCTTTCTGACTCCCAGGCTTGTCATCTATCTGCTAGGCCATGCTGCTTCCTTCAGCTTCTGTTCTGCATAAGATGTGTACCTGGAAGAGCTTGGTTGTGACCAAGTTCAAGCTTCTATGGAACCAGAGTTAATTTCCAGGATATGAAGTAGGAAGCCTGCCTGGGAGCTATGTTTCCCAAATGATAAAGACCTAGATAGTGTATGCTTTAAATAAATATGTGTATACCTAGGGGTGGGTGCAATTTAAAACTGGGTAGAGGATGGAGAGGGCCTTTGAGGCAAATGCTTTGAATTAAATTGAATGCCTCCCCCAGAGCTTTCAGTCAGAAGGGAAAAATTGCATCTAGCAACTCCTGTGGTTCCTCCTATTGCTACTCTTGCTGCTACTGCCCAGCCCCTTTCCCTGCTGCAATGGTCTAGACTCCAGATGAGCAGCTTGTGGAGGGCTAACAAGAGTGACATTAACCAGGGGACTTGGTATGGGACAGAAGCATGAGCAGGGCAAAGGAGAATGGGGGATATGAGGAAGAAAGAGGGGTCATGTATTACAATTTTTTGAGGCTGTTTTCACAATCTAGGTTCTGATATCAAAAGCATAACCTAAGATGAATATTCACTGATGTTGTACCATTTGTCATAATCTGAGTACTTCGTGTGGGTGCTTTAGAGAAGCAGCGTGGCTTAAAGGAAAGAGCACAGGCTTTGGAGTCAGAGTTGTGGGTTCTAATGCCGACTTCACCACTTGTCAGCTTTGTGACTTTGGGCAAGTCATTTAATTTCTCCCTGTCTCAGTTACTGCATCTGTAAAATGGGGATTAAGACTGGGATCCCCATGTGGGACAATCTCAATACAGTAATAATAAAAAATCATAAACAATTTTGTGACACAATGTGGTATGTGAAGTAAGGTCTTATTACTTTTGCAGAGATTTTAAATGAATCCTAATTCATAGAAGGCTATTCTGTGGGAAAACAATGCTCACAGTGCAGCCATTCATGTTGGAGCCACATTTTTAAGGAACATAAGCCCTTTAGTTGTATAGTGTGGAAAGCCTGGATAAGGGAACATCTGTAGCATTTAGATATGACTGAATGAAGAAGACAAATGTAGAGGGTAGACATAGAGAATACTTTGGGTGAATCCTCATAATGCATGGAAAATGGTTTGGTCGAGGCCAAACCTTGCTTTCCATATCTCATTAACCTTGACTTCTCCAGGTTGTATTATGGCATTGTCCTCCTTGGTGACCATGGACTTTCTGAATATACTATAGCTTTGCCCTGGATCTGATTATTTTGTTTCTTGCAATGGGGATTGTGATATGTCCTCATTGCCCATGTTACTCTAGAAAGATGAAAATTACTGGAAAATGCCACTTTTAGTGCCAATGAGAAAATGATGACAATTGGAGATCAAAATTTATAGTAATCCTATAGCTACAAATAGGCTGTTTGCAAGGGGAAAAAGGTGTTGATGGACATAGTTTAAATGCTAAGAGAAAAAAAATTAAGCTTTTTAAGTCATCTTAAAGTACATACTGGGTTGCCAGTGTCAAGCTACCCATTCACTCAAAACATAGCCATCCTAATTATCTTTCAGAGTAATCTCACTACACTGAAAGACATGGGTTTTGGCAATATTGTAGCTGGATCTATATTTCTTTCCACAAGACTTTCTTCCATAGGAATGTCAATGCTTCTCTTGATGGAGGTGATGAAAAACACACAGTGGCTAAATAGCTTAAGCAGACATGACCAAATAAAGAAGGAGCTTGGCCTAATGGAGAGAGCATGGGTTTGAGAGTTAGAAGGATCTGTATTCTAATCCCTACTTTCCAGTTGCTTGCTGTGTAATGCTTGCTGTGTGACCATGTTCATCACTGCTATCCTTTCTACTTAGACTGTGAGCCCCATGCAGAACAAGGGATTAGGTCCAACCTAATTAACTTCTACTACCTCAGCACTGAGAATAGTGTTTGGCACATATAAGTGCTTAACAAATGCCATTAAAAAATAGGGAAAGACAAGATGGTTTTTGTGTTGTATAACTATGCCTCAATTTTCTATAGCAGTCATTTGTACAGAGAGGAAGTAGTTGGCATAATATATTTAGTTTGTACAAAGTCTTTAACAATTTTTATACCAAAAAAAGTTATCAGACTGGATATTCATTCATTCAATTGTAGTTATTGAGTGCTTACTGTGTGCAGAGCACCGTACTAAGGGCTTGGTAGAGTACAATAAAACAATAAACAGACACATTTCCTGCACACAGCGAGCTTTCAGTCTAGAAGGGGAGACAGACATAAATGTAAATCAATAAATTATAGATATGTACATATGTGCTATGGGGCTTAGAAGAGAGATGAACAAAGGGAGCAAGTCAGGGTGAAAGAGAAGGGAGTGGGAGAAGAGGAAAAGGAGGCTTAGTTAGGGAAGGCCTTTTGAAGGAGATGTACCTTCAGTAAGACTTTGAAGGGGGACATCGTCTGTCAGATATGAGGAGGGAAGGATTTCCAAGAAAGAGCCAGGATGTGGATGAGTGTTCGGTGGCGAGATAGATGAGTTCAAAGTACAATGAGAAGGTTAGCACCAGGGGAGTTAAGTGTGCAGGCTGGTTTGTAATAAGGGAGTAGTGAGGTGAGGTAGGAGGGGACAAGGTGATTGAGTGCTTTAAAGATGGTGGGGAGTTTTTTGTTTGAGGTCAAAGTGGATGGGCAACCCCTGGAGTTTATTAAGGAATCAGGAAACATGGTCTAAACTTTTTGGAGAAAAATAATCTGGGCATTAGAGTCAATTATGGATTGGAGTGGGGAGAGGCTGGAGCAGGGAGATCGGCAAGGAGGCTGAAGCAGTAATCCAGGCAGGATAGGATGAATGATTGGACTAAGGTGGTGGTAGTCTGGATGGAGAGGAAAGGGCAGAGTTTAGCCATGATGTGAAGGTCAAATGGACAGGATTTAGTGGTGGATTGAATAATGTGGGTTGAATGAGAGAGGAGTCAAAGATAACGCCAAGGTTATGGACATATGGGTCCTTCTCACTTCCGGGTCTATGCACTACCCACTAGGCCAAATTGATTTTTTATTTAATTCTACATTAGATTACAGACTGGTGGAAGACGGAAAGAGGGATATAATAATATTTGTTAAGCACTTACTATGTGTGAAACACTGTTCTAATTGCTAGGGGATACAAGTTGATCAGGTTGTCCCATGTGGGGTGCATAGTCTTAATCCCCATTTTACAGATGAGGTAACTGAGGCACATAGAAGTGAAGTGACTTTTCCAAAGTCACACAGCTGACAAGTGGCAGAGCCAGGATTAGAACCTATGACCTCAGACTCTCAAGCCCGTGCTCTTTCCACTGAGCCATGCTGCTTCTCTATGAATTAGTGCTTAATCTCATTAGGAAAGGGAATGTATCTTCTAACACTGTTGTACTCTCCCAAGCACTTAGTAGAGTGCTCTGAACATAGTAAGCACTCAGTAAATATGATTGATTAACTGGGGAAGGCCTCCTAGAAGAGCTTGAATATCCAGTAGGGGGAAAGCAGGAGTCTGGTGGACTTGAAGGGGGAGGGCATTCCCAGATCAGCATATGTTTTATCCCAGACCAGCTTCACTGTTAGCCCCAGCACTCCTGGGCCGGTCCCCCCTGTCAGTGCCGGGGCCAGTGACCCGGCCGTCTCCGGAGGCTATGTTTCAGTAGACCCCAGGACCATGATCTCCATAGGAAATACAGGAATATAATTTTGACTGTAGACATTTCCATATGTAATCTGGTTGCAGGGATGCACTGTGTAGTAACCAGATTTGCCAACTATTGTAATCCTTTCAAATAATGGAGTGCTGTACTGATGGAGATAACTACAGGAAGATTTGGGAAGATGAATTTAGACAAATTGCAAGTTTGCTGTAGTGTTAAGTGAAAAATAATGGATATGGGATGAAATAATCTAAACTCCATGGTGATGAGTAATGTCAGTTCAAAAGTTCCACAGGGGTCTCTTTAGTGTCCACAGCTATATCATACCATTTGAGACTGTGCTTCACCATGTCTTTAAATCATTTATTCTGACTTCCATACTTGAGTGTGCCCTTTCAATTCATTCAACACAATACTAAGACTTTTTGCTCATCATTAAAGAAGTTTTATAGCTCAGTGCACACCTCCATGGCACCACTGAAGGCTCTTCAATGGAACCTCCTTCATAACAAAGTGGGATCTACTATCAAAGAAGAAACATTCTGAATGATAAAAAATGAGCCAAAATGTGAAGGCACGACCTTAGCTCTGACTTTTTGAAGAACTAACTTCCAAAGCCAAAGTCATCTGAAATGGTAAGGCACTGGATTTTGTAACAAAAATTGCCACCATTCTCTAGAAAGGTGTTGCTTAAAAAAACATTCCAATATCTTCTCATTGTGATTTGAGTACTTTTATTCCTGGGAGGTCTGAGCAGACATCCCCAGTCCACATGCTGAATGTCTGATGCCTGTGATCTGGGTTTTTATTTCTTTGCCCATTTATTTACATATTCCCTTCCATAGCCAACAGTCACCTCCCCTCCTACCTCAGTACTCAGCCACATCCCTTCCCCAAGATGATCCCACTGGTGAGAATCCTGCAAACTGAACATTGGAGCTCAAAGTGCAGGGTACAGATAGAGCAAAGGCTGGTCCTCTGCTTGATTTTAGACCTCATGGGGCAGGGGAGAAAGGAGTTGAGGATACAGACATAGAAGTCTGATCTTCTAAAGAGCAGGGTAGTAGATGTCAGCCCCGAGAAAGTAACCTGAGTTCTTTGTGTAGTGAGTGCTTCTGCTCCTACCTTGTCCCCTCCCAAACCTAGGAGAGCTGTATCCTCCTCTCACACTCTTCCCACCATGGATGTCACTCATCCATATCCTGGACCTCAGAGGGACAGGAGGCCTCCTTCCCATCCCAACCGGCTGAGGAAGTCATTTGTCTTTGTCCCAGGACAGCTATTGCGTTTCCCTTCCTCCCACCTCCCCTGACAACTGCTGGTGCACCTTTATATGGCATCCTGTTTGTTTTTTGTTTTTTTATAAATTGATAGTACAGTGTCTGGGTATACTATGTAAGCAGTGGGGGAGATAAAAGGTAAATCGGTTGGACACAGTCCATGCCCCACATATTGCTCACAATCTTAATCCCTATTTTACAAATGATTTAACTGAGGTACCGAAAAGTTAAACAACTTGTCCAAGATCACACAGACAAGTGGCAGAATTGGAATTAGAACCCAGGTCTTTTTGATTCCCAGGCCTATTACTCTAACCATTAAGTGACACTACCATGCTGGGTTCTGCCTGCCAGTGTGGTGAATGTCACAGAAGTGTAAACTCATTTCTTAAAATACTTAAATACTTATACTTAAAAGTCCTTTTAAATTGGATATTAACTATAATAATTTTCTCCAAGCATAAGAATTTCTGATAAAATCAATGACACCCTAGTTTTTTTTCTAATAGTACTATTTATATTGATTGTGTCCTTCTACAGTGTAATGTGTGTTATCTTTAGTACCTGGAACTGTTATGTTTATCTTGCCTCTTTTGTGTAGTAAGACATATATTGTAGGTTTGTTGTGCCAGGGAATGTGTCTGTTTATTGTTGCATTGTACTCTCCTAAGCACTTAGTTCAGTGTTCTGCACAGAGTAAATGCTCAGTAAATATGATTGAATTAATTAATTTCTGACCTCAAAGAACTTGCAATGTATGTCTTTGGAATAATTGGTTCAGAGTGGTTTACCGATTCCAAGTGTTAACTTTTTGTTGTCTTCACAACACATTCATCAGCATAGACCAGTTCCTCTTATGACCAAAGGACTTTGATACTCCAGTCTGTTAAATTAGAAATTTCCCATCAATTATTTTTTTTCGTCTCAAGCACCACTGCATAGGTTGAATTAAACTGGCCCATATACTTGTAAGCCTTCATTCCACTGAGAAAGGATCTGCTAAGACTTTGTAGGTGAGGAGAGTGATCATCTGTCATATATGAAGAGGGAGGGCATTCCAGGCCAGAGGCAAGATATGGGTGAGACGTTGGCAGAGAGGTAGACGTAATTAAGGTACATTGATCAGCTCGCACTAGAAGAGCATAGTGTTCAGGCTGGGTTATAATAGGAAAGCAGCGGAGTAAGGTAGGAAGAGGTATTATCATTCTATTTCACTAATTTTTTTAGACTGTGAGTCCCCCTTGTAAAGACAGGGAAGAGATCAAATTTCTACCTGTGTATTTTCTTCCAGCTCTTTGTACAATGCTCTGCACCCAGTAAGTACTTAATAAATATTATTGCTTCTAATAGTACTCAGCACATATTCACTTTCTAACTCAGATCAGGAAATGGTAATCCCTCTGTCCTCCCAGTTATTGTGCAGTTCTCTTGGAGATAACTTCTTAGTTTTGAAAGTGCAGCCACTCATATTTAGTTATACGTGTAGGCCCATATAAATTTCAGGAATACATCAAGTTCTTGGTTCAGCTTTGGTCTTTGTTACCTTGTAGCAGTCTCACCTTGCCATCACTTATCACATGTGTTTCTTACTTGTCTAGTGAAGTAGTCAACCGTATTTACTGAGCACTTACTGTGTGCAGAGCACTGTACTAAGTCCTGGGAGAGTACAATATATCAAACATATTCCCTGCCTAAAATGAGTTTACAGTCTTGAGGAATGAGATTACAGGCATACATTTTGGGGTTTATGAGATTTTCAGTGAGGTTGATATTTTCTTCCCACCCCTAAATTATTCAGTGAAGTGATATGTCACTTTGTTTTTTATTCATAAATTTTTGTGAGAGAAAACTGGTAAAATAATAATTGATAATAATGGTATATAATACACACTTACTACATGCTGAGCACTGTATTAAGCCCCGAGATAGATACAAAATAGTCAGGTTGGACATGGTCCCTCTCCCACATGAGGCTCACAGTCTAAGAGGGAGTAGAATTTAATGGCCCATTTAATAATGTGCCCAATCTGTGAAATTTGACAGTTTTTGATTATTTAAAAATTTCTTTGTTTTGATAAACTTCTAGTGACTTATTCTGTGTCTAAAATATACATATACATACACCCATATATATTCTGGGGTTTATATAGCATAGCAATAAAGTTTTGATAGGGGAAGAAAAAAAGCTTTTAAGTGTAACTATATAATAATGTTAATTATCCTTTAAAAAGTTTTAATTGTGCTGTCATTAGTATCTCAGCCTGCTCCCTCTATGAAAAGGAACAGGGCTTTCTGAAATATACTGAAATTTACTATCACATTATAATCATTTATTTTCCCCTTTGGAAAATTGTTATTCAAGTGACAGGCAAAATATATATAATAATCCTTAAAATATTACACCAGATCCTCAATAAAAAATAACAATTTCATAAAATAACTCTTTAAAAATTTAATCCTATGATTTTTTAAGAATGAATCAAAATACCTTTATAGAATGAGATTGAACTGTCCTTCATAAATTTAGGAATACTATGAAAGAAAGGGGCTAAGTATCTTCCAGCATCACTTCCCCTTACCTGAAGTCTTTGGTACAAAATAACTTCTAGCTACCATAATCCACAGGTTGCCTCGACCCTAAAAGCCATGATCAAGGCACATGACAGCACTGGGCATTATCTTAAAACCCTGGAGATCTTTGAAAGATTTCTGGAACCCCAAACTAGATTTTAGTTGGGTTTGAAGAATCACAAGGGGCACATTTAGGCCAGCTTACTTTTGGGATGAGGAAAGAGAGCTCATAAACTGAGGGTGGTTTCCAGGAATTTAATCAGAGCCAATTGGGCTCCAAAATTATTACAACTGACAAATCACTTCCCAGGAGTTCCAGAGGTGATAATCCAAGTGGCCCCAAATGAACAGTATTTCCTCAACTTCCAGTCCTTTTGTAGGCAGAGATTCTCCTTTTTTAATATTTGTTAAGCACTTACTATGTGCCAGGCACTGTACTAAGTCTTGCGGTAGATATAAGTTAATCAAATTGGACACAGTCCCTGTCCACATAGGAGTCACAGTTCTAATAGGCATTTTACAGATGAGGCACAGAAAAGTTAAGTATCTTGCCCAAGGTCAAATACAGAGGATAAGTGGTAGGTTCTAATCTGGGCTCTATGTCCTTCTCTATGCTTTGTCCACTAAGTTGCACTGCTTCCCAGTTCCATCCTTTCAGAACCTTAAAATGCCCTATAAATTCAGGCCTACTGCTTTCTTGGATCCTAAAAACAAGCTACTTACAAGACCTTTGTATGGCAGAAAACCAAGCAAGGAAGCTAGCCAACTCATACAGTTCCAACTGCCTGTCTGCTTCTCTTTGTAAAATAGGCCTTGCAAAGTAGATCCATTTGTGGGTCTGGGGAAAGAAAGGATTTGGTGACATGTTAAAGTTAACCCAAGTTTTCCCCTGGTAAAGGGTTGTGAGGTAGAAACATAACATTGATGGGTATAATTAAAATCATGTAAGTAAATGAATTAGCAGACACTTTTACTTGGTATTTAGTGCTTATTACAGTGCTCTGCACACAGTAAGTTTTCCTTAAATATCACTAACTGATTTAGCACATCATTTTCCTCGTGCAGGGACAGTGGCCCAAGAATAGCTTTATGAAGATAACTTTGCTCTGGAAGCCCAAACATAAAAAGATGTGCAAATGATTATGAATAACTTTGCAGATGCAGCATGAGAATATGGACTGACAATAGGCCTGAAGATGTTCTGTACCCTTCTATCCAGTAAAACTCTCAACTAACCAAAATGTTTAATCAACAGTGCAGAAATTAAAGATGTCACAGAATACAACTATCTAGGCAATATACACTCCATAGTGCATGGATAGGAAAAAGAAATAGGCAACAGAGTGAAAGATAAGGAAATAACTGTAGTCACACTTTGAAATGGAGTGTGGGACAAGCACCAACTGTGACACCAGATCGAAAGGCTTTAAAGTTATCTTGATTACCAAACTTCTTTATCATGTGAGACTTGCACATCCTGCAGAACTCTAAAATGCTAGACCAGCTTGACCAGTACCACCTACAAATCATAGTCAATATCAATAACAGGATAAGATTATAGATAGTGACATCCCAAAATGCAGGAAGCTAATCGCTATCAAAACAATGCTTCCACAAATAGATTTTCACTGGACAAAACATGTGAAAAAAATAGAAGATGGCAGCAGGATACTCAAACTGCTGTTGTATTATGATTTAAAAGGAGATATATAGGAGAGATGCAGGAGAGATGATTGCAATGAAGATTATTCTGGTAATGGAGTAGCAGCGAGGCCTAGAGGCCTAGTAGAATGAGTAAAGGACTGGTAGTCAAAAGAGCTGGGTTCTAATTGCAGCTCTGCCACATGCCTACTGTGGGACCTTGGACAAGTCACTTAATTTCTTTATGCCTTAGTATTCTCCCTCCCTTCAGACTGGGAGTCCCATGTGAGAAAGGGAACATGCTGACTCTAGTGTTCGGTATGGTACTTGGTACATTGAAGGCATGTAAATACCAAAGTTATTATTATTAGGTGCATTTTTAGGAAAATTTTGAAATGTAATAGGGATGTTTTTTGACTAAAAGACAGAGATAATTATTCCAGGAAAGTGAAAGGTGTGAGCAAAGTGTCAAAGATGGAAGATAAAAAAGCAAGGTACAGTTTTAGTTAAGGGAAAAAGAAGAGGTAGTATATGACAGGATGAGAAACAATAGGAAGGGGATTCAACTGTCAAATGTACTTGACAGCAGTGTAATAGACTCATCCTATGCCTTCCAAGGCAATGATGATTTTAGTGATGTGGACTCTGGATCATGTGGATAGAATAAATCAATTTATTTATTGAGTACTATGCAACGGAATATGTAGACACAATCATTGCCAACTAAAAGCTTACAGTATAGAAGGCAAGATAGACATTAAAATCAATTACAGCTAGAGGAAATGGCACAATTTAAGGATATCACTTAAGTGTTGTGAAGTAAATATCAAGTGCTTCAAGGGCAATGTCTTGCCATTCTTGGTGGTAGACTGAGCCCTCATTCAGAAGAATCCCACATTGTTGCTCCAATACATAATTGATAAATTATTTCTGGTCAGAACAGATAATTCATCCAAATTAAATTTGTCTGTGACAGTCTAATAATTGACAAGATTATCAATTGAGTTATTATCATTTTAGCCATATTCATTTCTTTCTCACAAATTCTAAGTTGTTATTGAAAATAAAAATTAAAGCAATTTGAACTACAGAGAATAGATTAACAGCAGATAGAATGTGTCTTTTGAAATGATGAAATAAGTGATCATTATTAAAGTGTATTCAACTCTATGAACTGGTTAAAGTAATGCCTTTAGGCTCATTTGTACAATAGATTTAATTTGCCAATCACAAATTTTAAAAGGGATAATTTCATCCATGCCTATGTAAAGATCTTTTGGATTAGGATATGATGGTATTGATGGGAAGATGATAAAATTGAATGGGTATGGCTGATAGGTCATATGTATATAAAGACTGTTCCTTGATGTGTGGTGGCATTTGTACCGTGGCTCAGTGGAAAGAGCATGGGCTTTGGAGTCAGGGCTCATGAGTTCGAATCCCAGCTCTGCCACTTGTCAGCTGTGTGACTGTGGGCAAGTCACTTAACTTCTCTGTGCCTCAGTTCCCTCATCTGTAAAATGGGGATTAAGACTGTGAGCCCCACGTGGGACAACCTGATTCCCCTATGTCTACCCCAGCGCTTAGAACAGTGCTCGGCACATAGTAAGCGCTTAACAAATACCAACATTATTATTATTATTACATCACTTCTGTTCTCTGAGGGTGACATGATTTTTAATTGCTGAACACCAGGCCAGTAGATTTTTACACTGCTCCCTCCAACTGCCCATCGTTTAATCTGTTATAAACAAATTAGAAGAATGAAATTGCATATAGAAATATTGGGATATTATGAGCATTCATTTGTACTGGAGAACATATTTTGTTCATTAGGAAGTTCTAGATAATGAGACCTTTTGTGATTGGATTTTTGATTGCTTTCAGGGTGTCTTTTTTCTATAGAGCATACAAATCTTATGATAAATTTTTATTCATGTTGAAACAGATTACATGCACTGCTTTTATTGACCGTACACTTTTTCATGTGTTAATTTCAAATGCAACAGTCAGTTTTACTGTAGCATGGAGGTGGTTATTCAGTTCCCAGTGGGTGTTAAGCACTGTACTAGATGCTTGATAGAATTCACTAAATGATACGTGCCCTTAGGGAGAAGCAACATAGTATAGAGAAAGGAGCATGGACCAGGGAGTTAGAGAACTTGGGTTCTAATCCTGGTGCTGCTAATTATTTGCTGTGTGACCTAGGGCAAATCATTTAACTTTCTGTGTCATTTTAACTTCTATAAAATGGGGATTAAACACCTTTCTCTTTCCTAGTTAGACCCTAAGCCCTATGTGGGACAGGGACTGTGTCCAATCTGATTAACTTGCATCTACTCCAGGGCTTAGAATAGTGCTTGACAAATAATAAGATCTTAACAAATAATTAAAAGTCTATTCATTCATTCATTCAATAGTATTTATTGAGCGCTTACTATGTGCAGAGCACTGTACTAAGCACTTGGGATGAACAAGTCAGCAACAGATAGAGACAGTCCCTGCTGTTTGACGGGCTTACAGTCTAATCGGGGGAGACGGACAGACAAGAACAATGGCAATAAACAGCGTCAAGGGGAAGAACATCTCATAAAAACAATGGCAACTAAATAGAATCAAGGCGATGTACAATTCATTAACAAAATAAATAGGGTAACGAAAATATATACAGTTGAGCGGACGAGTACAGTGCTGTGGGGATGGGAAGGGAGAGGTGGAGGAGCAGAGGGAAAAGGGGAAAATGAGGCTTTAGCTGCGGAGAGGTGAAGGGGGGATGGCAGAGGGAGTAGAGGGGGAAGAGGAGCTCAGTCTGGGAAGGCCTCTTGGAGGAGGTGATTTTGAAGTAGGGTTTTGAAGAGGGAAAGAGAATCAGTTTGGCGGAGGTGAGGAGGGAGGGCGTTCCAGGACCGTGGGAGGACGTGACCCGGGGTCGACGGCGGGATAGGCGAGACCGAGGGATGGTGAGTAGGTGGGCAGCGGAGGAGCGGAGTGTGCGGGGTGGGCGGTAGAAAGAGAGAAGGGAGGAGAGGTAGGAAGGGGCAAGGTGATGGAGAGCCTTGAAGCCTAGAGTGAGAAGTTTTTGTTTGGAGCGGAGGTCAATAGGCAACCACTGGAGTTGTTTAAGAAGGGGAGTGACATGCCCAGATCATTTCTGCAGGAAGATGAGCCGGGCAGCGGAGTGAAGAATAGACCGGAGCGGGGCGAGAGAGGAGGAAGGGAGGTCAGAGAGAAGGCTGACACGGTAGTCTAGCCGGGAGATAACGAGAGCCCGTAATAGTAAGGTAGCCGTTTGGGTGGAGAGGAAAGGGCGGATCTTGGCAATATTGTAGAGGTGAAACCGGCAGGTCTTGGTAACGGATAGGATGTGTGGGGTGAACGAGAGGGACGAGTCAAGGATGACACCGAGATTGCGGGCCTGAGAGACGGGAATGATGGTTGTGCCATCCACAGTGATAGAGAAGTCTGGGAGAGGACCGGGTTTGGGAGGGAAGATGAGGAGCTCAGTCTTGCTCATGTTGAGTTTTAGGTGGCAGGCCGACATCCAGGTGGAGACGTCCTGGAGGCAGGAGGAGATGCGAGCCTGAAGGGAGGGGGAGAGAACAGGGGCGGAGATGTAGATCTGCGTGTCATCTGCGTAGAGATGGTAGTCAAAGCCCTGAGAGCGAATGAGTTCACCGAGGGAGTGAGTGTAAATGGAGAACAGAAGAGGGCCAAGAACTGACCCTTGAGGAACTCCAACAGTTAAAGGATGGGATGGGGAGGAAGCTCCAGCGAAGGAGACCGAGAATGAACGGCCAGAGAGGTAAGAGGAGAACCAGGAGAGGACAGAGTCCGTGAAGCCAAGGTGAGATAAGGTATGGAGGAGGAGGGGATGGTCGACAGTGTCAAAGGCAGCAGAGAGGTCAAGGAGGATTAGAATGGAGTAGGAGCCATTGGATTTGGCAAGAAGGAGGTCATGGGTGACCTTAGAGAGAGCAGTCTCGGTAGAGTGGAGGGGACGGAAGCCAGATTGGAGGGGGTCTAGGAGAGAATGGGAGTTAAGGAATTCTAGGCATCGATTGTAGACGACTCGTTCTAGGATTTTGGAAAGGAAGGGTAGTAGGGAGATAGGACAATAACTGGAGGGGGAAGTGGGGTCAAGAGTGGGTTTTTTTAGGATGGGGGAGATGTGGGCATGTTTGAAGGCAGAGGGGAAGGAGCCCTTGGAGATTGAGTGGTTAAAAATAGAAGTTAAGGAAGGTAGGAGGGCAGGGGCGATGGTTTTAAGAAGGTGAGAGGGAATGGGGTCCGAGGCGCAGGTGGAGGGGTGGCACTTGCGAGGAGGGAGGAGATCTCCTCTGAGGATACTGCAGGGAAGGATGGGAAAGTATGGGAGGGGGTCCGTGGTGGGAGGGGAGAGGCGGGGGGTGACTTTGGGAGCTCAGACCTGATCGTGTTGATTTTCGTGAGGAAATAGGTGGCCAGATCATTGGGGGTGAGAGATGGGGGAGGGGGAGGAACAGGGGGCCTAAGGAGAGAGTTAAAGGTCCGGAACAATCGGCGGGGGTGACGGGCATGGGTGTAGATGAGGGAGGAGAAGAAGCTTTGCCTGGCGGAGGAGAGGGCAGAGTTAAGGCAGGAAAGGATAAATTTGAAGTGTGTGAGGTCGGCTTGGTGCTTGGACTTGCGCCAGCAGCTCGAGCATAGGAGCGTAGGAGGCGGACAGAGGAGGTGATCCAGGGCTGTGGGTTAGTGGAGCGAGAGCGGCGGAGGCAAAGTGGGAGGCGCATTGCAGAGGTACAGACATCCCAGGGCGCGAGTGGGCAGAGGAGTCGAGATGAGTAGAGAGGGTGGAGTTGAGAGCAGAGACCTGATCGTCGAGAGTGGGAAGAGAGGACAGGGCGGCGAGGTGAGGAGAGATACTATTGGAAAGACGGATGGGATCGAGAGAGCGGAGGTCTCTGTGGGGCAGTAGCGAAGATTTGCAGGGGGGGAGTGTGAGAGATGAGGCAGGTGAGAGGTTATGGTCAGAGAGAGGGATTTCAGAGTTGGTGAGGGAGGAGATAGTGCAGCGGTAGGAGATGACGAGATCGAGGGTGTGACCGAGTCGGTGAGTGGGCGCGGTATGGTGGAGGAGGAGGTCGGCAGAGTCGAGGAGGGATAGCAGGCGGGCGGCAGAGGAGTCGTCGAGTACATACAAGTCTAGTGATGGCAGCGACACTAAAGTGCATTTTCGGAGAGAAGGAAGAAGGAAAAGTAAATCAGTAGATAAGTGAATGCATAAGTCATATTGGGGTGAATAAGTCAATATGTACAGAAGTGATAGTGGCCTATTGGGAAGGGCATTCAGTCAGAGGTCTTGAGTTCTAATCCCAGCTTTAGAATTTCCTTGCTGTTTGATCTTGATCAAGTCAATTTCTCTGTGCTGTAAAATTGAAATTCTATGCCTATTCTCCCTCCCTCTTAGATTCTGAGCCCCGTGTGGAACTGGGACTGTGACTGACCTGGTTAATCTTATAAGCACTTAAATACCACAATAATGATAATTTTCATTATTGAGTAAATGGCTACGGGCAAGAGAGGCAAGCGTGAGGCACAGTGAGTAGGCTAACTGTACAATGAAAAGTGTGAGCTGGGGTAATGTGGAGTAAGATATGGAGAAAACTGATTAGTGCTTTAAAGCACTTCGTCAGCCGTTTCTGCTTGATGAGGAGAGATCTGGGGTGTTACTCTTCCCTTCCTCAGGCTTGGGCTCTGTGGCAGAGAGGTAAGCCCCTCATGGATCGCTAACTCACTCCCAGGCTGCTTTTAATTTGAAACCCCATCCCAAGGCTGTTTTTTCTTATTGTTCCTTCCTCTCCCTAGCTCCAATCCACTGTCTAGGTTGAGTTGAGTTCAGGACATTAGGCAGAGATCAAAGGACCATTGGAGGAGAGACTGAGTGATGAATGGAGGACACTGTAGGCAAGGGATGCCAACTTCATGATCAACTGCTAATGAGAGGCAGTGGAACCTGATGGAGAGCATGGGGACTAATGAGGGTTTGCTTGTGGAGCATCTTTGGAAGGCCCGTATCAGCCAAGGGTGGCCTGATTCTAAAGGATGTATTAAAATCCCTCCTGTGTAAACTGCCCACACTCAGTGTGTAGACTGCTCAATATGCACACTATTCAATCCGCAGACCACTCTGCACCTGGGTCGACAGTCATGTGCTGAGCCCTCCCAGGAGGGAGTGGGATTAAAGGTGCCTGTCTTGAAGCAAACTTCAATCTTTGTGTTCTCTGTGCTGCACCTCATGGTTACATAGGGAACTGTTGAAGGCTTAATCATGCATTAAGGAAAACTCATGTTACTTTACATCCTGCTGCCACTAAACTCTGTTTTAGTCTCCCAGAGTATATATTGGCCTGTTTGATTTGGTTTTCCACTTCTTTGCCCTTTAGTGCATCAAGAATAATAATGGTGGTATTTAAGCACTTACTATGTGCCAAGCACTGTTCTAAGCGATAAGCACTGTTCTAAGTGCTGATAATAATAATGACGGTATTTGTTAAGTGCTTATTGTGCTTCCCAGATAACATAATTCTGTTACATCATTTAGTTCTTAGTTGTTGTTACACAGTTTTGGTAGTGTTTGCAACATCATAGAGGGATTTCAATGTGATACCCCTTACTTTTTCCTTCATTTGCAATGAAACATTTTGAAATTTTTAAAAAGGCACAGGAAGCTTCTCAATGTCTGTGCAGTGATCCCAAGGCCCTCCCCTTGCCCACACATGGGTGTCCACACTCTTTTCTCTTTTGCAAGATGATTGTTTCCCTGATTTGTCTACCCTATTCACCCTACCCACTGCATAGCCTATGCATCTGAGTCTATATCATTTAAACCCTTTGATACTCACCACACCCTTAGTCCCACATCACTTATGTACATATCACTGTGCCATTTGCCCTAACTGTAATTCTTTTTAATGTATTACGTTAAAAAAGGGAGCGACATGACAAAGTAGTAGAGTGCTGCTCTAAGAGCTGGTAGACTCAGGTTTGGGTTTGTGCTGTATCACTAACTTGTCATGTGACCACAAGCTGGTCACTTAATATCTATGTATCTCAATTTTCTTATCTATGAAATGGGTATAAAAATACCTGCCTTCTCGCCCTACTTCACAAGGTTGTTATGAGGGCTGAAATGAACTAATATGAGAGAGCTTTGGCAATAAAAGCGCTCTAGCAAAATATGGTATTGAGAAGCAGTGAGATCTAGTGGAGCATAGATCTGGAAGTCAGAAGGACCTGGGCTTTAATCCCAGCTCTGACACTTATCTGCTGTGTGATCTTGGGCAAGTCACTTAATTTCTCTGAGCCTCAGTTACTCATCCATAAAATGGAGTAAAATGGTGTGGGAGTCCCATTTGGCATGTGGACTGTGTCCAACATGATTAACTAGTATGTACCCCTGCACTTAGTACAGTGCTTGGCACATAGTAAGTGCTTAAAAAGTACCATTAAAAAAAATCTGCACCATCCTCAATCAGTGGTACTTACTGAGCTCTCTGTGGGTACAGAGTACTGTCCAAACACTTAGTACAGTACAGTACAATACAACAGAGATGGCACACATGTTCCTTGCTCACAATAAGTTACTATATATAGAGGCAAGCATTAATGTAAACAATTTAGAATATATATAATTTATAGATATGCACATAAAAAGTACTGCGAGATTGAGGGTGGGTAAATATCAAAGGCCCAATGGTCACAGATCCAAGTGCATAGACAACACAGAAAGGGAAGGCAACCAGGGAAAAAAGGGCTTAATCTGGGAAGGCCACCTGGAAGAGATGCATGACTTTAATAAGAATTTGAAAGTGGGAAGAATGGTGGTCTATCATATATATGGAGTGGAAGGGAGTTCCAGACTAGAAAGAACTTGGTGGCAAGATAAATGAGATTGTGGCACATGAGTAAGCTGGCACTAGAGGAGTGAAATATGTGGTCTGGCTGTAGTAGATGAGTGAGAAAAGGTAGAAGTAAGTGAGCTGATTAGTGCTTTAGAGCCAAGGATAAGAAGTTGCTATTTGATGTGAAGGTGGAAGGCAACAGTTGGACATTCAGAAGCAGCGTGGCACAGTGGAAAGAGCACGGGCTTTGGAGTCAGGGCTCATGAGTTTGAATCCCAGCTCTGCCACTTGTCAGCTGTGTGACTGTGGGCGAGTCACTTCATTTCTCTGTGCCTCAGTTCCCTCATCTGTAAAATGGGGATGAAGACTGTGAGCCCCACGTGGAACAACCTGATTCCCCTGTGTTTACCCCAGCGCTTAGAACAGTGCTCTGCACATAGTAAGCGCTTAACAAATACCAACATTATTATTACATTATTATCATTCTAGAAGAGTGGGGAGACATAGAATGAACTTTTTTTAGAAAAATGATCCATGAAGCAGAGTGAAGTATTTGTTGGAGTGGCAAAGAAAGGAGGTGGGAGGTTAGCAAGTAGGTAGGTAGATGCAGTAGACAATTTGGACTAGGATAAGTGCTTGGATCAGCCTCGTAGCAGTTGAATGGAGAAGAATGGGAAGATTTTAGCAATGTTTGGAAGGTGGAAATGACAGGATTTGGTGACACATTGAATATGTGGGTTGAATGAGAGCTATGAATCGAGGACAAGGCACAGATTAGGGCTTGGGAAACAGGAAAAATAGTGGTGCTAACTACATGGTTTGGGTGGGAAGATTAGAAGTTAGGTTTTGGACATGTTTAGCTTGAAGTGTTGGCGGGACATCCAGGTAGACATTCTCTGAAGGCAGGAGAAAATGTGAGACTGCAGAAAAAAAGAAAGATATTAGGGTTGGACATGTAGACTTGGAAATCATCCATGTAGAGATGGTAGTCAAAGCATCTAAGACTAAGATGAGAAACACTTTCTGGAAGAGATTGTTTCTACCATATCCATTGCATTTTTTTATGGTATTTGTTAAGCACTGATTATGTGCCAAGCAATGTACTAAGTGCTGGGGTAGATGCAAGATAACTTGGTCATAGGCCATGTCCCACATGGGGCTCACAGGCTTACTCTCCATACAGATGAGGGAACTGAGACTCAGAGAAGTGAAGTAATTTGCCCAAGGACAAAAAGCAGACTAGAAGTGTAACTGGGATTGGAACCCAAGTCCTTCAGACTCCCAGGCCCATGATCTGTCCATTAGCACATTTCAGTGTGCTCTGTGCTCAAAAAATACTATACTATTGATCAACTAATAAATGGAAAGGAGGACCTAGGAATGCCTCCACAGAGGGAGCACCGGTGTTAGAGAACCACATTTCATCAATCAATCCTATTTATTGAGTGCTTTCTGTGTGCAGAGTAATGACCTAAATGCTCGGAAGACTACAATACAACAGGGTTTGTAGACATGTTCCTAGTCCATGAAAAGCTTACAGTCATTAGGATTTGACTCCAGGAAGGGCTTACTTTTGTTCACAAACAGTGGGGTTGCTAACGCATTCTATGGTAATCTCCCTTCCTTTCCCCAAACTTCAATTTACTTTTCCCTTCCCCTCTGTGAATGTTTGTCTTTCTAATGTAATTCTGCAAAATAGGATTGAGGTTTTGTTGTTTATTTTTTGTTCCTAGGTTCATTTAATGATTTCAAGTGTATAAGAATGGCTTATCTTTCTTTTTATTCAATTTTTTCCTGTCGTATGATTTCAATATTTATAATCCTAATCTTCTTGGACACCAAGTGTAGATAAGGTAATATCCTCTTGCTCAACACGGATACAAGTCGATAAAGCAATTTTTAATTAGTTAGGTAATACTATTAAATGAAAGTCTTTAAAAGAAAGGTTGGTGACTATTAAGATATTGATTGTAAGTTTTTATATTCACTTATAAGCCATTAAATGGCTATGACTCAATGTATTTATAAGATATTTTATCATTATAGGCCCCAGGATGATCATTAAGGTCAGTATTAGCAGACTCTATCACTTTTCAAGGCACTATCCCAAATCATACTTTCCAAGGGCATTCAATAGTTACTGTGATCATATATTTGAAATGAGGTAATTATTATAGATCATTGATTTGCAGTTGCCACATTTCTATTGGCAATTTGTGGCAGATGCAGTTGGGTCTTGAAATTAAATCCAATATGGATGGCCCATTCTAGAAGTGTAAAAACTTACACCAAGACTGGATCTACAGCATCTCTGTCACTTCTGGAATTTCCTCCCACATTTGAGTTGGGTACAGAATCATGAATCTGTGGAATACAGAATGTAACTGATAGAGATTAGGAGTGAAATATAATGAAGAAAGAATCAACTGAAAAAAAGCATCTTTTCAAAAGCATCAAAATTTTGTTAAATAGTATACCATTTTATTTTAACCAAAGAGCTAAAGACCATTCCAGGCAGGAACATATTGGTGCATGCAGGCATGAGTCATAAGTTTTTTACCCTAGTAAACCAGTTGAGATTAGCCAGCTTGTTTAAAATTTTACTAAAATATATTGCTTTAGGTAATGTTTCTCAGTGAAAGCTCCTTAGTGTCCTGAAGAGGCAAACTCAATGTTGGTTGGCCTCAGTCAGCACTGATTCAAAGTGCTTACCAACATGCAAATAAAAAGCAGTGTATCCTACTGGAAATTACAACTATTATTCCATCAATCTATCATTTATTTATCACTGTGTACAGAGCACTGTACTAAGTACTTAGGAGAGTATCATAAAACAGAATTGATAGACATATTCTCTACCCACAAGATGCTTACAGTTTAGAGGGGAATACAGACATCAATAAAAATAAATAAATTGTGCATATGTATATAAGTGCTGTAGGGCTGTGGGTGGAGTGAATAAAAGGAGCAAATCTAAGTGCCAGGGTGACAAAAATGAAGTAGGAGAAGAGGAAATAAGGGCTTTGTAGGGGATGGTCTCTTGGAGGAGATTTGCTTTCAAAAAAGTTTTGAGGGTAGAGAGAGTGATCATCTGTCAGATATAAAGAGGTAGGGCATTCTAGGCAAGAGGCAGGACATGGGTGAGAGGTTACTGGCTAGATAGATGAGAATGAATTACAGCTAGTTGGTTGACATCAAAGGAGCAAAATGTGGACTGGGTTGTAGTAGGAAATTAGAGAATTAAGGCAAGAGGAAGTCTGGAAGTCAGAGCACCAGCCCTTTAATCCTGCTTTTGCCCTTTTACGACTGTATATCACTTTGGGCAAGCACTAACTTTTTTGGACCTCTATGTATCATCTTTAAAATAAGCATTAAAAATCTATTTTCCCTCCCACCCGTAGAGTTTGAGTGCTATGTGGATCAGGGACTGTGTCCGACCTGGTTACATTGTAATTACCCCAGCACTACTACCACAGGCATATGGTAAACTCAAATACCACTAATTATTGCTATAATTATTATCCTAGAATGTAGTACATTTGTATAAATAAACCATCAGACAAATCTGGGAGCAGGAATTGGGGCCAAGGACATCTAGGGGAATAGGAAATGTATTCAGTGGTGGCTTTTCAGGCCTGACTTTTACATCAAGGAAATTGTCAGAAATCATTGACATCTCTGCCTACTGATCACTTTCTGCTGCCACTCTTTCTTGTTCCCACCCAAAGATTTAGGTGAGAAGCATGATGAGAAGCAGCGTGGCTCAGTGGAAAGAGCCCGGGCTTGGGAATCAGAGGTCATGAGTTCAAATCCTAGATCCGCTGCTTGTCAGCTGTGTGACTCTGGGCAAGTCACTTAACTTCTCTGTGCCTCAATTACCTCACCTGTAAAATGGGGATGAAGACTGTGAGTCTCATGTGGGTCAAACTGATTACCCTGTATCTACCCCAGCACTTAGAACAGTGCTCTGCACATAGTAAGTGCTTAACAAATACCAACGGTATTATTATTATTTATAAACTGTTATCTTCAAGATTCCTGCGTCATCCTTCCTTGCACTTATCTGTTAATTCAATTTTTGCTTTTTTCTGCCATATTAACAGGAATTGTGTCAGGTGAGCCAGGGCAGGTGTTGGAAGCCTTGAGATAACCACCCATCCACTTTTCTAGTAAAAAATACAAATTCAAAAAGTGGTGATGCCAGGAGGAGGAAGAGAGGATATTTCAGGACTGGATGGGTGGATGTGGGGGTGCAGTCTGTGCAGGAGCACATGGAGACCAATGAATGATTTTAAAAGCTATGTTAGGGAACGGAGTTGAGGAAGAAGTTTCAAGAATGGGGTGGGATGGGACAATGGAAAATTCCAGGGACCAGTGTTTATTGAGCATCAACTGGGTGTTAAACACTGTCCTTAAGAGTTTAGAGGACAACAGAAACAAAACACCCATTTCCTACCCTCAAGGAGATCATATTCTCATAGGTTAATTTAATGGATAGTGAAAGCAAGAGAACATAAATGTAACAGGAAGTAGTAAAATAATTTGTATAAGGAGGGATATATAAATAAATAAATTAATATACAAAAACCACTAAGTATAAAATAGATAACAATAGAAAAGCAATGTATAAATGTTAAGGGGTTGCTGTTGATTTGATGCAGCTAGAATCATGGGAAGCTTCCTGAAGGAAGTGGCATTTTAAGAGATCTTTAAAGTTAGAAAGAGTTATGATATAGGAGATTTGAGGGACAAGGAGGATACATTGAGAAGGTGAACTTGAGGGTAGAGTAGACTGGGGGGCTGGAGAAGCGTGGGGGTGAAAGTAGAGAAGCAGCATGGCTCAGTGGAAAGAGCACAGGTTTAGGAGTCAGACGACATGGGTTCTAATCCTGGCTCCACCACTTATCAGCTGTGTGACTTTGGGCAAGTCACTTTCACCGAGAAGTAAAGTGACCTCATCTATAAAATGGGGATTAAGACTTTGAGCCCTATGTGGGATAACCTGATTACCCTATATCTACACTAGCGCTTAGAACAGTGCCCTGCACATAGTAAGTGCTTGACAAATACCACCATTATTATTATATGTAAAATGTTGACAGTTGGTAGTCTTAATGTCAACTGTGAGACATTTTTTTCTGTGGCTCAAAGAGAGATGGGTAGCCCTTAAAGTTTTTTTGAGGAGTGGAGAGATTTGTGCTGTATGGTGAGCAATGATGCAAAACAATGATCTGTTCAGCAGTATAGAGTATAAAACTGAAAAGATGGGGGCAAGAATACCAGGGAGGATTTTTGATTCAGTAGTCTGCCAGATGGAGAAAACACTTTGGAAGTGATTTGGCTATTTTATTTCTGTTGAAGTAAAAGTCAGTTATGCTATTGTGGACCATCTATTCCCGTAACTCTCTCTTTTCTGGGAACTATTTCCTAGAACCCTTTGGAATTTTGAATTTTCTAGATGTTCTTGCCAAAAGAAGTTTGGTGGAACTCAGCCAGTTTGGGCAAGCAGAGTTGCTTGTTAAGAGAAAGTCACTTGTTTTCTCTTTCCCCTTTTCATTATCTCCATCTCTGACTGTCTTCTTTCCCCTGCCCTCTTAATGTGCTTCTGTGCCTTCTGCACAAAGCTAAATCACAGGTACTCAAAACACATTCACTGAATTCTTAGAACGTTATAATACGTACTCTAATAAAATTAGAATTCCTGTATTTTGAAGACTTCTGTGGATATTTGCAAAATATTTGAACTTGGCTTTGTTCTTTCATAGAGCTGGATTAGTTCTTTAAACTCTTTTCTCTAGGTTCTTCAGTGCTCACACAGATCACATTGGGCACTTGGGCTAAGCAACTCATAAGTTTTCTTCACCTCCTCTTCTCCTCTCTCATGCCACTCTGAGTGCAAGGTATGGGCCACTCCTAGCTAGTAGGACAGTGAGTGTCCTTAGTAAAAATGTGTTGTTCTTACTACTATAATATTCTTAAGTGTTTACTATGTGCCAAATAGCTCTCTCAATGTGAGTTCTGAGATAGTCAAGATATTCAAGTTGTACACAGTCCCCATCACATATGGGCCTCACAGTTTATGTAGGAATTGAATACCCATTTTACAAATGAGGAAATAAGCACAGAGGAGTTATGTGACTTGCCTAAAGTCTCACAGCAGGCAAATTCCGCACCTTAACCCTCTCCCTCTCATTCTTGATTCCTGGATATCATGGTAAGAATTTCAGAGCCACATTGTCCCTGAAGAATTGTCCAGGTACATATTTCAATCGTTCCTTATCTTTAATCCAACTTTCTTCCTTCATCATTAGCAATGCTAATCTCCTTTCACAGTCTACTGTCTGTTTTGTAGCTATTAAGCTAAGTTGCAGAATACAATAATGGAGATTTTAAGAAGTCAAGATCCATCAGGAAATTGCCTGCCACTTATTAACTGTCAAGGGACCACATGAAATGGTGACTGAAGTGACAAGCTCTAGACTATTAAGAATTTCACAGAATCCAAATTTAAACCTTTTCCTTAGATATCATTTCTGAAGAGAATGCAACTAGTCTGCTTTTGAGGCCTGCCTAAAACTTATTAAGCAAGTGCACAACTAGTTTAGCAGGAGAACCCTTGAAACCTCGTCATCTAAATTGATTTAATGTCATAATGAATCCTAGGTGGGAGGCAAAGTTAGACTCAGTGAACATAGAGATGATATAAATAAGATAATTTGTTTGGCCGGAAGACCCTCAAACTTGCCAACACCTGTTGTTTGCTCCCTCACAGAGATGCATACTATGTAGACAATGATTTAGAGAGCCAATAAAAATCCCACATCAAGTAATCCAATAAACTTGGCTACAATTACTTCTGTTAGACTGTTCCTAAGGTTCTGTGCCCAATATGATCAATTTGTATCGACCCCAGGGTTTAGCACAATAAATGGCCCATAATAAGCACCACAATTATTAATAATAATTCATCATCTGACATTTAAAGAAAAAAAATTCCATGTTTTCTATGGAACATTTAATTAGGTATGGTTGCCAACTTGTTATAACACAGATAACTTGCATGAGAAATTTTGCAATCTGAACTAACACTGTTCTATGTATGAAAAAATGGATATAGGAAGTTTTTGATGGCTACTTAGATGTTTTCGTAATCATACCTCTGCTCCTTTTAATTTTAATGAAAATTTCAAATATAAGGGAGCATTTTGTGTGCTTGTACATTTTCAAAAGCCATTAATTTTATAAAGGGTGATTTGTAACATCCACGAGAAATACTATTTTAAATACAGTTTACTATTCTTAGAGAGACATTTGTCTTTAATATATCAGAGGGGATTACAGGCCCAATAAATTTCAAAACAATTTTACCTATCTGTAACTTTTCATTATAATATAAGTTATATTCCCTTTTATGCTTTCAATTGGTATTTTAGATTTTGTATTTAACAATGCTGAGAAGTTCTTTTATGCTTAAACTATTTCATCAAAACTTTCGGTCCTTTAGGATCTTCAAGCTACAGCTACATTAATTTGAAATCCAAGGAGATTGGAAAAATGGACTCTAATCAAGTTTAGTTAACCAGTATTTTCCTTATAGAATTACAAAGCACTTGGTCTGTTTAGGAGAGAACAATTTAATAAAATACCATCTTTAATAAAATACATTTTTATAACAGTGTTAGTGTCCTGATTTTCATCTCAGCATCCACTCTAAACATCTGTTTCATTCATTCAATCATATTTATTGAGTGCTGACTGAATGCAGAGCACTGTACTAAGTGCTTGGAAAGTACAATTCAGCAATAGAGACAATCCCTGCCCACATCATTAGCAATCTCAAGATATTTCAATGCTGTCATATGAATTGTAAAAATCTTCCATGACTTTTTTTACAGTGGCTAACAAACACAATTTTTAACACATCTGTAGTGGACAGGGAGAAGATTGAAATAGTTGAAAATTTTTCTCTCCTGGGATTGATAAACAATAATAAAGAAACTAGGAGCCAAGAAATACATGGAAGATTAATGTTAGGGAGACTTGCTATGAAGAGTTGGGAAAAGTCATGAAATGTACTGATGTAACAATTGCCACAAAAATGCAAATTGTCAACTCTTTGGTGTTTCCAGTGACAATGTATGGATCCAAAAGCTGGATAGTGAAAAAAACAGGATATTAACGATGATTCTTTTGAAATGTGGTGTTGGAAAAGACTTTTGCAAATACCTTGGACTGCCCCCAAAATAAACAGATGGATTTTTGAGCAAATTAAACCAAAGTTGCCTTTGGAAAGTCAAATGACTCGACTTAGATTAGTATATTTTGGACACATAATCAGGAGGACTAATTCTCTGGAGAAGACACTAATGCTTGGGAAAGTCCAGGGAAAACATGGACGAGGCAGACCCTCAGCTAGATGGATAGAGACCATAACAACGATAACAGAAGAAACCATTAGGTTGGAGATCATGGCAGAAGACACGACAGTCTGGAGAAAGTATATCCAGGGAGTTGCTATGAATCGAAGATTAATTGATGCACTTTATAATAATAAACACATACATTAAATGTGCCTGAAAGCACAGCAGTCTGCCCGTTGTTGGATAGGGATTATCTCTCTGTTGCTGAATTGTACTTTCCCAGCGCTTAGAGTGCTCTGCACACAGTAAGCGCTCAATAAATATGATTGAATGAATGTTAAAGAGTAGTAGTAATAATGACATTTATTAAGTGCTACTACTGGGTAAAATGCCCTGGATTAAGTGCTTATTAATATGAAAGAGATATATGAGATGTGTTCCCTTCCTACATGGAGCTTACTTTTAACAGGAGACTGTCATAGAAATATAAAAAATCAAGTAACTAGAATAAATAGTAAAGTGTATATTTGAACAGTGCTTTGCACATAATAAGCACTTAACAAATACCACCACCATTATTATTATTATCTGTCTGATATGAGAAGGGAGGGCATTCCTGGCCAGAGATAGGATGTGGGTGCGAGGTCAGCAGTGAGATGGATGAGATCGAAGTACTGTGAGAAGGTTAGCCCCAGGGGAACGAAGTATGCAGGCTGGGTTTTTGTAGGAGATCAGTGAGGTGAGGTAGGAGGGAGCAACAAAAATAAGGGCTTTAAAGCCAAAGGTGAGGATTTTTTGCTTTTACTTTGTTAGATATGTAAGGTATGGATGCTGTCTGTGACAACTGAAAGATTTCCTCATCTGCCCTCTAAGCAGATGAGAAGCAGCATGGCTCAATGGAAAGAGCCTGGGCTTTGGAGTCAGAGGTCATGAGTTCGAATCCCAGCTCTGCCACTTGTCAGCTGTGTGACCGTGGGCAAGTCACTTCACTTCTCTGTGCCTCAGTTACCTCATCTGTAAAATGGAGATTAAGACTGTTAGCCCCATGTGGGACAACCTGATGACCCTGTGTCTACCCCAGCGCTTAGAACAGTGCTCTGCACATAGTAAGCACTTAACAAATACCAACATTATTATTAAGCAACAGACTTTGCTATGCTCTCCCCTGCTAGCCTGTAAGTTCACTGTGGGTTTGAGGAGAGGTAATGTGTCTGTTATACTGTACTCTTCCAAGTGCTTAATACAGTGTTCTGCACACAGTAGTAAGTGCTCAATAACTATGACTGACTGACTGACTCACCCAGTTTGTGCAACTAGTGACATTTGCTGAACCAACCACTAGAGTTTTGCTTGGAATCTCAGCTGTGGTTGGTTGGTGGGCACTGAACAGAAAAGCTCTGTATGCTCTTCATCAATCCATCGATGGTATTTCACGAGTGCTTACTGTGTGTAGAGGACTGAGTCCTCACAGTACCAGACCCAGCTATGACTACATAGAGTTTATACACGACGAGTGAGACTCATACATCTATGTTCCAAACAAATGAATTTTCCTGGAAATAATAATGTTGGTATTTGTTAAGCGCTTACTATGTGTCAAGCACTGTTCTAAGCGCTGGGTAGACATAGGGGAAGCAGGTTGTCCCACGTGGGGCTTACAGTCTTAATCCCCATTTTACAGATGAGGGAACTGAGGCACAGAGAAGTTAAGTGACTTGCCCACAGTCACACAGCCGACAAGTGGCAGAGCTGGGATTTGAACTCATGAGTCCTGCTTCGAGGGCCCGTGCTCTTTCCACTGAGCCACGCTGCTTCTCTAATATATGGTCTGTGATCATGGAATAGAAAAATCCGTGTGTATCTAATTATTATATAATTAGATGGACTAGTTGATAGAGCACAGGCCTAGGAGTCAAAATGTCATGGGTTCTAATTCTGGCTCCACCACTTAATAATAATTGTGGTATTTGTTAAGCACTTACTATGTGCCAGTCACTGTATCAAGTTCCGGGGGGAATACAAGCAAATCAGGTTGGACAGATTCACTGTCTCACATTGGGCTCAGTCTTAATCCCCACTTTACAGATGAGGTAACTGAGGCACAGAGAAGTTAAGTGACTTGCCCAAGGTTACACAGCAAACAAGTGAGAAGCAGCATGGTGTAGTGGATAGAGCATGAGTCTGGGAGTCAGAAGGTCATGGGTTGTAATCTCGGGTCCACCACTTGCCTGTTGTGTGACTGTGGGCAAGTCACTTTACCTCTCTTTGCCTCAGTTACCTCATCTGTAAAATGGGAATTGAAACTGTGAGCCTCACATGGGACAAGGACTATGTCCAACTCAGTTGGCTTGTACCCCAAAGCTTAGTACAGTTCCTGGCACATAAGCGCTTAAATACCATCATCATTATTATTATTATTACTAAGTAGTGGAGCCGGAATTAGAACCTTTTGACTCCTAGGCCCGAGCTCTATCAACTATGCCATGCTGCTTCAAGAGTGATGTATCGGGAGCCTGTGTGAACTCCACAAGAGGATTCCCAGGATTCTTCAGTGTATGGGCCCAACCTTCAAGAATCTGTCACCTTCCCACAAAGGACAACAATATATTGTGTGTTGCCTGTAATTGACACTTCAAACAGCTTTAAAAATACTAGTGGCATTTTTAGTGTAAAACATTGTTCTATGTGGTGGGTAATTAAAGGTGAAAGGATTTGTTGCAATATCTGTTCTATGCAGGACTCACACTTTTTAACTGGGAGAAACTGACACAGTAATAATAATAATATAATAACTATGGTATTTGTAAAGTTCTTACTATGTGCCAATCACTATGTTAAGCACTGAAGTAGGTGTCATACAATCACATCAGATTCAGTGTCTGTCCCACATGGGGCTCATAATCTAAGGGAGAAAATAGAACAAATACCTTATCCCTATTTTGACAGATGAGGAAACTTGAGGTACAGAGAAGTCAAGTGACTTGTCTGAGATCACACAGCAGGTAAGTAGTGGAGTCAAGATTAGAACCCATGTGTCCTGACTTCCAGTTATGTGCTCTTGCATCTACATAATATGGCAGGGAAATACAAAACAGAAGTAAATTACAAAATGTAAACAAAATACCTAAACACACTCCCCACATTCCAAACACCGTTTAAGATTATAAACTGATACACCTCTATAGCATTCTAAAGTACCTTAATGAATGCCAAAGAGCCAACACACTGATCAAAGGAAGATAAAGAAATTTTGGAATGTTTATTAAGAAAACATACACAATTAAATATTGATGTAAATATGTGCCTGTAATTAATTATTTTGAGTACTTATGTGAATATACTGCAATTAATTTTCAAAATAGTATCTTCTATATCCTATGCATGTTCAAGAAAAAGGCACTTTATTCTAAAGGAATTCTAATCTCACAGTATCTGTGCTAGATATATAAATTGTCATTGTCCAATTTAGCGTAGAAATAGACTATTCAAATCTGTCAAAATATTTCAAAGTGGGTGGAAGATGGGGAGTGCTTAAATCAAGATAACTTCTCAGTGGCATCTTAAAATGAGATTGCTCTGTAAGTAATACTAATAAAAGTCTGATCAAAGTAGAATGAGACAGAAGGAGGCTGTACTGTACTTTCTTACTGTATCACATTATTAATTCTGTATGTTTACTGCCTATCATGTGAAGAAATATTTTCTTGATTTTGAATGTACCACCATCAAGCTTCAGTGGGTGTCTTCTCATCCGGCTATTGTGTAAACTAATGTGTCAAGAGAAAACTAGTCTTTTGAGGGATTAATAATATCTTATAGAATTGATATTATGTGGATGTAGTGTTGGGCAGATTTTGACTGAGTTGAAGAAAAAACATGATCCCCACGAACCATGAAATTGGTCAAAGCTAGGGTCACTATGAAAGAGCAAATCTATCAACGAGATGTTGGTGAATGACAACGTATTACCGAAGAGAAATGCATGAGTAAGTAGTGACAAGACTGGGACTAGAATTCATAACCTCAAGAGAGCAAATAGCTTGTTGTTTGAAGAATGAACTGCAGTTCTGTATTTTGAGCACTTCTTGAGATGAGGTTTTTCCTTGAATTGCACTTTTTCTATACCTGAAGTTTAACAAAAAACTTAGTACAAGTTAAAATGTCTATTTTCCAGTAAAAGTGTGCATATGTGTGTGTGTGTCGTGTGTGTAGTCAAACATTGTTGTGTAGAATTTTGAGGTCTGTAATTGAGGTAAAGGATTTATTCAGTGTGTGTGTGTGTGTGTGTTTAAATTTGGTCTACTTTGAGCTAGTTTGATTATCTAAGCACTTGTGTATTCAAATGTCCCTCACTGTACTTATGCACCTATTTTCATATTCTATTGCTTTCCCCTACCTATAATTTGTCTTACTACTTGTATCCCTTTTTGAATTGTTAGTTCCATGGAGGCAACTATTATGTAAACTAACTTTATTATACTCTTCCAATCGCTTAGTATCAATGCCTTATCGTGGCAGGAGAGTTTGCATGCGCTAGTGAAGCTTAGAGCTATGCCATACAGGGTAACCCATAATGGAAAGATCCAAGCCAAAACATCAACCAAAATCAATTCACCTATGCTGGACTGCATTAGGATGGGGAAGAGTCAAAGGCGGATGATTGGGGATCTACAGCAGAGAATCAAGTTTTTACTTCATGGAAGGATGCAATGTAAACCATTCATTTAGTTGTATTTATTGAGTGCTTACTGTGTGCAAGAGCATTGCACTAACGGCTTGGAAACCACTTCTGTACCTTTACTAAGAAAATTCTATATACAAATACCAGAACGACTTGGACAGAAGGTGGGACATTCTGAAGAGGGTATGTCCATGGAATCACTATGGGTAGGAAAGGACACGACAACATTTGAAGAATGAAGAAATGCTAAGTATAGTGTACTAGACAGAATAAGCACTGAATAAATATCATTAATTGATTGGTTAATGTTCACCAGGCTTTTTTTGTTTGTTGTTTGCTTTTGTTGGTTTTTTTTTTTTAATGCTATTTGTTAAGTGTTTACTACATGTCAGACATTGTAGTAAACTCTGGGATAGATGCAAACTAATCAGGTTGGACACAGCTCAGGTCCCAAATGGGACTCACTGTCTAATCCCCATTTTACAGATGAGTAACTGAGGTACAGGGGAGTTAAGTGACTTGCCAAATGTCACACAGGAGACAAGTGGCAGAACAGGGATTAGAATAATAATGATAGTAATTATGGTATTTGTTAAGTGCTTACTATGTGATGAGCACTATTCTAAGTTCCGGGGTAGATACAGGGTAAACAGATTGTCCCACGTGGGGCTCATATTTTTTAATATCCATTTTTACAGATGAGGTAACTGAGGCACATAGAAGTTAAGTAACTTGCCCAAGGTCACACAGCAAACAAGTGACAAAGATGGGATTAGAACCCACAACCTCTCACTCCCAAGCCCGGGCTCTTTCCATTAAGTCACGCTGCTTCTCCGACCCAAGGCCTTCTGACTCTTGCCATAGGCTTTCTCAAGATGGTTCTCAGACCAGTCCTCCATTTCATATCATTCATAATTACTTTAAAAAGATGGGAATCATCATCATTATAAATGGAGAAAGGATTTAAACATTCACAGTTAATACTATGTAGGCTGTAAACTCGTCTCTAGGATGTAAGCTCTTAGGAGGGAATATGACTACCTACTCTGCTGAATTGCACTCACCCAAATGCTTAGTACCATACTCAATAAATGCTATAGATTGGTTGATTTACAATAATATTTTGATGTTTGTTAAATTTTTAATATATTAATCCAGGGTATTTATTGAGCCGTTACTATGTGCAGAGCACTGTACTAAGTGCTTTGGAGAGACAACAGAGACAACAGAATTAGCAGCCACATTCCCTCCCTATAATAAATTCACAGTCTAGAAGGAGACAAACATTAATATGAATGAATATGAATAAGTGATTTATAATATATAACTTAAAGATATGTACATAAGTACCGTGGAGTTGAATGAATGGTTTGGCAATGGAGTGAATATCAAATGTTCCAAAGATCACAGAGGTAGATGTATAGAAGATAGAAAAAGAGAGAGCAAGCCGGGGAAAAGAGGGCTTAATTAGGGAAGGCTTATTGTATGAGATGTAACCAATAATAATGCTTTGAAGGTGGAGAGAGTGGTGGTCTGAAGAATATGGAGGGGGAAGGGGTTCCAGGCTAGGGAAAGGACACGGGAAAGAGGTGGGAGATGAGCTAGATGAGATCGAGGCACAAGGAGTTTGCTGGTACTTAAGGAGCAGAGCATGCAAGCTGGGCTGTAGTAGGAGATCAGTGATGGGCCAATTGTAAGGAGTTTCTGTTTGTTATAGAGATGAATGGACAACCATTGGAGGTTCTTTAGGAGTAGGGAGACATGGATTGAATGTTTCTCTTGATAAATGATCTGTGAAACAGAGTCAAGTATGAACCAGATTTAGGGAGAGACAGAAGGGAAATGCAGCAGGCAAGGCAGGATAAGGTATGTGTTTGGATCAGAATGGTAGCAGTTTGAATTGAGTGGAAAGGGAGGAATTTAGTAATACTTGCAATATTACTAAATACCCAATATTAATACTTGATGTAATGCAAACAGAGCAGAGTCCCTGTCTCACATGAGACTCAGTCTGTGGCAGGAGAGCAAGTATCTTATTTCAATTTTCAAAGATCATGAAGGTGAGGCACAGAGAAGTGAAGCCTCTTCCAGTTACATATATCCTTGTTATTATCATTATTATTAATAATGATATAATGATCATTAATAATGTTAATAATGGTATTTGTGAAGCACTTACTGTGTGTCAAGCAGAGTTCTAAGCACTTTGGTAGATATAAGCTAATCAGTTTGAACACAGTCCCTGTCCCACATGGGGCTCACAATTTTAAACTTGTGACTGTGCTCTGTCCACTAACCTGTACTAATTCCCATTTAAGCAATTAGGTCACTAAATATTGAATCAAAAAAGAATGCCTAGTAGCATGTCCAGTTACTTTGAAGGAATGGCTGCTTTAAATAACATATATTAAAAGTTTATGGTAATCTGTTAGATGCTTAACATCACCTGTTAACAGAGATCATGCTTTAAGAAGTTTGTGTTTCAGGACCAACTGGAATTAAGGATATTACCAAAGTTGTGTTTTTAAGAAAGTTTTCTTCTAAGAGAATAGTAAGCTTGTCAGAAACCAAGCCTTTAGCCTTTTGAAGATTTTGCTCTGCACTGCAAGATTACAGGCCATTTTAAAGTTAATGATAAATCTGAGCTCAGATCTATAACAAAGTCTGATAATCAGTTAATCAGGAACCTATTATTCGAGCTTGTATCTGAAATTAGCTTTGGGATTGAACAACAATTTTTTTATACATATTCACTCAAATCTGCATATCAGAATTGTGTGTTCATGCATTACTTGAAATTGAGAACAATGAGAAACACTACATGTCATTATATAACTGTCTTTTGGCTTTAAAGATGATTTTGACAGCAAGGTCTTTTTTAGAGTGCGACTGAGAAAATTAATATGTGACTGAAGATCTGTTCCACATTGTATAAATTTAAAGATTATCTATTTCTACCCTGTTGCACAGTGCTTGCTGGAATTTTTGTCTATCTTGGTGTAATGATAATGGTAGTAAGGGCTTTCTGTTTGCCAAGCACTGTGGTAGACACACAATAAGTAGGTCAGATACATTTCTTGATATACAACCTAAGAGGAACAAATACTTTATCCCCATTTTACAAATGAGGAAATTGAGGCTTTGTCAATTTAAGTGATTTGCTCAAGGTCACACAGGCAAGTAGCAGAAGTAGATCTAGGATTTGGACTTCCTGACCCAAGTCATTGTTCTTTCCGAACCACTGCTCCTCCTGATAAATATCTCCTTTATGAATTACTATTTGCAGATGATTACAGACTAGGGAGTGTTAAGTAGGACAGGTCTATTTCTTCACATGTAGGACAGGTCTATTTCTTCACATGTTGGTAGATTACTTTGTGCCTTTTTCGGGGTTCCAGTTTTAATGGTGCAAGTCGACAATCTGTTCTCCAGATCAGGATCTGGATGATCTGGAGAACAGATGGTATACATGCAACAGGGACAAGAGGAGAGAGCATAGGTACAAGTAACAACAAAAATAGCAACTAAAATGAGTAAAAGATAGATAAAATTAGGAAAAAGTTATACATATGTGATAAGAGTGACTGTTAGGATGACCAGGTCAAGGTAGGGGAAATTGAATGAACAATGCCTCCTAGAGTAAGGGACCTTTGGAAAGCTTTGGATGTGGACATTATGTTGTTTAGTAGATTTGAATGAGAAGGAACCCTATTCAGGGGAAAGGATATGCCTTAGTGAGTCAGAGACATAGGAGTTAAGAGTGAATTATAGTTGGGAGATTAGCCTAGGTGCTGCATTAGTAGTATTAATAATAGTCCTATTAGAGAAGCAACTTGGCATAGCAGGTAGACCATGGTCCTGGCAGTCAGAAGGTCATGGGTTCAAACCACAGTTCTACCATTTGTCCGCTGTGTGGTCTTGGACAAGTCACTTCACTTCTCTGGGCCTCAGCTACCACGTTTGTAAAATTTGATTGAGACTGGGAGCATTGCCTGGCACAGAGTAAGCGCTTAAATACTACAATTGTTATCATTATTATTATTATTTATTATTAAAGAACTTAGTATTTATTAAGTTCTTAATGTATACAGAGCACAGTACTAAGCACTGGGAAATGATTCATAGCCAGAGGTCCTGGGTTCTAATCTCAGCTCCACCACTTGGTTTCTTTGTGACCTTGGATAAGTCACTGAACTTCTCTGTGCCTCAGTTTCCTCAACTGCATAATGGGGATTCAATACTTGTTCTCACTGCTACTTAGACTGTGGACCCCATGTGGGACAAGGACTGTGTCTGACCTAATTAATTTTTACTTACCCCAGTACTTAGAACAGTGCTTGACATATAGGGCCTAAAAATACCTTTTTTTTTTTTTTAATAAAATGAAAACAAAAAAGGTGGGAATTACATGGTACCTCTCCCTTGGGAGGGCTCACAATATACAACTAAAAGCAGGGAGAGGAAATTGTTGAAAGTTATAGGAAAAAGAAATATTTGTGAATCGCTTACTATGTGCGAAGCACTGTTCTAAGCACTGGGGTTGATACAAGGTAATCAGGTTGTCCCACGTGGGGCTCAGAGTCTTAATCCCCATTTTACATAGGTAACTGAGGCACAGAGAAGTTAAGCGACTTTCCCAAAGTCACACAGCTGATAAATGGCGGAGCTGGGATTAGAACCCACGACCTCTGACTCCCAAGCCTGAAACGAAACACTGACAATTAAAAAAAAAAAAAAAATAGGATACTGAGGAACTGAATCTCAGGGTTAGCGTTCACAGTCATATAATAATAACAATAATACTTGTTAAGCATTTACTGTGTGTCAAACACTGGTATAAATGTTGGGGTAGATATGAGTTAATCTGTTAGAGCAACAGCCCCTACATCCTTCCTGAGGTTTTCTGGAGATGGCTCCAGGCTGTGGCTGATTCTCTCTGTTCAGCTGGGATGATGCAAGGCAGGTCCAGATGGTGGATCCTTGGTGATGTGAAAGAGTGCTAGGACAGGATCCTGGAAATCCACATAGTTGTCAGATAGTGGAGAAGTTTGAGGGCCCTAGGAGCTGAGATCCAGGAGTTGAAAGAGGCTGGAGGCTGGCAGAGTGTCATAGGAATCATGTGGCTGTCAGATGGGGCAGTCTGGGGTGCAATTGGTGGGTAAAGTTCAGGCAGTCAATGGGGCCCAGGGCATGCTCGGAGCTGCAATGATGGGGAGGCAGCAGGCATTCACAGGACATCTGGTGGTCCAGGGTATGATCAGCAGTGGCTTAAGTCCACTTAGGTGATGCACAAGGTATGCGGCAGCCCCCTGCTATGTGCATTGCTTTTGGTTCATTGTGTCTTGAAATCATTTCATTCATTTATTCATTCAGTCATATTTATTAAGCGCTTACTGTGTGCAGGACACTGTACTAAGTGTTTGAAAAATATGATTCAGCAACAGATGGAGACAATCCCTACCCAACAACAGCCTCATAGTCTAGAAGGGAGAGACAGACAAACAAAACAAGTAGACAGGCATCAATAGCCTCCAAATAGATAGAATTATAGATAAATACACATCATTAAATAAATAGAATAATAAATATGTACAAATATACACAAGTGCTGTGGGGGTTGGGGAAGGGGGTAAGGAAGAGGGAGGGACTAGGGGCGATGTGGAGGGGAGAAGGAGCAGAGGAAAAGGGGGGCTCAGTCTGGGAAGGCCTCCTGGAGGAGGTGAGCTCTCGGGGTTTGAATGGGAGAAGAGAGGTAATTTGTTGGATGTGAAGAGGGAGGACTTTCGAGGCCAGAGGTAGGATGTGAGCCAGGGGTCGACAGCGGCAAAGGCGAGAATGAGGCACAGTCAGGAGGTTAGTGACAGAGGAGCGAATGTGCGAGCTGGGCTATAGAAGGAGAGAAGGTAGGTGAGGTAAGAGGGGGCAAGGTGATGGAGAGCTTTGAAGCCAATCGTGAGGAGTTTTTGCTTCATGCGAAGATTGATAGGCAACCACTGGAGATTTTTAAGGAGGGGAGTGACATGCCCAGAGCATTTCTGTGAAAAGGTAATACAGGCAGCAGAGTGAATTACAGACTGAAGCAGAGCGAGAGGAGGATGGGAGATCAAAAAGGATGCTAGTGCAGTAATTCAGTCTGGATATAATGAGAGATTGTACCAATGAGGAAATGATTTGGATGGAGAGGAAAGGGTGGATTTTGTCAATGTTGCGAAAGTGAAACCGGCAGGTTTTGGTGAGGGATTGGATGTGAGGGTGAATGATAGAGTGGAGTCAAGGATAACATAAAGGTTGTGGGCTTGTGAGACGGGGGGGGGGCAGCGTGGCTCAGTGGAAAGAGCATGGGCTTTGGAGTCAGAGGTCATGAATTCGAATCCCAGCTCTGCCACTTGTCAGCTGTGTGACTGTGGGCAAGTCACTTCACTTCTCTGTGCCTCAGTTACCTCATCTGCAAAATGGGGATGAAGACTGGGAGCCCCACGTGGGACAACCTGATTCCCCTATGTCTACCCCAGCGCTTAGAACAGTGCTCTGTACATAGTAAGCGCTTAACAAATACCCACATTATTATTATTATTATTAATACCGCCCTCAGTGACAAGACTGTCAGGGAGAGGATAGGATTTGGGAGGGAAAATAAGGAGCTCAGTTTGAGACATGTTGAGTTTTAGGTGGCAGGAGGACAACCAGGTGGAAATGTCTTGAAGACAGAAGGAGATATGAGCCTGGAGGGAAGGAGACAGAACAGGAGAGGAGATATAGATTTGGGTTTCATCTGCGAAGAGATGATAGTTGAAGCCGTGGGAGCCAATGAGTTCAAGGGAGTGAATATAGACGAAGAACAGAAGAGGGCCAAGAACTGACCCTTGAGAAACCCCTAGTTAGGGGATGGGAGGTGGAGAAGGAGCCCCAGAAGGAGACTGAGAATGAGTGGCCAAAAAGATAAAAGGAGAACCTGGAGAGGACAGAGTCCGTGAAACCAGGCATTTATTTCATCTGTCCTTTTTTCTAAACACCCTGTATCAATTATTTGTGTAATCGTTTGGGGATTTTGTTGTCACCACCATTCCTCAGTTTTGTTTTTTTTTAAATCCAGTAGGCTTGTGATGTCATGACTGTCATCAATCCTTGTGATCTCTGCATTCCAGGACCCCATTGTTTGTCACCTTGCATTGATATTTGATGCTAAGTGGGACACATTAAGTGCCACTAGTGGAACTGCTCTAGAACTTGGATTGTTTGTGGTAGATCTAGGTTTTCCAACCATATAACAGGTTTTCCACTATAAGGAAAGCATATGCTGCAACTACTAGTAAAAAATGCAATATCCGCATTTTAATCCATTAATTTGGCATAGTTTTGCAGAGGCTCATCCTTGGAAATGCCAAACTTCTTAAAATTGATTTCATAAAATAATCGCTGGAAAATTCTACAAGTGGTCTACTGAATTTGACAGTAGATTGATACTGTGCTTAAAAAGAATTACTACTTATTACATTTGATTCATGGATATTTTCTCACTTTTGTAAAAGTATAGATTATTCTAAGACCTGAGCCCTCTTCTCCTAGGAATAGTAATTATGATAACATTATCTCTGACAATAAATATTACCTATGTTCAATATCACAAAATAATTCAAAGTGCACAACTGTAACTACAGGATTTTTAAAAAAGAATATAAATGGGACTCTAGAAATAGATAAAATATAGTTTGTAGTTTCAAGAAGTCTTTCAGTTCTATAAACTGTGCCTTAGTGATAGCTTCCAAAGAAAGTTAAATATTTGGAAAATCTAGCTTTAAATATAAATCTGCTAAGTTTTAGTTTATTTGTATTGCTATTTGGAGCTTGACAAATGCAATTTAGGTAAGTTTCATTTACCCTTCACTTGCAGTTAGTCAATAACATTTATTGTGTTTTTAGCACTGACAAAAAGCTTGGGTTCTCTGCAAACATTTAGAGAGTTAGTGACCTATTGATTTTTCAGATGATTTGTTCTAAGAAAAATCCATTCCTATTGTATAATTCATAGCAACATAAAATCTCAGTTTCTTAATCATTCTCTAATAGATTCATTAAGGCAAGGAAATACATTTCTCTGGAAAAAAAAATGGGGCAACAATTGTTATGATGAGATTATATTGGAAAACGAGCTGTGGAATAGAGTAGTCTACTTGATCTCTGGTCTTTTTGTACAAACCTTTCACCAAAACTATGGAAAGTGGTTCATTTGCATGAACCAGATATATATTTTGAAAGGTTTTTTTTTAGCCAGTGAAAAATTAACTTGTTAACCTAAATACTCAGTGGGAAAAACATATTCAAAGCTAGATTCCAGAAAACTTGACTAATTAAAAAACTGCCTTTCATATTTTTTTTCTCCTCCCACAGGCCTAAGTATTCCTTGGAAAGTTGGAAAAAACAAAGGCATACCATAGTTAATTTTCTTCTCCCCTCATTCCAAACTCCCCTCTACCTTCCCAGGATTATTTTTTTAGAGCCCACCGGTGTGCTTTTTTCTATAAATTTCCCCATTAGATGGTAAACTACTGAAGGGTAGAGATCATGTCTCTCACCTCTAATCTATTCTTCCAGTTAGCCCTACTGTGCAAAGACCACTGCATTGGAAATCAGGAGACCTGTGTCCTTGTCCAGGTTGTGCTTGTAGCAGGCTCACAAAGGTGAGCACCACTGTTGCACTTTGCCATGTTCTACACCCCTGCCCACTGACTTGCTTTAGACTCTGTATTCCTCATGGTCATCTGTGGACTTGGCTGAAATTTTGTTTTGTTTTCTTTTTGTGGTACTTATTAAGAAGTAATTACTATGCCAGGCACTCTTGTATCTACTCTTGTACTGAGAACGGTGCTTGGCACATAGTAAGCACACTTACCAAATACCATTTAATTAAAAAAAAAGCTATGTATTTTGTTCTACATATGTAGCTCAAAAAAGTGTTTAATCCCCCTTTTAACATCAAACATAGTTTAATCAAGAGAAATATCTTACCTCATGGAATTTATTTGGTGTGGCTTCAAACAGAAGTTGAACCCTATGTACCCAACATAAGACCATAGAAAGTTCAACTGTTTGACTTCTTTTTCATGCTCTCTTTTGGAAAACTCCATCCTACTTCCTATGTTCCAAAGCACTGGGCAATAATATAATAATAATGATTGTGGTATTTATGTGCACTATATTCCAAGCAGTGTTCTGAACAATGGGGAGAAACAAGGTAATCAGGTTGGACATAGTCCTTGTCCCTCATGGGACTCACAATCTTGATTCCCAATTTACAGATGAGATAACAGAGGCACAGAGAAGTTAAATGATTTGCTCAATGTCACATAGACATATATACTTAGAGTAGATTAGAACCACAACCTCTGACTTCCAGGTCCATGCTCTTTCCACTAGGCCATGCTGGAACATACCAGATTACCAGAGCATATATAGTCTCTATCCCACACTCAACTCACAGTGTCAGAGTGGCAGAGGAGGCATCATCTCATTTTACTTTATACCTGATTCATCTGAAATAAAATAATATATTGAAATAAGGTAATAATATATAATAAGGCAATATTAACGTAATGTATAAGATAAGGAAATAAGATAATAATTAAGGTAACATTCTTCACATTATTTTCATCAATATACAGGAGGCATTTAAAGACCTCAAGGGTCGTAAATGATCTCCTTCTTGGCAAATCCAAAGACCTCTACTCCATCCTACTCCTCCTCAACCACTCATCTGCCTTAGCACTGTTGACTCCCCTGTTCTCCTGGAAACATCATTCAACCTTATCTTCACTGAAGCTATCCTCTCCTGGTTCTCCTCCTATCTGTCTGGCCTCTCATTCTCAGGCTCTTTTGCGGACTCCCACCCACTAACTTTGAGAAGGTTCAGATGTAGGTCTCCTATTCTCCATCTACACTTTCTCCCTTGGAGACCTCATTTACTCACGTAGCTTCAACTCAATGCGGATGATACCCAAATCTACACCTCCAGCCCTGATCTCTGTCCCTCTCTGCAGTCTCACATTTCCTTCTGCCTTCAAGACATCTGTACTTGGATATCCTCTCAACACGTCAAATTTGAGATGTCTAAAACATAACTTCTTATTTTCCCATCTAAACCTATCCTTCCTGTCTTAACCATCACTATAGACAGCACCACCATCCTTCCTGTTTCACAAGCTATAACCTTGGGTTATCCTTGACTCCTCTCTTTCACTCAACCCACATATTCAATCCTTCACCCAATCCTTTTGGTTAGATCTTCCCAGCATTGCTAAAATCTGCCTTTTCCTCTCCATCCAAACTGCTACCATGTTAGTCCAATCATTTATGCCAGTCCACCTTGATTACTGTATTACTGATTACTGTATTACTTCTTGCTGACCTCCCAGTGTCCTTTCTCTCCCTGCTCCAAACCATACTTCACTCTCTTGCCTGGGTCATTTTTCTATAGAAATGTTCAGTCCATGTTTCCCCTCTCCTCAAGAACCTCCACTGGTTGCCCATCTACCTGCATCAAACAGAAACTCCTCATCATTGGCTTTAAAGGTCTCAATCACCTTGCCCCCACCTACCTCAGCTCTGTCCTCTCCTACTACAACCCAGCCCAAACTTCACTCCTCTTAGCTAACCTTCTTACTGTATGTACCTCGAACTTGTCTATCTCACCACTGACCTCTCACCCAGTTCCTAACTCTGGCCTGGAACTCCCTCCCTCCTCACAACCGACAATTACTCTCCCCTACTTGAAAGCTTTATTGAAAGTACAACTCCTCCAAGACGCCTTCCCTGACTAAGCCTTCCTTTCCGCTTCTCCCTCTCCTTCTGAATCACCCTAACTTGCTCCCTTTATTCATCCAACCTCCCAGCCTCAAAGCACTTATGTACATATAGGTAATTCATTTATTATATCAATCTATGTCTTTCTCTCTTAGACCAAAAGCTCACTGTGGGCAGGAAATGTGTCTGTTATTATATTGTACTTACTCTCCCAAGCACTTAATACAGTGCTCTGCACACAATAAGCACTCAGTAAATATGATGACTGACTGACTTCAGATAAAATAAAAGCCATCTCTATCTTCTACCATTTGAATGTATGTTCTTTTTGTATTCTGAGTTATTTTAATGCCTATTTTTTCTGCTCTGGACCCAAACTTTCTCATGTCCTTTGTCATTTCATCAGTTTTCTATTAATATCCACCTAATTGTCCAGCATCATTTTGTGTTCATAAACAGTGAAATGTTAATGTTGTACAGTAATGTTGCTTTATTTATGAGTTTCTAGTCTATTGATACTATCAAAGAAAAAAAATGCATCTTTCATAGACCAAAATGAATGGTGCTTTAAAATTCAAGATAAAACTTAGAGAAAAGATATTTTTTTACCCAACAAGGGTTCCTTGTGTTTCTTTCCTACATATCAGAAATTTAAAGAAGTTTTACTGTGTGGGGGAACTGTTGGGAATGCTTTGTAATGACTTTCATGGCCTGGTGCAAATAGCATGGATCTGGAACTCAGAGGACTGGTTTCTAAACACAACCCCTTGCCTGCTCTGTGGACAAGTCACTTAGATTATATGTCTCAGTTTCCTCTGCTGCAAAATGTGGAGTCCATACTTGTTCTCCCTCCTACTTAGAATGTGAGTCCTAAGGACAGGGACTGTGTCTGACCTGATTTAATGCAATCAAGAATAATTCATAAACTTTCAAAGAACATTTAACACTTTATGGGTTTTTACAATGTATAGGCTTATTTTCCACCTCAAGAAGATACACTTTAAGGAGACTTGCAAAGGAGACTAATAAATATACATATCATTCTTTATATAATTTATGTCATTTAATTTGAGGGTTCTGAAGCCTTTTTCCACCAATAGGCCCACTATATCTTGTCTTGTCCCATCAAAAATTAGATGAATAGGTGGGGAAGAAGGGAGAGAAGGAATGAAATTTTGGTTAGGGCAACCCCTTAAAAAAAAAAAAAAACATAGGCTGCTTGTTCCAGAGGAGTGGAGGATCTGTGTAGACAGGCCAAGAGGAAGATAATACCAGCTGCAAAATTTGTCATTTCTAGCTGTAACCTAATGAAAAATCCTCCATGCCAGTGCTCTGAAAGGTAGGACCATATCATAGATTATATTGTTTACAGGAGAATGCCTAATTCAATAGGTAGTAAGTTAATGTGGTTTTTCAAAAAAAATTTAAAGTTTGGTTATACTGTAACCAAAGCCACCATCACTTAAATTGGTAAAGTCCCGTATTACGAACATTGTTTCAGTATGTCAGGGTATCAGCCATTACGAATAAACCTCATTTTGAAATCCAGAATGTGCCCTAACCACCATTTCAACCATATTTTTCAGTGGTTTAGATAAAAGAAGCTGTTAGGTGATTGTTAGGCCATTTGTAATAAGGTTGTAGTCACATAAATCAAGTAAACTATAAAACGTGACACAGCACCCTATTTTGAGATTGAGAAACTTCAAAAAGAAAAGCCAGAAGAAGCCAAGCATTTAAGAACTGTCCTATTATATTTTAGAAGCATTTTCCAAAGAATTTCACACTTTTTAAAAGCTCAAAGTCATGTCATATTTTCAGCCTTAATATATTAGAATTGTGCAGTAAACTCCAGATCAATAAGGAGTATCTAAACTGTAAGAGCTCACAGAAGTGAGGTCGGTCACTCCAATCTTCCTATAGCCTTAAGACATTTCTTGCTATTTCTGTCAATGACCCATGATATTCATTTGTAATTTCATTGATTAGTTCCACTGCCTGAGAAACAGCACCCTGCCAAGAGCTACAGAATGAGAAGATTCTGTCACAAAGTGGGAAAGGCTTAAAGCTATTCACCTGAAGAATCTACTTGTGTGACAGCAGGAAGCATTAGCACAGAATTTGGTTATTGGAGAAGACTAGTAAGGCCTTCTTTAAGAGAGTAGCAATGTAATTTACTGAAAAGTCAGAAGACTTTTGTTCTAGCTTTTGTTCCACCACTGACTTCTGTGAACTGGGCAATTCATTAACCCCTTTATTCCTCATTTTCTCCATTTGTAAAACAGGGATAGTAACAGTCTATTCTTTTCAATCTGAAAAGCATATTGTGGGGAAAAAAATGAACTCTTACTTGTGGTTCTTCAGGTTAAAAGTATTATATGAATTCAAAGGCTTACCACACATATTAGCTATGTACTTAACTTCCTTTTAACAAACAGAACACTTTATTACTTGGGCTAGATCCTATTTATGGAAACTCAGACTTGTGAGGATTGTTCTACCTAAATTTTATCTATTTGTACACAACTCTGAATAACTTAAAGGCTGTCACTCTTTGTGCGGGGACAGGTTCAAGGATCGGCATGGTGAGAGTGAGAGACTGGAGTCAGAAAGACTGAATCAGAAAGACAGAAATCTATTCTACATGGCAAATTGAACTTTCCTCTTGGGAGGGATTACATTTATGCATTACTTGCACATGGATAAAACACCTAGGTCTTGCCCATGAATGCTTCCCTCTTGGGAGGAATTCACTTATGCATTACTCGCACTTGGAAAAACAACTAGCTTGGGAGGAATTTACCTATACGTTACTTGCATGTGGTGAAGCATGCAGTTCCCACCCACAACTGCTTCCCTCTCAGAAAGAATACATTTATGCGTTACAAGTGGTGAAGCAGCTAGCTTCCACCCACAATCGCTTCCATCTCTGGAGCAGTGCACTTATGCATGACTCTCACATGATAAGTACCTAACTTGCATCAATGAATGCTTCCCACACAGGAGGAATGAATTTATGTGTTATATGCACGTGATCAAACACCTAGCTTCCAGCCCCATAAATGCTCAGTGAGACACTCACATGTCCCACCGTCCCTCATTTGGTGCAGACAGAGCACCAGAGCTCCTATTCTCTGGGCAGAGGCAACCACAGCTGGAGGCTACAAGTCTTGATCCACTGCCTAGAATGTCGGAAGGTTTTTTATCACCTGTCCTTCCAGTCTGCTCGAGTTTCCAGTTTCTGCTTGTCCAATATCTGTTTCTGCTCTTCTCCGCTACCCAACCCCCCCCCGACCCCTCCACCCCTCCGACACTCCTCTCCTCTACCTTCTTCTTCTTCTTGTACAACGGGCACCTTCTTCCACATTCCTGGTCTGGGGTGTCTGGCTACTTTAATCACAGAGACATTGCTCCACTCACGCTGTCATGTTTCACTTTGCTAGTTCTGGTTAGTTTTGACTTTGAAATGGTGGGTACCCCAGTTTATCTTGAAACAAAGTCACATAAGATGCCAACCAAAATTTGTTTCCTATATGGGCTACCTAGTAGGTGACTTTTATTTGTTGTAAATGACTCTGGTATATTGTTGCAGGCCTGCTTCATGTATTTTTCAACCTCTACCCAACTCATTGGTGCGCCCCACTTCAAAGATAAGATATGGGAGATGCTTTATGAGCAGTAATAGGCTTTAGGTTAATAGAGGCTTGCTTGTTAGTAGTTTGTTCACACAGATTTATTTATACCCTTCCTCAACACTTGCGGAGATATGCATTTCCAATTGTGTGATCAATTATGTATTTTGTTAACTCTGTAAATATTTCATGTCTGTCCGGCACATTAGAATGTAAAGAGAGAATGTGTTTCAAACTCCTGTTGTGATTTCCCAAAGCACTTTGTATAGTGTCTCACACCCAGTGGATACTCAGTAAATACCATTACCACTACTGCCTGTCCAGGTTTGCACTCCAATAGCTGAATGTAAAGTAGAAAAAGGTTTCCTTTGTTCAAAATTTGCACTCCTAGAACCGAAACCTGAACATTGCTTCACTGGTTATTTGTTTATTTTATGAAGCTATACAAACCAAATCAAATCAAACTGAAAAGACTGGGAGGGTAAAACTTCAAGAATGATTTGAAGTTTTATCCTCCCTCCCAGTCTTTTCAGTTACTGGCCTCGTTCTGAGCCCCCAGTTCAGAATAGTCAAGTCAGTCATTCCACAGCCCAACAGTGCGCTCCCAGATCTCCTTAACTTCATGAGCAGCCACATATCTAAAAATGTTAAAGTAGGTCATATGGCACTGAACAGAATGGCAACTATGGAACAAGTGATGGGCCTGAATTCCTGTGTTCATAGATGCAGATGGAGAAGTTTCAGAGAAGCTTTTGCTATTTGAAAAGAAGTACTTGAAGCAGGAGTTTGTTTTGTTTTTTGCTTTTTTCACTGAAACACTATTTAGCCCTGAGGGTTGTAATAATAGTATTAGAGACACTTCTGGACAAAGCTTCAGCAGAGTCATGAAACGGAGCAACAATTTTTGCTATGAGCAGAAAACTGGTCTCTGCAGTTTTCTATAACTAATCATAAGTATGATGGTATTTGTTAATTTGTTAACAGTGTCAAGCACTGTTCTAAGCCCTGGGGTAGATATAAGCTAATCAGGTTGGAATGTCCCTGTTCTATATGAGGCTCACAGTCTTAATTCTCATTTTAAAGATGAGGGAATTGAGGCACAGATAAGATAAGTGACTTGCCCAAGGTCACAAAGCAGACAAGTGGTGGAGCCGGGATTAAATCCCAGGTCCTTCTGACTCCCAGGCCCATGCTCTAACCATGAGACCATAAATGGCAAGTGTCTCCTAGCTTTGAGGGTGCTGTCATTATAAATAACATTTTGGGAGCACCCACACTGTGCTTAGTACTGTACTAAGAAACTGGCAGAGAATGATAAAGTTAGTAGATATGATCTCTGCCCTGAAGGAATTTATAATCTGGCAGGGGAGATTACATTAAAACATTTGATCTTTTAAGATCAATATCTGACAAATAACATCTGCTTCTGTTATTGTATAACTGGTGACAAATAGTAATCTAACATTTCTCCAAAATCAGTATGTTATTCATCCACAATTCTTATGGACTTTTGGTAGGAAGTGCTTTTAACTGGTCTGTGGCATCTCCTCTTAGATTTCTTACTGCAAATACATCTGAAAAGTGCAAATAGTGTTATACTACCAAGCTGAAGAATTCAGTTAAATTATTGATTTCCAATGGCTTTGGGAAAACAAAGTCAATTTCCTTTTCCCTAATCTTTTCATAAGTTGCCAGGAAATTCATCAGAGGTAAAGCAAATTATCTAGTCAGTCAAGGTAAATATGACTTCCAGAGCTCTATGGCATTTTAGTTGGCCCACATTTGTTTTCTGAAGTCTTCAAGTTTTTTTCAGCATTGATTACTTGATCTTGGTAATTGTAATTTAAACAACTTGTCATTTGGACCTTCTCATGATTCTCTGTTTATAGATTAATTATGAGTGCATCAAAAAGCTGAAGTACTCTTAATTCTATTGTTTGATTGGCTCCTGAGTACTAAGCACTGTATTAAGTGCCTGAGAAACTTCAGTAGAATTAATAGATATGATCCTTGCCATTAAGGAGCTGATGGGCTTGAGGATGACAGACACTAAAATAAATTACAGGACGAAGTGATAGAATATGTAAGATATGTAGGTAAGTGAAATATGAGATTGTGAATACTCAAGTGCTTTGGTAATGTGAAAGTGATGACATGACAGTTCAGGAGATATAATATGAGGAGATAAGAAATTAATCAAGGAAGGCCTCGTGGAGGTGTGATTTCATAAGGGCTTTGAAGAAGAAGAAAACTCTGGTCTGTTGGATCTGAGGAGGAAAGGAGTTCTAGGAGGGGTGCCTCAGGAGAAGTTAGAAAGAAGCACAAGAGTAGGTTTGTGTGAGAGGAACAAGAACGCATACAGTCATGTAGCAACAGATGAATGTAAAAATGGCTCTGAAGTAAGAGGCAATAACAGATTAATACAGTGTGCAAGGTATTCCTGATATTATATTTACTCAAATGATGGCCTCATTTTATCAAATATTTTTTGTAATGTTAAAACAGAGGTTGGGCTATCATTTGGGTGACATAAGAATGACTAATCAGGGGCAGAGAATATGGGGAAGATAAACTGGAGGAAAGGAAGGTAGAGGGCACTTGAGACTGCATCTCTTATTTATATTGCATGCTCGTTTAAAGTATAAGCTCCTTGTGGCCAGGGATCACATCTACCTACTCTGTTGTATTATACTTTCCCAAGTACTTAGTAGAGTGCTCTGCTTACAGTCAGCACTCATTAAATGCCGCTGATGCAATGATCGATACAATTGCTACTCTGAGATAACTCCCTCTTTGCCCCCCTTAGTCTTTTCACTTGCCACACTGTGCTCCTCCTCCCGTAATGAGTCACTATCAGTGTTTATAATTAAATGTAAGCATTTGTTCAATCATTTACTGAGTGCTAACTGTGTGCACAGCACTCTAATAAACGCTTGGAAAGTATAATTCAGCAACAGAGACAATCATTTATTCATTCACTCATTCAGTAGTATTTATTGAGCACTTACTATGTGAGGAGCACTGCACTAAGCACTTGGAATGTACAATTCAGCAACAGGGCTCACAGTCTTGAAGATAACTGTGATATTTGTTAAGCACTTACTATGTGCCAGGCACTGTACTAAGTGCTGGGGTAGATACAAGCAGTTGGGTTGGACAGGCCCTGTTTCTCATGGAGATCATAGACTTAAACCCCATTTTACAGATGAGGTAACTGAAGCACAGAGAGGTTAACTGACTTGCCTAAGGCCACACAGCAGACAAGTGGCAGAGCCAGGTTTAGAACCTGTGACCTTCTAGCTCCTGCACCCGTGCTCAATCCAGTATGCTAATATTTTATTTCCTTTGCAAAAATCAAGGTAAAAACAATAGCATAATGTAGTAGAGGTAATTATGCAAAGTAAATTGAATATGTATTGCAGTAGTGGAAATCATCATAAATATTTTAAAATAATGAGTATGATGAATTCAATAGGAACAAGTCTGAATCATTGTTTCTCAAGGTTTCAACTTTCCAGTACAATTTACCCTCATATATAGAGGATCCATGACCTGAAATTCTCCAGCTTGGCATCATGCCAGCACTGCCTTTAATCACTGGAGCATAATTCCTTTAGTGGAGAATGAAGAAGAAACATTTTCTCATCTTTCAATTCTACCCAGATTGCATTGAGATTAAAACAAAAGAATAATTTTCTCCCATTCCCCCAGGGTGAGAGGGTTGGAAGAATAATTTTCTCCCATTCCCCCAGGGTGAGAGAGTTGGTAATGTTCTCCCTAAGTTTTTCTTTTTAAATATCAAGTCAAATATTGGTTGTTGGACATTTGGCTTTCATTGTTTCCAATAAGGTGATAATGAAAACATACGTATCCACTGGATTATTGAATACCACATTATGAATAGTTAGCTTGGTGCTTCTTGTGAAGATGATGAATTTATAAGAATATTGCTCAGTGGTATTTATTAAGCACTTGCTGTGTGCAGAACTCTGTAGTAATCGCTTGGGGGAGTACAATAGAGTAGGTTGACATTACCTACGTCAGTGAGTTTAAAATCACAGAATACATTATTTTTAGCACATTTTAATGTACATTCATTCATTCAATTGTATTTATTGAGCATTTACGGTGTGCAGAGTGCTGTACTAAGTGCTTGGGTGGTACAATTCAGCAACAAATAGAGACAATCACTGCCCACACCAGGCTCACATCCCACTCTGTTCCCTCTTCTCTATAGGCCAGTATCATACCCCCAGAGATACACAGACACGCAGACACCCACAGCAGCACCCATAGCATCTTCTTAGGCTCCCAGTGCAGCCAGACTGGGCAGCCACTGGGAAGGCTTTGGTGCCACGGCCCGGCCAACCTTCTCTCCTCCCTCCCCCCAGCCCACAACAAGGTAGCTGGAGGAGGGGGACAGTGGACCCCCATGGGCCTGTAAGGAAGGCAGGTACCTCTTCCCCTTCTCCATACCCCCCGCTCTCAACACTCTCCCCTACTTTCCCATCCTTCCCTGCAGTATCCTCAGAGGTGATCTCCTCCCTCCTCACAAGTGCCACCCCCTCCACCTGGGCTTTGGATCCCATTCCCACTCACCTTATAAAAACTATCACCCCTTCCCTCCTCCCCTCCTTAACTTCCATCTTTAAACATTCACTCTCTTATGGCTTCTTTCCCTCTGCCTTCAAACATGCCCATGTCTCCCCCATCCTAAAAAAAGCCTCTCTCAACCCCACTTCCCCTTCCAGTTATTGCCCTATCTGCCTACTACCCTTCCTTTCCAAGCTCCTAAAACAAGTCATCTACACTCGCTGCCTAGAATTCCTTACCTCCAATTCTCTCCTGGACACCCTCCGATCTGGCTTCCATCCCCTCCACTCCACCGAAACTGCTCTCTCAAAGGTCACCATGACCTCCTCCTTGCCAAATCCAATGGCTCCTACTCTATCCTAATCCTCCTTGACCTCTCAGCTGCCTTTGACAATGTCGACCACCCCCTTCTCCTCCACACCTTATCTCACCTTGGCTTCATGGAGTCTGTCCTCTCCTGGTCCTCCTCTTATCTTTCTGGCCGTTCATTATTGGTTTCCTTCACAGTCTCCTCTTCCTCCTCCCATCCTCTGTTGGGGTTCCTCAAGGGTCAGTTCTTGGCCCTATTCTGTTCTCCATTTACACTCACTCCCTTGGTGAACTCATTCGCTCTCACAGCTTCAACTATCATCTCTATGCAGATGACACACAAATCTACATCTCTGCCCCTGTCCTCTCCCCCTCCCTTTGACCTAACCTTAAGGCTTGGGTACTCTGGTTAAATTTATAGTCTCCGTATGTTTTGATAAAGAATATATTGTTGTTTAGGATGTAGGTCACAGTATTTCATTCAATTTATTCCTTCAGTCATATTTATTGAGCACTTACTATTTTCAGATCACTGTACTAAGTGCTTGGAATGTACAATTTGGCAACAGATAGGGACAATCCCTGCCCAACAACTGGCTCACAGAACTCTGCATTAGAATTCCCTTTGTTTGGCTTTTGTTTTTGCTTCAGTTTCAAAATATTTATCTTGCCAAATTGAGATGTTTCACAAACAAAAACATTCTGATTAATTAGGTGTATCCTGCTGTTCACCCTGAACTTACCTTTGACTTCTTTAGCTTTACTCGGAAACTGTGGTAGAGGAAAAACTGTTTTTCTCCAACAATAGACTCCCATTTAGAAATGTTTTTTCTCCTTTCTCCCCACCTATTGTGTCAGTTACCTTATACATATACCCTTGCAAATAGCCAATTCACACACTTGGGAGCAAATGCTATGTATACAATTGACATGGAGCCGAAAAATCCATCAATTGTATTTATTGAGCACCGTGCGCAGAACACATTATTAGGCTCTTGAGAGAGTACAATACGACAGTTGATAGATACATTCCCTGCCCACAAGGAGCTTACAATGCATAAGGAGAGACAGACATTAATATAATATGTACCTAAGTACGGCAGGGCAGGGAGGTATAAAGGGTGAAAATCCAAGTGCAAGGGCAACACAGAAGGGAGTGGGAGAAGATGAAATGAAGGCCTTGTCAGAAAGGCCTCTTGAAAGAGATGTACCTTCAATAAATCTTTAAAGATGGGGAGAGTGACTGATAGATATGAAGAGGGAGAGCTTTCCAGGCCAGGTACAGGACATGGAAGAGAGGTCGGTGGTGAAATAGATGAGGTTGAGGTACAGTGAAAAGGTTAGCATTGGAAGAGCAAAGTATTCAGGCTGGGTTATAGTAGAAAAAACAGTCAGGTAAGATAGGAAGATGCTTTAAAAGTCATTGGAAGGAGTTTATTTTAAGGAAGTGGATGGTCAACAATTGTCGAGGAGTGAGGAAATATAGACTGAACATTTTTGTAGAAAGATGATGCAATCAACAGTGTAAAGTATGGACTGAAGCTGGGAGAGACAGGAGGCAGGAAAGTCAGCAAGGAGGCTGATGCGGTAATCAAGACAGGCTAGGATAAGTGCTTGTATTAACATAAAAGCAGTTTAGATGTGAAGGAAAGAGTATATTTTTGCCATGTTGTGAAGACTGAATTGACAGGATTTAATGCCAGATTAATATAATACCAGAAGCCTTAAGGCTAAAAACATAAATATTTGTAATTCATTATTTAGCCCTACAAAGTGTTTTGAAAATGCAAAGAATAGTAACTCAATTCCTCTATTTTGAAGAACAATTTCAATTCTACCTTCCAGAATTGTTTGGGGCAAAGTTACAACTACTTCTGACTGGTACTAGACACTCTGTTAACCAGAACTTTATCAATCAGAGGTCTTTATTGAGAGCTTACCATGTGCAAATCACTGTTCTAAGTGCTTGAGAGAGTATGCAACAGACTTAATAAATAGAATCCCTCTCCTTTAGGAGTTACAACCTAGTTGGGGTGCTAGGTGATAAAATAAATTGCAGATAAGGGAAGGAGCAAAGTATAAGGATATGTGCATAAGTGCTGTGGTGCTGGATGCTGTGTGAGCATCAGAGTGCTTAATAGGGACAGGTCCCAGTTTCATGTAATGTAACATATTCATGTTTCAAAGCTCTGACACACTTGTTCAACAAATTAACCCAGTTTTATGAGAAATTTCTCTTAAAGAAAAGTAATTTTTCTGATAAATTCATCAAATGATATAACATTTTATTTGTGTAGTCTGTGTGCCTGGAGGTGGGATGAGTATCAAAGTGCTTTAAGGGGTACAGATGCACAATTCCATGTAAACAAACTTAGTTATGTTTCAAAGCACAGGAAAAATCTGCTTGACAACCAAATTTTCTGAGAAATTTGCATTAAACAAAGGAAAATAATCATTCTAATAAATTCCTCAAGTGATATAGCATGTGACAATCTCTATTGTTTGTGTAGAATTAATCAATCATTTATTGATCTCCTGTGTGCAGAATACTGTACTAAGCACTTGGGAGAGTACAATAAGGCAGAATTGATAGATATGTTCCCTCCCCACAATGAGGTTTCAGTCTAGAAGCATTTTTTGTATAAAAGCAGTAGTATCTAAGAAGTCCTTTGAGACCTTCAAATTATTTGAAAAAAAACCACAACATTCAAAATATTAAGTAATAATAAACCTCAAATGAATGTCTTAGTTCACAGCTCTAAAACGAAGTATTGGAGGTTGTTGAAAATTCCATTTATCATATTTTCACAATCTCAAAGCAAAGCCATCCACCTATACAAATAAAATCTCTGATATTAAAACCTGTGGGCCCTGAAAACATATGTATCAGCTTTCCCATTATCAGCTGCCTACCAAATAAGTTAGTCTAGAAACCACATTATATTAATATTGTTTTAACTTTATGCACCCACCTACTTTCTCTATTAACATTATGATGATTGCAGTCAGCTTGTTGGCTTAGGTAGGTGGGGCTTGTTGGACTGTCAGGATAAAAAAAGTACAGGAAAGGGCAGTGAGGATGGACAAGGGGAGAGTGGACTGATGAAATATGATGAGCTGTGAAGGTAGAAAACAGGTAAGCATGAAGTGCTTTTATTACTCATTTTACATTCCACTGGGCATCACAGTAGCATGAAAGTCTGGTGTTTCAGTCCATTTCCTTGATACTTTTGCTGCTCTGGCCAGATCACAGGTACTGTGAATATTTCTGTCTGTGGAGTTGTGAGGCCCGGTGAGGAGATATTGGAGAAGAGAAGACAGGACAAGTGGTAGTCCAGATTTTAAGAAAAAATGATAGTTGCTTTGCTCTGTCGTATGCTACATGAACATGGAAACTTAGTTGTAGAAGGAAAACAGATATCCAACCTGGAATTTTTCCTGGTTTTGTGTTTTGTACTAAAACTGCATATTTTACTTAGACTAATGGATACACTAGAATGGTTGATATTGTTTGGATGGTGAAGAATGAAGAAGAGTTCAGAATACACAGGTTATTCCTCTAATGCTAACTTATTCTCTAAACCTCAAACACATTTATCCAACTGCCAACTCTTGCCCTACATCAACAGTCCATTTCTTTCATTCTTAATCCTTGGATGCTGCATAAAATCTGTTGAGTTGGAAGATTTTTCCCGAGGAAACTCTTCAGTGTATTTTATGCAACCATGTTGGAAAACGCAACAACAACAAAAAAACAGGACTCTAGTATCTCAAAATAAAAGATGTATATAGATGTAGATTGGACCATCTTCTTGGGCAGGGGTTTCTAACAGTACACTCTTCCAAAATTTTAGTACAGTGTTCTCCATACAATAAGACGGTCATAAATAGCAGTGATTGATATAGACTTATAGACATATTTTATATTTTGCAGAGTGTGAATTTTTGCAAATGAGTCATACTTCCCAATTGCCTACAGATACCAAATTCTGTGAATGTGATGACCACTTCCGCAGGCTCCCACACCTAAGAGAGAGAGGAGGAATCTGTTTTGTGACTCCCTAAGAGAAGTGAAAGTATGTAGCCAAGCCAAGCATGGAAATAAACTGGGTAGGAAGTGGGGGCAGGGGATGGGCAGAGGGTTAGAGTAGAAGGCTCTGGGGCATCTTGGAGGCTCAAGGTAGCCAGCTGTGTGCTTGGGGGAGCAGGAAACAGGGAGATATTCGACTGTGATTCTGGACAAACACAAGAGCATGGAGAGGTATTAGAGATGATCCTGGAAGAGGAGTAAGATTCCCTTAAAGTGTAGGGTTCAGAGTTAGGATTTTAGGTAACCAGGATTCCCGCCCCTGAGAGGGGTGAAAAAGCACTAAGAGATCCTGCTTCTGAGCAACTCAGAGAAGTGATCCAGGGGATTGGTGTGGTCAGGGAATGTGTCTCTTGTTGTACTGTTGTCCCAGCTGACCATAGGGTACCGACCATCTCAAGGTCAAATGCTATCTCGTGACCTCCTGAGCCAGCAGGAGGAACTCGGCAGTGAGGGTGAGACACCACCCCCACAACCAAAACTGCCAGATTGACAGCCCAAGCTGGGAATACAGAAGGTGCCAATCAAATTAGGAATGGAGGAGAGAGGGCAGAGATTGGATAAACTGAGGCCGGAAACTGGAATGGCCTAAGGGCACAGGTGATAAATACCTGCCCCCCTCTAAACTTCTGTGCAAAGGAATGGGACTTGCAGCAGCCGGTTCCAGGTCGCCTCTGTCCAGAGCGTGAGAAGGCCGCTCTGCCTGCACCGAGTGAGGAGCCATGGGATGGGTGGGTGAGTGTCCCGTCCTGCTGAGAGCTCATTGGGGTTGGAAGCCAATTGCTTCACTGTGGGTATGTAACGTTTAAATGGATTTGATGTCTAAGTGGGTGCCTCCCCAGGGGGACGTGAACAGGGTGGGAGCTAGCTGCCTCACCAAGTGTGAGTAGCACATAAGTGGATTTGATGTCTAAGTGGGTGCCTCCTGAGTGGGATGTGGGAGCTAGGGTGGGAGCTAGACGCCTCACCATGTGCCAGTAACCATAAGTGAGTAATGTATAACTGGGTTTAACACATAAGTGTACGTAACTCATATGTGTATGTAACTCAGTGTTTAACGCATAAGTGTATTTACTGCAAAGGTGGATTCCTCCTGGGTGGGGCGAGCACATGGTGGGAGCCAGCCGCCTCACCAAGTTGTGAGTAAATCATAAGTGGGCTCAGGTGTCCACCCAAACATGAGTAACATATCAGTGTATTTGTCCCATTAGAGAAGCTCTAACACCATATTCCTCCCAAAGGGGAAGCTTTAACACCATATTTCCCCCCAAAAAGGAAGGCCGATTGTCGTGTCTAAATAATTAATTCAATTTGCCCCATGGAATAAATTCTATACAAAACTCATGTTTTCCATCCCTGGCCTCTCTCTTTCTCTCTCTCACCGCACCGATTCCAAAAGAACCTGTCCCCAGCGACGGGTGACAACTGTACTCTCCCAAATGCTTAGTACAGCGCTTTCCACACAAGTGCTCCATAAATACGATTGAATGAATGAAAGTCTGTTTATTGTTAAATTTTACTCTCCCTAGCAGTTAGTACAGTAAGCACTCAATAAATACAATTGAATGAAAGAGTGGAGAAGGAGCAGAGTAATGTGAGTTTGGAATGCCTACAGGGAATTACAGAGGGTCTTTGGGTTAAAAAAAAAAAAAAGATCTAGTAAAATGGTTTGAACCAGATTTGTTTTAATTGTTACCTTTTGAAGAAACTCCTAAAACGTTGTTGACGTTTGGGATGTTTGTGTCAAGATTCCTGTGGTAGAGGTTGGAGTAGAAACTCCCGGTAATATGGAGACATGTAAACTGAGGAGCTGTGGATGCCAGAGGGAACATTTTCTCTGTGTGCTTCCTGCAGACACTCCAAGATTTCAGTCAAAGGTGGCAAGGTTAGGGGTGCAAGGACTTGTGGAGCACTGAGCAGGTTGCCCCAAAACCGTGCCAGGAGAATGGGAAAATTAATTGGAAGGCTTTAGCACCCATTAGAGGCTCACTGCAATCCAGGTGCACCTAAATGACTCTGGAGATACTTTTGGCTAAGATTTAGGACTGAAAACCCAGGTAAACACAATACTGTCCTGCTAAAGAAAGTGGAGGTACTACTGTTTGCATGTGGATGTAATGAGTGAAACTTTGAAGTTAAGATATGACCTAGACCAAGGGGAGACAAGATGGATAAAAAACAAACAGTGCCTTGAGAAACTTGGGCAGAGTATGGTGACTGGAAAGAGAAACTCCCATGGATCAATTTATGGGTTGAGGTTTGCTATATGCAGCTCTGGACAGCAATCAGGTCTTACCCATGCTATTCTCTTGCAGAGACCCAACTGTCTCTCCAAACCTAATCCCACTCTCATGCACATAAATCAATGGAATTTATTAAGTGCTTACTGTGTACAGAACACAGTACTAAGCACTTGGGAGAGTACAATACAACAGAGTTGGTAGACACATTCCCTGCCCACATTGAGCTTATAGTCTAGAGGGAGAGACAGGTATTAATATAAATTAAACATTCAATCATTTTTTGATCATTTACTGTATGCAGAACACTGAACTAAGCACTTGGGAGAGTACAATACAACAATAAACATTCCTACGCACAAGAAGCTTACAGACTAGTCAGGAGAAACAGACAGTATAAATAAATAAATTATAGATTTGTACTTAAGTGCTGTAGGGCCGGGTGGGGGGGATGAGCAAAGGGAACAAGTCAGCGCAATGCAGAAGGGAGTCGGAGAAAAGGAAGAAGGTTATTAGTCAGAGAAGTCCTCTTGGAGGAGACATGGCCTCAATAAGGCTTTGAAAGGGGGGAGAATAATTTTCTGTTGGATTACAGGAGCGAGGGCATACCAGGCCTGAGGCAGGATGTGAGTCAGGGGTCGGCAGTGACATAGATGAGATCGAGGCTTAGTGAGAAAGTTAGCATTAGAAGAGTGAAGTGTGTGGTCTGGGTTGTGGTAAAAGAGTAATAATAATTAGTATTTGTTAAGCGCTTACTATGTGCCAAGCACAGTTTTATGTGCTGGGGGAAATACAAGATCATGAGGTTGTCCCATGTGGGTCTCACAGTCTTAATCCCCATTTTACAGATGAGATAATTGAGGCAAACACAGAAGTTACGTGACTTGCCCAAGGTCACATAGCTGACTAGTGGCAGAGCTGGTATTAGAACTCATGACCTCTGACTTCCAAGCCTGTGCTCTTTCCACTGAGCCATGCTGCTTCTAAAGGCAAGGTAATGTAGGAAGGAGCAAGGTGATTAATGACTAAGTACCTAAATAGTTTAGGGCTGAGGGTGAGATGACTACCAAATGCCCAAAGGATAGGAATCCAAGTCCATAGACAAAACAGAAGATAGAGGGAGTCAGGAAAGGAAGATAATTGGAGAAGAACTCTTGGAAGAACCACTTAAAGGTTCTCAAAGTGGGGAAAGTGGTGGTCTGGAGTATGTGGGCAGGGACAGAGTTCCAGGCCAGAGGGAGGATAAAAGAAATGAGTTATCGGTCTGATGGACAAGATCAAGACACAGTGAGCAAGATGGCAATAGAGGAGCAAGGTGTGTATGGACTGGGCTGTTAGGGGAGAGCAATGAAGTAAAGTTGTGAGGTGGGGTGGACAAGCTGATTGACCTCTTTCAAGTCAGTGGTAAGGAGCGGGTAGTACAGAGCAATAGAGTTGGTAGACATATTCCTAGACCTCAAAGTGCTTACAGCCTAGAGGGGGAGATGGGCATTAAAATAACTTATTGGTATGTCTATTTTGGGACAGAGTGAGAAATTCCTGTCCAAAGTCTGCATTAGTAGTTGTGACTGAAGCCTGGCTCAGTGATAAACTTCACCTTCTCTTGCATATAGTTCTTGTGTTCTAAAACATTCTTTCCCAGGCAACAGTGATACTTATGCTATTTTTTTATAGATCTATTCTTTGTCTTGATGATGCTACTTAAGGTGGGGAGTGTGTCAAAATGTAGGCAGAATATAAAAAGAGGCAAAAATTATAAGAATTGATAGGCAGATAGATCAGAATCAATAGAGATCAGGGAGATTTAATTCAAATTACATATAATTTTTTGCTCATGATAAATAGACTATATTAGAGTGAGTCAGTAAGCAATTTAATCCAGATTAGTTGTTTTTAAAGAATTGGGAGGAAATTTAATTTTTTTAAAACTGAAAATTGCAGAAAATACTTCATATAAACATTGAAAACTATTTCAATCAGCCAAGTGCTATTGTTCATTTGACAGTTGAACATCTTGACTGATGGAAGATTTTAATAGTTTCCTAATAGTATTCTTTGTGTGTGTCACAAAAGAGAACCCTCTCTTTGTGGGAATGTATATTATTAATTTTATCAATCTGGAAAATTAATTCCATTTTTTAAAGAAATGTATAATGATAAAAATAGGTACTATAAAATGACATGGAACCTAGAATTGTTATGAACATTTTTGTGTGGTATAATTCCCTAAGAGATGGGTGTATTGTAGGACCACACAGTTCACTCAGGGCACACTCCAAGATCATACTCTATTAGGCCATTCTTCATTTAATAGCTAGTTTTTGGTTTCTACCATATGGCCATCTTTATTCCAAGGTGGTAAACACCAGCAGAGAGAACTGAGAACAATAGTGGGTTAATTTTGGGTAAGATTCTGAAATGAGAAAAGAAAAGTGAAGTTGTCCACTAACCACAGCATATTTCTCAAATATTACAAAATTGGCTTTAAACAAGATTGGCTTACAGTAAGTAAGGTACATTAGAGTAAATTATAGTTTTTTCAAACTTCTTTGAAAGAGAGCTAGAAAGTAAATACTATGTTGGTGGAACATTATCTCTATGTCTACCCTGTTCAAGTACTAATATGACTTGCATATTTTCACCTATTTCCAGTCTAAGTAGGAGAGAAAACAGGTATTTGAATTTCCATTTAATAAATGGGAGATCTGACGTCCAAAGAAGTTAAGTAACTTGCCCAAAGTCATGAAGCATGCAAGCATAAAAACAAAGATTTGAACCTAGATCTCTGACTCCCAGGTTTGTGATCTTTCCACTAGGTTATGCCGCTTCCCAACATAATCTATGAACTTCAAATTATCTGGATTTGAATGAACTTTTAAAATGAAGCTGTAGAGTGTCAGATTATAGAAGTCCAAATAAACAAATCAATAAGAATTCCCCCTAGCCCCACTTCACTTATGTCCATATGTGCACTGTATTTGCTTATATTAATGTCTGTCACCCCACCCCTAGACTGTAAGCTTGTTGTAGGCAGGGAATGTGCCTGTTTATTGTTGTACTGTACTGTCCCAAGCACTTAATGCAGTGCTCTGCGCACAGTAAGCTCTCAAAAAATGTAATTGGAAGAATGAATGAATGAATGAATCCAAGTTTTCTTCAGAGGTGAAAAAACTTGAAAGAATTTAGGCCCTAGCCCCCATCCTGGTACCTCCCAACAGGATACACCAATTTAAAAACTCAGTAAAATGTAAGTATCAAACCTTCTCTCTATATTGGAGTAGCAAGTGTACTGAATTTAGAAACTACAAACACTGCTACAGTTTCTGTCTGCCCTTAGGATCAAAGACCCTATTAAGGGATGAACTCAGGCTGTTCTGTCTTCTCCACTGTCTGTTTTTATAGGCAGACTGAGAAAGGGGCTAAATCCTGGACTACTGGAGGTGGTGTGACAAGGCCAAGTCAGACCCATGGGAGGGAAAGTTTCTTTTTGTAGATATTCTTGTGTCTACGGGTCGCTAACCCATACAACAATTATAACATACTTTTGACTTCTTTCTCCTTTTCTCTTTTAATACTTTTAACTGTAGATAAAGATAAGAGGAAAATTAGGATTAACTCAAATGCAATGGAAATTTTACCTTATTGAGTTTTTGTATGTTTGAAAATTGTACAATGAAAGCCATCGTGGAATTATGAATTACTAGTTTTAATGATTTTATTAATTGTTCTGGAATCCAATTCAAATCACAGTTGTAATATGTCTACTTGGGAAGCAAAGGGTACAACAAACCACAGAATCCATTTATTTTGGCCAAGATATAATTCAAATTATATTGGATTGGATATTTTAACACCCACTATGATCAAACCATCAATCATATTTATTGAGTGCTTACTGTGTGCAGAGAGCTATATTAAGTGCTTGGGAGAGTACAGTATAACAGAGTGAATAGACACATTTCTTGTCCACAGCAAGCTTAGTCTAGAGGAAAAGAAGATTATGATTTAAGACTTTAATTTCTCTATATAAAATTTGGATTTATGAATTTATAATACATGTAATTAATTGAGATACTGTACAGTCATCATGAAAGCAATGATTTAATTGACTGTTCTAGCTTTTTTGGAATGATTACATATATTTTTCATTAGGAAACTAATTGATTTAGGAAATTGATTCAGAAATTTCAGACTGATAGAAGGACCTACTGATTTATATGGCTGCAGCAATTCTCCCAAGCTTCTTAGTACATACAGTGCTTTTCCCTCAGTAGTCAGTCAGTAATCTAATGGGAGCTCACCCTTCATTTGCAACTGTGGACTCCAACATGATTGTCACTGTCATCATCCAGCAATAAACAAAGACAAAAAAAAAAGTTGAAAGACTAATCAAGAAGTACCTCAAATTATTTGAGAAAATGACAAAATGTGGTCACAAGTTGCATTAAACTTCATCCCCAAGTGAGTGTTATAATGCACTAGTACTGGCCATTCATCAGTATAGTGCAAAATCTAGACTGATCACAGACTCCCTAGATATTTCAGGTTTCTAATTGGGAAGGGCCAGACACAAAGAAGAAACATCACGGAAGAGGGAACCAAGAGACCCTGGTTCTAAGTGCAATTCTACTCCTGTAATGTTATGTGAACTCGGGCAAGGCATTTAACCCCTTTGAGTCTCAGTTTCTTCAAATGAAAAATGAATATCTGTTCTTCCCACCTCTTAGTTTGAGAGAACCAGATGAGACAAGATCTGTGCCCAAACTGATTTTCTTATTTTTAATCCCAGGGGGACAGGATCTCTATATAATCTGATTCTCTTGCATGTAGCCCAGCATGTAGCGCAGTGCTTGGTACTTAATAGTGCTTAGGACACTATAATAATTATTAATTAAAACATATTACCTTAAAGCAATTCTCAAAATCAAATTAAATAATAATGAAATCATGGAGTACTGCCATTTCACCCCATACTGGGACAATATTCATTGTAATGCAGCTTTAATGAGTTGAACATATAAGTTGGAATGTTGAAATTAGCCCAGGCCAAAGTGGAGGTCAGGACAGGCCCTTTGGAAAATATAGTGAAGTACAAATACAGTGATGCCTCTTGAATATATTCTCTATCTCGGTGTAAGCAAATAACATACAAGAGGAAAAACTTTGGTGCCCAGTGCTTAGTACAGTGCCTAGTACATATTAAGCACATAACAAATACCATAATTGAATACTACAGTACAACTTGGAAAGACAAATCTAGACACCACTTTTGTCTACAGCCCCCATCTATACATCTTCATATATTCCTATAACAAACATAATAAAATAATAATATATCAAATAAAATAATAATATCAACATCTGCCAATATTCCTATAGCACAACAATGTGGGTTATAGCACCTGAGCAGAGTAGGGAAGTCATTCTCCACACCCTGTGATTGCACACATGTTGTACATATTTAGCAACTTGTTATCTTTTTCGAAGGTTGTTTGTCAGGTTGGCTCTTTTTGCATTTTTTAAAATAAGAAAAAATCATTGTTACAATTGTATTAGCAAGAGATAATATTAATGAAAACAACAATAACAATTGTGGTATTTTTTTTAAGCGCTTACTATGGGTCAGGTATTGTAGTAAGCCCTGGGGCAGATATAAAATCAAATTTGGATATGGTCCCTGCCCCATATGGGGTTTATAGTCTTAATCCCCACTTTATAGATGATGGAACTGAGGAACAGAGAAATGAAATGATTTGCCCAAGTTCACACATGAGATGAATGACGGAGCTGGGATTAGAACCCAGATCTCCTCCTTTAGGCCTTCCCTGACTAACAACTCCTTTCTTCTTCTCCCACTCCCACTTTCAGCATTGCTCTGACTTGCTCCCTTTATTCATCCCCCCTCACAGCCCCACAGCACTTATATACATACCTATAATTTATTTCTATTAATGTCTGTCTTGCCTTCTAGACTATAAACTCTTGTGGGAAGGGAAAGTATCTGTTTATCATTATATTGTACTCTCCCAAATGTTTAGTGCAAATGCTTAGTAAAGGTTCAATTAATATGACTGAGTTAATGACTGGCAGGCCTGTGCATTATCCACTAAGCCATGCTGATCAAAATTCAAATGGGATTCACTCGGTATCATGGTGCAGGCATTTCTGTCACACCAGACAGACATGCGGATCCAGGTGAGATGGAGAAATTGGCACAGCAACTGCCCTGAATCTCCACCCGACTGTGCCTCTTATCCTACTGCCGATTGAAGAAGTACTCCATGTTGCTATTTGGATAGATGCAGATCAGCCCACCTTAAATCAGTTGGCACCTTCCAATTGGGTTCCATATGTGTCCCGGGTGGCAGCTTCTGACTGGGTCATGTTCTCTCCATGTACACCCTGGGTGGCTATCCTTGAAGGTAGGATGAGTCCCTGGTCTGAAAGCAGTTCTCATAAGCTATATTGCTTGTGGTGACTTTTCATCTGAGCTGGGCAAGACCAAAATCAGGGTTACCCAACTCAGGGACCTCTTTCAACTTGGTCTGGCTTCTATGTTTGAACTAATCACCATGGCATCTCATTTGTATAGTTCTGGAGGTGCAGGGGAGGGACACTCTTGTGAATGGCCACAGGAGGGCTGAATAGAGGGTGCAAATCCAAGTTCAGGGTTGATGCAGATTTGTGTTGGAGAAGAGAAAATGAGGGCTTAGTTGGGGTAAGCCTCTTGGAGAAAATGTGATAATAATAAGACTTTGAAGATGGGAAGCAAGTTGTTCTGCCATATATAAATAAAGAGGGAGGGAATTCCTGGACAGATGCAGGATGTGGGTAAGGGGTTAGTAAAAAAAAAAAAAAGATGAGATCATAGTACAGTGAGTAGATTGACACTAGAGGAGTGAAATGTGTGGGCTGGGTGTTAAGGGATTGGAGAGGTAAAGTAAGAGGGTGCAAGTTATTGAGGGTTTTAAAACCAATGGTTAAGAGTTTCTTTTTGATGCAGAGGTGGATGGGCAACCCCTGGAGGACTTTAAGGAGTGGGGAAACATGGACTGAACATTTTTGTAGAAAAATGATCCAATCAGCAGAGTGAAATATTGGAGTAGGAAGAAACAGCAGGCTGGGAGATCATCAAAGAGGTTGATGCAGTAATCAAAAAGAGATAGGATAAATGCTTGGATTATGCCTTATTCTGTCCATCGAACTGTTACCACATTAATCCAAGTACTTATTCTATTCCTCTTTGATAGGTGTGTGTCTACCAACTCTGTTATGTTGTACTGTCCTATGCAATTAATACAGTGCTCTGCACACAGTAAGCATTCAGTAAATATGATTGATGGCTTGATTAACATGGTAATTGTTTGGATTGAGAGGAAAGGAAAGATTTTAGCGATTTGTAAGGTTGAGCTGACAGCATTTAATGACAGATTGAATATGTGTATTGCATGAGAGAGATGAGTATAATATAATGCCAAGGTTATGTTCTTCAAGACAGGGAGGAAGGTGGTCTTTTCTAAAATGATGGAAAAGGCAGGGGGCTGACAGAGTTTTAGTGGGAAAATGAGGAATTATGTTTTGGACATTAGGTTTTGAGGGGTTGGCTGGACATCCATATACATATGCAAATATAATATATTAATAATAATGATGGTATTTGTTAAGTGCTTATTATGTGCCAAGCACTTTACTAAGCGCTGGTAGATACTAGGTTATCATACTGTCCCACGAGGGGCTCACAGACTTAATCCCCATTTTACAGATGAGGTAACTGAGGCATGAGAAGTTAAGTGACTTGCCTAAAGTCACACAGTTGACAAGTGGAAGAGATGGGATTAGAACCTACGACCTCTGACTCCCAAGCCCATACTCTTTCCACTAAGCCATACTGCTTCTACGAAGAAATATGACATTACAGAGAAGGAGAAGATCAGAGCTGAAAATGTAGATTATGTAATCATCTGCATAGAGATGTTAGGAAAATACTGTTCTCGCCATTTTTAAGGCTCTCTGAAGCTACTTCAGGCCTTCCCTGATTAATCTCCGATCTTCCCTCCCTATTTCAGCACTTCTGTATCACCTAAGCATTGGATGCTACTCCTCTCCCTGTAAACTCCTTCCCCTCTCCTGTAGCATTTATGTACATGTAAAATCTGCTGTTTTCCCTATAACTATCACATATTTTAGTGTCTGTCTTCTCCTTTATAAACTCCTTGATGACATGGATTATGTCTACTATCTCTATTGAACTCTCCTAAGAACTTAGTACGGTTCTCTGCAAGGTAGGTTCCCTGTAACTTCTACTGATTTGAAGTGATATTTTCAATAGCTAAAGAAAATTAATTTAAGATATTGTTCTAAAATGGCAATATGTATTTTATTTAAAGAATGCCCCAGATATTTCCTTTCTTCAAATTGTCTATGTAGGCTGCATTTCTTACAGCTTCCCTTGGGTAATATTCTGAATAATGCCATTTATGAACACACTGACATTATGCACTGAAGTCATTATGGTCTATTGTGGCAGAGGCTGTGGTAAAGTCGTGAAGATTTCAATGGAAATAAAATGACAGTGGAGTGGTATCAGATCTGGAATTGCTTCTTTTTGAAAAGCATCATCTTAAATGCCTTCTAATAGCTATACATTTCAAGGAGTGAGAACAGCTCTGTTAGAAGCAGTTAGAGAAAATGTCAGTAACAGTGAATTCTAATTCTTGCTTCCTTGTGACTCAAGTATTTCTGTAAGAATGAGCACAGAAGTACCTAGGAATACAAAAGTATCATGGAGCTATTTCAGAAGAAAAAGTAGTATTTTTTTTTCTTAAATGTTGTGATTTGGGTTTAAAGTTATCCAACTTCATTAAATTATTTCATACTAATTTGGCCCAATTTTCTTGGCTATTAAGGCACTGGCTGTAAGACATGTGATAAAAAATAACTTCCTTGACTGAACAATAACAATAATAGCATTTGTTAAGCACTTACTGTGTGTCAGAAGCAGTATAGTTAGAACTGTGGTAGATACAAGATTAAGAGGTCTCCCATGGTAGGAAGGAGAACAGGTTTTGAATTCCATTTTATAGATCAGGAAATTGAGATACAGCAAAGTCAAGTGATTTGCCGAAAGTCACTCAGCAGGTATGTGGCGGATCTGGGATGAGAACCCAGGTCTTCTTACTGCCAGGCTCGTGCTCTTTCCAGGACATGCTGCTCCTCAGGAGGAAGCAAAGGAAGAGTAGTGTGTGTTGTGGTGTTGGGGAGAGAGAACAAAGTAACAGGGAGGGAGAGAGAGGAATGGAGGGCAAGCAGGAACTCAGGAATATTTTAATTGACTTCTGCCTGGAGGGCCCCTCAGCTCCCAGACCCCTGGCCCCAGATGGAAGGCAGCCAAGCACTCCTGGATTCAATAGCCACTGCCTTCAGCTGTTTCCCAGGTGAATGTGTGCAGTCAGGCAAATGGGATTTCCCCCTTTCCATGGATCCTAGAAGGGCAACCAGAAATACCTCATTTCAGGGCCATCCCAAGAGAATTTAGTGTATTGGGTAATAACACAGCCCATCAGTAGTGTGGGGATTTAAAAAATGAAAGTACTATATTTCTCTCACCTCTTGTATCCCATGTGTACTCTGCACCCTGAGCAATGACAAACATCATCAGTGGTGTGGGGATTTAAAAAACAGAAGTACTGTATTTTTCTCACTCTCCTGTATCACCTGAGTGCTCTGCATCCAACTAGATTGACTGATTGACTGGAAACATTTGTAATTTCTGTATCTATCCATAATTTATTTATTTTTATTAACATCTGTGTCCCCTCTAGACTGTAAACTTGTTGTGAGCAGGGAATGTGTCTGTTATACTGTTATTATATTGTACTCTCCCAAATGCTTAGTACAGGGCTCTGCACAAAGTAAGTGCTCTATACATATGATTGATTGATTGAGAGGGTGAGGGGGATGAAAGGGACCATTGGTGGGCATCCACTCAAATGGATAGCACTTGCTTAGACCAACTTTCCTGACATTTTGCCCTATGCTGAACTCATCACTTAGTACCTCCCCTGGTACCACATCTTTTTCTTTGTCCCTACTTGCTTATTCTGCTTTTCTCCGTTTTTATTGTCTATATTTGTCTTTTTTTTCCCTCTCTGTACCTGACTCTTTTCCTTGGCTTTTCTTGCCTTTTCAGACCCTCATTCTGAAAGTTACATAGTGTGAGCCCTTTTTTGGGCAGGGATTGTCTGTCTGTTGCTGAATTGTACATTCCAAGCAGTTAGTACAGTGCTCAATAAGTACGATTGAATGAATGAATGAATTCAAAGCCTTATTGAAGGCATGTTGTCACCAAGAGACCTTCCCTGACTTATTTCCTCTTTTCCCACTTCCTTTTACATCACCCTGGTTTGCTCCCTTTATTCACCCACCCTTCCCTCAACCCCACATGACATGTATATATTTATTTATAATTTATTTATTTACATTAATGTTTGTCTCCATCTCTAGACTATGATCTCATTGTGGGCAGGGAATGCATCTACCAACATTATTGTATTGTAGTCTTCCAAGCACTTAGTACAGTGCTTTGCTTTGTAATTCCTCAGTAAATATGATTGATTGATCTATTTGAACTTGCAAAAATCTGGTCCCATTAGTTCAACTACAGATTGATGGCAGATGGAGATGGTAGTTTCTTAGCTGCATAGTACAATGCTCAGCCAACAGTTAGCACTCATTTAATACCTTTGATTTATAAGCAACTCTAGAATTGTTATCATTACCTAAATTATCCCTGAATGTTAAATTGATAATTTGGCCTACCATGCATCTCTCCAAAATGACTTATTTTACTGAACAGAGCACTGTACAAGGTGCAGTGCAACAGAGTTGGTCAACATATTCCCTGCCTACTAATTTATTGTCTATAAAAGTGTTTTCACATGATTTTTAACACTTAGCCTCTCTCCAGTGGGGCTCTTGTTGCCAATTCAGCTAGGAAAAGGTGCCAGAGTTCACTTAATTCTAGGAAGTGAAATCAAAGACATTTGATGTTTGCTGGAGAATTGGGTTTTCCAAGGAAAGATGCTCTAGGATTGCATGAAACGTTTGTACTTCTATAAGTGGCAAGTGTAATATCAACCTGCCAGTTGTAACACGATATCATTCATTCATTCACTCAGTCATATTTATTGAGAGCTTACTTTGTGCAGAGCACTGTACTAGTCACTTGGAATGTACAATGTGGCAATAAAAAGAGACAGTTGCTGCCCAACAACGTGCTCACAGTCTAAAAATGTGCTTCACCTTATCTAGTATTCATAAGGGTTAACAGTGGCTATCCTAAGTATCATAAGTAAAGCAATATCATCATGCCTGTTGTAACACATGTAATATCATGTGTATTACCTTATCCAATATTCATAAGGGTTATCAGTGGCCATGGTAATATCAGTAACAGCTAGCAGGTATTTCCCCAAAAGGGAATTAGGTAATTGAATAAATACTGAATACTTTTTAAAAAAAATTTTGATTAGGCTGGGATGTATAAGTGACTGTTTTTTTCTATAGCAAAACTATATCTCTCTGCCTTTGGCTCTTAGCAAAACCATCAATTCATTCATTCAGTTGTATTTATTGAGCACTTACTGTATACAAAGCACTGTACTAAACACTTGGAAGAGTATAATACAACAAACATTCCTGCCCACAGTGAGCTCACAGTATAGAGGAGTTCACAGTTTAGAGGACTGTGCTATGGTATTACTGTTGGGAAGAATGTTTCCTTTACCGCTATGGTTCCTATTATCACCAGCCACTGTGTGTTTGATTATAAAAGATGTAATTAATGAATTGAACTTTCAGCTACCCCATCTATTATGAGTGAGTAACAATTTCTACTAATAGCTTTTTAATTTTCTTGAGAAAATGATTTAGTTTTTGAACTATGTTCAAAACCACAGTAATTTATGGTTTTAATCAACTGCAACATAAGCAAATGAATTTTCTTTTTACTTGCAGGTAGCAACAACAAAGGCATGTTTTGTTTTAAACAATAATTTTAAAAGGACGAGGAGGGCTGTTTGGCTTATTTTTCAACATCTGAGTAGTGCTGATTTTTGGCTTTGAGTTGAAACGAAGTTTTCTCCCTGGATTCTTCAAAGCACCTTTTTAATTCTTCGTAAAATATTAAGAAACAGGATGTATATACTGTCCCCTATTTGGAACATAGATGAACAAAATGAACATTAAATTAAGTTACAGACATCTAATTTAAATTCAGAAATCACTTTTGAAATAATTGCTTTTTCTTATTTAATCTCAGTTAATGGCTGCTTCAGAAGACTAACAATGGTAAAATAAATTGTTTTGGGTCTATTTAACTGCAATAATTATGAACAATATAAAGGTACTGATTTTAAAGGCATTGTTTAGAAATAATTTGAAAATTCCTCCCTGAAAGAATAGTTTAATGTATGCAACTTTAAGTTGAACCTAAGTGTTTTTTCTAAAATAATAATTTCCACTGAAGGATAGGTTAAATATGACACCATGGCAATGAACTTCATGTAAAACACTAGAACTACTATAAACACTAGAGAAACAGCTTGGCATAGTTTACAAATCATGGACCTGAGAGCCAGAAGTCCATGGGTTCTAATCCTGCTCCCACCACTTGTCTGCTGTGTGACCTCGGGCAAGTCACTTCACTTCTCTATGCCTCAGTTGTCTCATCCGTAAAATAAGGATGATCACCGTGAGCCCATGTGGGACAAGGACTGTGTCCAACCTAAGTTGCTTGTATCTACCCCAAAACTAATACAGTGCCCATCACATGCTTACACTTAAAAAATAGCAAAATTATTACTATGACTACTGTTATTAATGATTAATTAATAATAAAAAATAAGAATACATGTTTTCTCCATTGGAAATTTGGATAATGAACAATTGAATATACTAGGGGTTGCGATACCTAGTAAATTCTGTCCAGAAGAAGCTCCAATCCTGTTAATAATTTGAAGAAATGTAAAGAAAAGATATGTTCATGTCATATCCAGAAGATGTTTTCAGTACAGTTCAGGTCAGTATACGAAAGAGCACTTGAGTTCTTTTTCTAAAGCCTATATTAGGTTTATGGTGAAAATTTCCCCATGTTACCTGACCTTGGGTTTTCAATTCACCCCCTATCCTGCGCTCATGTCCAATATAAAACCCTAATGAAAGGAATATTAATATGGTAAATATTAAGAGGGTCTGTTATTAAATCACTATCATTGTCTTTAGAACTATTTTAGATTGACAAATTATTTTTCACCATTATGCAAAAGTGCATCTATCTGTTTATTATATCATTACCCTCTGTACACAGTGAATAAAATGCATAGTCCCTAAATTTAAAGCCAATTGCAGTTGATAAAATTGAACTGAAGCCTGGATCGCTCCCAAAGTATGATCTACTATGTATTTTAGATAAAACACATTAGGGAACTAGGTGCACGTCTCTCAACAACATTACTCTGTCTGAATAGAAGGTGATGTATTAGAAGAAATAGTTGTGCACATACCTGAGCCTTCATTCAAGACATATGTGATCTAACATGAGATCTCCTTTGCATGAAGTAGTTCTTCAAGTTCATGATTCCGCACATTATAAAAAAACAAAAACTACAACAAAAAAACCTTAACCCCCATTTATCTATAAGTGCTTTCAGTATTATTTGATGCCACAGAAGATAGCTGAATTACATTCATCAGTGTAACAGCACAAAATACTACACATAATCCAACTTCTCCCCAACCCCTCTCCTGTTCTCACAGTACCTGAAAGCAAAAGGGAAGGTGCATACATATGAGATTGTAACAGTATGTTCTGTTTTCAACCTAACAACACCCTTCCAACAAGTGACAATACAGGGTCAAGTTTTCCATCCTTCAAAATGTGGTACTAGTAATAACTGATTTTTTTGTTAAGTGTTTAGTATATGCCAAGCTCTGAACTAAACTCTGGGGAAATACAGAGTAATCACATCAGATACGGCCCCATCCCAAATGAGGCTCCCAATCTAAGTAAAAAGGATAAGAGTTTGGTGGGTTTTTTTGTAGTTTTTTTTTTTTTTTCCTTGAGTTCCAGAATCCAGAATTACCCAAAGTCACACAGCAGAAAAGTGGTAAAGTCCAGATGAGAATGTAGGTCCTCTGATTTGTTATTCTAGGCTCTTTCCATAAGGCAATGCTGCTTCTATAGGTCTCTTTAAATTCTGTCAAATATTTGATCCTGAATAAATTAATAATGCTAACTTATGCCAATCAAAATATATTCCTTATTGATGTTAAGGAAATGTTTTCATGTGTGTCTTGCATATATTAGATTGCTACTGCTCTGTGTGAATTTTTTTTTGATTTTATGTTCTGAAAGGACTAAACATTTTGTTCCCTGTCTTAATATAGAACTTATTTTTGTGTTTGTGAAAAATGAAATGTAATTTTAGTCAATTATCATGTACTCTTTTTATAATTCTAATTATGCCAAATTATGTAATTACAAAAATATCATAAGTATCCGCAATCATGTACCGACAGCTTGTAATTATGTAATTACTTTGTGGACTTACGTAATTATGATGCATAAGGATGTCAAAGAAATTTTAAATAATTATTAACTCCTTGCAATATTATATACTGATACTGTTACTTTTTATCTCCAAAAGAGCAATACTTTCTAGGCAAATGGATGTGTTTGCTGTTCCCCAGACACATTTATGAATATGAACCATATTATGATTATTTATTAAATAATTCATTAAATCAATACTTTAATAATTTATACTTCAATAATTTAATACTTCAATAATTTATTAAATCAATACTTTAGTTTATGTGCTCACTGAGGCAAATTTTACCTATGCATGTGTACCATCAGCAGCATCAATCATATTATTTACAGAGTTCCTACTGTGTTAAGATTAAGATTGTAGTACTCAATCAATGATATTTATTGAACATTTGCTGTGTGCAGAACACTGAGAGTAAAACAAAAGCAGGACACATGAATAAAATTCTCCAGTAGTTTATGATCTAACAGGGTGGACAGACAGACAAAATTGATTTACAAATAATGACAGGATGAGGAAGGAAGGAGAAGCCAGCAGGAGTAAAATAAATACCTGAGCTGAGTCAATAAGTTGAATAACTGAATATACAAATATAGCTATGACTGGTGGAGGGTTGATGCACCCCAGGTCTTGTGAATTAATCCAAAGAGGTGTAGTATGTGAGGTACGGGATTTTCAAGAAGACTGAAAAGTGTGGAAAACAAAAATGGATTACCTGATGATATGGGGGATGGTGTTATAGGCTGTGGGAACAATGTGACTGAGAGATCGGAGGCAGCAGAGTCAAGACCAAGCTACAATTATAAGCTGAATTTGGGAGAAGCAAGAACTGTGTACTGAGGAGGGGTTTTCACTTGTGTGATGACTGAACCTCGTGGAGGATACTTCTTATACTTTCTTATCTCTCTGCTGTTCATTGCCAGTTTTTTATACAGGCTTCTCCTCTGTCTCCCACCCTCTAACTGTGGGATTCCATCTAGACTAAGTTCCGGGGACCCCCTTTTAACATCCATCTACATCCAGTTCCTTGGAAAAATCATTTGCACCCACTGCTTCAAAAACCATCTCTATGTATATGATTTCCAAATCTCTCTCTCCAACCCTTACCTTTCCTTCTCTCACATTTCTCCTGCCTCTCTACTTGGATATCCAAAAAAGAACTCCTCAACTTCACCTGCTAACCCTGTCTTCCCCATCACTCTAAGCAACAACATTATCTCCATGTCATGGAAGTTCATAATCTTGGTATTATCTTAAACACATATCTTTCATTCAACCCTCTTAATCAATTTGCAACCAAATCCTGTAGGTTCTAGCTTCTCAACATCTCTAAAATCCACGTCTTCCTCTCCATTGTGCTGCCACATTGATCCAACTGCAACAGCCTCCTCTCTGACGTCCCTGCTTCGTGTCTCTCCCTCTCCAGTCCTTACTTCACTCTGCTGTCCAGATCTAAATGTTTTTTAAAAAAACATTGGTCCAATTCCTCAAGAATGTTCAGTGGCTGCCCATCCACCTCTGCATGAAATCTAAGTTCCTTATCATCAGCTTTAAAGTACTCAATCTGCTCTTCTCCTTCTACCTTACCTCACTGATTTCCTACTACAACTCACACTGTACACTTCACTCCTCTAATACAACTTACTCACTGTACCTCATTTCATCTATCTTGTTGCCCTCTGCCTGGAATTTCCATCACTTTCATATATGATAAGCTACACTCTCCCAAGTCTAAAATCGCATCTCCACCAAAAGGCCTTTCTTGACTAAGCCCTTATTTCCCCTACTGCTTCTCCCTTCTACATTGCCTATGCACACGGATCTGTACCCTCTCTAGGCACTTGATATTCGACCCATCCTCAGCCTCAGAACAATTATGTACATATGCATATTTTATTTTAATGTTTGTTTACCCCTCTAGTTTGTAAACTCTTTTTGGCTAGGGAATGTATGTACCAACTCCATTGTATTGCACTCTGCCAAGCACTTAGTACCGTATACATATTAAATATATATTATATATATATATTAGTACATTTTATATTAGTATATATTCTGGATAGGGATGATAAGTATTATTCCCTGCAAGCCAGGTCCTAAGCACTCACTCAAAAGGCAAAAGAGTATTATTATCATCAGTTTCATTGTTACAGTACACATCTTAGTTCCACCTGTAAGTCTCTTCTTTCAGTGCTGGTTGCACAGCATCCTGCCAGGCTTCACTTGTGATGAAGAACCTTGGGCTTGCAATTGCCTCTTATTGGACACACCTACCACCATGTGTGTGAGTCCTTGACTCCTGTGGCTTTCCTGTCTCACCTCCCCCCAAACTGCTTCAAATCCTTTTCCCACAGTTCATTTGGGTTGCTTGCTTCACACTCTCAGCCCTGTGGCAGCAGGGATCCAGGCTCTGTCTCTCCATCACCATGAACTCAGGAGTTTGGTACGGTTCTGACCCTCCCAAATGGCTCCTTCCCCTTTTGCTGTCCAGTACTCTTTCCCAAACCAGCAGGAACCCAGGCTCTTCCCCACTACACTCTAGAGTCTGGTGAGGGTTTGACCTTTCATGGTGCTTCTTTTTCCTCCCGGTTCCCAACCCTCGCCTCATGGTGGTGGGTACTGGGGCTCTACCTTCCTGTACTGTGGAGTCCAGTATGAACCCATGCCTTGTCTCTTCCTAGTGCTCAAGCCCCAGACCCTGGGCTCATGGTAGCAAGAAACCCAGGATGGCGATGCCCTGTGTGCCCCACCCCACTGACTGGCTTAGGGAACCGATTGACAGCCCAACAACCAATGTAAGGACTTGGAGGACTTGTGCCAGCATGACTGTCTTGGGGAGGGCTTAGATCAGTGGACAAAAGGTTAAAAAAAAAAGGCCAGTTTTTTAGGCAACATTTACTCTGTGCCTGGACCTAAGAACATCTGCTGGGACCACTTAGGAGAAAGTGGATATAAAGACTGGAATGACCTACTGTTTAGGCATTTTCTACACTACTGTCCTCTTTGCAGTGGTAGGAAATATACCACTTTTTTCCACTTTATTTTTCTCTCCAAGCTGCTACCCCCTGCCCCACCTTTGTTTTGGATCCCCTGAAACTGTTAAGGACATCAGAGCCGGAATGGACTCAGCATAATGGGATAGAATAGTGGCAGTCTATATGATTCAACCTCTTGTTTTTCAGCCCTTCCATATCTAATTACTATAAATCTTTGCCTAACAATCCCTTACAATGCTTAGCTGCTCACTGATAGTTCTTGATCATTATTGTTTATGGTCAAAAATTATCTTAAATTGACAAAAATAGGTATATCAATCTTAGATCAGCCAGCAAAGATACCTTCTGCTTGCTAAATGAAAATTGATAATATTTATGGTCTAGTTAAGGCCACATCAGTGTTACTGTACCAGCACATATAGTACAAGTGGAAAAGTATTTTTAGGTAATTCATTTATCTGTCAGGTCCTCACCACTTATCTTTCCTAGAAGAATTAAGCATGTTTGTCCAACTATTATTTATTCTTTCAACAACTCTTTTACAGCTTTATGGATCCGAAGTCCTGTAGGGAGAGGTACAAACCCATACATTGTACCAAAGTGCTATCTCTTTGCCTTGGATCCTCCAAAATAGCTGACAGATGTGGAAAAGATGTACTCAAGCAGTTCCCCAATGACTATATCCTACTGTTGTTGATGAAAGACAGAAAGTTATTTCAGGTAAGGCAGTCACTAAATATAACTCACACTTTCCTCTCTACCAGAATTGTCCTGAAACTTATTTGACTTACTGTCATGTTTTAGCACATTTCCACCTGATATTCTCTAGACTAAGCCCATCTAGGACATTTCTGAAGAAATAAGAGCTCAGATATATAGGAGTTCTGAAGTGTTTTCCACTGATGGGCCTGTTTAGCAAAAAAAGCCATATATGTACATTTCATACTGTAATTACTGAAAATCAGGTCTGAAAATGGAAATATATATTAAAATGATGGAAACATATATTAAAATAATAATAATAATAATGTATTCATTATTGATATGTGCCAAGCACTGCTGTAAGCGCTGAGCACTGTTCTAACAGGGACAAGTAACAGTGATGTTCCAATTTTCTGGGAATCTGCAAATATGATAGTAATCAAATTGATAATGATTATTTGTTGTAATTGTTAAGCACTTATTATATGTGTCACACTGTTCTAAGTGTTGGGGTTTACATAAGATATTGAGGTCAGATATCGTCCCTGTCCCACATAGGTCTCACAATCTAAGTAGCAGGGGGAAGTAGGAGCAGGAGGAAGGAGAAGCAGCGTGGCTCAGTGGAAAGAACATGGCCTTGGGAGTCAGAGGTAATGAGTTCAAATCCTAGTTCCACCACTTGTCAACTGTGTGACTTGGGGCAAGTCACTTAACTTCTCTGTGTCTCAGTTACCTCATCTGTAAAATGGGGATTAAGACTGTGAGCCCCATGTGGAACAGCCTGATCACCTTGTATCCTCCCCAGCACTTAGAACAGTGCTTTGCACATAGTAAGCACTTAGCAAATGCCATCATTATTATTAAGTACTGAGCCCCAATTTTACAAATGACGTAACTGAGGCACAGACAAGTTAAGTGACTTGTCCAAAATCACACAGCCAGCACATGCAGATTGTAATTAGAGCCCAGGTCCTCTCGCTCCCAGACCTGTGCTCTTTCCAAGCCTATCTTTTGACAGAAGTTATATAGATTGTTATGCAGCATGGAAAAAAGAGCGTCTAGAGTGAATGATACATCAAATTTTTATAAAAAATGTCTATCATTCAGTTGGTTCTGTGACATGCTGAGATGACACCACTGTGGTAACCATTTCTTAATTGAAAGCATCTGCCTTTGTAAACAACACATGGGCATCAGTCCATAATGAAGGCTTTAGGATCAAGAACATGACAGAATAACTGAGTATTGCTTTAGTGGTTTGGTAGTCAGGGTTAGGAAGGCTACTCCTAATCTCTTGTGCCTGGTAATCATATATATATATATAGATGTATATTTACTGAGACAGTAGTTAAAAAGAGGAAGAGAGGGTGCGTGGATGAAGAACTTTTCAAAGTGCATACAGACTTTTATAGATACAGGTCCATCCATGGCCAAAGTGACCACAGTATAGATCCAGTGCAATGCAAAAGCACCACTAACAAGGAAGTCTTAGAGTATAAGCCTTGGTAGATACTGATATATTTTCTGCACACATTAGCCTGCTATTTTGAGGGTAACTGCTGAGCTTCCCATCAAAGTACCCTACGCTGTTCTATGGTCATAAATATTCCTCAATGAAGACATAGCCCCAGCAGGCACTCACCAATTTCTGACTGTTTCACCCTCCTTCACCCAATCTCCTATATCCACAGTGTTGTATAAATAGGACTTTAATAGAAATTACAAAAAGAACAATGGTGGAAATACATAGTGCATCTCACGGAATTCCCTGGTTAGAACTGGCCACACACTGACTGCAGACAATTTTTGTTCGGGATAATGATAAGGTGAGATATTTACAGCTTTCTGTTTCCACTAATATCTACCTGGTGATATTTATATTATCTAAAACTTTCAGAAAAAGCAAAGTACTTCTACTATCACTCAAGGGACCAGGGGAATTCTGTAATAAACCCTCCCCATTGCGAGCTTAACCTTGTGGACAAAGAACCTATAACCCCCTAGCTTGATAAATCTCCAACGTTGCACCATGGGCTTGGAAATCAGAGGTTGTGAGTTCTAATCCATTTGTCAGCTTTGTGACTTTGGACAAGTCACTTAACTTCTCTCATCATCATCATCATCATTATTAAAACACTGCTAATTTGCCATTATTTAGCTCTCAATCCTCCCATAGTTACCTAATAATTCCCTAGAACAATTTTTTTTTTCTCTCAATCACCAAAAGGTCCTCTCCAGGTTCACAGAAACTCCCACCTCCCTCTTACCCAATTCCTCCTCCAGCTTGCCAGATGAGGTGACCTAGTAATTTAAAGACAGATTGCCCCGAAGATATGTAAGAAAGCCATTTGAAGATTTCACCTGAATAACATTCCATAACAAAAAAATGTTCCACCTTATAGTGAAACAGAATAGCAAACAAGAAAGACCTAGTGAGGTCAGAAAGAGTGAGAAGAATAGGGATACTGGGGAGACAACTCGAGGAGCCATGCTCTGGAATACCATGATGCAGAGAAGAACTAGAACCTACTTCATCAGCTGCACTGGAAGGAAGAAAGGAACAGTGGTGGAGGAGACTGGAGAATGGAGGGGAATAGGCAGCCTGGGAAGTGAAGAGTAGCAGAGGTAGAGTGTCTGCTTCCACTAGCATTTCTCTCTTATCTGTGACCTCTACCCACAGATTCCTGCAGAATAGCAGGATGAACTAGTGAAAAGAGGACAGGACTGGAAGCAGGAGACCTGAGTTCTAATCTTGGCTCTACTACTGGCCTGCTAAGTGACTTTGGGCAAGTCAGTTGACTTCTTGGTCCTTCAGTTTCCTCATCAGTAAACTTGGTTTCAGTGCCTTTTTTTTAGTGTTTTTCTTAAGTGCTTACTATGTGCCAGGCACTGTTCTAAGCAATGAGGTAAGGAGGGTAACCAGTTTGTGTTTATAATCTTAATTCCCATTTTACAGATGAGGTAACTAAGGCTCAGGGATGTGCAGTGACTTGACCAAGATCACGCAGAAGACAAGTGGCAGAGCTGGGATTGGAACTCATGTCTTTCCGACTCCCAGGCCCATTTCTCTATGTACTAGGCCATGAGCTTCTCTTCACTAGGCCTCACTGATTCTGCCAGAGAAGCAATGTGGCTTAATCAAAGAAGCAGCATGGCTTAATGGAAAGAGCACAGACTTGGAAGGCAGAGAACATGGGTTCTAATCCCAGCTCTGCCACTTATCTGCTGTATAACCTTGGGCAAACCACTTAACCTCTCTGTTCCTCAATTACCTCATCTGTCAAATGGGGATTAAGGCTGTGAGCCCCACATGGGGCAACCTGATTACCTTGTATCTACCCCATTGCTTAGAAAAGTGTTTGGTATATAATAAGGACTTAACAAATAGCATAATTATTATTAGAGAAGCAATGTGGCTTGATGGAAAGAGCACAGGCTTGGGAGTCAGAAGACGTGGGTTCTAATTCCGGCTCCGTCACTTGTGTGCGGTGTGACCTTGGGCAAGCTGATTAACTTCTCTGTGTCTGTTATCTCATCTGTAAAATGGGGATTAAGACTGTGAGTCCTATTTGGGACAATATGATTACCTTGCACCTACCCCAGTGCTTAGAACAACTCCAGTGGTTGCCTATCAACCTCCACTCCAAACAAAAACTCCTCACTCTAGGCTTCAAGGCTCTCCATCACCTTGCCCCTTCCTACCTCTCCTCCCTTCTCTCTTTCTACCGCCCACCCCACATGCTCCACTCCTCCGCCGCCCACCTCCTCACCATCCCTCGGTCTTGCCTATCCCGCCGTCGACCCCTGGGCCACGTCCTCCCGCGGTCCTGGAACGCCCTCCCTCCTCACCTCTGCCAAACTAATTCTCTTCCCCTCTTCAAAACCCTACTTAAAACTCACCTCCTCCAAGAGGCCTTCCCAGACTGAGCTCCTCTTCTCCCTCTATTCCCTCTACCACCCCCCCTTCACCTCTCCGCAGCTTAACCCTCTTTTCCCCCATTTCCCTCTGCTCCTCTTCCTCTCCCTTCCCATCCCCTCAGCACTGTACTCGTCTGCTCAACTGTATATATTTTCATTACCCTATTTATTTTGTTAATGAAATGTACATCACCTTGATTCTATTTAGTTGCCATTGTTTTTACGAGATGTTCTGCCCCTTGACTCTATTTATTGCCATTGTTCTCATCTGCCTGTCTCCCCCGATTAGACTGTAAGCCTGTCAAACGGCAGTGACTGTATCTATTGCCGACTTGTTCATTCCAAGCACTTATTACAGTGCTCTGCACATAGTAAGCACTCAATAATACTATTGAATGAATGAATGAATGTTTGGCACATTCGTTCATTCATTCATTCACTAGTATTTATTGAGTGCTTACTATGTGCAGAGCACTGTACTAAGTGCTTGCAGTGTACAATTCAGCAACAGATAATAATAATGTTGGTATTTGTTAAGCGCTTACTATGTGCAGAGCACTGTTCTAAGAGCTGGGGTAGATACAGGGTAGTCAGGTTGTCCCACGTGAGGCTCACAGTTAATCCCCATTTTACAGTTGAGGTAACTGAGGCACAGAGAAGTTAAGTGACTTGCCCACAGTCACACAGCTGACAAGTGGCAGAGCCAGGAGTCAAACTCATGACCTCTGACTCCGAAGCCCAGGCTCTTTTCCACTGAGCCAAGACAATCCCTGCCCATTGACAGGTTTACAGTTTAATAGGTCTAATCGGATCCTTTAGATTCCAAAGCTCCAATGATGAACTAATTTTATATAGATCAAAAGTTCAAAAGGAAATTTAGTGAGTTTATCTTGGGTAAAAATTCCCATTTCTCTAAGACCTTATCAATTTTTTTGGTCCATGATGAATTTACCTGAAACAAGCCGGAGTTCTCTTTGGTGAGAATTGTCTTCTTAATTGTCTTCTTCCCATTTTCCTAAGGACTATTGCCTTCTGGCACCCTGTGCCACTCTGATGACCTGGCACCCTGTGCCCCAGATCTCTACCACCCTGCACCTTGAGTTTGGAGCCCTGTGCCTGGAGAAAAATCCCAATCTGTCTATATTGTTAAATGGACCAAATTACTCACTTGTGCCGAACAGAATATTAATGGTATTTTTAAGCACTTACTATGTGCCAAGTACTGTTCTAAAAGCTGGGGTAGACATAGGGTAATCAGGTTATCCCACATGGGGCTCACAGTCTTAATCCCCATTTTACAGATGAGGGAACTGAGGCACAGAGAAGTTAAGTGACTTGCCGAGGTCACACAGCAGACAAGTGGCAGAGCTGGGATTTGAATCCAGGTCCTCTGACTCCCGTGACCCCAGTTAGTAATAGTTGGAGTGTAGTGGGGATGGTGTGTGCTTTTCCAAGCACTCAGGCTGGTTCTCTGCACCCACTAAATATCATTCATTGATAGATTGCTTGATTGATGACTTGCTGGCATGGGGCAAGAAGCGGAGGAAGCTACCCCTTAACCACCCTCTACGGGTTGCTTTTGCTTTCCAAATCACTTTCTGTTCTGGGGGGAAGCGACTGCTTTTTTCTCTATTTAGTGAGACTAGGCCAGACTGGCAGCCAGGAAGTACGACAGAGTAGTGCAAAAGCTGGGCTTCCCAGCCAAGTTCTTGGACCTTTTGCCAAGCAGTCTAATGATGTAAGCTCATTTCAGTCAGTCCTTCTATCTCTGAGCCCCAAACAGTTGTTTCAAAAGGTCTCTTACCTCTGTGGTTGAGGCCATGAGGGTCACTGAGAGATTGACTGCTCCGGACCGTTGTCAAGCGTTGTCATCCAGGTCACGGCACCAAATTACTGTGGAAGAACAACTTTACAGACTCTGCGTTGTGTTCAGAAAAAGATATGTCACAAATATGCTACTACCCCTTCATCCGGCACTACTAGGGAGAGGCATTGAGCAGCAGAGACTCCCCGGCTAGTCAAGGCCAGCTCCCATAGTAAGCGCTTAACAAATACCATAATTATTATAACTGCTTAGTACAGTGCTCTGCACACAGTAAATGCTCAATAAATATGATTGAATAAAAGAATGAATGATTTCACCCATCTTAGACTGTGAGGCCCATATAGACCAGGGAAAGTAACTGATCCGGTTGTATTGTATCTAACTATTCATTCAATAGTATTTATTGAGCGCTTACTATGTGCAGAGCACTGTACTAAGTGCTTGGGATGAACAAGTCGGCAACAGAGACAGTCCCTGCCGTTTGACGGGCTTACAGTCTAATCGGGGGAGATGGACAGACAAGAACAATGGCAATAAATAGAGTCAAGGGGAAGAACATCTCGTAAAAACAATGGCAACTAAATAGAATCAAGGCGATGTACAATTCATTAACAAAATAAATAGGGTAATGAAAATATATACAGTTGAGCGGTTGAGGGGAAGAACATCTCGTAAAAACAATGGCAACTAAATAGAATCAAGGCGATGTACAATTCATTAACAAAATAAATAGGGTAATGAAAATATATACAGTTGAGCGGACGAGTACAGTGCTGTGGGGATGGGAAGGGAGAGGTGGAGGAGCAGAGGGAAAGGGGGAAAAAGAGGGTTTAGCTGTGGAGAGGTAAAAGGGGGGGGGGGGCAGAGGGAGTAGAGGGAGAAGAGGAGCTCAGTCTGGGCTTATCCCAGGCTTATCCCACTGCTTGACACTTAGTAGAACTTAACAAATTTCACAATTATCATTATTAGATTCAATCCTGATCCCCTAGGGACTGTTTTGATTTCTTTCCCTTGGTCTCCAGGATCTTTACTCCCTGGTTGATTCAAAGATGGTACCTATATGCGCCTTATCTTTATTTCTTCCCTTTCCACACTCCGTGGCTTGAATATTTGCAACGTATGACACAATGCATCTAGCAATGAAAATGAACCATTACACAACAATTTTGTACACTTCCAACTGGCTTCTAAAGAAATCTATCCTGCTTGTAGTAAGAACTATAAACACTTTAGATCTACTAGGGAGCAATACATTTTCCAGAAGTGGGTCATTATTACATCTCATGGATTTTCTGGAAATCAGTAGACTTGAGGGGGATAATGAAATCCTGACTGCCTAATGCGGGATAAAAAGTCACCTTATGCTAACAGTGAACTGTTCTTTATTCTACTGTTTTATTAACTTCTCTTGTTCTCTGCATTTGTATTCTAATTTACATTGCTAATTACAAACCTTATGATCTTATTAACATATCAAGGGACTGGATCTTATAGCAAATCTTTTCAGAGAGATATTACTTATGCTCCTTTAAATATCTACAAAAGGGTCAGTGATTTTCTACTTCCCCAAAAGGTATGATATGGAAATGGTTTAGAATAATGATGAAGAAACTCATTCAGAAAACTAGATATAGGGTAACAGCCATAGAAAGGGCACTGCCATTTTCTGTTTGAATGATTGTGGCAGCTTTTCTCCATAATGCTCTCCAGATTTTACTTGAATATTTTCCATAGGATTTGGTCTTTTCAAGCCACTATGTTTTTGTCCATTTCATCAAGCTTGGGGCTTGTTGTGTATTTGTTTTAGACTCACACAGCTGGTGTTACATATTTTAGCCATTTTTATTCACAATTAAATAACACTTAAATATAAGATGCATAAATATGAGGGGGAAAGCCCATGCAAATTTTATATGTGATGCCAGCCAGCAGAAAAAGCACTCATAAATTCCTTAATTCTTAATCAAGGCTCGAAAAAAATATTGTTTCATAGCAAGCTGTCAATTGTAAGATATAGTCATTTGTTATTAGGAAATCAAGAGTACAAATATAGTATGGGGAGAAAAAAAATTCATAAAATTTGCGAAGGAGAAAGTCCATCTCCCAAATATTTTTCTTAACTTTATCAGATCATATATGCTTGATCTCTTGAAAATTTCCAGGTCAGTGTTTCTAGGTATATAAAAAAATGCATTTATAAAAAATGAAATTGGTAACTTATCTCATGTTTGAAAATGATAACATTTATTACAAAATAGTATACTCCATAGATTTGTGAAATGGTGCTTAATGAATTTATCAATATTCTTAATGAATTAAACACACTCATTTTGTAACAACTTGCCATTAATACATGTAAAATAGATGTATTGGAAATGGAAATGGTCACTGAAAGAGCAAACTAAACAGAACTCAGTAGCTAATACTGAGCAAGTGATTCTCTCCTTGTTTTCACAATGCCTGTAAGCAATACAATTGAAAAGCATAATAAGTAGTGATATTGATTTTTTTCTAAGTCCCTCAAGCTATTCTGGTCTATTTACCAACTTATTAGAAATGTTAGTGAAACAACTAGACAGCAGGATTGAGGATTGTTTTTATAGTCTCTTTTTAGGACAAATCTAATGTATAGAGAACTGGTAAAATGAAAATGAGATTTTTTTAAAGAAAGTGCTCAGTAAACATCTAGATCATCCCTCTGGAAGAGCTAAGTTACTCTCCACATTAATGTTACTTCCAGTTCATTCACTATGTCTAGAGTAATGGGATTTCAGAATTGTATAGTGAATAATGCTTTAGATTCTTGAGGCCATTCACAGCTGGATCAAATTTACTCAAATCATTCTCTATTAGGTTATTTATAGTACAGTAGTTCATAGAATATGGTTACTTATTTCTTTAGATATATAAAATAAATGAACTTGAAGATTCTAAGTTTTCATAGGTAGTGCTTTGAATGATATTTTCTGAATGAACAATAGGACGTGTTTCAGAGACATTCTGGTTATACAGAATTATATGTTAAGTACTACTAAGAGTAATAATAATAATAATAATGGTATTTTTAAGTGCTTACTATATTCAATCATTCATTCAATAGTATTTATTGAGCATATTCACTTACCATGTGTAGAGCACTGTACTAACTGCTCGGAAAGTACATTCTAGCAACAAATAGAGACAATCCCTGTCCTTAATGGGCTCACACTCTAGAATGGGGGAGACAGACATCAAAACAAGTAAACAGGCATCAATAGCATCATTATAAATAAAAATAATTATATATACACATAATTAACAAAAATTAATATTATTATAAATATATACAAGTATACACAAGTTTTGTGGGGTGGGGAGGGGGTTAGAGCAAAGAGTCGGGGCAACAGGGAGGTGAGGGGAGCAGAGGAAAAGGTGGGGCTTAGTCTGGGAAGGCCTCCTGGAGGAGGTGAGCTTTCAGTATGGCTTTGAAGGAGTGAAGTGTGCTAATTTGGGCAGATTTGAGGAGGGAGAAGTAGGATGTGGGTCAGCGGTCGATGGCAGGAAAGGTGAGAATGAGGTACAGTGAGAGGGTTAGTGTCAGAGGAGCAGAGTGTGTGAGCTGGATGTAGAAGGAGAGAAGAGAGGCCAAGCACTGTTCTAAGCACTGGAGTATATACAAGGTAATCAGGTTGTCCCACGTGGGGCTCACAGTCTTAATCCCCGTTTTATAGATGAGTAACTGAAGCACAGAGAAGTTAAGTGACTTGCCCAAAGTCACAGCAGACACGTGATAGAGTGGGAGTTAGAGCCCATGTCTTCTGACTCCCAAGTCTGTACTCTTGCCACTGGGCCATGCTGCTTTTCTATGTCCCAAGCACTGTACTAAGCATTTGAATAGATTAACTGCTTAGTACAGTGCTCTGCACATAGTAAGCACTCAATAAATACAATTGAGTGAATCGAAGATAATCGGTTTGGGTTCAGCCTCTATATCGCATGTGACTCTCAGTCTAAAGAAGAGGGAAACAGTTATTTAATCCCTATTTTACAGATTAATAAATTGAGGAATTTGTCCAAGATCAAGCAGCCAGCAAATTTTGGAGCTAGGATTAGAGTCCAAGTCTTTTGAGTAACAGGTGCATATCTTTCCTCAGTGAAATTTTAAGACTACATCACTTTAAAATTCCATCTGTGTCTGACTACAAATGTCTATAGGCCGTTTTGTGGTTAAACTCATATAGAATATGGGAGTTTCTGGAATTAGAGTAAATCCAAATCATATTCAGTTATTAAGTTTCTCTGGCTTTCACTTATTTCTATGACTCTTCAGTGTGAGAGGCACTTTTTGTGGCAAGTGATCTGGGTTGTTTTCTTTATTTTTTTTCTCAGTGGTATTTAATAAGCACTTACTAAGTGCCAGGCACTGTACTAAGTGCTGGGATAGATAAAAAGTGAACCAGGTTGGACACAGTCCATGCCCTAGATGGGGCTCACAGTCTTAATCATAATTTACTGTTGCTATAACTGAGGCATAGAGAAATTAAGTGACTTCCCCTTGGAGAAGCAGCGTGGCTCAGTGGAAAGAGCATGGGCTTTGGAGTCAGGGCTCATGAGTTCAAATCCCAGCTCTGCCACTTGTCAGCTGTGTGACTGTGGGCAAGTCACTTCACTTCTCTGGGCCTCAGTTCCCTCATCTGTAAAATGGGGATGAAAACTGTGAGCCCCACGTGGGACATCCTGATTCCCCTGTGTCTACCCCAGCGCTTAGAACAGTGCTCGGCACATAGTAAGCGCTTAACAAATACCAACATTATTATTATTATTATTAAGGTCACACAGTAGGCAAATGGTAGAGCTGGGGTTAGAACACAGGTTCTTCACTCCCAGGCCCATGCTCTATCCACTAGGCCATGCTGCTTTCATTCTGTTTTCTTTCTTTGCTGTAATAAGTAACTAAAGCTGTTGGTTGCTAATTCTTAAAAATGCTACCAATTTTTTTTAATAATCATTGTCACATTTCTCCGAGTTGTTGAAAATGGCACCGACACTGATTATGTGAACTTGAAAGTTGGTCCTTTCTGGAATCTCCAATTCGTTCAGTGGAGATCTGATTTATGTGATTTATTTATAAACCTAAGCTATTATGGACCAGAGTGGATCCCTTGAGCCTGCAAAACTCCCCAGACTGTTGTTAAAGTCCTGGATGCTGTAGTGAAGTAATAATAATAATAATGTTGGTATTTGTTAAGCGCTTACTATGTGCCGAGCATTGTTCTAAGCGCTGGGGTAGACATAGGGGAATCAGGTTGTCCCACGTGGGGCTCACAGTCTTAATCCCCATTTTACAGATGAGGGAACTGAGGCACAGAGAAGTTAAGTGACTTGCCCACAGTCACACAGCCGACAAGTGGCAGAGCTGGGATTCAAACTCATGAGTCCTGACTCCAAAGCCCATGCTCTTTCCACTGAGCCACGCTGCTTCTCCGTGTGCTTCTCTGTGAAGTACAGTCTATAGTTATCCCTGGTGTTCTGGTTAAAATTCCTCATTTGTTTCTCATTAATTTCTTTAGCTTAAGTATTTCTACCTTTGCTTAGAAAGCAGAAAATCTTCTCTATCAACTAGTTATTCTAATCTGTCAGTTATAAATCAAAGGAGTAATGGTCTCAAAAGATATTCAAATATTATATTTTGCCCTGATCCCATCTCAAAGATACAGCCAGATTATGGGAATTCTACTTCCTACCCTTATCTTGTTTTCAGTGAATCTTTATTCTCTTGGTAGCACTCTGTCCTTCTCACATTGCCAGCTGTTCTCACTTTCCCTACATGCGTTATTGAATTAAACTTCTGCTCCTGCCTCCATCCTCTGCCAGACAAAGGCATGAATAGAACACTATCCTTCTTCACTCTCCAGTGATGAAACTGAAGGATACATTTTCCACTGATGCCCAACTTAGGCACATGAAGATTTGACAGTACCATAGGCCATGCTTTCTGGTTCTTCCAAGGAGTCCCCCAATCAGGAAATGTGCCAGGCTTTGAACAGGGCCACTATGATAAGCTTCTTTTGCCATCTATTCACTTGGCTGCAAACTAATCTGCTGTTAATGGAGTCCACTTTACACAAATATATACGTGTGTGTCCACTTCATATGTATATATACATATACTGTTGAAAAGTTCACTACAGGCAATGGGATAACTATTAACTGAGACTTCCTGCTGATTTATTGAACCATTTTCGTGCAAAACCTAGTAGTTGTCTCAGTGGTCTTTTGAATAAAGCAAGTGTTACTTGAAGAAAGTAATTTCAAATTAATTATAATATCAAGTCTCAAGTTTGGGGAACATACAATTCTGGAGAAAGAAAATTCAAACATAAAGTCACTTCTGGTTGAGTATGATTTAATCATGATCTTGACTCTTGACTTTGATATATTTGATTCAATCAATAATAGGGATAGTAAGAAGACTTTGGTCATAGCTTGTAAAACTTAATTTCATAAGTACATGTTAACAATTGTATGTGTGTGTGTTCCCTGGGAGGCAGTAAACATGTTTGGTTTATGTTTGGTTAGGTTCATTAATAAACTAAGGGCTTACCACTGAGGCCAAATTAAAGAGGCATTCTCTGCCTCTTTCCCCAACAATCTAAAAGAATAAAGTACCATAACATAATAGGTTATTCTGATGTCAGAATGACTTTCCCTGCTGCAGCCCTCTCCCGGCATGAATTGATAGAGCCTTAGGTAGTAAGAACACTTTTGTTTGTGCTTGGTAACTTTACATCTTCCCTTTACTCCCAGGGACATTTCCTACTCCAGTGTTATTGTTTGGGCCTTCCAGTGAATTTTCCAGCCCTATATCTTATCCTGTGAGCTATGTGCACACATGAAGATCCCACTGGGCTGCTTCAGCCTCAAGGCTCTTGAGAGCTGCTGACTTCTATTAAGCCTAATAGTGATTAGCCTGAATAATGAATTTGTATCTTCACAATAGCATGCTTGGGTTCTTTTTTCTCATACAGACATACCCAGAGTGATCATCAAAAACCAAGAACTGCAGGAATTTAATTTTCCTTAAAGTGCATGGAGATTTTCAACTTAATGTCTCCTCTTCTTAATCATTTGAGGGTTCACAGTCCAATAATTTATATCCTTCAACCCAACTATTTTGCCTTATAAGAAAAAAAATATGTCACAGACACTGTCTTCTGACATATCTATATTTGGTTAGACATCTTTTACACAATTAAAGATGCCCTCCCCGCCCCCCCCAAACCAATTTTGCTACTTAATTCTCTGTGATGATGGGCAGTAGCAGTAGTAGTAATAATTTTTAAGCACTTATTGTGTATAGAACACTTCATTAGGCACTGGAAAAGCATTATATAAGTTGGACTTAGACATGGACATTGTCCCTTGAGGGGCTCATCTATGAACATAATTTGGGAAGAGCCACATAGGAAGGAGTAGGTAAGTGACCCCTCTCTAGACTATAAGCTCCCCTCTAGACTTTAAGCTCACTGTGAGCAGGGAGCATATTACTAACTCTATTATATTCTCCCAAGCTCTTAGAACAGCGCTCAGCACACAGTAAGTGCTCAGTAAAATAACTGATTGATTGACTGCCCAAGGTCCCACATCAGGCAAGTGTCAGACTCAGGGTAAAAGTAAGGCCTCTTGCCTCCTGATTCCGGGCTCCTTCCATTAGACCACACTGTCTCCCCAGCTCCCTTGACTTCTTCTAGAAGGGCTAGCTGAGATCCCATTTACAAGTTTCATCTCTCTACAGCCATCACTCAGAAGGCATGGGGAGTCCAGGGGAATTATGTCCTGGAGATGAGAGGCCAGCTGCCAAGGAGCAAAGACTCATTCTTGCCCTCAGCTCAAAGGTGGTGCTCTGGAATTTTTCTATTGTGAGGATACCACCAGTGTGTTTCCAGATCCTCTGCTTCTCCTTCTTGAAGAAACCTTAGAGTGCAAAAATGTTAGAAAGGGAAATGCCATCCATGACATGTTTATAGATATACATATTGTACAGATACACATACCAACACGACCTTATGATAGAGGATGGGACGTTCTGAAGAGGGTGTGTCCATGGAGCTGCTATGGATCAGAAACGACTCAATAGTATTTGCACTTAAACATCCATGTCACAGTGAACTTGTTGATCTTGGCTTTCAGGCTTGGTTCTGTGTACTTGTTAGTGGGAAAGAGTGATGGAACATCACTCCTGCACTAAGGTCCAGCTGAATAAAGAGGACTTGAAGATCCCTTCAAGTGTGATGTAGAGAAATGGAAAAATGATATAATGATCATAATACTTAGGGTATTTGTTAAGCACTTACTACGTGTGAAACAATTGTCTAAGCCTTTAGTTAGCTACAATTTTATTAGGTTGGACAAAGTCTCTGTCCCTCATGGGACTCGCAGTCTAAATAGGAGGAATAGCAAGTATTTAATCCACATTTTTCAGATAAAGGAATAATAATGTTGGTATTTGTTGGAATTGAGACACAGAGAAGTTAAATGTCTTGCCCAAGATGATATAGCAAACAATTTGTAGAGCTGGGATTCATTCATTCATTCAATCATGAATGAATCAAACTGTGTGCAGAGCACTGTACTAAGTGCATGGAAAATGCAATTCAATAAAGAGAGACAATCCCTGCCCACACCGGAGTTACATTCTAGATGAGGCAGGGGGGTAGGGGGTGGACAGACATCAAAACAAGCAGGCATTAACATGAATAAATACAATTATAGATAAATACATATATACATAAATGCTGTGGTGCAGAGATGGGGAAAGGAAGAGAAAAGGGAGCATGTCAAGGTGATGCGGAAGGGAGGGGGAGCTGAGAATCCAGGACCTCTGACTTCCAAGGTCCATACTCTTTCCATTAGGTCATGCTGCTTCTCGTGTTTGTCTTTTCTGTTTCATACTCAGTGAAGTACAGATACCCAACCAAGCACATCAGCGAGTTAGGCAGGCAAATTCTGAGAATTTCCTGAATGAAGAAGACTTAAGCAACTGCTACAGGGTGGCACCCATAAAATTTTAAATTTTTACTTGTACTTGCAATCTTAAACATCCTAGTTGACTTTTATTTCAAGAAAAAGGTGATGTATCTTCATGTCTAGACCAAAAGGCCTCTCCCGTAAAGAGTGAGCAACCCCAGGGGTGAGCTCAAGAAGCCTGATGGCATTCAAGCCAGTATCAGCTACTCAACTGTGTGTATTACATTTCAGTCATTCTTTAGTGAAAACTGTGATCTCAAAATATCCAAATGGAGGTCCTGTCTGGAGGTTGGCAAGGGGCTTGTAGGTAAGGAACAGGAAGGAAACTGCATCTTCTAGTAGACAAAGGAGCTATACTGTCCACATTTCCCAGAACACATCAGAGCTTTGGAGGAGCTGTTAGCATCCACTGTCGGGGTGAAATTTTCAGCCAGTTTTGGGATGTGTCCAAATCTTTGAGTAAAGGGCTCACAAACCTGAAGGATCCTTCCATCTTTTTTCTGCTGCTGCCCTCTAGATTGTAAGCTCATTGTGGGCAGGAAATACATCAACCAACTCTGTTGTATTATTCTCCCAAGCATTTAGTACAGTGCACTGTATGACTGATTGATCAACTGGGACTTGGAGAGAGGATATCTTGCTTTATCTCCTGGAAGCAGGCCTTCAGTGTGGTAAATTGTCAATTATCAAATCAAGCTTCTGGGAAGAAAAGCCAGAGATTAATGGCTTGTAGATTTCTGGACTTTGTGTCTTAAATCTGAATTTTCTTTTATATGCCTTTTAAGTAAATATTCTTGGGTAAAGTATTTTCTACTCATTATTTTGTTTGAAAAGGTTTTCTCTCATCTATGGTCACTGAGGGTATGTAGAATTTTCATTTAAATACAGGTCAGACTACTTAACTTTCATTTCTTCTGAGTGGCTTCTGTCTAGTATGAGTATTTTCTATTGCCCAAGGGAAAATTGACAGAAGCCTTCAAGAGCCCAAACATGTATCCTGAAAACACCTAAGTGTCATTATACCTGTGGTTTCCTAGTATTTAGCAAATTCTCAGTTTTCTGCATGGCACCTCAGTGTAGAAGAGCAGGAGAAGAAGGCACAGTGTGAATCCAGAGTGACACATATCCCTTAATGATATCTGGAAATGCTAGAATGTAGCTCAACTTTCCATCTTAGCAATATTTTAGAAAAGTTATTCAACAAGAACTTAAAATTATGAGCTGAAGAACTTGAAGTTCCTAGGTAAGGAGAAAGCATAACGTATCTCCATGTTTAGTATCCAACTGACAAAGTTCTGAATTTCCTCTCCCACAGTTTCTTGCAGTACCAGTTGAAAGTTTTCTTATATCTCAATCTGATTACAAAATTGAAAAAATTTTCTTAAGTGAAGACATCTAATTCTGTTTGTGCTGGCTTCATTCTGGACCCTTCCAGATCAAAGAAGGCAAACTGTGCCCGGTTGTTAGAAGTGTTGGATCATGGATGTAAATTAGTTTCTAAGAACTGAACAGATATCTTCAGATATAATTAAACCCTTGCATTGAGTATGATGTATGATTCAGAAGGTGAAAGGCTAGTGGGGTAACTAGTAAGCTTCCTTGCTTTTAGAAAGTTATATCAGATCAAAATACACTGATCATATGCCATTCATTAGTAAAGGAAAATGAAATGTAAAATGGGAAAAAAATCAAAGAGAGAGACTATTCCTAAGCCATGTTATTAAGTAGAATCTTCCTTTCTGTATACTCTGAATTCAGGGGCTAGCATTAAGAGCAGGATACTAAACTGAGACCATAAATAAACTTGTGTTTGTTTGGTTTTATGGTATTTGCTAAGTGCTCACTATGTGCCAGGCACTGTATTAAGCACTGGGGTAGATGCAAGATATTCAAGTTGGACATAGACCATGTCTCATGTGGGCTTCACAATCTTAATCCCCACTTTGCAGATGAGTTAACTGAGGCACAGAGAAGTGAAATGACTTGCTCAAGAACATACAGGGTACAAGTGGTGAAACCGAGATTAGAAATCAGGTCCTTCTGACTCTCAGGCCCATTAAGCCACACTGATTCTTACATATATTAATTCCAGCAAGAGTGAATTCTTATTTCAGTGTCCATATCCCACAAAAACTGAATTATGAGTTTCTGTTCACTGACAATTGAGTTTGAAAGACCATAGAAAATAGAATAATCTTGACTTTGAGAAATGCATTAAATCATTTCTACCTTTGGTGAAGTGCATGGTTGGATATTAAAAAAAAAGACATTCATTCAATCATTCATATTTATTGAGCACTTACTGTGTGCAGAGCACTGTACTAAGCACTTGGGAGAGGACAATATAACAATAAACAGTCACAGTCTCTTCCCACAATGAGCTTACAGTCTAGAGGGGGGTAGATAGACATTAATATAAATAAATTACAGATATGTACATGAGTGTTGTGGGGCTAGGAGAGGAGAAAAACAAAGGGATCAAATCAGGGCAGTGAAGAAGGGAATGGGAGAAGAGGAAAGGGGAGACTTAGTCAAGACAAGAGGACTTGACTGGACCCTGCCTATTTACTGACCATGGGTGTTTCGCAGTACCACTTTCAGAATAACATTCCCTGGATTGAAAAGTACCTCTCATTAGAATTTGGACCATCAGTCTCATGAGAGCTATTTGGGAATGTAGAGATGAGGCAGCACATTCTGGGAATTGCCTCTTCATGCATAGCTCCTGACTGGTTCAGAAGCAAGCCTAATTAACTCCTGATGTCTAGGGTTTCTGGATTGTACTTCACCTTCCCTTCAATCCAACCAATGATCTGAGGAGTCTCTGAGACTCACTATGCTAATCTAAGTTGGGTGGACCAGCATGAGATGTTCTCTATCATTTGTTGTCATTCAGGGTTTAATCGACACTGGTGATTTGCTAAGGCTTTTTCTTGGCACCCATGATGGAGATGCCCAAATTTGTGAAGTGTTTCGTATCTTTTTGGTTTACTTGTTTTGATGTCTGTCTCCCTATCCCACCTAGACTGTAAACCCGGTGTAGGCAGGGATTGTCTCCATTATTTCTGCACCTCCATTATTTCTGCACTGTACCTTCCAAGAGCTTAATGCAGTGTTCTGCCCACAGTAAATGCTTAATAAATGATTGAATGAATGACCCAGACCATTTGCTTTGTGACCCAAACCTTTTTTCTGGCATGGGCATGGGGAATCAGAAGGGCCTGGGAGACAGAAGGAACTGGGTTCTAATCCCAGCTTTGCCACTTGTCTGCTGTGTGACCTTGGGAAAGTAACTTAACTTCTCTGTGCCTCATTTACTTCATCTGTAAAATGGGGATCTAGACTATATGTCCTATTTGGGACAGGAACTGTGTCCAACATGATAATCTTATATCTAGTCCAGCACCTAGTACCGTGTCTGGCACATAGTAAGGTCTAAACAAATACCATAAAAAAAAATTGGGTGATATTGACTCAGCCAGGAAAATCGTCCTTTTACCTCAATTCCAGGACCCAGGAGTCCCATGAAGTTTTGTTTCTCATTTGTTAGTGCCAGATCAAATAGCAAGACAAGATCATGGACTATGAAGTTCTAGAACATAGTGTCCTAGCATCAAAGTTATGTTCATTTTAACACAGCTACTCTGGATGAGGCAAGTGATGAAGAAAATGAGTGGCACCATGATTCCCAAACAGCTGCTGTATGAGTGCTGAAATAAAACAAAAACAAAAAAAGGAGGATAGAAGAAGCAGTGGTGTGGCCTAGTGGATAGAAGAGGAATAGGGAGTCAGAAGGACCTAATCCCAGGTCCACCACTTTGCAGTGTGACCTTGAGCAAATCACTTAACTTCTCTGTGCCTCAGTTCCCTCATCTGTAAACTGGGGATTAAGACAGTGACCCCTTTGTGGAAGAAGGACTCTGTCCAACCCAATTACCTTTTAAGTGCCTGCACATAGTAAGCACTTAAAAAATACCACAATTATTTGTTATTAATGATATGGAGGAAACAAAGACTCAGTGTTACATCACAGCTGAAGCCTGGAATCAGTTGCTGAGAAGAGATCTGCATGATTAATTGCCATCAAGAATTGCTTCTTAGTAGTATTATTAGTAGTAGTGAGCGGCTATTGTACAAAAGCTCATAATGGAATAAGACAGGGAGACAAAAGAGAAACCAGAACCAGGTGCTGCAAGCATTAAGCACAATAACTGGCAGAGTTTTTATGTGCCTAATGTGCCTAATGTGGTCAGGACTGTGGCTCCCACAATTGCCTTTTTAAGCCACATACACTCATAAGTGATCTTCACTATCAGTGGTGTCTTTGAAAGATGAAGGACAGCTTTATTAGTGCCAAAATTAAAAGTGCTTCGACTCCTCAAATATCCCTTCTTATTCCCTTGTCTAATCTGTCTGCCAGATGAGAGGCAGTCTGAAACCTCTCCCAATACAAATTAAGTAGAGACTAAAACTTTCCCCATCTGCCCTTTGTTTATCTTCAGAATTGTGCAGAGCCCATAAACTCTTTGTGGAAACTCTTTGTGGATAGGAACCATCTTTGCATATATTTTATATTAATGCCTAGCATATTGTGGTGTAATTTTGAAAATTAGTCTTATACAAGTGGAACATGCAGGAAACCTCCATGATTGTTATTAATACTCTAGTCATTTCATACGCATGTTTTGGAAGTTTAATATAGATTCTATTTTTTTAAAAAAACCAATATATTGTACTAATAGAAACCGTGTCTCTTCTGGTTCCAGTTTCCTTCATTTTAACACAGCTACTCTGGATGAGGCAAGTGATGAAGAAAATGAGTGGCACCATGATTCCCAAACAGCTGCTGTATGAGTGCTGAAATAAAACAAAAACAAAAAAAGGAGGATAGAAGAAGCAGTGGTGTGGCCTAGTGGATAGAAGAGGAATAGGGAGTCAGAAGGACCTAATCCCAGGTCCACCACTTCTTGATTTCTTCCAAAACTTTGTCTCATTTCAGCTTTATGTATGTCATCCTTATAGGTCATTTTTCACTTATAGGTCATGTTTTCATGTGAAATTCCTGAAAACAGAGGATCACTTTATATTTGACCATTTGGTGACACTCATTTCAGTTTAGAAAAAGCAGTTGTGTCTATTTCTTTTTCTATTCATAATTAAAACAAGAAGGAAGTTGGATGATTGGACTCCTAGGAATTGATTTTTTTTTATTGCGAAAGTACTGTCAGAAGAATCGTTAAGGCTAAAACATGCAAATATTTGAAATTATTGAGATCCAACAGTATTGAGAATACTATCCAAAATCTTTGATTGGTGCCAAGTCTATCCTGACCAATTTGACCTATGGGATGAAGAAATGTCCACCAATAGTACTAATGTTGGAGAAAAGGGCTAGGAAAGATTTATAGTATATAATATATTTATGCTTCTTAAATTTCACAAATTAAGACTGTTAAAGGAGGAAAAAAACAGGTAAATCATCATCCTCAGTTCCTCAGTCAAAACCCCAATTTTTTTTTCTTAGGTGTTTGTTCTCTGAGTTGTAGCATAAAACAGATAGGCACTCTTTTCAGATGTGGATTCTATTTTGTTCCATTCCCTTTGTTTTCTGACTCAGTGAAAGGTTTAACTTCAATTTGTGTAAAGTAGATTACAACATTCTGCATTTTTACTGCTTCATTTTCTCTGGAGCATGAATAATCTTTTTCCTAGCACAATTTATCCTAACCCGGTTTGAAATTATGACTATCAAATTTCTCTATTTAATGGTACCTGGTCAATACACTTTCACAACAATCTACATGCTGCAGTAGAGAATAAAAAGGAGATGTGTGGGTTTGTATAAAATATACGGTTGCATCAGGTGAATACGACTGAAAAAGAGAAATGGGAATTGAGATTTCTCAGAACTCTTCATATGTGGAAAACATCTTTTGGCTTCATAAAAAAAAATAGAATATTTTTATCTACATCCTTTATTTGTAGTCTTCCACTTAAAGAGTATGATTTCAGGATTTTCAGAATTGTTTCTCTTAACAGTACAAATTAATTTATGATCGTTGGGCTATATTCATGCCATATTACCAATCAGAGAAGACATTTCTCATAGAATTATTCATACAACTTTACCAGATATGCTGAGTACAATGGTGTTTATGTCAGACACTGATGAATCCAAGACAAGAAGTGCAGTATGCATTATCACATTCTGAAGTGGAGATTTAGTGTGTCTTGTTTGCACACTGTGCTTTATCTTAAGCGCTTCACGGTTTGCCCAGCATTGATAGCACATTTTTTTTTAGACGAAGTAATTGGATTGTTCAACCTTAGCTGGCATTATGCAAAATATAACAGTAGTGCCAATACCTCGTATTCTCCATGTTCCCTAAATGTTTTCAGTAAACATCCTAGTTTCAGTTTAGTGGATGCTTAAATTTTCTTCTTCCTCCACAACAATGCCAGGATCTTCTCCATCCAACTGACCACAATGTTAATCCAGGTATTTATCCATCAAACAGTCAACCAGTGGCATCACTGAGTGCTTACTATGTTCAGAGCACTGTATATTAAGCACTTGGGGAAGTATAATATAAAGAATTAGTAGACATGGTCCCTGCCCATCAGGAATTTACAGTCTACAGGGGGAGACAGATATTCAAATCAATTACAGATAGAGAAAATAGTAGAATATAAGTGCTGTGTGGCTGGGGCAAGTATCAGATTGTTGAAATTAGTTGGGCAGGGATTGTCTCTATCTGTTGCCAAATTGTACAGTCCAAGAGCTTAGTACAGTGCTTTGTACATGGTAAGTGCTCAATAGATATGAATGAATGAAAGGGTACACAACCAAGTACATTAACAAATCATAGGGGAAGATTGGTTCTCTTCTAAATGAGCATTAGTCGAGGAAGGCCTCTTGGAGAAGATGTGATGTTAGGAGGGGTTTGATGGTGGGGAGAGTGATGGACAGTCATCTATGAAGGGTGAAGAAGTTCCAGGCCCCAGGGAGGGCAGGGTCAAGAGGTAGGTGGTGGGATATAAAAGAGTGAAGTATAGAAAGTAGGTTGCATTAGAGTAATGATGTGTTTGTGTGGATTGTGTTGCAGTAGGAGATCAGCGAGATAAGAGGGAAATTGCTGATTGAGTGACAAATAATAATTATAATAGTAATTATGGTACTTGTTAAGTGTTACTATGTGCTGAGAACTTTACAACCATTGGAAGTGTTTGAGAAGTGGGGAAATGTAAAGAGAACAGTTGCTACCACTCCTGGTGAGGTATAGTGCAGAGAAGACAAACACCCCAGTTTGCTCCAAATCAGGCACATTTAATCCCAGTCCCTCCTGGGAAGGCTCAGAACACAACCGTCAGTCCAGGCGCAGAATGGTTGGCAGACTGAGTCGCTCAGTGATTTATTCATTCAGTCAGTCAGTCATATTTATTGAGCACTTGCTGTGCAGAGCACTGTACAAAGCACTTAGAAAGTACAGTTAAGCAATAAAGAGAGACAGTTACTGAACAGTCAACATTCTGAATGACAGACAAAACCAGACAAGAGGCAGAGCCAGAATTAGATCCCAAGTCCTTCTGACTACTAGTCCCATGCTCTATGCAGTAGGCCATGCTGCTTCTCATGTTTTCATTGCACAATTCACAAATCACATGATGGAAGGGTTCCAGACCAGAAAGAGGAAGTGTGGCTGGGGTCGGTGTTGAAGCAGACAAGAATGAGGCACAGTGTATAGGTGGGAATTAGAGGACTGTAGTGTGAGGGCTGAGTTGTAGTAGAAAATCAGTGAGGTAAGGTAGAGAGAAAAATAGCTGACTGTCATAAAGTTAGTGGTAAGAAGTTTCTGTTTGATTTAGAGTTGGATACAGAAGTGTTTAAGAGAGTACAGTATAGCAGTATAATAGACACATTCTCTGATCACACTACCTTACTAGTCTAGAGGCATTTGTTGTTACATTTTCCTTCTGCCCACTTACTTTGGGTGCACTCCAAAAGAAGTGATGAGGAAACTCAAAGCAACATGGTGTAGTGGCGAAAGCACAGGCCTAGAAGTCAGAAGGACAAAGGGTCTAATCCTGGCTCTGCCATTTATCTGCTGTGTGACCTTGGCCAATTCACTCCACTCCTCTGGCCTCAGTTACCTCATCTGTGAAATGGGGATTGAGACTGTGAGGTCAGTGTGTGTCAGGGACAGTGTCCTATCCGATTTACATGTACTCACCCCTGTGCTTAGTATGATGCCTGGCACATAGTACTTAACAATTATACATTTATTATTATTATTATTATTATTATTATTATTATTATTATCAGGTTGAATGATTCCATTATTTACATTCTATACACATTTACACATTTACATTTTATAACCCAGTTTGGGTCATGCAGGCCCCAGTGCATATAGTCTGCCCATTTTTGAACATAAACCTTTTCCACCCTAATTTTTTTTGCCACGACCTCTGATAACAACGTGAATCAAGGATTATGCCACGGTTATTGGCTTGTGAAATAGAGATAATGATGCTGTTGTCTAAAATGATTGGAAAGGCAGTGTTGGGGGATACAGTTTGGGAATTCAATTTTAGATATGTCAAGTTAGAGGTGTCAGAAGAACATAATAATAATGATGATGATGGTATTTGTTAAACTCTTACTATGTGTTACTGTTCTAAGCGCTGGGGGGGGGGGGAGGGGAGGAATACAAGGTGATCAGGTTGTCCCATGTGGGGCTCACAGTCTTAATCCCCATTTTACAGATGAGAGAACTGAGGCACAGAGAAGTTAAGTGACTTCCCCAGATTCACACAGCTGACAAATAGCGGAGCCGGCATTAGAACCCATGACCTCTGACTCCCAAACCCGTGCTTTTTCCCCTGAGCCACGCTGCTTCTCCATCCAAGTAAAGATGTCCTGAAGGGAGGAGGAAATTTGAAACTGCAGAGAAGGAGAAAGCTCAGACTGGACAGGTAGATTTAGGAATCATCTGAATACCACTGTAGACTACAATTGTATATTGTATGGATTATATATTCATATGTATATTGTATGTGGTAATGGAAACTGTGGGTATAAATGAGTTCTCCAAGGGAGTGGGGATAGATAGATAGATGGTCCAGAACTGAGCCCTGATTGATCCCCCACAAACAAGGGGAGGGATGCAGAGGAACCAGGTAAAGGCATTGGGAAGGTTTAGACAGGATACTTTCCAGTGAATATGAAGTATTAGCATATGTCAGCAGAGATAACTAAAATAGTAATAGAATTCTATGAGTAGGTTGACATATATTTTGTTGGAAAATAGAATATTAAAAAAATCAGAGGGAATTTTTGTTTTCATTCAGAATTAACTTATCTACGAAATGACAGCTTCTTATCTACAACTGTTTTACAGCTTCAAAAATGATAAAAAAAAAAAAAGACTCCACTTTTTGAATAGAAGAAAATGGAAGCAAAAGGGAAATTCAGATCTTGCATAATGTATTTTTAGAGCGATTTGAATGTAAAAAGCCTCTTGGGAGTTAAAGATGATTGGTTCCAAGCCAAAATGAAAGGAAAGCATTTTGTTGGCTAGTGATAAATATTAAATTTATTACCTCAGTAAATTGGACAAGCAGATTGTAACAGTAGATTCAAAAAGAACTGGGACCAATTTGTAGAAGTGAGGTCTATCATGGGATTTTAGAAATAAACATCAGTAATATCAGATCGTACACTCCTAATCATGAGTCTATATGTCAAGAACAGTTTTTCTCCCAGCATCATTTCATATCCTTATTGAACTAGAACAGTGTGGATTGGATAGATAATTGGTCTAATCCATATGACATTTGTGTTATGTGTCTGATTTAAGAGTTAAAATTCAGTTGGGTATCTTTTATTTACTATTACAATAGCTATTTCACTGTTTTCTCTACTTACTTCACCATTCTCTCAGATTGTTCCAGCAACTCCACCCCACTTGCCTTGCTATGTCTGTATCCTTTAAACTTCCATCCCCAAAACTGCTCCATGATGTCTGTAAAATCAATTAATCAATCAATCAGTGGTACTTATTGTGTTTAGTATGTTCAGAACACTGTACTAAGCACTTAGAGTTGGAAGGCACTTTCCCTATTTCCTACCCACACAGATCTTGTGATATAGAAGGCAAGATGGACATTAAAATAAATTATGGATTTGTACATTGTGCTGTATGGCTGAGAGTGGAGTGAATATCAACTGCTTAAAAGTGTCTATCTTGTTTGCTTCAGTGAGGAGAAGCAACCTATATCTCTACTATCCCTCTCAATATTGAGCCTGGGGAATTTCCAGTAATCTACCAGTCTCAGCTATTGGAGGGAGAGTCAAGCAGAGACATAGCCATTCCATTCCTAGCTTGGACAATGGCTAGCAAGTAGAAGATAATCTGCTACAAGTCAAAGCTCACTGTGCTGAGCATCAGTGGCATGAGAGAGAGTCAAGAGTGGAGTCTCAAGCTTAATGCATGGAAGAAGGCAATAGTAAATCACTTCCATATTTTTACCAACAAAACTATGGATACACTAGCAGAACGATTGCAAATGGAGATGGGTCATTCTGGGTGAGATGTATCCATGGAGTCACTATAGGTTGGAGACAATTTGACAGCATAATACAATACAGTATCTCTACTGTGGCTTTTGATTATTGATTTTCAATTTTTCTTTAAAACCTGTCTCATCCTAAAATAGATACTCTGCAAAATATAAATCTAAATTTAAGATTCAGGCTTTTAGAACCAACTTGACAATCTTAACTAAGAAAGACAGTGAGTTTTAGATATCATTTAAGCTTTATTTCAGATGTGTGAAAACCTCCATGTATAGAACAAGTCAGTATAAAAGTGTCTGTATCTTATTTCAGTTGATTAATTAGCGGGCTTTGAAGCATTTTTGAAAAATAACCTTGTTTATCTAACCCACTATTTCCAAAATGTTAACTGAATGATGTCATCCATAATATGTGAAAAAGCCTGTCAATTCCTCAGTTTAGCAAGACATAGTGTTAACCACGTCAATCAAGCCAGCTATTAGGACACAAAGCATTTTAGGAATTAGTCTGAAAATGTTTGTTAATGCATAAACAAAATAAAAGCAAACTCAAATAACTTATGTGGGTGTAAAAAGGCTTAATAAACTATAATTATATATTCCATCAAGGCTTTATATATTATTGAAATAGCAACTTTCTAGTTAAATTGAAAAAATACTTTCTTTTCTAAAACCCTAGTTTTCAAACGTTTATTCCTTTCTTGAAATAGTACCCTTTAGACCATAATTTCTCATGCTTGTATTCAGTTCTAAAGTACAATTTTTGGAAAGGTTAGTAAAATTCCATTAAGTTATTTAAGATATCCAAGGGTGAACTTTAAGAAATTGTTCAGACACTTATTATACACTCAAATAGTTGAAAAGTAGTTTTGTTTTTAAAGTTCAAGTTAGGCATGTATTATGTATGCATATAAGGCTACCTTTCTCTCTCCAAGATGATGCAGATAGTGAAATAGTAACCATTCAGACTTAAGTAGCTGCAAAGACCATTATACTACTAGCACTCTTCGATATTGGGTGCACATAAAGATGGCTTTTGCAACGTTGATAGAAAATGCAGCCTGACTCTGTTTTTGAGCCAGGTATTAGAGTCCTAATCTTCACAAAGCCTCCACTTAAGGCAGTAACCCTTTCCTGATTGCCATCTGCCAGGCTAGGCAGGATAACAGTGAAGGCATTCAGAATCCAATATTTATTAGGATGCTGCCTGATGAATGACAGCAACAGAAGGCCAACAGCACTTATGGACACATCCATCTATAATTTATTTTAGTGTTTGTCCTATCCAGTAGGCTGTAAGCTCCTTGAGGGAACATGTCTACCAACTCTATTACAATGTATTGTCCCAAGTGCTCAGTATAGCACTCTCCACACAGTGAGTGTTGAATAAATACAGTTGATTGATTGTTCCAAGGCTCATGTCTACCAACTCTCCCAAATGCTTAGTTACAGTGCTCAGCACTCAGTCAATGCTCACTAAATACCAGTGATTAATTTGTTTATTGGAAGGATCAAATCAGGGGCGATGTGACCAAGTTTCTATTATTTATCCTCAGCCTATACTGGTGTCAGCTGAACTTCTTCTCTATCTTCCTGGGCATATGTTGGCTATATGAAAAGCCTGAGGAAGCCCCAATAAGAATGACATAAATCATATCCTTGGGATACAAACATTAGCAATTTCCCAGCCTAAGTCAAATGTAGCCACTAAATTGTCAGGTGACCTATGAACTAGACCCCAACCATTCAGGACTCTGATGGATATGCAGGTGTCAGTTTTCATGATTGTAACAGTATTTCAAATGAGAATTTAAAATCTCATTCCACTGAGGCAATATTGAAGAACAGCTGAGAACAGGTACTGAGAACAGCTTTTGTAATAAGTTTTTAAAAGGGATAAATATTCACACACCCACACAGTCAACTTTTATTCAGATGACAAAAAAAATTAGCAGAAAAAGCAAAATCTAACAAAGTTTCAAAGCTCCTGTTGCAGTGTAGTAGTGGCTGTTGCAATTTTTCTTCATTAAAAAGGTACTGGGTTTCCTCTAAGGAAGCATCCCTCATCCCAAAAGCAACAACCCTTGCTCCAGCATCCAAGCATTGTCACAAAAAGAATGAGTTGAACATCAAGCCATCTGAAACAATATTGTTTATGAGAGCACAGCCATATCATGCCGGCATAAGACCATCTCCATGACTTCATGACCACATAGGATGAAATTTGGGGACGTGGGAGGGGAATGGAACACTGACACCAGCTTCAAGGTCCATCACTCTGAATCAGAAGAACAAACAAATTGAAATGCTTCTTCCCCACTGCTATCATATATGTTCATATATTCCTTATCCTAAAAAAACCCTCCCTTGACCACACAGCTCACTCTAATTTTCACTCCAACTCCTTCCTATTATTCCTCTCCAATAATAATAACAATAATAATTATGGTATTTGTTAAGAGCTTACTAAATGTGAGGCACTGTACTAAATGCTGAGGTAGATACAAGCAAATCAGGTTAGACATAGTCCCTGTTCCAAATGGGGATCATGGTCTCAATCCCCATTTTCCAGATGAGGTACCTGAGTCACAGAGAAGTAAAGTGACTTGCCCAAGGTACCACAGCAGACACGTGGAAGAATCAGGATGACAACCCATGACCTTCTGACTCCCAGGCCTGCTGTCTATCCACTACTCCATACTGCTTCCCTAGTCTCCTTTAGTGAGTTGTCTAAATACGCTACATTCATTTGCTGTCCTCCAATTCTCTCTTCTACCCCCTCAAATCTGGATTCTGCCTCCTTTACTCCCCTAAAACTGCTATCCCAGAGGTGACCAGTGATCTCCAGCTTGCAAAATCCTAAAGCTTCAATCTCATCCTAATCCACCTTGTGCTTTCAGCTGCCATCAACATTGTGGACCACCTCCTTCTCCTGGAAACATTGGTCTAAACTTGGCTCACTGGCTTTGTCCTCTCATGGTTCTCCTTATCTCTATGGCCTCTCATTCTCAGCTTCTTTTGTGGGCTCCTCCTCTGTCTCCCAACCCCATAACTTTGAGAATCCTTCTAGGCTCAATTCTGGGTCTCCTCTTCTCCATCTTCACCCACACCCTTGGAGAAGTTATTCACTTCCACAGCTTCAACAACCATCTTGAATGATTTCCAAGTCTACCTCTCCACTCCTGATCTCTCTCCTCTGCAGTCCTGAATTTCCACCTGTCTTCAGGACATCTTTACTTGGATATCCCACCAACACATCAAACTTAACATGTCCAAAACAGAACACCTCATTTTGCTACTAAAACCCTGTCTTTCCCATCACTGTAGACAGCATCACCCAACCTTCTTGTTTCTCAGGCCCATAACCTAGGCATTATTCTCAGCACATTGATCTCATTCAACTCCCACTTTCAATCTGTCACCATATCTTGTCAGTCTTACTTTGACAACATTCCTAGAAATCTATCCTTTCCTCTCCATTCAAACTGCTACTATAGTGATCCAAGCCCTTATCCAATCCCTTCTTGATCAAGCTCCATGCTCCATGCTCACCATCCCAGCTTTTGTCTCTGCCCACTCCAATCCATTCTTCACTCTTCTGGCTGGGTCATTTTTACACAAAAATGTTCAGTCCATACTTCCCCACTCCACCTCCACATCCTACAGAAATGCCTTACCATTGACTTTAAAGAACTCAAACACCTTGCCCACTTCTATCTCATGTCCCTGATTTACTTGAGTGGTCAAGGTCAGCAGGACGCTGCTGCTCATGCGCAGGAGAAAGGAAGTGGACTATGGATGTGATTCAGCACTCTGGGTTCATGGTACAAGATCACCAAAGAGAAAAGAGAGCAAGTAAATTGAGTTGAGTAGAGAGGGTGGTGTTGAGTGTGTCAATTCGGTTGTCAAGGAAAGATAGTTTGGTTGTCAAGGAAAGATAAATGTAGATTAATAGGGCATACTGGCTTGAGAAAATTGTATGGATTCAAAAGATGACAGATTGCTGTTGGGGAACAGGCACATTTTCATAGATGGGGTGTATGGGAGAGACCAGATGAAAAAGTTATGGTTGGATAGAGGGATTTCAGAACTGATGAGGGTAGAGGTCACATAGTGACTAGAGATTATGAAATCAAGTGTGTGCCCAAGTCAGTGAGTGGGTATGGTGGGTCAGGAGGAATGAAAGAAAGCAGGCAGCAGAAGAGTCATCAGGAACATCCACATGGATTTTGAAGTCTCCCAAAGATCAATTACGGGCTCTCGTTATATCCCGGCTAGACTACTGTGTCAGCCTTCTCTCCGACCTCCCTTCCTCCTCTCTCGCCCCGCTCCGGTCTATTCTTCACTCCGCTGCCCGGCTCATCTTCCTGCAGAAACGATCTGGGCATGTCACTCCCCTTCTTAAACAACTCCAGTGGTTGCCTATCGACCTCCGCTCCAAACAAAAACTCCTCACTCTAGGCTTCAAGGCTCTCCATCACCTTGCCCCTTCCTACCTCTCCTCCCTTCTCTCTTTCTACCGCCCACCCCGCACGCTCGGCTCCTCTGCCGCCCACCTCCTCGCCGTCCCTCGGTCTCGCCTATCCCGCCGTCGACCCCTGGGTCACGTCCTCCCACGGTCCCGGAACGCCCTCCCTCCTCACCTCCGCCAAACTGATTCTCTTTCCCTCTTCAAAACCTTACTTAAAAATCACCTCCTCCAAGAGGCCTTCCCAGACTGAGCTCCTCTTCCCCCTCTACTCCCTCTGCCATCCCCCCTTTACCTCTCCGCAGCTAAAGCCTCATTTTTGCCTTTTCCCTCTGCTCCTCCACCTCTCCCTTCCCATCCCCACAGCACTGTACTCGTCCGCTCAGCTGTATATATTTTCGTTACCCTATTTATTTTGTTAATGAATTGTACATCGCCTTGATTCTATTTAGTTGCCATTGTTTTTACGAGATGTTCTTCCTCTTGACGCTGTTTAGTGCCATTGTTCTCGTCTGTCCGTCTCCCCCGATTAGACTGTAAGCCCGTCAAACGGCAGGGACTGTCTCTATCTGTTGCCGACTTGTTCATCCCAAGCGCTTAGTACAGTGTTCTGCACATAGTAAGCGCTCAATAAATACTATGGAATGAATGAATGAATGAATGATGCCAAAAGAAAGAAGAAATGTGATAAAGGGATCAAGATGGTTCAATAAGTTGGAGGTGGGGATTAGGCAGAGGTAGATAGCCATGCCTAGTAGCTGGAGTAGTTGGTATATGCAGATGGTATGGGCTTCAGAAGAAGGGAAACAGAAGGGGAGGTGAAATGGTAAAAAAGTGACATTCGGGAGTGAGGAAGAAACCCACTCCTCTTCCTACTCCTATTCCTTTCCCAGTGAGTCTTGGGGAGTGTAAGAAAATGAGACTTCTTTTAGAGAGAATGAGTGGCAGAGGAGACAATGTCATCTGCGGAGAGCCAGGTTTCAGTGATGGTGAGGAGGAGCAATGATTGGGGCAGTAAAAATTCAAGGATGAAGGAAAGCTTTCCCATGATGAAGCAGAAGTTCCACAGGCTGCATTTGGCTGAGGCTTTGGTCAGAGGGTGCAGGGAGAGGGAATGAGCAAGGGGTGGAGGGAGGATGATAGTGAGTGATGGGGGCCATCATGGGGAGTAGAAATTAGGGGCAGCGCTGGGAGAGGATAATAGTGATAGGGTGGGAGAGGAGAATGAAAGTGGTGCATGGGGTCTCTAGGGATTTGATGGAGGAGAATGGGGGGAGTGCTGGGAAGGGAAGAGACAGAGGGGATTGAGGGCACATGGTGAGGTCAAAGAAGTTTAAAGCTTATAGTTGAGGTTGTCAACTGCTTAACCCAGTGGTTCCATGATTAACAGCTGCAGTGAATGCAGGTCCTTGGGTCCTTGAGATTGAAGTTACAAATGATTAGGAGTGAACAGAGAACTGTGTTAATGTGAAGGCAGACAGCTGTTGATATGTAAAAAGCCAGTTCCCTGTCACTGGGATGTCAGACAGGCATTTCTTTTCCCTCTTCTCCACTCTATATTCAGTCCACGCTGCAGGGAGCAGGAAGGTGAAGAAAAGGCTACTTGTCCACCACAGCAGTTTGGGAGTGTGATCTAGGCATCCTGGTGGGTGGACATTTAGGCAGTGATTCCATTTTCCATAACCTGGGCTGACTGAGGCTGCCCAGCAGAAAGACAGTGCCCTCTGGTAGCTTTCTGTCCCAAATGATGTTCACCAATCATATTTATTTATTGAGTGCTTACCATGTGCAGAGGACCGTATTAAGGGCTGGGGAGAGTACTGTATAACAGCACTGTTAGGCATGTACCTTGCCCACAATGAGCTTACAGTCTAGAGAAGGAGACAGACATTAATACAAATGAATAATGAATATTCAGTGTTCTGGGCCAGCTGAATCAACTCAGCAGAGAGAGATCTGTGTCCTCAGGCATCGCTTTGCCCTGGGTAATATATGATATCCTGGGCTGGCTAAAGCGGCTTGGCAGAAAGAGATTTCAGTGTCCTCTGGCAGCTCTCTGTTTTGACTGATGTTCCCCAACTAAGCCCTCATTTCCCCAACTCCCTTTCTCTTCTGTGGTTCCTTGCATGTGAATGTGTACCCTTTAAGCACTTGAAATTCAGCTCACGCTCAGGTCCACAGCTCTTTTGTACATATCTGTAATGTATTTTAATGTCTACCTTCCCCTCTAGACTGCTAGCTCATTGTGGACAAGAATCATATCTATCAACTCTGTTGTATTTATCACCAAAGTGCTTGGTACAGTACTTTGCCCACAGTAAGCATTCAGTAAATGCTATTGTTTTATTTCACTTCTTTATGCCTCAGTTACCTCATCTGGAAAATGGGGATTGAGACTGTGAGCCCCACATGGGGCCAACCTGATTTGCTTGTATCCATCCCTGTGCTTAGTACAGTGTCTGGCACATATTAAGTGCTTAGCAAATACCATAATTATAAATGTAATAATAATTCATTCATTCAATAGTATTTATTGAGCGCTTACTATGTGCAGAGCACTGTACTAAGCGCTTGGGATGAACAAGTCAGCAACAGATAGCGACAGTCCCTGCTGTTTGACGGGCTTACAGTCTAACTGGGGGAGATGGACAGACAAGAACAATGGCAATAAATAGAGTCAAGGGGAAGAACATCTCGTAAAAACAATGGCAACTAAATAGAATCAAGGCGATGTACAATTCATTAACAAAATAAATAGGGTAATGAAAATATATACAGTTGAGCGGACGAGTATAGTGCTGTGGGGATGGGAAGGGAGAGGTGGAGGAGCAGAGGGAAAAGGGGAAAAAGAGGGTTTAGCTGCGGAGAGGTAAAGGGGGAGTGGCAGAGGGAGTAGAGGGAGAAGAGGAGCTCAGTCTGGGAAGGCCTCTTGGAGGAGGTGAGTTTTAAGTAGGGTTTTGAAGAGGGAAAGAGAATTAGTTTGGCGGAGGAGAGGAGGGAGGGCATTCCGGGACTGCGGGAGGACGTGGCCCAGGGGTCGACGGTGGGATAGGCGAGACCGAGGGACGGTGAGGAGGTGGGCGGCAGAGGAGCGGAGCATGCGGGGTGGGTGGTAGAAAGAGAGAAAGGAGGAGAGGTAGGAAGGGGCAAGGTGATGGAGAGCCTTGAAGCCTAGAGTGAGGAGTTTTTGTTTGGAGCGGAGGTTGATGGGCAACCACTGGAGTTGTTTAAGAAGGGGAGTGACATGCCCAGATCGTTTCTGCAGGAAGATGAGCCGGGCAGCGGAGTGAAGAATAGACCGGAGCGGGGCGAGAGAGGAGGAAGGGAGGTCAGAGAGAAGGCTGACACAGTAGTCTAGCCGGGATATAATGAGAGCCTGTAACAGTAAGGTAGCTGTTTGGGTGGAGAGGAAAGGGCGGATCTTGGCGATATTGTAGAGGTGAAACTGGCAGGTCTTGGTAACGGATAGGATGTGTGGGGTGAACGAGAGAGACGAGTCAAGGATGACACCGAGATTACGGGCCTGAGAGACGGGAAGGATGGTCGTGCCATTGATGGTGATAGAGAAGTCTGGGAGAGGACCGGGTTTGGGAGGGAAGATGAGAAGCTCAGTCTTGCTCATGTTGAGTTTTAGGTGGCGGGCCAACATCCAGGTGGAGATGTCCCGGAGGCAGGAGGAGATGCGAGCCTGAAGGGAGGGGGAGAGGACAGGGGCGGAGATGTAGATCTGCGTGTCATCTGCGTAGAGATGGTAGTCAAAGCCCTGAGAGCGAATGAGTTCACCGAGGGAGTGAGTGTAAATGGAGAACAGAAGAGGGCCAAGAACTGACCCTTGAGGAACTCCAACAGTTAAAGGATGGGAGGGGGAGGAGGCTCCAGCGAAGGAGACCGAGAATGACCGGCCAGAGAGGTAAGAGGAGAACCAGGAGAGGACAGAGTCCATGAAGCCAAGGTGAGATAAGGTTTGGAGGAGGAGGGGATGGTCGACAGTGTCAAAGGCAGCAGAGAGGTCAAGGAGGATTAGAATGGAGTAGGAGCCATTGGATTTGGCAAGAAGGAGGTCATGGGTGACCTTAGAGAGAGCAGTCTCGGTAGAGTGGAGGGGACGGAAGCCAGATTGGAGGGGGTCTAGGAGAGAATGGTAGTTAAGGAATTCTAAGCATCTAGACGACTTGTTCTAGGATTTTGGAAAGGAAGGGTAGTAGGGAGATAGGGCGATAACTGGAAGAGGAAGTGGGGTCAAGAGTGGTTTTTTTTAGGATGGGGGAGACATGGGCATGTTTGAAGGCAGCGGGGAAGGAGCCATTGGAGATTGAGTGGTTAAAAATAGAAGTTAAGGAAGGTAGGAGGGCAGGGGCGATGGTTTTAATAAGGTGAGAGGGAATGGGGTCCGAGGCACAGGTGAAGGGGGTGGCACTTGCGAGGAGGGAGGAGATCTCCTCTGAGGATACTGCAGGGAAGGATGGGAAAGTAAGGGAGGGTGTTGGTGCGGGGGAGGGGAGAGGCGGAGGGGTGACTTTGGGGAGCTCAGACCTGATTGTGTTGATTTTCGTGAGGAAATAGGTGGCCAGATCATTGGGGGAGAGAGATTGGGGAGGGGGAGGAACAGGGGGCCTAAGGAGAGAGTTAAAGGTCCGGAACAATCGGCGGGGGTGATGGGTGTCGATGAGGGAGGAGAAGAAGTTTTGCCTGGCAGAGGAGAGGGCAGAGTTAAGGCAGAAAAGGATAAATTTGAAGTGTGTGAGGTCGGCTTGGTGCTTGGACTTTCACCAGCAGCGCTCAGCAGCTCGAGCATAGGAGCGAAGGAGGTGGACGGAGGAGGTGATATAGTGGAAGAAATTCCAAAAGGGATCCAAACACTGGGTGTATGCAGTGGAGCAGTGGGTTAAGGGGGTTGGAGGAGGGGTAAGACTGTGAACAAGATACAGGAAACCTGTGGGGAAAAGATGGTTGATCTTGGGAAGATTAGGCGGAGCTATTACCAGTGAATTTCCCAAAACTTCTAGACTGTAAGCTTATTCTGGGGAAGGAATGTGTCAACCAACTCTGTTTTACTCTACTCTCACAAGTGCTGTGTACAATACTCCGCACACCGTAAGCAACTGAAGCAGCATTGCCTAATGGATAGAGCACAGGACTGGGAGTCAGAAGGACCTGAGTTCTAATCCCAGCTCTGCCACTTATCTGCTGTGTGACTTAGGGTAAGACACTTAGCCTCTCTGTGCCACCTTAAGCTCATCTGCAAAATGTGGATTGAGACAGTGAACCCTTTGTGTCCAACCTGAATATCTTGTATCTACCCTAGGCCTTAATACAATGCCTGGTACCGAGTAAGTGCTTAGCAAATACCCTTAAAACAATGAATAAATAAATACCATTATTAATGATAGCAGTGATGGCAGTGTTTCTTTATAGAAGGTGCAGGTGTACACAGATCAGCAGGCTGTTTGTCAGACTGTGCCAGGGAATTCCACTCTTGTCCCATAAGACAAAGTGGTAATTGTATTTTTCTGTTGGCAGTGGAATTTTAACTTTAAATTTCTAAACCTTTTTGAAAGTTGAATTGATCAAACTCATTGATGTTTTTTACTTGTTTTGTTCCTATAATTACCATACCTTATTGCTCTTATTTTCTTTTTCATAAGGTTTAACAACCAAAACAAATCAAGATGTGTTCTGACTCCTGTTTTTAGAACTGAATAGTTAATTAAGAAATTAAAATATTTCTGGAAAAAATGTATGTTGAAAACATTGAGGGAACCTTTTTTTTTTTGTCTGTAAAAGTAGGGATTGGTTTACAATGGATAAAATTACAACCTGATTTACAACCTGAAATGAGAGGCATGCAAAGAATGATTAAGAACAGAGCAGTTAGATGGTATGGTCAAAGCAATTTGCTAGAAAATATCAGTCAGATAGATAATCTACTACTTATTGTTGCAAAACAAATTTAAATGTTTTTAAATGTTTTGTGAACTGTTTTCAGTGGTAACCCAGCCTTGGATTTGGTAATGATTAATTCTGATGTACAAACAAATTAAACGAAAAGGAAGACTAAGTCTCCCAAGACCTACACAGTTATTGTTTTTTTTTCAGAAGTAAATTAATAATAATGTTGGTATTTGTTAAGCACTTACTATGTGCTGAGCACTGTTCTAAGCGCTGGGGTAGACATAGGAGAATCAGGTTGTCCCACGTGGGGCTCACAGTCTTCATCCCCATTTTACAGATGAGGTAACTGAGGCACCTAGAAGTTAAGTGACTTGCCCAAAGTCACACAGCTGACAAGTGGCCAAGCCTAGATTCGAACCCATGACCTCTGACTCCAAAGCCCGTGCTCTTTCCACTGAGCCAAGCTGCTTCTTGGGATAAATATTCGTCTATTCAGACTATAGGTCAACTGTGAGCTGTGTTGCCTATACTGTGCTTGCTCTACTCATATTCTATATCCTATAAAGTGAATGCCATCACTTCTCTTCTCGATTCAAGTCTTGGAAAATGAAAACTGGAGTTTAGTGTAGTGATTCTGGATTCTGCCAGACTTCTGTTTTTGCACAGGAGCAGCTTGAAAGGCTTAAGGCCTTGATTGTAGGGATCTGGTGCTAAAGCAGGTGCAGACAAGCAATTCTCTAAACAGCATTTCAGGAAACTGAAAGAAAGAGTGAATAGTAGAAACCCCCTTTGTCCTTTCTTGTCTTCTTTGGTTTAATGCAAAAAACTAAAAAGAATGAAAAATGAATCAGAGAATGATATAGCTTCATTGTTTCAGCACTGTTCTTCTGCATCCCATTACCTTACTGTCTGGATTCTGAATCCATTCAGTATAGCACTAGGGAAAGTTTTCCCAAGGGGAGGCCAATCCGTGCTTTAGGATTCTCAAAGGACTCAAACCCAACCCAGTCTAAATTCAACTTAGTGGGGCTGAAAGGAAGGATTGGGACAGTTTCCTAAGTCAGCATGGTTTATGTATATGATGTCCATTTTTCTGGTATTATCTTCATGATCCAGTACTGCATAGGCATGTGATTATGGAGGTAGCAAACATCAGCAAAGGGGTGTTCATTATTCTTGAGTTCCTTTAGTTGCTATCTCAGACAAGCTAGTATCTCTCAGGGAATCTCAGAGTAACCTAAGTTACTTGGATTGGTGCCTTGTATATCTCTAATCACGCACCCCAAATGAGTGGCTCTACTGGCTTAGCTCAAGTGCAGTAGTAATCAGCTGCTGCAGTGCCCTCACACCAATAAGCCTCACTGGTTCTGTCCTACCCTGTTGGACTGCTGTGGAGTCCATTTCTCACTCAGTATCACACACATTTATGGCCAAAAATGCATTCTCTGCCTATCTCTTCTATAGACAGAGGCAAATCTAAAAGAGAATATAATTCACGATTTTAAAAAATGAAGAGAATATTTTTGTTTCTTCAAGAACAGTGGAATTTGTGAATGTTGATGGACTTCTTCCCAGACTACTTTATGATGTTAGATTAATTCATTACCTATGGGAAAAAAAAACACAGAAAATGACCACTTAATAGAAAAGTCATGAGTATATTATTAATTATCATAGAACCAAATTTACACTGTGGTTCTCCTACTTTGCTTGCTTTATTAATGGAATTTTATGAAAAATTTCCATTTTAATCCTGACCTATATATGTCCATTGTAATTTTGGGCATCAAATTAATAGTTATTGGAATTTCTGGGGAAATGACATTTATGATATTAAATACTACTACTCCCACTTCTGCATACAGTAAGCAAATAATACTATTACTACTATCACTACCCCAAAGCACTGCCAGAAAAACCAGGCATCATCACTTCCACTGAAAGGATAGGTAGACTTTTCGGGGTTCATTTCTACAGCCCCATTTCCAATCCCACGTTTTTCAGGGAGTTTTGAGGATTGCCCATGCCGTACATTCAGGCTGAATGTGAAGTTTAGGGAGAAGACAACAGGGATGTTCAAGAACAGTTATTCAGTCAGGTGCCTGGAGAAACAAGGATGGTACCCACAGGGACATAATACTACAGAAAATAAGAGTCAGCCACAAATTCTGTCTGCCTATGCTCACGTAATACTTTCAGTCATTCCATACTGAATGGTGACAAAAAAACACCAGTAGAAAATGTCCTTACCATTAGCTGCCTAATGAAACAGATTGTACTGGGATCATTAAAAATCTCATGGGTTGTGAATTTTTCTTTTTTTTTTTAACAAACTGAAGCCAAGTTAACCCTATGCGTGGCTAGTCACCATGATATAATATAAATAAGATGGCTAAGTCAGCAAGGGAATTTTCTCAATTAGTATCAATCCTCCACCTGTCTCACTAGTGAGGTACCTTGGAATGTTGTCTTTTTTCACCTTAATTTTCAAAAGTATAACATAGAAAATATGCATCTCTAAAGCCCTTTTTGGGGGGGCCCATAAAGTGTATTTTGATGTGTCTAATTCTGTTCCAGGCTGCAGAGCTGATTGTTATTACTATTTTAGATCCATGATAGTAGAAGTACATTATTTTTAAAAAATTATTAATCTGGATGAGATATTGAAATATTTCATAACTGTATCAAAAACATGTGCTTATTCTATATAATAATAATAATAATAATAATAATAATGTTGGTATTTGTTAAGCACTTACTACGTGCAGAACACTGTTCTAAGCACTGGGGGAGATAAAGGCTAATCAGGTTGTCCCACATGAGGCTCACAGTCTTAATCCCCATTTTATATATTTGTTTTATATAATAATAATAATAATAGTGACTTTTTTAAACACTAACGGTGTACCAGGGACTGAATGAAGCACTGAGGTGCATTCAAGCCAATAGGGTTGGACACAGTCCCTGTCCCATGTGGGGCTCACAGTCTCAATCCCCATATTACAGATGAGGTAAATGAGACACAGGTAAGTTGAAGTGACTTGCCCAAGGTCACATAGCCAATAAGTGGCAGAGCAGAATTAGAACGCATGACCTTCTGATTTGTAGGCTCATGCTCTATCTACTACACTAGGCTGCTTGTACGTATACATATAGGTAATTGCATACATGTAGAGATAGCAGTGCTCTGTGTAGTTTAATGGATTGAATGCAGATGGATTTTCACGCTCAACTCTGAACATTTACAGAGTGGATCCTGGGTTCTTCACTATGCCTTTAACCCATCATGCATCTTGAGTGGGCCCTGGGTTACCATAATGGACTCTGAGCAACAGTAGCAGGTGGATATTTTGGTTCTTTAGTTCAGAATAGGAGGTTTTGGAGCTGGAATTCAGCAACACTAACAGGGGGCAAGAAATCCACCAAGGTGCCAGGACCATGCATGGTGGGAGACTTCCTATTTACAGAGGACTGCCCTAAATACTTGAGGGAGTACAGTACAATGGAGTAAGTAGACATGATCCTTGCCCTTCAGGAGTGTACAATCTACTATATAAAGAATATTGTACTGAGGGTTTGGGATAGTGCAATCAAATCAAGATAATGATATTAACAAGATTTGTTTGATTTGCTTTAATACTGCACCCACACAGAGAGAACCATTGGATCTGGTTTGCCAGAGTGAATTTTTTGGAAAAAAGGAATCATGTCCCCCATGTTTTTCATAATACAGAGGAATATAATGTGTTCTCTCAATCCTTAAACTGCATATTTAGGGATAAATAGGTAGTTAGTCAAGAATTCACTTGATAATAGTAGATATGTGACATGGTTGCCAAGTGCCTAAGTTACATATGACTGAATTATGGCCATCCTTGATGCCCCTAACTGATCTTCGTTCAGTTGAAGGACTTAATTTATGGAATGATTATAAGATTTATATTCTGAGCTCCCTATATATTCTATATCTGACAAGAGCTACATCTTTTGCTTCTAAAGAATGTTTCTGAAAAATCAAAATTGGTATCAATCCCCGTCTACAGCCCATTTGGCCCTGCTGAGCCCAGGCAGGGCTGCAGCATCTCATCAAATGGTGGGGAATGTTGAAAGTTTATTAATATCCCTGCATTTCCAGGGATTAGTGAGATCAAAGAGAAGCAGAGTGGTTTACTGGATGGAGGATGGGCCTTGGAATCAGAAGGACCTGGGTTCTAATCCCAGCTCTACCACTTGTCTTCTGCGAGACCAAGTTAAGTGCCTGCAGTCTCAAATTTCCTCCTGCCTTCAAGACATCTCTCCTTGGATTCCTCCCATCACCTCAAACTTAACATGTCCAAAACAGAACTTCTTATCTTTCCAGCCAAACCCTGTCCTCCTCCAACATCCCCATCACTGTACACAGCACTAGTATCCTTCCTGTCTCACAAACCCGTAAACTTGGCATTATCCTTTAGTCCTCTCTCTCATTCAATCCACATGTTCAATTCATTGTTAAATCCTGCCAGTTCTGCTTTCACAGCATTGCTAAAGTCCTCCCTTTCCTCTCCATCTAAATTGCTACCATGTTAATCCAATCACTTATCCTATACCAATTTGCTTGCTTTATCAGCCTGCTTGCTGACCTTTCTGCCTCCTGTCTCTCCCTACTCCGGTCCACATTTCACTCTGTTATGCAGATCATTTACATTCAGGCCATGTTAATCCACTCCTCAAGAAACTACAGTGGTTGCCGATCCATCTCCACATCAAACAAAAAATCCTCACCATTGGCTCTATAGCACTCAATAATCTTGCCTTCTACTAATAATAATAATAATGTTGGTATTTGTTAAGCGCTTACTATGTGCCGAGCACTGTTCTAAGCGCTGGGGTAGACAGAGGGGAATCAGGTTGTCCCACATGGGGCTCACAGTCTTAATCCCCATTTTACAGATGAGGGAACTGAGGCACAGAGAAGTTAAGTGACTTGCCCACAGTCACACAGCCGACAAGTGGCAGAGCTGGGATTCAAACTCATGAGCCCTGACTCCAAAGCCGATGCTCTTTCCACTGAGCCACGCTGCTTCTCATGAAGCAGCTACCTTACCTCACTACTCTCCTACTACAAGCCAACATGGACACTTTACTTCTCTAATGCCAACCTCTATCTTGTCTATTTTGTCTTGTCTATACCCCTATCTTGTCTTGTCCACTTCCTGCCCCTGGCCAAGAATGCCTTACTCCTTATTTCCGACTGACAATTAGCCTGTCATTGAGCAGGGATTGTCTCTATCTGTTGCCGAACTGGTACATTCCAAGCACTTAGTACAGTGCTCTGCACATAATAAGCGCTTAATAAATACTAATGAATTACTGTCCCCTCTTTTAAAGTTTATTGAAGGCACATCTCATCTGCTCCAGAGGACTATCCTCTTCTCCCACTCCATTGTGCTTCACTCTGACAAACTCATTCAATCCCCCTCCCAGCCCCGCACCACTTATGTATTATATCTGTAATTTATTTATATTAATGTCTGCATCTTCCTCTAGACTAAAAACTCACTGTGGGATGGGAATATTTCCCTTTATTGTTATATGGAATCTGTGTACTCTATGCCCTGCACACAGTAAGCACTTGGTAATTATGATTAAATGAATAAAGTAATCTCATTCCATATAGAAGGGGAAAAGTAAACATGATCCCTTTAAACATTACTCAAACTCAAAACAGGATTTCTATTATGGTCTTTAAAGAATTTTGAAAAACAAATCCAATAAAAGTGAAAACTCAAGAACAATATATTATACAGACCACATGAAATCTGCAGGAAGTGTACTTGCATTTTTTTTTTAAACCTAGTGGTATCGTGAATTATTTTATCCTTATAAAATTAGGCATCTAGGAAGCATGTTGTTTATATTTCATTAAAATTTGGTTATAAACTGTTCTTTCTCATTCTGCCACGTATCTAAGGAATCACTGATGGAAAACTCAAAACTCAGTATTGGATTCATAGTGTTAGTGTTCACTCCCTCAGCTGTGAGTCATTCAGTCAGCAGATGATTGCCTATATTAGCCAAATGTCATTTCTCTTCCATGGAAACAGCCTAATGCTATAATTTAAGTTACAATAAAGAATTATACTTTCATCAGATTCATTTTTCTATGCAATATAAGCAAAGTTTCATATTTTTAATTTACTCTCTGCAGAGGTGTCCATTTAATTTTTCTCTCTACACAATCTGATTTACATCATCTTTATGGTTCATTATTGTTCAGGAGCAATGAATATAAAAGTAATTTCATTTTTAAAAATTTAGTACATATTTTTGTTTTACCATAGCATCATAAAAATACCTTTACAATGATATCTGAGATAAAACCATGAAAACTATTAATTTCAGGCTTCACATAGTGATTACAGATTATCACCTTTTCCCTGCTACCTGCTACCATGGTCTCAACTCTACATTCCCTATTTCAGGCCAAAATTTCTGATAAAGTGGAAGGAAAATAAATCTATTAAACTGGAAGGAAAAGGGGAATGTTTTATGGTATTTAAGTGCTTACTATGTTTTAGACAATTTACTAAGTGCTGCGATAGATGCAAGCTAACAGGTTGGACATGGTTCATGCCCCATGTGGACCTCACAGTTTTAATCTCCTTTTTACAGATGTGGTAACTGAAGCACAGAGAAGTTAAGTGACTTGCTCAAGATCACACAGCAGACAAGTAGTGGAGCTCATTAGAACCCAGGTCCTTAGGTCCTGTACTCTATACATTAGGCCAGTGCTGAATACATTAGGCCACAGTGTTGTTACAATGTACTTCTATGTTCTGCAAATGGAAGGTTAGGGTATGCTCGGATGGCTGTTTTTATTTCTAGCAAAAATGGTTTGTTTACTATTGTACTTGTGTAAAGAGACCTGACAAGAAAGAGTCTGGGCTGGGAATCCGGAGACCTGAATTCTAATTCCATTCTATTACTTGGTGGAAAGAGGAGGGGCTTGGGAGTCAGAGGACTCAAGTTCCAGTCAATCATGGCTCCACCACCTGTCTGCTGTGTGACCATGGGCAACCCACTTAACTTCTCTGTGCCTCAGTTACCTCATCTGTAAAATAAGGATTAAAACTGTGAGCCCCATGTGGGACAACCTGCTCACCTTGTATCTACCCCAGCACTTAGATCAGTGCTTGTCACATAGTAAGCATTTAACAAATACCATTTATTATTATTATTATATTCTTATTATTATAATCACTTACACTATGACCTTGAGCAAATCACTTTCTCTCTGACTCTCAAGTGCCAAATGTTCAGGTGCCATAGTACTGTAATTATTATGATTATAATATAAATTAGAACATTGTAAACTAAAGAAGGAAATGATTTAATCAAACATTTAGAATAGTTTAAAAGTTATTTCTTATGTTTTGTTCAATCATATTTATGGAGCATTTACTGTGTGCAGAGCACTATACTAAGAACTTGGAATGTATGATTCGGCAGCAGATGGAGACAATCTCTGCCCAACAACAGGCTCACAGTCTAAAAGGGGGAGACATCAAAACAAAACAAGGAGTCAGGCATCAATATCATCAAAATATATAAATGAAATCATAGATATATATCATTAATAAAATAGATGAATATATACAAATATACACAAGTGTTGTGGGGAGGGGAAGGGGGAAGAACAGAGTGAGGAGTAGGAGGAATGGGGAGGGGAGGAGGGGCAGAGAGAAAGGGAGGACTCAGTTAAGGAAGGCCTCCTGGAGGAGATGAGCTCTCAGTAGGGCTTTGAAGAGGGGAAGAGAGTTAGTTTGGAGGATGTGAAAAGGAAGACATTCCAGGTCAGTGGTAGGAGGTGAGCCAGGGGGTCGATGGCGGGACAGGCAAAAACAAGGCACAGTGAGGAGGTTAGTGGTAGAGGAGCAGAGTATACAGGGTGGGCTGTAGAAGGAGAGACGGGAGGTGAGGTAGGAGGGGGTAAGGCAATGGATAGCTTTGAAGCCAAGAGTGAGGAGTTTTTATTTCATGCCAAGGTTGATAGGCAACCACTGGAGGTTTTTGAGGAGGAAGTGACATGCCCAGAGTGTTTCTGTAGAAAGATGATCTGAGCAGTGGAGTGAAGTATAGACTGAAGCGGGGAGAGGCAGGAGGATGGGAGATCATAGAGGAAGCTGATGCAATAATCCAGTCAGGATATGATGAGAGCTTGTATGAGCAAGGTAGCATTTTGGATGGAGAGGGAAGGGCAGATCTTGGCAATGTTGTGAAGGTGAGACCGGCAGGTGTTGGTGACAGATTGGATGTGTGGGGTAAATGAGAGAGCAGAGTCAAGGATGACACCAAGGTTGCGGGCTTGTGAAATGCCATCCATCCACTGTGATGAGAAAGTCAGGAGAGGACAGGTTTTGGGAGGGAAGAAAAGGAACTCAGTCTTGGATATGTTTAGTTTTAGGTGGTGGGCAGACATCCAGGTGGAGATGTCCTTAAGGCAGGAGGAGGTATGAGGGACGGAGAACGAGGAGGAGATAAAGATCTGAGTGTCAGAACTGTATTCTTCTTCATGCACAAACTATTTTTAAATCATATGTCTTCCTCCCCAAATTGACTGTAATCTTCTTGAGGACAGAGTCTGTGTTATCACCTTTTAATCACTCTTGCAGTTCTTAGTACAGTGCTCTGCACCTTACATGATTAATTAATGATTTTTACTTTAATTTTCCAGGGCTTAACTTGTCCTTCTTGTATTTTACTTATCTGTTACAAAAAAATGCTCCCCATATGTCAAAAATTAAAAATGATCCATTCTTTTTTTATTATTTTTATTACTATCATCATTTATTTTATTGTTATCCTGTATCTCCTCTCTTCAGTCCATACTTGACTCTGCATCTGGATCACAGTTCTGTAAAGATAGTTTAGTACACAACTTCCATCTTCTAAAAAAAATCTCCATTTTTAAAAATCTTATTTGCTAGCACTTTCTATACCCCAGACATTGTAATAACAATAATAATAATGATAATAATAATAATAATAATAATGGTGGTATTTGTTAAGCACTTAGTATGTGTTACACTGTTCTAAGCTCTGGGGCACAGAGAAGTGAAATGACTTGCCCAAAGTCACACAGTTGATAAGTGGTGTAGCTGGGATTAGAGCCCATGACTTCTGACTCCCAAGCCTGGGCTCTTTCCACTAAGCCATGCTACTTCTTCCAACATGTACCAAATGCTGGGTTAGATATAAGATAATTGCATTGGACATAGTCCCTATCCCACATAGTGCTCACAGTCTGAATTCCTGCTTTACATATGAGATAACTGAGTTACAAAGACTTTTCCAAGGTTGCACAGCAGACAGTGACAGCCACGTTTAGAATCCAGGTCTTCTGACTTTCAGGCCCATGGTCTTTCCACTGAGTGACATTGCTTCTCTCTCTCTTTTATCACTCTTTCCGGGTTTCAGAAACACCTCTCCTGATTAATTTAGCATTTGGGAGAGTAATAATAATAATAATGTTGGTATTTGTTAAGCGCTTACTATGTGCCGAGCACTGTTCTAAGCACTGGGGGAGATACAGGGGAATCAGGTTGTCCCACGTGGGGCTCACAGTCTTAATCCCCATTTTACAGATGAGGGAACTGAGGCACAGAGAAGTTAAGTGACTTGCCCAAAGTCACACAGCAGACAAGTGGCCGAGCCGGGATTCGAACCCATGAACTCTGACTCCAAAGCCCGTGCTCTTTCCACTGAGCCACGCTAGTACCTTATAGCAGAGTTGGTAAATACTTTTCCTGCCCAGAAAAAGCTTACAGATTAGAGGCAAGACAGACATTAATATAAATAAATAAATTATGGATATGTACATAATTCTGTGAACCTACTGGAGGGGTGAACAAAGGGTGCAAAACCAAGCATAAGGATGGTGCAGAAGCAAGTGGGAGACGAAGACGGGAGGGCTTATTCAGGAAAAGCCTCTTGAAAGAGATTGTCCCATCTAACTCCCCTCCCTACTTTCCTACTACAACTCAGCCCTCACACTTCACTCCTCTAATGCTAACCTTCTCACCATATCTCAATCTCATTTATCTCACAACTGACCTCTCACCATGTCCTGCCTCTGGCTTGGAATCTCCTCCCTCCTCATAACCAAGAGACAATTACTCCACCTGCTTCAAAGTCTTATTGAAGGCATATCTCCTCCAAGAGTCCTTCCCAGTCTAAGCCCCCCTTTCCTTCTCTTCTACTTCCTTCTGCATCACCCTGACTTGCTCCCTTTATTCATCCCCCCTCCCAGCTCCCCAACATTTATATATATATTTGTAACATTCATTTATTTGTTAGTTCCTTCCTTCTAGACTGTAAGCTCACTCTGGGCAGGGAATGTGTCTATTATTATGTTGTACTCTCCCAAGAGCTTAGTACAGTGTAAGCACAGAGTAAGCTCTCAATAAATATAATTGAATAAATAATGTTGGTATTTGTTAAGTGTTTACTATGTGCTAAGCACTGTTCTATGCACTGGGGTAAATACAGGGTAATCAGGTTGTCTCACGTGAGATTCACAGTCTTAATCCTCATTTTACAGATGAGGTAACTGAGGCATCGAGAAGTGAAGTGACTTGCCCATAGTCACACAGCTGACAGGTGACAGAGCTGGGATTAGAACTCATGACCTCTGACTCCCAAGCCCGTGCTTTTTCCACTGAGCCACGCTGAATGAATGAGTGGAAGAAACTGTTGGATATGAAGAGAAGGACCTTCCAGGTCAGAGGCAGGGGAGAACAAAGGGTCGGTGGTGAGATAGATGTATCAAGGTACAGTGAGTAGGTTGGAATTAGAGAAGTCAGATGTGCAGGATGGATTGTAATAAAAAATCAGAGAGGTAAAGTAAGAGGGGCAAGATGATTGAGTGTTGTAAAGCAATTGATAAAGAATGTGTTTTATACAGGGTTTGGATGGGCAACCACTGGACATTCCTGGAGAGTATCTAAACAGTTTTACAGAAACATGATCCAGAGAGCAGAGTGAACCATGGACTGAAGTAGACAGGAGGCAGGAAGAGCAGCAAGAAGGTTGATTCAGTAATCCAGTAGGGTTTGGATAAGTACTTGGATTAATATAGTTGCAGTTTGGATAGAGAAGGTGGCAGCTTTTAGAAACATTGTGAACGTTGACTCTACATGATGTGGTGACAGATTGAATATATGAATTGAATGAAAGTTTCTGCCTACTGTTATAGAAGAGCAGAGTTTGGCTGGGAAAAATGAGGACACATACTGGACATGGTAGCTTTGAGGTGTCAGTGGCATATCCCAGTAGTTGAATATTCCATAATATGACAGTTATCTTTCATCTTTTACTAAAATGACATCTTATATTTAAGTAAAAGTTTATACTCAGATTCATTCAATAGTATTTATTCAATAGTATTTATTGAGCGCTTACTATGTGCAGAGCACTGTACTAAGCGCTTGGAATGAACAAGTCGGCAACAGATAGAGACAGTCCCTGCCTTTTGACGGGCTTACAGTCTAATCGGGGGAGATGGACAGACAAGAACAGTGGCAATAAATAGAGTCAAGGGGAAGAACATCTCGTAAAAACAATGGCAACTAAATAGAATCAAGGCGATGTATATTTCATTAACAAAATAAATAGGGTAATAAATATATACAGTTGAGCAGATGAGTACAGTGCTGAGGGGATGGGAAGGGAGAGGAGGAGGAGCAGAGGGAAATGGGGGAAAAGAGGGTTAAGCTGCGGAGAGGTGAAGGGGGGATGGTAGAGGGAGTAGAGGGAGAAGAGGAGCTCAGTCTGGGAAGGCCTCTTGGAGGAGGTGAGTTTTAAGTAGGGTTTTAAAGAGGGGAAGAGAATCAGTTTGGCGGAGGTGAGGAGGGAGGGCGTTCCAGGACCATGGGAGGACGTGGCCCAGGGGTTGACGGCGGGATAGGCAAGACCGAGGGACGGTGAGGAGGTGGGCGGCGGAGGAGCGGAGCGTGCGGGGTGGGCGGTAGAAAGGGAGAAGGGAGGAGAGGTAGGAAGGGGCAAGGTGATGTAGAGCCTTGAAGCCTAGAGTGAGGAGTTCTTGTTTGGAGCGGAGGTTGATAGGCAACCACTGGAGTTGTTTAAGAAGGGGAGGGACATGCCCAGAGCGTTTCTGCAGGAAGATGAGCCGGGCAGCGGAGTGAAGAATAGACTGGAGCGGGGCGAGAGAGGAGGAAGGGAGGTCAGAGAGAAGGCTGACACAGTAATCTAGCCAGGATATAATGAGACCCTGTAGCAGTAAGGTAGCCGTTTGGGTGGAGAGGAAAGGGCAGATATTGGCGATATTGTAAAGGTGAAACCGGCAACTCTTGGTAACGGATAGAATGTGTGGAGTGAATGAGAGAGCCGAGTCAAGGATGAAGAGACGAGTCAGGTTCCCCAATCACTTTAAAGGTGGTACTTCAGCTCCTATAAAAGATTAGCTATACAAATCCTCAGTGTAACTTGTTTATAATTTCATGGACTTCTCCAAAGATTTTTTGAATATAATACACATTAATACAGTTGTAATCATCATTGTCACCATCATCTTAATAAACTAAAACATCATGGGTTTTTATTATATGCATTCTTGCAAAAAATGTAACCAGCCATTTAGAGTAGAAATAGTAGAATGTAAGGTGCTGATAGTTTTAAAATGCATCTTCTATCTATTTTGTTATATGTAAATAGTTTTAAATTTAGGATGTCTTGATTATTTTTAAATTTTGGAACTATCACTGCTTGTGGCATGCCAAAATTACTGAAACAGATCCTTTACTAGTTTTTCTAGTTTTGGTTTGAACATTTAGTGTTCACTTTTAAGATGTCATTTCTTTTTAATGACTGAAGATATCTTTTAATTTCCTTAAATATAAATATTCATTTATGCTTTATATTGATTTATTAATAGTGATGCCAGGCAGACAAAAATGTATTCGGAGCCACATACTTAAAATGTGATAACTGCACAGCTGGGAGCATACCAGATCGCTCCATTTCTCCTACCACTTTAATATGCAACACTACTGGGTGTCATTGTTACCAAGCAAAGTCTCCCAGAAGTTAATGATGCATATATTCTATTCACATTATGTGGACTGTCCATATCATATTACCCCATAATGAAGCTACTGGCCAAACTACTCAAAAAATAATTGATTCTTGAAGTGTTAGAAATGTAAGTTAGGCACTATTGACAATTTTGTTCCTTGCATTCCATAATGACTGGTGATGACCATAAACATGGAACAAAACTTCTGTAACAAACCTTCAGTTTGGTGGCTTAGGCCTCACTTTGACCATACTTTCAGGAAAACAACAATATTTAGGGGAAAAGCCAACTAATGGATTTGGATGTATGTGTATATGTTTTCATCAGTAGAAATATCATTCAGAGGGATAAAAATAATTTCATTCAAATGCATGCTTTGTTCTAAACCATGAGACAATTTTCTAGCCAGGTATTCATGCTTAATCAAGATAGGTCCTCAGGTTTATCAGTATGAACTCTCAGATTTAACTTGTCATTAAGCCTTGCATAACTCCATTCTTAATTGAACCTGTCAAAACAGCAAAATTATAGACTGCAATCATCTCAAAAACGTGGCAAAATCCTAAAATAGTCTAGGAGATGGATTTGATGGATTTCTGGTACCATTTGGAGGAATAGCAATGTTGGTATTTGTTAAGCACTTACTATGTGCAGAGCACTGTTCTAAGTGCTGGGGAAGATACAGAGTAATCAGGTTGTCCCACGTGAGGCTCACAGTTAATCCCCATTTTAATAATAATGTAATAATAATGTTGGTATTTGTTAAGTGCTTACTATGTGCCGAGCACTGTTCTAAGTACTGGGGTAGACACAGGGGAATCAGGATGTCCCACGTGGGGCTCACAGTCTTAATCCCCATTTTACAGATGAGGTCACTGAGGCACAGAGAAGTGAAGTGACTTGCCCACAGTCATACAGCTGACAAGTGGCAGAGCTGGGATTCAAACTCATGACCTCTGACTCCAAAGCCCATGCTCTTTCCACTGAGCCACGCTGCTTCTCTAATAATAATGTAATGATAATGATGGTATTTGTTAAGCGCTTACTATGTGCCGAGCACTGTTCTAAGTGCTGGGGTAGACACAGGGGAATCAGGATGTCCCACGTGGGGCTCACAGTCTTAATACCCATTTTACAGATGAGATAACTGAGGCACAGAGAAGTGAAGTGACTTGCCCACAGTCACACAGCTGACAAGTGGCAGAGTCGGGAGTCGAACCCATGACCTCTGATTCCGAAGCCCAAGCTCTTTCTACTGAGCCACGTAGGAATGATTGCTCATCCTCTTCTGTGGTTTGTGTGGATTATGTTCATTAAGTAATGGCTAACGGAAACACATTATGGGGTAAATGCCTCAGCTTACTATTTAAAAAAAACCCTGACAGTTCCAGACAAAAATATACTCTGGATCCCTTTTTTTTAATTGAGGTTCTGGGTTCCATGGGAAGTTGATCTGAGAAATCTCTCCAACTCCAAATTGGCAATACAGGCTGAGTCCTGCTGTGACATTTAGTACTTATCACCAACTTCACAACTTCAATTAATCAATTAATTAGTGCTATTTATTAAGGAGTTACTGTGTGATGAGCACTGTACTATGCACTTGGGAGAGTAAATACAATGGAGTTGGTAGTCAGAATTGCTACCCACAAGGACCTTATAGTCTAGAGAGGGAATCAATCAATCAATCAATCAATCAGTGGTATTTATTGAGTACTTTGTTCAGAACACTGTACTAAGCATTTGGGAGAGTACAACACAACAATTTTGGTAGGTACAGCCCCACACTGAGCTTACAGTCTAGAAAAACAAACAGTAACATAGATTGCAGGTAAGAGAAATGGAAGAAAATAAGGATGTTATATAATTTTTTGGAGGAGAGGCTGCTGAGGGAGGAGTGAATATCAAGTACTTAAGGGGTACAAATTCAAGTTCAAAAGAGAAGATGAATGGGGAAAAGAGGAATTAATCTGAGAAGGCATCTTGGGTGAAATGTGATTTTAGGAAGGCTTTGAATGTAGTGAGAGCAGTGGTCTTTTGAATATGAAGTGGTAGGAAATTTCAAGCCAGATAGAGAATGTGGGCAAGGGGTTAGTGGTGAGATAGGCAAAATCAATATGTCATGGATAGGTTGGCATTAGTGGAGTAGATTGTGTGATCTGTGGTAGTAGGCAGAGAGGAAAGTTATGAGAGGGGTAGCTGATTTGAGTGACTTAAAGCCAATGGTAAGGACTTAGATGTGGAAAAAGATGGACAGAGATTGGAAATTTTCAGAAATGGTGAGACAGGGATTGATTTCTTCTTTTTTTTAAGAAAAAAAATGTTCTGGGGAGCAAAGTGAAGTGGGGACTGGAGGGGTACGACAGGAGGCAGAGAGATTAGTGAAAAGGTTGATGCAGTAATCAAAGTGGTATGTTGTAAATGCTTAGATTAACATGTAGCAGTATGGATGGAGAGGAAAGAATGATGTCAATTTGGTAGTAAGTTGAATGTGAGGAATGAGTCAAGGATAATGTCAAGATTTTGGACTTGGGAGGTTCATTCATTCATTCAATTGTATTTATTGAGCACATAGAGATAAGAACAGGTTTGGGATGGGAAGATGAGAAATTCCATTTTGGACATATTAAGTTTGAGGTTTCAGTAGGACAGCCAAGTAGAGGTGTTCTGAAGGCAATAAAAAATTGCTAGAATGAAGAGAAGGAAAGAAGTCAGACTGGAGAGGTAACCACTCTTGATGCTGTTTTTGATTAAATTTTGCCTGCTAAAGGCTCCCTGCATTTATTGTCATCTTTGCTCTTTTAAAAGGGCCATACATCGGCTAAGGCCTGTCAATAAAATCAGATTCACATTCCCAGTACATAATAAAAAGTTCCACACACTGTAAGCCCTTTAATAAATATTTTGTTGATTGAGTTGTGAGGTGTGCCCAGTTCTCTCAGTTAATTTCTGCCCTCTCCAAAGGCTAAGTGGAAGAACAATAGAGACGGGATGAACTTAACCAGTATTAGTGAACCTAACCTGAAAAAAGCCAAAATAGAAATAGAAACAAAAGAAAGCTTAAACCACTTATGTCACAGAGCCCTTGCTTCTTTTTAGGTTTTAGGCCTCTTTGTACCTTGTTCCCTCCCACCTCCACGGTTATCCTTACTATGTCTCATAAATCATAATTGTGTCTGGTTGATTGCAAAGTTAGCTGTTTAGTCAGTGGCAATAAATTCCAAGCACTCTTCCTCCCTGATTTTAAAATCCTTTATGAGAATGCATCACCTGCTTCAAAATGTTCTCCAATAGAACCCATGTGTGCATACTAAAGGAGTGTCAGGGCAAGACTGGTTGTGGGATTCTAAGTGTTCAAATGGACCTTGCAAATCAGAGATCATGGCTCATTTCTATTCGCTTAAAGCCATGAGGTTGAGAATACATTTCTAAGTGGAATGGTCAAATTGCCATAGTGTATTGGGTGAGTAGGCTTTGTACTGGGCAAGGAGAAGTAACATTTAAAACTGCCACTGGATAGATAAGAGGATTTAAAAGCTAAACAAAACCTCTTAATCTGAAGAATTTCCCACCCCAAATTTCCTTTAATGTTGGAGTTCCTTGGTTCTGCCTTCCTGGTTGAGTTGTCTCTGATACCTAGGAACAGGGTGTGTCCCTGAGACTGGGAGCAAATCCCAAAACTTCTAGAGAGTCATCAATTGGATGCAAAACCAAGGCCCCTAGAAGCCAAGGAGAGGCCACTGTGTAAGCAGCAACCACAAACACTGATGGCAAGTGGGATGGGGAGGGAGAAGTACAAACAGGTGAGAAATCAACATAGGATGCTATTAGCCACCAATATTTTATGAGTCAGAAGCTCTGTCTGTGCTCCAAGGGAGCTGCAGATTGAAAGGCTGCTGAGCAGTCTTGCCCAGCCTTGGGCAAAGTGAAGTAGAAAGGAGGATGGGGACTTGGGCTCAGCAAGGAATCCTGACCAAGGCATTTTTGGTAGGTAAGAGGTATAAGGGGCTAAAAGAGAAGAGATAGGTAGGGGAGATGCAGGCTCTCTTTTACTGCACTCTTTCAAAACATCCACCCATGGGCTATTATCCAGAATGGCCTAGAGGAAAGGGTAAGGATCTGAAAGTCAGAGGATCTGGGTTCTAATCTTGCCTTTACCACTTACCTGCTGTGTAACTTTGGACAAGTCACTTAACTTTGGACAAGAGAAGCAGCGTGGCTCAGTGGAAAGAGCCTGGGGTTGGGCGTCAGAGGTCATGTGTTCGAATCCTGGATCTTCCACTTGTCAGCTGTGTGACTGTGGGCAAGTCACAACTTCTCTGTGCCTCAGTTCCCTCATCTGTAAAATGGGGATTAAGACTGTGAGCCTCACGTCGGACAACCTAATTATCCTGTATCTACCCCAGCTCTTAGAACAGTGCTCTGCACATAGTAACTGCTTAATAAGTACCAACATTGTTATCATTATTATTATTAAGATTTTTCTGCCTCAGCTTTCTCAGTCATAAAACAGGGACTTAATAACCGTGCCAAGCACTGTGTTGGATCTGCATCATAGTATCTATTCTAATGCTTAGTACAGTTCTTGGCACAGATTGAGTGCTTAATAAATACCACAATTATTAGCAGCTTCTGACTCTGTACATACTCCCGGGAGTTGTCCCATACTAGATGTATAAATTTAGATGCTCCATACAACTCAAGAAGTCAATCATCAGTGCGTGATATTTCCTTCAGAAGCTGAGGCAGTGGATGAGACAACAGAAATTTCCAGTGGAATCTTTGACGACTCTGCTGTACTCCCATAAATGCTTAATGCAGTGTTCAGCACACAGTAGGACTCAATACAACTGATTAATTTGTCTGCAGACATCCAACAATCAATCTGTCAGTGATATTTATAGTGTTTATTTTGTGCAGAGGACTACGCTAAGTGCTTGGTAGAGCACAATACAGTGGAACTGGTAGATAAGACATCGCACTCAAGAAGTTTATAATCTAGTGGATGAAGAAATTAAATTAGGTAATAAATTCTGTAATGGCAAAACAGTAGATTATAAAGTTAAGTACATAAGTGCTGTGGGAGTGAGTTGAGAATCAAAGTGCTTAAGGGATACAGACCCAAATACGTAGGCTACTTAGAGGGAAGGGCAATCAGGGTGAGAAAATGAACATTTAGTTGGAGGAGACCTCTTGATTTCAGTAGTGAAACAAGAATTTAATTCTACTTTCCCAGCTTCTCAGTTTTAGTCTACAGATGATAAGTATTATGTATATATTGGGGAAGCTCATGCCCACATTGAACAACACCACTGAAAAACAGAACTAGAACTTTCCCTGCCACCTTGCACACTATTCATCAATTATTAAGGGTTTATTGGAAAAGGGAGGGAATGTAATTTAGAAATGAAAAGAGGATAATTAATAGAAAGAGTGAACAGGGAAGACTGTGGGATACACCATTGACTGTCTATGGATTGTTGTTAGTTCTCGAGGCACTGTTTGGGTAAATATCCCAAGAAATTTTTGAAAAAAGGTATCTTAACTATACTTTTTTATACATTTATTATACTTGTTTTAAAATAGTATGCAAAATATTGGATTTCTAGCATTATCATATTACACGAGATCCATAAAAATGAATTTTAAAAAAATCTCACTCTATTAGAGTGCAAACAACTCAGTGATGAGAACCATATTCACAAATCCCTGCAGCACCTAGCATAACATTTTGCTTACTGTTTGAGGTCTGACTGTTTCAGCCCCATTCTTGGACTTCTGAGAAGTCAAGAACTCTACTTGCTGTATTGGGATTCTTCTTCACTTATGTCCTATCTGGTCTTTAGGTTTTTTGGGCCCTCTGGTTTTGTTTTTTTTAATAGCTGGAATACAACTAAACTTCTTTACCAAACTGCTGACAAAAAAAATTATTTTCCTCACCTTTTCCATGGCCAATAGCATTTATTAGGCTCAAGTGTTTATGAGGGTACAACAGAAACAAGAGTTTCTACCCCCTGTCTATGAGGAGTTTTCAATTGAATTAGATGCCGGCAAATGGGTAAAGTCCTTTTTTCCTTTAGGCAAATAAATCCACAAACAAACAAAAATGAACTAAATTCAGAGATCTTTTCCAAAACAAGAGTGAAAAACGATGGATAGGAAATGGTGAGAAGTGATTTCAATCACCACTTTTGGTTACTCATGTGGCTGCAAAATGAGACTTTTTACTCTTAGTTAATAATAATAATAATAATAATGTTGGTATTTGTTAAGCGCTTACTATGTGCCGAGCACTGTTCTAAGCGCTGGGGTAGACACAGGGGAATCAGGTGGGGCTCACAGTCTTCATCCCCATTTTACAGATGAGGGAACTGAGGCACAGAGAAGTTAAGTGACTTGCCCACAGTCACACAGCCGACAAGTGGCAGAGCTGGGATTCGAACTCATGAGCCCTGACTCCAAAGCCCGTGCTCTTTCCACTGAGCCACGCTGCTCCTCTTAGTTGAATGTTTGCTGTCTGTACAGTTAATTAAATTTGGCAAGCATTTGTCTTTTAACAGAAATATTCAGGACCCTGGATGCAGGAACAATGTCTGGTCTGATTTTTTCCAGATCAGGGTAGTAACTTTTCATTTCCCTCTGTGGCCATTTTAATATTCACTTGCAGTGTTTTTCCAAATCTGAATGCCTAGAACTAAATATTGAAATGGATGTACTATATGAAATGAGGCAATGCTTGTTTAGTTTAAGTTTTATTCACTTCTTAGCCATGACCTTTCTTCATGTGTCTCTTGTTACATGACATTTTGAGGGGAAAATAGCCTGAGGTGGGAAGGTGGCTTCATAAAATCTTAATGATACATTATTTGGCATATTTCTTCAGAGACCATTTTGCTTGGCCTGAATGACTGAATGATCAAAGGTCTTCAGAAAAATGAGAATACATGTTAGGGAAAAAGGAAAGGAGAAAGTATATTTTTCTCTGAGCATGAACTGGAAGAAAAAAGAGTTATCAGGTCCCTCTAAGGAAGAAAACTAAGTAAATGGAAAAAAATGAAAAAAAGCAGAATTTGACCCAGATTCAGTTTTATGACTACTAGCAACTTGACGTAAAACAGAAAAAGTAGCTCAATAAATATAACTACTATATATTTCTGTGTTTAGCTAAAATAAATGAATAGGCAAGATGTAAATTATGCTTTAAGATTTTAGAATATTCAGGAGTACAGTCAAAAGTGAATGAATCAAAAGAAGCACCTTTTAAAAAGGGTGATTTATTGACCTAAATCACTGATCCCAGGATCCTTTCACAAATCTTCCTCATAAAGTTCTTTTTTACCATTTTAGATTAGGCTTTTTATAATCTTGAATATCTTCCAAGTTTCTGTGATTTGGTATTCCTCCACTTTCAAATTCTGTATCATGTGTGATATTGTTTCAGATCTGAAATATACTCATCAAAATTTTAAAGAGATGAAGTGTTGCTTAGATATCTGAGAACAGTTTTGCTTATTTGAAGTACAGAAAATCTCAGAGATACCACCAACATCACCATCTTCATGAAAAAAAAAAAAGATTATATCATGTCATCTCATTAGTTAGTAATAATAGCAATAATATTTATCAAGTGCTTACTGAGAGGGCTGAAGACAGAAATATCAGGAACTATGAAACAATAAATGACAAAGACAGATACACCAAGCATACAGAATAAGCCAGTAGGATTCTGTGGTGAGAGAAGCAGAATTTCAGGTTCCTCAAGGCTCAGAGTCTAAGGCACACCCATAGACACAGTAATAATAATAAATACGGTATCTGTTAAGTGTTTAACTATGTGTCAGGCACTTTATTAAGCACTTGGGTGGATGCAAACAGATCTGGTTGGACACAATTCTTGTCTCAAAGGGGCTCACAGTCTCAATCCTCATTTTCCAGGTGAGGTAACTGAGGCCCAGAGTAGTGAAGTGACTTGCCCGTGGTCACACAGCAGACAGGTGGTGGAATCAGGATTAGACGCCATGACCTTCTGAATCGTGATAGGCCTGTGCTCTATCCACAGTGACCACTATGGCTGGTCAGTCTACCCGAAGTGTCCTGGAGGTCTGATGCTAGAAGAGTTGTCCTCTTCCCTTCTAACATGGTGGAAGGCAGGATGGGATGGAGGCTCCCCAGTGGCATGGAGGAAGAGATGATGCTGATTTCTGGGGAGGCAGTGTGGTTGTCAGTATGGGCTGGGTATTACTGAAAGTGCATGGCAGCAGCTTTTATACCTCGCCTGAATTCAGTGCATTCTGAGAGCAAGGGTCCTGGATAGCTGGGAGCAAGGATAGTTTATTTAGTCACAGTAGGGATGAGCCAAGATGAGATAGGAGACAGGAGGTTACAATATTGGTTGTTTTGTTTGGTTATGGTGGAAAGGTTCTAAGAAAGCTCAGGAGCTGCTTTTATCCCTGACCTGGTGTAGACAAAGCATGCTGGGAAAAGAGACCCTGGGTGCCTGGGAGGGAAGGCAGTTTATTACTATTTCTTTAGCATTTTTTCTATGGAAAGACTAACATAATCTCTTGAGAGAGTACTATAGAGTTAGTAGACATGATTGTTGCCTTCAAAATGCTTATAGTCTAGCAGCATAATTTAAATCTTATAAATCATTCTGTATCTACAACATTAGCTAGTATGCATATACCTTTACAGGCTCTTCATTTTAAAAAATCAAACTGCACAATACATTGCATTTATAATTTCCTCAAGAATAATATTTATTTTTTAAATATCACAGAAGCAAAAGACAGCAACTCACATGCATGCACTTTATAAAAATTATTTTCATGTAGCAGGACATAAAATTTTTCTAATAGCCTACTCTTCATCAGCATTTTCTTCCCCTAAAATTGTACAAATCTTTTTGAGAATATCTAATGAATGCAAAAAACATGAAAATGTTTCCTTCCTCTAGCTCTGTGTGGTATTGGAACAGATGTTCCAATCTTCATTGCTATGTCATGCCAAGATATGTGTGCTGGGAACAAAACCAAGGGATAATTTGTGTAAATCATAGAATGTTAAGGATGTTATGTATTAAGTGCATGTCTTTCAGTATCAGGAAAATAATGTATTTTAAACTTTTGCAGCTTTGACCAACTAATAGCAAGAGAACTGGATTACCCTAATAAAAGAATGATGAGAAGCTTAAATTCTCTGTCACACATGTACAAAGGATTTTGGAAGATAAATGTTAGCTAGTGTTTATTTTCACTAAGAGGCACATAATTTGACTATTTGCTTTTCCATTGTAGAATGGAACATTAAAACTATATTCCCTTCACTTTTTAGCACATTTATGCTTTTGTTTCCATCAGCTGTTTAAATTGTGACATTTAAATAAAAATTTTAATAAAGATGGGAAGGTAGCACATGTATTAAATATTAAACATTTTCTAGTCATTTGAAACCTGACTTCATCCAAGAATTCACATTTCTGTTCACGTATAACAAATCACTCAACTAAAATTAGGAAATTGCCAGGTATGTCAGAACTCAAAGTGATACATTATTCTTCCAGCTAGATGACCCTACTTAACTATAGATCATAGTCTCTCAACTTATTTGAGTAATTCCAGTGATAGCTGTTCAAATCATTTAACTCTATTTCTAAATATGCTAAGATGATCCTTGGATATAATTGCTTGGTGCTAGCATGTCTTACATTATAAATCCAGAACTAAGTGAGTTAAAGGTCAGTAAAGTGAGTCAGAAGAAAAAGTTGACTGAAATGATAAATATGTTCAATAAATCTATCAATCAATTAATACCTTGTATTTATTGATTGCTTACTCTGTGAAGAGCACTTTACGAAGTACTTGGAAGAATAGTTTTCTACTTCCTGTCTATCACTGCATTATTGGTCAGTATGCTGCTGTCACAGCTTTTTGGATCTGGGTTGCCTTTATAAACTTTTGGTCTGTCTTTCCTGGGAGAGGCTGATATATCACTTCAGTTTACCTTAGACTTGTATTATCACCACAGAGCCTGGCTGAGTCGGTCAAGCAGTCAATCCACAAGAGTGTCCACCACCTCCATATATTATTTGTGTAAGCACTGTATGCAAAGGGTTGCTCATTTATGCCACATCCAAATACATGAACTGTATGCAGAAGGTTGTTCTTCACCCAAGTAAATGCAGAGTCCTTTATCATCCATGGAAATATCTTTCAATGTATCTATTAATATATCATTTGTAGAATTAGTTTCAATATGTTCGACAGTTTTTTCAGGCCATTAAGATATCTGAGAAGCAGCATGGCTCAGTGGAAAGAGCATGGGCTTTGGAGTCAGGGCTCATGAGTTCGAATCCCAGCTCTGCCACTTGGCTGTGTGACTGTGGGAAAGTCACTTAACTTCTCTGTGCCTCAGTTCCCTCATCTGTAAAATGGGGATTGAGACTGTGAGCCCCACGTGGGACAACCTGATTCCCCTATGTCTACCCCAGCGCTTAGAACAGTGCTCAGCACATAGTAAGCGCTTAACAAATACCAACATTATTATATCTGTCACCTATGATCACTAAAATAAGAAACCCTTGAGGAAGAAACCATTAAGAATTCCAAAGTACCCATTTTAAGCAGTGTGGCCTAGTGGAAAGAGCATGGACTTGGGAGAGAGAGGACCGGGGTTCTAATCCTGTCTCTGCCACTTGTCTGCTCTGTGACCTTGGGTAAGCCACTTTATATTGTTCATCTCCCTGACTAGATTGTAACCTTTCTGTGAGCAGGAGTTATTTCTACCAATTGCATTTTATTTTGTGAAATGCTTCATGCAATGTTCAGCCCACAGTAAGTGCTCAATAGAGAAGCAGTGTGGCTCAGTGGAAAGAGCATGGGCTTGGGGGTCAGAGGTCATGAGTTCTAATCCCATCCCTGCCACTCATCAGCTTTGTGACTCTGGGCAAGTCAGTTAACTTCTCTGTGCCTCAGTTACCTCATCTGGAAAGTGGGGATTAAGACTGTGAGCCCCATTGTGGAACAACCTGATTACCTTGTATCCCCCACAGTGCTTAGAATGGTGCTTGGCACATAGTAAGTGCTTAACACATGCCATTAGTAGTAGTAGTAGTAGTAAGTGAACATCCTCCCTTCACAATCTACTAAACAGTTGTGCCTATTCTTCTCACGTCCTTCCTTCTATCCTTGGTCTTCCTTCTTAACCACTCACTCCCAATTGCTCCTTCCCCTGTGGTTGCAAACACATTTACATACCTACTATCCTAAAAACAATCCTCCCTCAATGCTTCTGCAGCCTCCAGTTATTGCCTTATCTCCCTCTTAATGCTGTGAATGAATTGCTTATTCCTGCTGACTATATTTTCTCATCCAACTCCTTCCTCAATCTCTGATAATCTGGCTTTCACCAAATTTTACTGACATTATCTTCTCCAAAGTCACCAGTTGTCTTCTCCTTGTCTTCATTCAATCTTAATTCTTCTTGACCTTTCATCAGTTTTTGATATTGTGGATCACTCCTTTCTCCTGCAGAGTTCTACTATCGAATCTTTGTTACCTAACACTGTCTTCTGATTTTCTTCCTCCCTCATCAGTCTCCTTATTTCTTTCCCTGGTTTCTTCTCTGCCACCCACATCCTTTCTGTGGGGTCCTCAAAGTTCAGTTCTGAGTCCCTTCAGACCTCCACCTACTCCTTTGGGGAACTCATCTAATCGCATGGCTTCAACTATCCTTGCTACCTGGGTACTCCAAAATCAATCTCTCCAGGATCAACCTCTCTCCTTCTCTGCGGTTGCATATTTCCTTCAGGATCAACCATCTTAGAGTACTGTACTAATAGTTTGGGAAAGTTCAGTACAACAGAGTTGGTAGACTCTGCCAACAAGGAGTCCACAGAGAACCAGCATGGCTAAGTGGATAGAGCACAAGCCTGGGATTCTGAAGGATGTGGGTTCTATACCCGGCTCTACCATTTGTCTGTTTTGTAACGTTGGGCAAATCACAACTTATCTGTGTCTCGGTTACTTCATCTGTAAAATGGGAATTAAGACTGTGACCTCCATGTGGGTCATGGACTGTGTCCAACATGAATAACCTGTATTCACTCCAGCGCTTAGTACAGTGCATAAAAAATGCTTAACAAATACCACAAAAAGAATGTGTATTCTATAGGGGAAGACAGACATTACAATAGATTAGGGATATGGTGAATATAGTGGAGTATAAGAATATTTACAAAATTATGGTGGAAGTGGGGTAAGTATCAAAGTGCTTATTATGTCCAAGCAAATTATATAGTTAACAAAGGGGTAGGTGGATAAGGGGAATAAAGGGCTTGGTCTGATAATGCCTCTTGGAGAAAATGTGATTTTAAGAGGGTTTGAAGGTGGGGAAAGTGATGAACTGCCAGATATGAAAGAGAAGAGAGTTCCAGGCCCTAGGGAGAATGTGGACAAAGTGGTGGTGGAAGAGTAGATGAGACAGGGGTATAAAGAGGATGTTGGTGTTAGAGGACCAGAGACTTTGGACTAGACTGTAGTAGGAATTCAGTGAAACTAGCAGGGAAGCAGAAGAGAGCTAATTGAATGCCTTAATATAAACTTTAAGGCATTAAAGAGACTTCTATTTGGTGTAGAAGTGGATGGACAACCATTGTCCATCATTGAATGGACAACCATTTTGAGGAGTGAGAAGATGTGGACTGAAGGTTTTTTCCGAAATATGATCTGGACAGCAGAGTGAAATAAGGACTGGAGTAAAAGACTGGAGACAGGAAGGACATTGAAGAGGATGATGTAGTAGGAGAGGTGGGAAAAGATGAGTGCTTAGATCTGTGTGGAAGCAGTCTGGACGTAGAGGATAGAGTGGATTTTAGAGATGTAGTGAAGCCAGAACTGACAGGATTTCATGACAGATTGAATTTGTGGGTTGAAGGAGACTAGTGAGTCTAGGATAATGCCACAGTCCCCTCATCGTCACTTAAAACTCTTTCCGACCCTCTGCTTTCCATCACTGTTGACAACACCACGCTCCTCTCTGTCTCATAAACTTTCAATATTGTCATTATTATAATCTTGTCATTATGCTTAATAATAATAATGGTACTTTTAATGCTTACTATAATCCAGGTATGGTACTAATTTCCAAGGTAGATATAATATAATCAAGTTAGACACAGTCCCTGTACCACGTGAAGCCTTCAGTCTAAGGGGGAGGAAGAACAGCTACCTAATATGTATTTTTACAGATGTGGAAACTGGGAGAAACTAAATGAAGTCACACAGCATGGAAGTTTTGGGCAGAGATTAGACCCGAGGATTAGATCTACTGACACCCAGGTTTATGTCTTGTCCACTATACTATGTTACTTTTCCTTCCTTCAAGCTGCATAATCAGTCAATAACCAAATCCTGCCAGTTCTATCACATCATATCCAAAATCCACTCCCTCTTCTCCATCCATATTACTACACCCTGGTTCAAATATTTGTCAAATTCCATCACAACTACTGCATTAGATTGCTCCATGATCTCCTTGCTTCTAGTCCATACTTCACTCTGTTGTATTTGTCATTTTCCTGAAAATTATCTCTGCTCATGTCTCCCTTTCATTCAATAGTATTTATTGAGCGCTTACTATGTGCAGAGCACTGTACTAAGCGCTTGGGATGAACAGGTCGGCAACAGATAGAGACAGTCCCTGCCGTTTGACGGGCTTACAGTCTCCCTGCACCTCATATACTTCCAATGGTGCCCATTTATCTCCATAGCAAGAAGAAACTCTTCACCTTTAGGCTTTAATGCTCTGACTCATCTCTCTGCCCCACACCTGTCCTTGATCCATTCATTGTAGAATTTAGGCTGCATATTTCACTTTCTATTGTCAACCTTCCTTTCGTGATTCACACTGTAGACCTTATGCTCACACCTTCCGTTCTGCCTGCAACTCCTTCCTCCTTTATTTGTGACAGACCACTATTATTCCTATCTTCAAAACCTACTAAAATCTCATCTCCTCCAGAAAGTCTTTCCCGACTAATTTCTAATCTCCCTTCACTACTTTCTCTAATCCCAGCTCTGCCACTCGTCAGCTGTGTGATTTGGGGCAAGTCATTTCACTTCTCTGGGACTTGGTTACCTCATCTGTAAAATGGGGATTAAGACTGTGAGCCCCTTGTGGGATAACCTGATGACCTGGTAATACCCCAGTGCTTAGAACGGTGCTTGGCACATAGTAAGCACTTAACAAATACCATTATTATTATTATTATTATTATTATTATTATTATTATTATTATTTCACTTATGTGAAATACAGTCCTTGTTCCAAGCACCTAGGTACTTATCCCCAATTCCTATAGCTGTTCTGTACCTAGACGCAGTGTGGTCTAGTGGATAGAGCATAGGCCTGGAAGACATAAGGATCTTGGATCTAATTCTGCCTCCACCACCTCTCTGCTGTGTGACTTTGAGTGTCAGTTAACGTATCTGTACTTCAGTTACATCATCTGTAAAATGAGGATTAAGACTGTGAGCCCCGTGTGGGATATGCACTGTTTCCAACCTGATTAGCTTGTTTCTACCTCAGTGCTTAGTAAAGTGCCTGGCACACACTAAGCACTTAACAAATAGCATTAAACACCCCCCCCCCCCGAAAAAAAACAAACCCTTGTATTCAGTTTGATTTTGATGTCTGTCTCCCCTAATAGATTGCAAAGTCCTTGAGGGCAGGCATTGTGCTTACTTATTGTCATTGTATTCACCCAGGCACTTTAGTACTGTGCTCTGCACATATGCCATAAGGGCTCAATAAACAACATTGTTTGACTGACTGACATCATTTAATGCATTAAAATACTAAGCCTTTAAAGTGATTCAATTGCTTGATTTGTATTCAGTATTTCAAAAGAAACAAGTAATTCACTTCAGAATATTCTCTCTGAATATTATTTTATGATCTGAATTTTTTTGTATTTTAATAATAGATTTCAGTGTCATGCAATTTCTTTATTATTTAGTTATGTATTACTCTGCCTGTAGGTATACTCAAAGTGAATCATTATGTATAAAATCATGGTTCATTCAACTATTCATTAAAGCAATTCTGTGCCTGGATTAAATATTTCCTTGAGCTATAAGAGATTTCATCATAGAAATGAGAAGAAAGTTTCTAATTATGACATTTCACATAAATTTCAGTGAAACATTTTTGATGAATATAGGATAATGACTAGTGATTAGAGGTACCACCTGTCTCAGTTTAGATGAAGAAATAAGAATCAGACTATACAGTGTTTATGTTCCTCTGAAAATGATTAGGTAAGTTAGGTTTGATGAATGGAGCTTAAAATCAGGTCCATTCAAAACCTCAAAGATAGGACAGGTAATTCCACTACAACTTGGCAGTGAATCTGCTGTTATAGTAACTAGGGGAAAGAGTCCATTATAGGCCATATTTCCCATTTAAGTTCAGGTCTGTCTGGCACCTTCAAAAACTGGTAGCTGCCATTGTTTTTCACAAGAGTGTGACAGTGTCCTTTTTTCATTTCAGGTTGCCTATTTTCCGGAGATCTGTTCTTGGCATGAGATTCAAGGAATTTCTTTATCTTCAGAAGGCAACAATAAACAATGTAATTATGGGAATTTATCATGCCACCAAATTAGAGAATCCCCATTTTGGTTATACCTGATTTAATCATTTTGACATCAAAGTGATTTGGTGATTCTTTGCAGTGAACTTTCAAGATCAGCATAAAATCTCATCGTCCAGTGAGAACCAGAAATAATTACCCAATCAGCATTCATTCAATAGTAGTATTTATTGAGCGCTTACTATGTGCAGAGCACTGTACTAAGCGCTGGGAATGTACAAATCGGTAACAGATAGAGACAGTCCCTGCCCTTCGATGGGCTTACAGTCTAATCGGGGGAGACAGACAAGAAAAATAGCAATAAATAGAATCAAGATGCGCATAGGCACTGAGTATTTGGAGTGAGTGGATACCTAAGTTCTTTGAAGGGGCATACTCAAGGGGCTGTCTGAAGTGTCATGCAGCATGAGAACATGAATCAAATGGTCAAGCAGTAGTTTTTAATAATGATGATGGTATTTAAGCATTCTCTCCAGCATCAAAGATAATTACAATAACCACCAGCTGTGGTGGTTAGAGAGGGACAGTAGCACTGGTTGCTGTTGCTATTGGAGGAGGAAAAGGAGGAAAACATGGGAAGTTGCTGCTGCATTTTTTTTTATTAACCACTGCTGTGGCTTCTTCACAAGCTGCTATTGCATCATCTGTCACTACGACTATCAGATTTTCTCCCCTGTGCCACAAATGGTTCCCCTGGAGATTTTTCAGGTAGTGGAATGTCATTCCAAAATTTATGAAGACTAGCCCATTATGGAGCAAATGGCCATACGTAACTTATCTAAAGTAAACATGTTCATCTGCAGTTTTCAGTTTTAGCCTTTCAGACTGCAGTGAAGGTTAACTGGGCTGCCACAGTGATCAAGAGAGTCTGGAAACTCAAAGCATTGATAAAACTCCAAGAACCCAAATGTAGAATAGAAAACTAATTTCATATCATAATATTACAACTTAATAATTTGTTACTTTCTATAGATTATGAACACTTTATGTATATTTCTTTTATATTAACTTGACCAAAGAGCTCATTAGTGTATGATACGGAACTGAAATTTCATTAGTCATTGTTATTTAATAATGAAGATGTTAGATCAATATTTCTAGTCAAATGGTACAATGAGCATTTTATTTTTCAAATTTCTTAGGTGTATTAAAAGAAGCATAAGGTATTTCTCTTTTTGAATCTATTAAGGAAGCTAGCCATCATGACACATAGAAACAATGCCTATTTTCCTACATGACTCATACTCTAACTACAGCATGTAAGTCTGTAGTGGGCAGGGATTGTCTCTCTTTATTGCTATATTGTACTTTCTAAGTGCTTACTACAGTGCTCTGCACACAGTAAGTGCTCAATAAATGCTATTGAATGAATGAATAAAAACCCCTTATTTCACAGGAAGATTAATTTGGATAATCTGTTTGCTTTATATGAAAAAAAAAAGAAGTTACAATGCTGACCACTTATTTGGGAAGAGTTGGAAATATACTAGAAAAGAAATATATAAAGTATATGTATAAAGAAGTATGAGAGTTTGGCTGAAGTAAACATTTCATTTAGCTATTTTTTGAAGTTGTACTGTAGATGGCAACTCATCATACACATGGTCATCATATTAAGGATAAAACTGAGGCCTATGTCCATAAAATATGAGCTACTTCAAAAGTTGAACGACAAATTGCAAACACCAAATTGCTAAATAGTCTATTTGTTACTGCAATAAGAAGTAATCAGACACCCATTTCAGTGCTTTGATAAATGTCAAAAATAACACTTCTAAAACATCTGCTTCTAAGGAGGAAGCAAAAAAAATAATAAAAATGTTCCTGCTTTTGATATCTGAGAGCCTCCTATTGGATGTGGGAAGTAGAGTTCACAGACTCTAATGAAAGCAGTCATATCTCAAGTAATATTTAAACATAAATACTGCATCTTTACTAACAAAGTCAAAGTGATTTTCACAACTCTGAAAATTAGAATGCTTTCTTCACAAGAACAGCCTATTATTTGCGAAAACACTTGCAGAAAAATTAAATGGAAAAAATACCTGGATTGGGAAATTGAGGACCTGGACTCTAATCCTAGTTTCATCATCGACTTGCCAAGTGATCACTGGAAAAATATTTAATCTCTTAGGAATGATAGAAAGCAATTACAGTTCCTTCTGGGCTTGTAGGGCAATGAGAATGCTGTGAAATACTTGTAAATGATGTAGGTGTGTGTGTGTGTGTGTGTTTGTGTGTCAGTGTATGTATGCATGTTTGTGTCTTCCCTGAAGGGTGACCTGTTAAGAGTAATAGAACTATAAACAATTGTTTACTGATATTGTAAAATGCTGTAAACCTGAGGAAAAAAAGTCCATTTTCTGGAAATGAAAATTGGAACATTTCAAGGACATTGATATTAAATTAAAACATTTGTATTGTTTTTGTAAATTTCATTTTAGATGAATGGAGGTTGACTAAGATCATTTTAGCAGATTTTGAAAAGATGGTATTAGAAAAACTCTGCATACCTACCATGAGAGGAATTATCAGATTTTCACATAGTAACCACAGTGCCTTATTCTGTAAATTATCATCAATCAACTATACCTTATAGCACATTTAGGAGCAGTGTGAAAGAACAAAGGCCCAGGAGTCAGAGGACCTGGGTTCTAATCCTGACTCTGACAATCACCTGCTGGATGACTTTGAGCAAGTCACTTAATAATAATAATAATAATAATAATAATAATAATCATGATAATCATGATAATAATATATGTCATATTTGTTTAGTATTTACTATGTGCCAAGCAATGTACTAAGCACTGAGAGAGATACCAGCAAGTTGGGTTGGACACAGTCCCTGTCCTGCGTGGGACCCACAGTCTCAGTCTCCATTTTATATCTGAGGAAACTGAGACACAGGGAAGTGAAGTGACTTGCCCAAGGTCACACAGCAGACAAGTGGCGGAGCCAGGATTAGAACCTATGACCTTTTGACTCCCAAGCCCATGCTCTATCCACCACACCATGACTTTCCTGAGCCTCAGTTTCTTCATCTGCAAAATGGGAATTCAATACCTGTTCTCCCTTCTATTTTCATTCAATCATTCATTCAATAGTATTTATTGAGCACTTACTGTGTGCAGAATACTGAGCTTAGTGCCTAATAAGCCCCCAAGTGGGACAGGGACTCCGTAGACCTGATTAACTTGTATCTTCCTCAGCACTTAGAACAGTGCTTGACATTTAGTAACATCTTAACAAATATAATAATCTAGAGAAAGACAGTTTGCTGTCAGAAATGAAATCTAAAGATAAATGAGCACTATTGCCTATTTGACATGCAAATATCTGCTTGGAGTGATAAAGCAATAAACAAGAAGAGGAGGAACTTTAGATATAAGGGGCTATAAGGGGCTATAAGCTATGAGGGGCAGCGTGGCTCAGTGGAAAGAGCACGGGCTTTGGAGTCAGGGCTCATGAGTTCAAATCCCAGCTCTGCCACTTGTCGGCTGTGTGACTGTGGGCAAGTCACTTAACTTCTCTGTGCCTCAGTTCCCTCATCTGTAAAATGGGGATTAAAACTGTGAGCCCCATGTGGACAACCTGATTACTCTATGTCTACCCCAGCGCTTAGAACAGTGCTTGGCACATAGTAAGCGCTTAACAAATACCAACATTATTATAAAATATCATTAGAGATTCCTACCAATTAGGCTTGACCAAATTTAGGGCCTTTAAATTCTGTAAAAGAAACTTATGCTTCTTTTTTTTTTTAACCTGATGGGGTTCAACAAAACCAATCAATCAACAAAATAAAATAAAAATGTAAAGCCACTTGCAAAACATTTTCATTTTTTTAAATAATTTCAAATCAGAAAGCAACTTATACATTTAAACTTAAGTGGTGTCTTATGAAGTATTGCTTGCTCTTTTTTCTGTCAATGTTTTAAGCCAAGGAATAAGTGTTGGCTATTAGAATTTCAGACTTGGGAGAACATATGATCTTCGTGGATTTTTGTAGGGAATATTGCTATTTGAGAGAAAATGTCTTCTGACATATTTAGTTTGTTTAAATCCAAGAAAGTTTTGGTGGCACTAGTCCTTACCCCAAGTGGCAAACAAAAGGGTTTTTCAAGTATTTGATGCTGGAAAAAGGATATTCCCTATTCTAGATGATTCTATGGCATTTCACCTAAACCTCAACACCCAGCTCCCTGAAGAACAGGGATGGAAAGTGTACAATTCTGACATGTGTATTTTTTTCTCAGTGATCAATATATTTCCTTGCATACAATAAGTGGGTACACTATTAACATGACTAACAAAGGACATAAGGAAATTTCTGAATTTATGCTTCCTGTAAACTGAATGGGAAGAAGCTCTTATTCAATGGCAACTCCAGGGAGCAGCTGACTGAACTGCTGCAAGACTGGTATGCCCTTGGGCCTGCAAGGCTGTAATGCCAAAAGATTGATATACAAGCATTAAGAAGACAAAAATGTTCACAGGATAGGGAGCATTTCAACTTTGAAATGCTAAAACACTGGGGGGTTTTCAAATGATTGGAGGGAGGAAAAGGATGCTGGGAAGGACTGGGGAATCCTTCTTCTTCTGTGTTCCTCTGAGAAATAATCTCAAGAGATACCTGCTTAAAAGTTCATTCTTTCTAGCTCTGGTTTCCACCCTATGAGCCTCTTGAAGGCACTCATTCATTCCATTTCTCTCCATATGGTCTCAAGAGCAGAATAATGTGTCCCCCACACTGTGAGTACTTGATACTTTTATATACTTCTCAAAGGGATATAAGATCCTTGCTCTCCCATGTAGAATAGGGACCATATCCAATTCAATTATCTTCTATCTACCCCCAAATACTTACTTAGCAAGTAGTAAATACTTAACAAGTACCATGATTATTAATAAAATATTATGTAGAACTTCCAAAGTTCAAGTAGGTATTCGTTAGTTTTAGTTTAATTGCACTGCAAATGATTGCATTTGTAAGTATTAAGAAAATAATTTTATGCACTTTATTCCCCTTCAAAAACATTTCTATGATGGCTAAGGTCCATATGTGAAGGCAACAATAAAATCCCAAATATTATATGTAGTTATATGAGACTGCAGTAAATTTGATTTTAGTTTCTGAAGATCAACCATCAATCAAGATCTAAATGTGTGATATCATACTGTGAAGTAAAAGTTTATTGTATTGATATGAAGTTTTAGTATACTCTGGAGTTAGCTCATACTCACAAAGCAATTAGCCAATAATGTTAGGAAGTTATGGCTAATTTAACTAATGGTTAATGGAGCCTAGTAAAACTGTCAGAGTAGATGAGCCCAGTGAGATTTTGTGCGAGAACACACATTAAAGTTTGGGCCCTTTATCTCCTTTTGGCAGTTTAATCTGCATTCAGAATCATGGGCTCTCTTTCTAATGATATAAAATAGCTTTTATTTTGACTTTTGAAAAAAAAATATGAGTGCAAGTAATAAGAGAAAGGACAATGGATTCGTATCTGAGAAGTAATGTGTAGTTCCTTAAAACAGGTTCAAAAAGGAGATAGATGGCTACATCAGGGCACATTGAACCAGAAGATTTGGCTTTTGTAATTTTAATGTTTAATAACAAATATATTTTGTGCTTTAAGGACATCTGCAAAATTAATTATTGAATTACCCCTGAAAGGCAATTAAATAAGTAACTGGTCAAACAAAATGAAATGAAAAGAGGTTTATAGAGATGAATTTTCAAATAAAATCTTTCAATGAGTTGAGAAAAATGATCATGTCTGCTTAATAGCACTCTCAAAGTCCCTAGTCTAAAGGACAATGTTCTGTACTGAATAAACTTTATGTTTTATTCATAAAATGTTGTGAGCTTTTAGATGTTACATTTTTTTTTTTCAAAAAGCTCATGTTTCATAATAGATTTTCTTACTCCAAAAATCTGAGCACCCCATTGTGAAGTAATTCATTTGCTTCCAAGCTAAGGAATTCAAGTAATATATCAATCATTGGAGTTATGTAAATAGCAAAAAATGGAAAGGCATCTTCATGTAAAGAACAGATGGGTAAAAATTACCTAGAAAAGAAAGACTTTCAATTAGTTACTATTTTCAGGAAAAATGACATTTTTCTATTTAAGTGAAGAAGAAGGATTTTAGCCTTTATTTTGTTTCATGATATGGATATTTTGTATCTAACATTTACTTTTAGAATGTTCCAGGTTTTCTGTAATGAAGACTTGAAGTTATATGAATTAACATTAAATAGTGGACATTTTCTAGAACTAATCAATCAATAAATGATATTTATTAATTATAATTATGGCATTTGTTAAACACTTGCTATGTGCCAGGCACTGTACTAAGTGCTGAGGTAGAAGATACAATCAAATCGGGTTGGACATAGTCCTTATCCCACATGGAGCTCACAGTCTTGATCCCCATTCTACAGATGAAGTAACTGAGGCACAGAGAAGTAAAGTGACTTGACCTCCTTACAGGATGCAATGGAAGTTCTGATTAGTCCCCAGTACACATCACCAAATTAAACACCCAACCCAGACAAGATCAAAATTGGCATTTAAGTGAGAACCTACAAGGGAAAGATGGCAAAAGAGACTACTAGAAACTAAGGTTCAGGTTAATATTCATTGTAACTAAAGATTTAGACTGCCAGAGCGAAGCTGAAGCTCTGGTTTACCAGGCCCATGCTTTTAGGCTATCTACTATCTGCCCTTAGAGTTTAGCTTAAGGAAGAAGTGAAAAACAGGATTTAGATGAAAATCACCCATGGATAAACTCGTAACTTAAATAACCCATACTACCTTATTTCCTTTTTACTCCAGTAAACTGTGTGTAGGGAGAAATACATTTTTTATTGTATTTGTTAAGAATTTACTATGCACCAGACAAAGTAATAAAAACTAAGGTAGATGCAAGTTAATCAGGTTGGACATAGTCCCTGTCCTACAGAGGACTCACAATCTTAATTCCCGTTTTACAGATGAGATAATTGAGGCACAGAGAAGTAAAATGACTTGCCCAAGGCCACAAGCAGACATGCAGAACCCAGGTCCATCTGACTCCCAGGACTGTGCATTTACCCAGTAGGCCACGATACTTCTCATTACCATATATAGATCTTTAAGCCTGGATCTTGGGAGAAGAGGTACAGCATGCAGCAAAATGTATAACAGCTTCATATTGAGTTACATCCATTAGTTCAGTCCCCAGGACAGCTCAGCTCCAAATCCAGAAAGGGGAGATTTTTTTATGACATTGACTTAGAATATTTTACTGACTCCAGAAGGGTGAATATGTGCTTACCATAGGACCACAATATTTATGTAAATACTCTTATACTCTACTACTTCCCTTATTCCTAGTCTACTTTAATGCCTGTCTCCCCAGATGTAGACTAACATTTTATGAGCAGAGATTGAGTTTACTAATTCTGTTCTATCATACTTTCCCAAGCACTTAATACAATGCTCTGCACAAAGCACTCAATAAATACCATTCCTTGATTGATTGATTGATTGAAGGGGGATGTATGTCAGACTGAACAACTTTGAACTGTTTCTCCATTAGTAGACATTTGTCTGAAACAAACTGTGCTTTTCCTTAAACTTAAATTAAGGAAATAAATTATTTCCTTAGAGAAAAATTAATCTACTTCTTGTCATTTAGGGAAAATAGCACAATATTATTAATCCTTGCCTTTTGATGAGCATTGAGCTAGTTGTTCCAAAGTTCATTTCAGTTAAACATCATGCAATTTGTATTGGCCATTAATTCAATTGTATTTATTGAACGCTTACTGTGTGCAGAGTACTGTACTATTCATCAGCACTTAGAGCAATGCTTGACAGAAAGTAAGTGTTTAACAAATGCCATTATTATTATCATTCATTCTATTGTATTTACTGAGCACTTACTGTGTGTAGAGCACTTCACTAAGCACTTGGAAAGTACAATTCAGCAATGAGAGACAATCCCTGCCCACATTGAGCTTACAGTCTTCTTTAGATGATTGCAAATTATATTTCCTTTATTGCACTGATTTTTGGATTCCTTGACAATGGAATTTCCATGAATTTCTATTTCTTGAAAATCTTGAACATACATCAATTTGATTCAAATTCTATATATTTTTTTAAAAATTTCCCAAATGAACACCATTCCCAAGACTTTTGATCTCACGGAGACTACTGCACTGTGTATATCCTTTTAGGCAGTACTTGTACTTTGAATAATTCAAAGCTAATACCAATTTGTTGTTCAGATCATTTTTGCCTTTGACTATTTCTTTAATTAGCCAACTTGGAGCAGCTATATCAGCCATCAGAATATGAATAAGATGAGTAGAAATTATTCTGTGCCTGACTTTGATAATGCTATGTTTCCCATTTTGGAAGAGTTTAAGAGAATACTGATTCTTCAGTTAGTTTGCATAGTGCTCTCTAGTATAATTATTGTCTCAACATGAAACTAGTTATAATACCAAAATCTTCTTATCCTGAGCCTAAAAGCCCTGGGCCTCTCTGATCCTTCTTTATGTATACATGGGTTTCTATTTGAACGCTGTAAAGGAAATTCAAATTTGTTAATCATTTTTAGAAATATTTTTCCATCATTTTGTCACCATCATTTTCTAAGCAATAAAGCTGGGCATCTGTAATTAATGCCTCCAGTCATAATTGATTTTTTTTTCCTTCCGGAGATTGCATTTCATATATTAGTTCCTGAAACACTTGGCTTTTTATAATTTGACATTTCCAAAAGTGAAATCCCAGGTCTGTTCTTATAATCCATACTATCTTTTGATTTATGGAAATTTAGGGGCATCATAATTCACTGAAGTCTCAGAAAAATATAGGTTCCCAGAGCAGAGTTGGAACTATTTGAACACTTCAACCTCATTTTAAAAAGTAGAAATGCTAAATCCTCCATTCCTCAAAAAATTCCAATGTCTCAACATCTCCCTCCACAGCCAAATCAAATCAATCAAATCGATGGTATTTCCTGAGGCCTTGCTGTGGGCAGAACACTGAAGTAAGCACTTAGGAGAATACAATACAATATAATTGGTAGACACAACCCTTGCCCAAAGGGAACTTACATTCTAGTAGTTGATTGAGATGTCAAAATAAATTACACACTGGGAAAGCAGTCGAATATAAGGCTATATATAACCCATACTATAAATACTGTATGGGTGGGGTGGTATCAAAGTGCTCATGGGGGTACAGACTTCAGTGCATAGAGGACACTTAATAGAGGGAAAATAGGGATGGAACCCATCAATCAATCAACTAATCCCATTTATTGAGTGCTTACTATGTTCAGAGTCCTGTAAAAAATGCTTGGGAGAAGATGAGAGGTAAATCAACGCTAGGATATAGGATTTAGTAGGGTTTTGAAATTGGGGAGATTGCTGGTCTGTCATATAGGAAGGGTAGTGAAGGCTTTCTATCACTCTCTCCATCCTATATAACAATTCTTTTTATTTATGTCATTCTAGCTTACATTTTTTGCTCATTCCAGCATCACCTACTAATTCATTCAATCAGATTTATTAGGCACTTACTGTGTGCAGAGCACTGAGTTAAATGATTGTGCACAGTTCTAAGCACTTGAGCACTGTTCCACATTCTTAACACCTCCCACCCCTTGCTCACATTGTTTTTCTAGCCTGGAATGCTTTCCCCACCAAAACTCAAACTACACATCTCCCTGCATTTTCTGAGCCCTTCTAGAATCCCACTATTTTCCAGGAAACCTTTCCTATTCATTTATTCATTCAATTGTATTTATTGAGTACTCACTGTGTGCAGAGCACTGTACTAAGCACTTGGAAAGTACAATTCAGCAATAAAGTGAGATAATCACTAATGTATAATGCTCCACTCACTGCCAACCCAACAGTCACCCATAGCATTTCCATTTCTATCTTCTTCCCTCATGGACAATGTACACATATTTTTATTTATACATTTTATTTATATATTTATCTGTATATTCAGTTATTTGTTCAGCTGTTTCATGCTGAAGTGTTTGTACCAATTCTTGCTTTTTCTTTGTTGTTCCTCCTGCTTTCTAAATCTGTAAAACATTTTTTGCCATTCTAATCTGTTTTCAAAACCCATTTATCTACTAGTGTAGTTATATGATTAGAAGGGAAGTAGGAAGCGGGAAGCAGTGTGGCTAAGTGGAAAATGATCCTGGGAGTCAGAGGGTGTGGGTTCTAATCCTGTTTCCATCACTTGTTTGCTTTGTGTCCTTGAATAAGCTACTTAACTTCTCTGTGCCTCAGTTACCTCATCTGAAAAGTGGGGATTAAAACTGTGAGTCCCACATAGGGGAACCTGGTTATCTTATATTTACCCTAGTGCCTAGAACAGTGCTTGGAACATAGGAAGCTCTTAACAAATACGTAAGTATCATTATTATTAGAAGGGAAATAAATTGCTACAATACTGACCTTTGGAAAAGTATCCAAAGAGAATGCCTGAGGGGAAGCTGAGGAAAGAGAAGCCGGTGAACTAGTAAGAGGCTTGGCCAGATAGGTTGGATCTCCTCTTTAGAGTACTAGGAAGACAGATCTTGATTGCTCAAAATCATCTGACATCTAGTCCAAAATCCTAACTGTAGTAATAGACTTTGGAGTTCCTTATATTTTACACATCATCATGTTCCTTTTCAGCAGATGAATTTGATTGATCTGCTCCAGTTTTACCATATTATGACATGACTAGTTACCATGATGAGCTAGTTTGTGTTAAGCTTGAGAAAAATAACATTTTTCAAAATGTAATTTGTACATGTCTCTTTTTAAAACTTCAAATCTGTATGTTTAAGGTATATTTTTCAGCAGATTTTACAATAAAATAATTTGTAAAGTCCATAAACAAAGTTTTGTCCACTTTTTGATTCAGACTTTAAAACTATCTTTGAAATAAACTTTTGCCTCATAAAATAGAACAAAACAAAAACAAAATTATTCCCTTTGGGGTAATCTTAACTTGGACAATGTTACATCTCTTAGTTCTATAGATGACCCTTTATGTCATTAAAAATCACATTTGCTTAATAGAAAATTAATGAGAAACACATGTATTTTATGAGTAAGAAGTTCTAGTCCTCCGTCAACCAATATCTAAATTACAGTATTTCTTTCACAATCCATAGAAGTCATTAATGGTGACTGCGTATCTGTAGATTTTCTCATCATGGCCTAGTGGAAAGAGGATGGGCCTGGGAGTCAAGGGATCTAGGTTATAAGCCCAGCTCTGCCAATTGCTTGCGGTGTGATCTTGGCAAGTCACGTAATTTCTCTGTGTCTCAGTTTTTTCAACTGTAAAATGGAGATTAAATCCAATTCCCCCCTTTTTAGATTGTAAGCCCCATGTGGGACAGGGACTGTGTCCACCCTAATAAACTTTTTATCTACCCCAGTATGGAACAGTGCTTGATACATAGTAAGCTCTAAACAGATCTCATAAAAAACAAACAGCAAAATAATGTAATGTATTGCATGCTTTATTTATTACCTCAATCTAGAGTCACCAAGAGTGTTCTCATTGGAAGTATATTATTCCATATTGAATATTTTACCATGTAATCCATGAAAATAGAAGAAATTTAAATTAAAACAATATTGAATCAGATAATGTAGCTATCCCTTAACTTAAAAAGTTGGATTCAACCAAGCCCTTCTTACATCATCAGAGTCATAATTTGAATACAGTCTACTTTATTATAATAAATTTGTGTGGTATAACTTATAACTAAGGCAACACACATGCCTTCAAGCTACAAATGCAGAATCTAAACACTACCACCAAAGATTAGTGACTCCCATCATCCCCATTAATGTCTTTGTTTCTATCCCCCTTTGTGGCTTCCCCCATTGCTATTTTTATCCAACTCTACGAAGTTCACAAACTGCCAAAATCTGGAGATCCAGGGGAGATTTTGAATCTGCTGAATTAACTGAGCAGCTTGTGCTGACTCACAGCCACTAGGCCTTGTAATGAATACAGTAGATTACTGACAATTGTGAATTGCACCATAGTTTTACCTTCCACCCCCTTTTTCACTTCAAAAGAGGAGAGTTAAAATAAAGAGGTAGTAAAGAGTTCTCAGCAATCCTAGCAAGAGTAGACCCTCCAGAGCTTCAGGATAAGTGAATGAATCCAAGTGCCACAGAAGATAGAAGAAAAAGCAGAAAGGAGAATGCAGAAGAGACCAGAGGAAGAGCTGGAGTAGAAGCTAAAGACAAAAAAAGTGAAAGAAACAGCAGAAAATAAGAATAAACCAAGTGGCAGCATGGTTAAATGAGGAACAGTGGCTGAAGATATTTCTGCCTCCAGCTTCTCCCTGCTCCAGTGTGTACTTCATTCTGCTGTCTAGATCTTTTTTCTAAAATAGCTCTCTGTGCACTTTTCCCATTCTTCAACCCTCCATTCCTCTTACCCATTCCTCTTTGCATCATCTAGGAACTCCTGACCAGTGGCTTTAAGGTACACACTGAACTCTCTCCCCCATACCTATCTTTGCTCTTTTCCCACCACACTCAGTTTTTACATTTCTCAATATGCTTCATTCTCAAAATCTCCCTCACTGCTGACAGCCTCTTCTTCTTGGCATCACAACTGCCAGGTACTCCATTCTTCTTCACCACTCTCCCTATCTCAAAGTCCTTCTGAAATCACACCATCTTCCCATCCTACAGCTCCACCAACTATTATTTTAGTAAGTCACCTGAACACTTGAGTATTGCACTGATTGGTGTGTGTGTGACACCTAAGTGAATATTCTTCACTCTATCGCTTCCTCTTACTCTAATTTATTTTAATGTCTGCCTCCTCTGCTAGATTGAATAATAATAATGATTAATTATGATACCTAAGTGCTTACGATGCGCCAAACACTTCTCTAAGCATTGAGGTAGATACAAGTTAATCAGGTTAAACACAATCCCTGCCTCGCACTCTTAATCCCCATTTTACAGATGAGGTAACTGAGAAATTAAGTGACTTGCCCAAAGTCACACAGCAGATATGTGGCAGAGTTGGGATTAGAATCCAGGTCCTTCTGACTCCGAGGCCCTTGCTCTATCCACTAAGACATGCTACTTCTCACTGAATGTTTCTTGGGGGCAGGATAAAAGTCTTCTAATTTTATTGCATTCTTCCTAGTTCCTAGTAGTTTCCTGAACATAATAGGCATTCAAGGAATTGTCTCTATCTGTTGCTGAATTGTACATTCCAAGCACTAAGACAGTGCTCTGCACACAGTAAGTGCTCAATAAATACGAGTGAATGAATGAATAAGTATTACTGATAGATTGATGACTTTCCATTTATATAATCAGTATGACCTTGACATTTAATTCTACTGTAATCTCATAATAGTTTCATCTTTCCAGTTCATATAATAATTGAAAATACATTTAAAAGCAAATTTGCAAATTGTAAAAGAAGAATAATTATCCAAATGGGTAATTGTATTAAAAATGGAAAATTATTAATTTTCAGTAATAACAGCATAGTACAACTTGTCAGGGATTGCATTAGTGAGTTCTGGACACCATAATTTGATAAATTAACCTTTTTACACCTTATTTATTCTATTTCATAAGTAATAATAGAGAATGTCCAGTTAAAAATCTTTAATATCATCATCATTATCATCATCAGTATTGATTGAGAGCTTATTTTGTGCAGAGCACTGTACTAAGCACTTGGAAGAGTACAGTACAAATTTACTGCCCACATTAAGACTGAATATATATTTGTCAACTCTTGATATTATTGATACATTCTAAAAGAAACTTCTGAATCTCCCTGTGGGCAAGGTTCTTACCTACAGTTCTATTCTATTGTACGTTTCCTAGCTCCTAGTACAGAGCTCTGGATAGAGAAATTTATATCATAGCTGCATAGAGCAATTTATATCATAATTGAATATATATGATTGAATATGAATATATTTATGTACATATACATATGTACGTGTGTGTATGTGTGTGTGTGTGTGTGTGTGTGTGTGTGTATCTATATATATGGATTTAGTATTTGCTGCATAGGAATAGGAAAAATACTATTTGGGAAATATAATTCACGTAAATCTGGGGAGATTTTTTGAGGTGGGTGATTTAAAGTGCCTGTAGTTTCTGACAAAAGTAAGGATAAATGAGATTATCTTTCCTATGAAGGATAAGGTGTCATCCTTATCGTGACAGGAAAGTTTGAGTATGTTGATGAAGTTTTGAGCTATAGCATATAGGGTTACCCATAATGGAAAGATCTAAAATGAAGCATCAGGCAAAGTTGATTCACCTGTGCTGGGCAGCAGTAGCATGGGAAAGAGTCAAAGGCAGATGATCGAAGATCATCAGCAGAGACTCAAGTTTTTTCTTCATGGAAGAAGGCAATATAAACCACTTCTGTATCTTTACCAAGACAACTCTATGGCTACACATACCAAAACAATTTAATGGCAGAGGATGGGATGTTCTGGAGAGGGTGTGTCCATGAAGTTGCTATGGGTCAGAAACAACTCAGCATTTGAAGAAGAATGAGATTATAATTGTTTTCTTTTGTGTAGTTCAGAGGAAAATACCATCATAACACGTTACACATAGGACTGTAACACTATTATGTTTACACCTTTCAAGGAAGAATCTTGAAATGTTTTAAAAGCTTTGGTACATTAAGCTTTATAATACTAACATCTTTCCCTTCTCTCCTCCATCTATAGTCACTCCCTTTGTGAACCCATTCACTCCCACGGCTTCAACTATCATCTCTATGCAGATGACACCCAAATCTACATCTCCTCCCCTGTTCTCTCCCCTTCCTTCCAGGCTTGTATCTCCTCCTGCCTTCAGGACATCTCCATCTGGATGTCCTCCTGCCACCTAAAAATCAACATGTCCAAGACTGAGCTCTTTTTCTTCCCTCCCAAACCCTGTCCTCTCCCTGACTTTCCCGTCACTATGGACGGCACTACCATCCTTCCCTTCTCACACACCCCCAACCTTGGTGACATCCTTGACTCCAATCTCTCATTCAGCCACATATCCAATCCGTCACCAAATCCTGCCAGTCTCACCTTCACAACATCGTCAAGATCCACCCTTTCCTCTCCATCCAAACAGCTATGACTGGATTACTGCATCAGCATCCTTTCTCATCTCCCAACCTCCCGTCTCTCCCCACTTCAGTCTATGCTTCACTCTGCTGCCCAAATTATCTTTCTACAGAAACATTATGGGCATGTCATCCTGCTCCTCAAAAATCTCCAGTGGTTCATTTATTCATTCAATTGTATTTATTGAGTGCTTACTGTGTGCGAAGAACTGTACTAAGCACTTGGAAAGTGCAATTCAGGAACAGATGGAGATAATCTCTAGCCAACAACAGGCTTACAGTCTGCCTATCAACCTCCATGTCAAGCAAAAACCTCTCACTATTGGCTTCAAAGCTCTCCATCACTTTGCCCCTTCTTACCTCACCTCCCTTATCTCCTTCTACAGTCCAACCCTCACATTCTGCTCCTCTGGTGCTAACCTTCCCACTGTGCCTCCTTCTTGCCTGCCTCACCGTCATCCCCTGGCCCATGTCCAATCTCTGGCCTGGAATGCCCTCCCTCCTCAACTCTGCCAATCTAGCACACTTCCCCACTTCAGAGCCCTACAGAAAGTTCATGTTGTCCAGGAGGCCTTTCCAGACTAAGCCCCCCCTTTCCTCTGCACCTCCTCCCCTCCCCATCGCCCCAACTCACTCCTTTTGCTTTCCTGGGTACTAAGAAAAAATTTCTAAACTTATTTCTCTTTTGATCTGAAGCAGATCTTCTCACCCATTTATTCAGTGTCAAGAAAATGGTGTATTAATCCACTAATCCTCGTAGTTTCACAAACCGTAGAAAGTGTACTATCTACTAATGCAATCAAAAAATTAAGGTCTATTAAGATATTGCCACTTCAATATAATATAAAACATTAAACATTTTATTCTGCTACTTTTCATGGCATTTTAACCTCTGATTAGTTTGCTAATGGCTATTTGCATTTTTAATACATTTTATAACTTGATCCAATTACATATCTTCCCAAAGTAGTGACACTTCCGAAAATTGAGTTGTATGACCTCTCTATATCTATAGATATTTAAATCTACATATTCTATTTTTCTTCCATGACAGACTGTCCTTTTGAAGAAGGACTGTAGAAAAAGCTGACTTCTGCAAGATCAATAGGGTAAAGGTTAAAAAATTAAATAAAAACAGTTCTGAATCTGCAAAATTTGAATATTAGAGGCTATATGGAGACCTAGCATAAATTTTTTTTGAGACAAGGGGAACAAAATTTAGAAGACAGTTCCCTGTGTCTTCCCCAGCTCCTGGGTTTGTCTGAAGTACCAACTTTTCCATTAACAGCTGAACCTGTAGAACCTCAATGACAGGGGGCCATAGTCTGAGAGCTGGAGTAAGAGACCCCACTCAAGGTACCCTTTCATATTATAAGAGTCTGTAGGTACTTAAATCATTCTTATGTGCATACTAATGCCTCCTTTGAAGATGAAAAAGAAACTCACTGGTGTCTTATTGGATTTATAACACTGGAGAAACTCCACCTGAGCCAGGGTGCATACTGCCGATGATTCTGATTGAACCCAAACTAAAATACAAAACAGATTTCCCTCAAATTTTGTTTTTTGGTTTTTTTTATAATGAGTTTGATCATTGGATCCAATAGCTAAATTTCAATGAACTGTTCCTCCAGCTGTCCCTTCAATTTTCCAGGTGTTTAAATAGATGACTGCCCTTTAGAAAATGGGACCCTTGGCTAGTGTCAACCAATTTCAGTCAACCTGGAACCATGGCAGTCGGAAGACACTACAGTTCTTCTTCATGCTTCAGGGGGAAGTAGGATTATCAGAATTTTAACCACAGTAAATGATATATGCTTATTTAAACTTATATAAATGAGCCACAATGTGAGTTGTTTTCATTTGGTAGTAGAGCCAGACATTCTTTCCAAAGGCAAATTCCCTTTGCAATCAAAACGTATTTCTTCCATTTGGAAGCCCTTTATATATTCATTTATAAATAAACTCTTCACCTGGACTTCTGGTTCACTTCTTATGTCATAAAATGTTTCTTCTCATTTAGTTGGGTAATGATTTTTTTAATGGTTATCTTTCTGTTTAATGACTTAAGCAGATCAATCATAGACATGGAGTGCTACAAGGAACGCTGCTTGTTTGTCGATTCCACCCCCTTAACTTCAGGCACATTCTCATTCAGAAGATAATTCATTTGTTTCAAAAATATTCAAAGGAAATTCCAACAGCTCCCATTAGATGAACCCATTCTGATATCTAAAGTGATTATTAGTGAGTGGAAAAGCCTATGTTAAAACTAAATTCTTCATCCTGTAAATTAAACTTGTTTACTTCTATTAAAATAGTTTTATAACAAAGTTACTTTAAGAGCCTTTTGTAGAATGGTTATTAAATTACTACTTGGTCTGTTTTCCCCGAGAATAAATAACTCCAATTATGTAGGCAAAGAATGTGTCTATGAACTCAGTTACAGCATACTCTCCCAAGCATTTAGTAGTGTGCTCTGCACAAAGTAAGTGCTCAATAAATGAATGATTGATTTACACCTTAACTCATACGTTTTCACCATCTTCATGATTCTTCATTGAACCTTTTGAGGCAGATCTGAACACAACACTCCAGTAAAGTTGCAATCTAGGCTGAGAAAAGTGAAATCATTATCAATGATATAGTCTTATCTTCTATGCTTCTATTATGAGTTTACCTTTTGTTACGGCCCTAATTTGTTGAAAAATCCTACTTATCATAATCTTTACAAAACCAGCATTTCCATATGTCTTGTACTTATCTTGTCTCATCATTAGATCTAAGTTTTCTGTTGGCAAGACCATTCTGTCGCTTTCTTCTCTTTGATATTCAGTGAGAAACATTGTGGATAATGAATAATAATAATGAATAATAATCTACTAGCTTCCATTATTACTTCAGAGTGCATGATCTTTCTTCCATTATTCATGAGCTGTGGGAGCTATCTTTATGTAGAGTGTGTGATCTAATAGACAGAACACTGTTAGTAAGCAAGATATCCCTGTTTCATTTCTGTATCCATAAAAGAGTATATCCATGACCTTGCTGTATTCTCCACCTTTTTGTTTCCAGGAGGTTCAGTAATGGTTTCTACTTCCCAATGGAGTTATGAGAAATAAGCCACTCTTTTCAGGTCACAGACCTAGTTAGGAAATGTCTAAATAAGTACAAATCACTACTGCAGATCTATAGTTCGCAGCTCTTTTGTTGAGGGTTTATTGAGTTTATTGATAAAATTAGAGTAATAGCATTTTAATGAACTGTAAATTCTTTCATTTTAAATAGAATACTAGATAGTAAAATATATCTTTAAAGAATCTCTGTGGCCCCATTCCACTGTTTGTTTCCAAATTGCCAACTGTTAGACTTCCATTTCTGAGACTGGGGCCTTCTTGCTATAATGACATATATGTGAAGCCAAAGAACACTCAAAAAATAAGGGAGCTAAGGGACTCTGACCAAGGCTTATCTGGTGGTAATAGGTAACTCATCATATGGAAGGCTTGCTTCTAGGGACTGCAGTCAGATACTACCATCCAGTCAAAGAGGCTGAGGTAAAAGAAAGAGAAGCAGCGTGGCTCAGTGGAAAGAGCATGGGCTTTGGAGTCAGGGCTCATGAGTTCAAATCCCAGCTCTGCCACTTGGCTGTGTGACTGTGGGCAAGTCACTTAACTTCTCTGGGCCTCAGTTCCCTCATCTGTAAAATGGGGATTAAGACTGTGAGCCCCACGTGGGACAACCTGATTCCCCTATGTCTACCCCAGCGCTTAGAACAGTGCTCGGCACATAGTAAGTGCTTAACAAATACCAACATTATTATTATTATTATCCAAGAAAATTATGGGGCTTGCTCCACTCTGCTCGGCCACCTTTCCTTCTCTTCAACTCCTTGCCACCCCCAGCAAGACACTTGATTTTATGTTTTAAAATCATACAGCTCTCACCATTCATGGCATACAGCACAGTCTAGCAAAAACACTGCATTATCCCAACTGAATTCTTTACCAACCACTCACTTTTTCCTTTGTCCTTGTAAAATGCAAACTAAAATAAGATTGATTGCCGGAGAAATAATATTCTATCTACAAAAAGATGATCAATTTTCCTGATATTTTTGTGCCCTTTTGCAGTTTCTGAGAAAATAATTAAAATCAAACAATAATATTAATTCCACTTTTATTGATCCAGGCTATTTTTAATTTTGCTTATATGTGTGGAACATCATTGTACAATCAGAATAACTCAAAAGCAAATTCACAAAAGCATTTTAGCACATTATTCAATATACCACATGTAGAAATCATTTGAAGTGAGATTCATGATATTTGATAAGTGATATTTGAAGTTTATTCACGGTCAAGTTATTATTGAAAACTGCCAAGAATTAAACTGCTTTGGGAGATTGCAGTGAATATTTTACCATCACCATTTTATACTAAGAAGTAATATCCATAGAGGTCTTCTATGATGTGGGGATTGAGTCTTGCAGAATCTTGCATAAAGGAAAACTTGTGTTTTATTGTTCACCCTGTGTTTGACAGGTCATACATGTTTCTGCCAACACCAGTGAATGTAGACAGACTTGCACTATTGGAAGAACATTACCTATTCCAGCCATCATGTTCTCTACAAAACACATCAGGAAATGTGTTTTGGTAGAACTCAGCATATTTGCTTTATTTCACAGTGAACACAAGGGGATGCTAAAAGGAAAATAATTAACTTTGAACCTTTTAATACAATTGTATTATGCCAATCTAAAGAGTGAGATAATCATAATCATAACAATAATATTTCTTAAGCCATTATTATGTATCAAGCACTATTCTAAGTGCTGGGGTAGATACAAGCTAATCGGGTTAGACAAAGTCAATGTCATATGGGGAGCAAAGTCTTAATTTCTATTTTACAGAAGAAGGAACTGAGGTACATAGAAATTATTCCCAAGGTCATAAAGCAGATAAGCAGAAAAGGTGGGATTAGAACCCAGATCCTTCTGACTCCCAGGCCTGTGTTCTAGCCAGTAGGCCATGCTGATTTGACTGTTTTTATATTTCAGTCTGTCAGTAGTAAAGCAGTGTTCAGTATTATTATTCATTATTATTTATTGCACTTTTTGAGTGATTTGCTTGAGTAAAACATTGCACTTAGCTTTGGGGAATGTATAGATATTCAGATTTGCTCCCAATCTAAAAAATGGAAGAGTGGAAGTCAGGCCCACGAGGAAAGATATGATATGAGATAAAGCCTACACAATAAAGAACAGAGAGCAACAGTAAAAGTAATACTAGTTCCAGTTAACAGTTTTCAGGTTTCTCAGTGCTCAAGCCAGATTACCCCTAGTCAAACGTTCCTTGCCAGTTTTCTATTTGGGAGGAATTCTGAGGTTGAGGCTTCTGCTTGTCCTATATCTCATGGGCAGGGGGTAAGGGTGGGGTGGGGAGGTGGTGTACTACTCAGTGCTGGCTGGTGGGAGAGACTGTGAAGGGTTCAGAGTCATGTGGCTGTGTCTTCAGTCTCATCACATCACACTTTCACCAAGTGAGAGATATGCAGACAGTGAAAGCATCAGCATATCCAAACAGCAACTTTATAATGCTGAAATGTGGAGAATAGAAAACAAAAAGAGGAAAAGAAAGGTTTTTGGAGGGCTTTTTTTTGTTTTTTTTTTAATGAGTTGAGTCATGTTGAAGTTTTGGGCAGCCTAGAAAGATTACCAGTGTACAGGTTAATTCCTAATTTGTGGCAAAAAGGGACCCTCAGATTGGAGACTCAAAAAAGACCATAGAACAAAGAGGCGAAATTTATGATAGTGGTAGGCTTAGGAGATAGCAAATATAAATGGCGTAGCCAGAGTAGCTTTTTCATGAGCTCAATGTGGACAGGACTTTTGATCATGAGTTTTATCAGCAATCCTCAAACACCATGATGGATGTCATCTTCAAACCTAAAACATAGATAAGTATATCTATAGCTTGACTCATTTGGTACTATAATGCATATAATAAGGGTTTCACCTTAGTTACAGAAATCACATAGTAGAGATAGCATAAGGCACAGTATCATATGTCAGAAATTAAAGAAACTGAATTTGCCTATGGAGCAGTTTTTCCAGCATCCTTATAGCACTCATTAATTGGGGAATGAAATAACACACTGGCAGAATTAATAATAATAATAATGACAATAATGGTATTTGCTAATTACTATGTCCTGAGCACTGAACTATACCAGGACAGACCCAATCTCTGACCCACATAGAGCTCTAAATCTAAGTCTAAGAGAGATAGGAATATAATACCTATTTTACAGATAAGGAAACTGAGGCCCAGAGAAGTAAAGTGACTTACCCAAAGTCACAACAGGCAAGTGGCAAAGCAGGGATTAGAACCCCAATCCTCCGACTCTCAGGCCTGTGCTCTTTCCATTAGGCCATGCTACTTCCATTTTTTTTTTTTTTTTTGCTGTTCACCTTAAGACAATAGATGAGCTTCTGCTTGTGGCCCTCCTGAACCCGCAGCAAGTTCTGACTGTCTCTGCCTATACCCTACATATATCTGGACAACATAGCCTTGAGAAGAGGATTGGCCTGGAGGCTGGTCTGTGCAGCGGGTGGTGGCCTGCCTCAGGATAGAGAAGAGTTTCTGCAATGTAGTAGCAGTGATTCACCCACTTATAAGCTGCATTCCCAATAGCTCCAATCATGCTGAGAGAATTATAGTTCTTCCTGCTGTCCCAGCTTGTGTGCTGGAAATGTCCATTTGGCTGGAAGGGAAAATGCAGAAGTGGCACATGACAGCCTGATGGACTTTCAGGGCTGTTGACTACCTTGAAAATGAAAGAATTTTGGTCCTTTATGATTCTTGGATTCTGCCAAAGAGAAACACTGGTTTGCAGCTTGCCCCCTTCTTCTGATTGGTCATTCATTGAGTAGTAATTATTGAGTGCTTACTATGTGCAGAGCACTGCACTGAGCGCTTGGAATGTACAATTCAGCAACAGATAGGGACAATCCCTGCCCAATAATGAGCTCACAGTCTAAACGGGGAGACAGACAGCAAAGCAAAACAGAACAAAACAAGACAACATCATCAAGATAAATAGAATCATGGAGATATACACCTCATTAGCAAAATAAATAGGGTAATCAATAATATATACACATAAGCATCTGATACTGGGTAAACTTGCTTGTTTTCCCCATTTCCTCCTCCTTCACTTGATCCTATACATCTATGACATCTTCCCCTACTATGATCTCCTTCTTGGATAAGGGAGGGGCTGGCAAAGCAGTGAAGGAGGAGCTGTTCCTTCTCAGGGCCCACCTCCGTTCCACCATGGATCTTCCAGGTCCTCACCTTGTGGGGTATGAGGAGCTAGGAGAGGAGGTCCAGAGAACGGCAGGAGCCAATGGTATCCAGAGAAAGGCATGTCTAAGGTATGCTGTTTTTGAAACGAAAGCAGAATCTAAGGACAGTCCCAAGTCTTTCACCAACCAAGCTGGAAACCTCTGGGAATGGCTTAAACCCTTGGATTGACATCCTTGGGGACAGAAAAGAGGGGGTAAAGGGGCCATAGTTGAAGTCCCCCCCCCCCCACAGCTCCCCATCTCACCCCATCCCAGCCACCTTATCTCACTCTCACATTATCTGCTGCATACCTCTCCTGCCTCTATCTGTGTCTTTCCCTTGCTTTTTCTCTCTCTCTGTCTCTCTCTCTGTTTCTCTCTCTCTTGGTGTGGAGAGACAATGGAGTGGAAGTTCCAGGAGAGGCAACTAGAAGTTCAAGAGGAGAGGTGTCAGGTTAATTCAGACTCTTGGCCTCGGCCTTAACTTCGACTTGGAATGATCCTACTTGCTCTCTCCTCCATCTGCTATTAGGCTTCCCAGACTTCCTTTCACCAGCTTAGAAACTCTGATATTCCCTCTATCTTCTATTAAGGATGCACAGATCCATGGATGGATAAGATGATCAAAGGATTCCTCCCCAGGCCCAAATGAATCCCAAGACATATTGAGCTCCAGCCCCTAGCCTAGTCCTGGGCTTAGTCTCAGCCCCATACCCAGGCACAGCCTTGGGAGATGGGACCTGGAAGAAGCAGTGGATAGGGAGGCAGTGAAGTGTGGGGTCCAGGATCCAGTGACTGGATCTGGAAGATCAGGCTGTAACTGGCAGTCTCTTGGGAATGCTAAGGCAGAGGGGGCAGTGGTATGTGAACCTTTTCAGCTGATAATTCAGCCAGGGGAGGACAAGTGGGCCTGTCTATGATTTCTATCTCAAGATGCTCCATCACCTACCTCTTCCTCTGCTCCACCTCCTGTTCTCTAGGACAGTAAAATTCTGTCTGATGTAGCCTCCAAGAAAATAATGACCATTTAAAGTCCCCTGAATGTTGATCCATATGTGGCAAAGTGCCTGGCATGAGAGACGTTTAAGAGAAAGTAGCCTCAGCTGTCATGGTATCTTCAGAAGGAAGAGGTGGAAGTGAAAGCATTTCTTCTGCTTTTAGAAAGGCAGGGGGGAAGTTGATGGGGGACACTGTACCTACTACTTCCCTTTAATATAGGGTCCGCAGAAGCCTTAAACTCTGTTTCTGGATCTATATGGGAGAATAGTATTAAATTTAAAAAATGTTTTTACTTCATGAAATATTTATTCTTGGACATCTAGTTTAAATTTAAAGATACTATACTTCTGAAGTAGCAAAACTAGAATAAATGAATCCTATGGCAATGGCATTACCATTTTTACCACTAGACTGTAAGCTTGTCCACTAGACTGTAAACTCTTCCACTAGACTATAAACTTGTTGTGATCAGGGAAGGTGTCTACCAATTCTGTTGTGTTATGTTCTCCCAAGTGCTTAGTACAATGCTCTGCACAAAGTAATCACTCAATACATATGATTTTTTGATTGATTGATTGCCTTTAGCAGGAGAATGAGAAATTTGTGAGGCGATTAAGGAAAGATAATCCATATCACAGTGAATTTATTTTAATTCTCATAGAGTAATTTCTTCTTTTAAAATAATGCTCTAACAGCATTAGGGGCATATTATTAATATTTATCACATTTCGCTCTAGCTAAAATGTTTAATTTTGACTATCACTAATTTCAAAATTTAACCAATGTAACCAAATTTATGGATCCACATTTTCCTGAAAACCTCTAGTCTTAGGAAATATGGAATGTTTAGAAACCTAACCCCAGATTTATGTGAAGAAAACCCTCTGGAGATTCGAAATATAAATTACTTGACTTTATTCACATTCCATTCAAATTAACAACTTTTGACCTTTAAACCTTTCCATAGTCAGGTAGCATTTGAAGAAATAATTTGAGAATATGAAGTGAAAAGATGGTACATTCATTACTACCAGAGTGAGTGTTTACAATGCAAGTTTTGACCAAAACATGATTAGAGAATTGGGGAATGTTCTTCTGACAGCAGATCTATTTAGGCTCACAATTGGCTGCACATCATTGAAGAAACAGTACTGTGCTCTGGGACATTCACTATGTGCATATGAGTAGTATTAAAATGGAGGAGTATTACAGTATGAGTTTTCCTTAGAACAAGTTTTTGCAAGAACACTGAGCCAACTGTTGGACAGCTGTGACATTGTGTCTTATGTGATTGATTGCATTGTATAGAGAACTGCTTAGCACATCCATAATAGAATGAGATACCTCCTTTCCTCTTTCTTAGAGTGCGAACCCCATTTGGCACAGGGACTTTTACTTGACCTGATTATCTTTTATCTACCTCAAAGTGTTTAACCCAATGATTGGCATATAGTGAGAGCTTTACAAATCCCATAATTAATGAATTAATCAACATATGCCATTATTATTAGGATTAGTATTATTACTATGAAGGCAAACCTTTTTTATAGGAGTTTTGAATGTAAATTTAAAATGATTATTATATGACATTCTGCTAAAAGTATTATGAAGTTCAAAAAATTATCCTATTTATTAAGCACTTACTTTGGGCCTAGCACTGTAATAATAATAATAATAACTGTAGTATTTATTGTTTACTATGTGCCAGGCACTTGAATAAGCACTGGGGTAAAAACAAGAAAATTGGGTTGGTTGGACACATGGGGCTCATAGTCTTAATCCCTATTGTTCAGATGATGGAACTGAGCCCAGAGAAGAGAAGTGACTTTCCCAAGGTCACACAGCAGACAAGTGGCAGAGCTGGATTAAAACCCAAGTCCTTCTGACTACCAGGCCTGTACTCTATTCATTAGGTCATGCTGCATTTCTGTACTAAACACTGAGGTAGATACAAGATAATTAGGTCCCACATAGCGTTCTCCGTCTAAGTAGAAGGGAGAACAGATATTGAATCCCATTTTGCAGATGAGGAAACTGTGGCACAGAGAAGTGAAGTGACATTCCAAGGTCACACAACAGGGGCAAAGCCAGGATTAGAATCCAACCTTCTGACTCTCAGGTCCATGTTCTTTCCACTAGGTGATGAAGCGGAGAATCGCTTGTTGTTGGCAGATGTTAAAACACGTGCGATTTACCTTTATGACACAGTACAGCTTAGTTTTGACGTTAACAGGGCTTGTCACTGCTTCTATTATGGTTTCATCTATTCATTTCAATAAAACGCTATAGGATTGTAGCTGAATATAAAGTTTTAAATAAGATTTGAAACTTTTGCGGATTGGTCTTTGGGGAAGTATTGGCAATATTGCTAGTGAAGAGAGCTTTGATTAAGATACCCGTTGACAATTACCTGTAAACAACATAGGAAAAGAGAAAGAAACAAGTTGTCCAATGGTTGAAACTGAGACTAATAAATAGGAAACTGAGACATAATATCAAATCCTTCAGCAGACTAGATTTGCTGCCATCACCTGCCACACTTTATATTATAAGCATCAGAAAATGTGGAAATGATTGCTTTTTAGATACAACCTTAAACATGCTGAATATCATTAAGAGCATCTTCTAGTTGATAAGAGAATAATATATGAATCCCTGAATTATTTAAGATATGGCATGTGGAAACACATCTGAAGGAGAAGGAAGAGTAAAAATGATCTTAATCGAATACTATTATATTGATATACTTTCACTAAGTCTAAGATTAACTTACATGGATGGCTCTGATGATAGAGCTCCCTTTCTTATTTTGGAGCTTTAATTTTTGATAAGATTCATGAAAGAAATGCAGAAAATAGAGGCTGTAAGTCTGGTAAAAGCTGGAGCTAGAAGTAGTTTTCCAAATAACATTCCTTGCTTTGTTTAGGGAACAAATCAATTAATCAATGGAATTTATTTTTGAATGCTTATTGTGTCCAGAGTACTGTATTAAGTGCTTGGGAGAGTACAATGTAACAACAGTTGCTGGACATGTCCCCTGCCCATGAGAAAAGCTTACAGTCTAGGGGAACCAATGAACCCATCATTGGTTATTGTCATGAACCAAACTTTTCCTGGAGGAGCCGACCAATGGGAATTCTGTTTTTTTCAAACCCTAACTTTAGATAGGAATGGGTTAAATCAGAATTACATTTTCAGGGACTGATGGACATCAGTTTCCATTTCCTCATTCCCAATGTGTCCACTTTTGCTCACTACAACTGCTTACAGAAGGTTGTGATAATAACATTGTTTCTCCCAAAGCACACACAACAAAATCACTATGAAGCTGAAAATGCCACTGACTGATTGTTGATTATGTAGTCTAAGTAGCAAACCCTTAATTGTTCCAAGAAAAATTGCTTTAAAGAGTGAAACATAAATGATCATTTCCCTCAGAAAAGTATGTAAAGTGCATTAAGCGGTTTATAAAATCAAAATGGTGACCCAAATAATAAAAACATGTTTAAAATAAATGTCTCAAGTTTTCGCCACCATTTGGCAGCACCCAAGATATCTGCACAGCCCCTATTTAAGAATGTACTGTTCACTCCAAAGCTCAGTTTCACCTCAAAGGGATAAACTAACTCTCCCTTTGACAGTCTAGAGATAGACCAGTGTTTGAAGGCAAGTGTCATTCTTCCTTTCCAGACAAGATTGTAGTAAGCTGCACACTTGTGGCAGTTCTTCTACATTATTACAGCAGATAAGCCTCCAGAAAGAATTCGTCCTGAGCTATCCTGAAAGTGGTCAGCCTTTAGCTTGTATAAATGTAATAGAGATTTTGGGTGGAGCAACATTTGAGGAGCATCAATTCACTGCCTAGCACAAGGCTTATGAATTTAACTCACAAAACAAAACCCTAATGTGGTCCAGAGCAGTAATAGAAAAAAAAAATACCTTTAGGAATGATAATCAGGCATTCCAGGAAAGGGAGAGATGGAGCCTGATTATGGCAAGGGCAGACATTCCAGGCTTCAGAAGGGAGAGATGGTGATTAGGAAACAAGGCTTGTACAGAAGAATAGAGAGTGGTGGTGTGGATGAAGAGAAGATGATATCCGTGAGGTGCAGGTGTCAGTGGTGACCAAAGTCCAGTCAGATCAGGGCTGATACCAGGCACTACTCCCTTCCCAGGTCTGGGCCTAAGTCAGCAGGGGATACCTTCCAGTCAAAGGGTGAGGACAGTGGCTGGACAGTGCCTGCTGCCTGTCACTACCAAGGACAAATGACCAAATGACCATAGTAGTGCAAAATGCTTGGAAAATTATTTAAATTTTGATTATTTCAATAGAGAACTAGTTATAGTTGGTGAATGCTGAACACTAATTGGTTACATCCTTTTCTCCTCCTTTGGTTCAGAATCAAAATACTTGTTTGTCTATAAAATTGTAATGCAATTGAAAACTAATGAAGGATTATTAAATGGGCAGACATTCCAGGCTTCAGAAGGGAGAGATGGTGATTAGGAAACAAGGCTTGTACAGAAGAATAGAGAGTGGTGGTGTGGATGAAGAGAAGATGATATCCGTGAGGTGCAGGTGTCAGTGGTGACCAAAGTCCAGTCAGATCAGGGCTGATACCAGGCACCACTCCCTTCCCAGGTCTGGGCCTAAGTCAGCAGGGGATACCTTCCAGTCAAAGGGTGAGGACAGTGGCTGGACAGTGCCTGCTGCCTGTCACTACCAAGGACAAATGACCAAATGACCATAGTAGTGCGAAATGCTTGGAAAATTATTTAAATTTTGATTATTTCAATAGAGAACTAGTTATAGTTGGTGAATGCTGAACACTAATTGGTTACATCCTTTTCTCCTCCTTTGGTTCAGAATCAAAATATTTGTTTGTCTATAAAATTGTAATGCAATTGAAAACTAATGAAGGATTATTAAATGGGAGTTTTTCATACCTGAAATAAGAGGTGAGAATTGAACTTGGTTTCAGGCTTCAGAAATGATTGTTACTTTGTCACTTATCAGGGAGATTGGTTCTTAAATGATAAAGTTAATCAGACTACTCATGATTATTTCATGAAACTTCAAGATAATTATCCCCTGGGCACAAGTGAATGCCATCAAGAGTTTTTTTTTTTTTCTTTAATATGAGATAGCATAAAATGAAAAAATGCATTTGTTTACTTGTCATTAAGATAAATTGGTTATTGTTCTTGTGGTACTGAGAGCAAGGTTGTTCTCCTTTGGGGGTTCATATGTGTGAACTTGCCACAATCTGGTCTCCCACTTCCTGTTGTACTAGCAATGCTCCCTGTCAGGAAGAGGCTTATTGAGCGCTTACTATGTGCAGAGCACTGTACTAAGCCCTTGGAACATACAATTCAGCAACAGACAGAGACAATCTTTGCCCAATTACGGGCTCACTTCAGTGTTTGGAGAAATATGGAGAATGAAATAATAGGGTAAAATTATTCAGTAGAGAAAGCTATAAACTCTGCAAGGTCAGACTGTGTCTTTTCCTTCTAGTGTATGCTTGCAAGTGCTTCAGACAATGCCTTATACTCAATAAATACCAAGAATGATGATGGCATGGATGATAGGAGAGGGAAGGAGCACTACAAAGGGATAAAGTGATTAGAAGTTGATGATATGCCACAATTGTCACATTAGATATCTATTTTAACTTCAACTATGTGCAGGGTACCATAGTTCAAAAAATCTTTGGAAGAAAGGAATAGAGAAGAGATGTGTGGGATTGGAATATTGGGGCTGGCAGGAAAGAAGGGAAAAAATGATAGCTTCTGCTTCTGTGACTTCTCCATCCTCTCATTCCTACTGTCTGGTGATAGAGAAATTGGGTAGGCCTTTTCTTTGTTTGACTGTTCTTTAACTGCAGGATCAGGTTTCTATTTGGAAGTGACAAATGATTGCACAACAAGGGTGTGGTTTGCTAGTCTAAAACACACTCTTCATTTGACAGGCTCCCGGAAAACTTTTATTGTTCATCTGCTTCCAGTTGAAACATTGCTTGATGAGCCATCCCCCCATCCCATCCTCTGAATGGGTCCCCCAGGCAGGATATGATTGTAAAGCAATTCTTCCTGTTGAGTAGTCACCATGATCTGATTGAAGGAGAAAAACCTACTGGTTGATCAGTCAATCAGTGATATTTATTGGAGGCTTTCTGGTGCAGAGCAATATACTAAGTATCTAGTAGAGAACAGTAAAATAGAGTTAGTAGGCATGATCCTTGTCCTCAAGGATTTTGTAATTTACCAGGGGAGGCAGACATTAAAATAAATTACGGATTGGGAAACTATCAGAATATAAGGCTTCAAAAGTGTTTCAGTTCTTGGGGTGGGGTGCATATCAAAGCACTTAAGGGTTAGAGGGATTGCCACCTGTAAAGCTCCTCTTCTGATTGGTTGCATCAGCCTGGATCTGATTAGTGGTAAAATCTACCTGTATGCTGTTCTGGGGATTAGTGGTTGCAATGGCTGCTATGCATGGTGCATTTATCTGTAAATGCCTTGAGCTTCTGAAGGCCCTAATTAGGAACACATTGCTTACCCCAGATGGTGAAAGCAACCATAAAAAATGCCTTAACACTTACCTGTCATAAAAACTAATCCAGGCTCATTAGAGGTCCTCAACTGATAAGTTTGATTCCTGTGGAGCAAAGCCCCATAAAAGCCATGTCAAATGAAAAATATAAGGATCATATGTTGAATATCAAGTTGCTACATGACTATGAGAATAATTGGTCTCAGAAGAAAAATGCTCCAGAGTCAGCCCTACAGCACTACCTATATATACTACCTAGATAATAAAAATTAATAATTATGATACTTGTTAAGCACTTACTATGTGCCAAGCTCTGTAGTCTGCACTGGGGTGGTTACAAGCAAATCGGGTTGGACACAGTCCCTGTCTCACGTGAGTCTCACAGTTTCAATCCCCATTTTATAGATGAGGTAACTGAAGCACAGAGAAGTGAAGTGACTTGCCCAAGGTCACACAGCAGACATAGATTAGAACCCATGACCTTCTGACTCTCAGGCCCATATTATATCCCCTATGCCATGTTGCTTCTCTAGCTCAATCAATTCTGCCTTCCACTGCATCTCTTCTCTTCTTCCACTGCATTGAAGCTCACACTCTTAGTTCCTCTCAAGATAACTTATTTACTCTGCCTCGTTTTCATCTGTCCCACTGTGTGACCATGTTTTCTGCCTCAAAATGATTGATAGTTTTTAGACTGTGAGTCTCCTAAGGGACAGGGACCATGTCTAATTCCCATCTGTGTATTCTTTTCCAGAGTTTAATACACTGCTTTGCACACAGTAAACATTTAATAAATATTATCACTATTACTAGTAATATTACTATTTCCTACTTCCTCTACCCAATTTAGGTGTAACTTAGTACAGTGTTCTGCACACAGTAAGCACTCAATAAATTCCACTGATTGATTGATTGAGTCTTGGAGTGAACAGTGCATTCTTAAATAGGTTCTTCAGTCATCTAGATTGCTGAAGGATGGTGCTGCTGAAAACTTGAAATATTTGTCACTGTGTTTATTATCCCATAATACATTCTACCAGTTTGTAAAGATGAAAACTTTAGAGAGTAAAGTGCCAAATAAGATTTCCTGAAACCTAAATTTACTTTAAAATATATAAAAGTATGTCAATAGTCAAAAGGTCAGAATTGAAAAGATCTGCAGATATCTATGACCCTGACAGTGATGCACAAAGAGATTTAAAACATCATCTTGGGAAAATATTATCTCAGCAAAATCAAGTTAACTGGGTTGATTTTTCCAATTACAGAGTTAAAAAGCAATATTCTGTGCTCATGTGTTGATTATTCAACCTCACCCATTTCACAACTGTACTGTTGAAGGTATTCTATTATATTTCAGTAAATGTTTCAGCTTTGTATATTGATCTACATTGTTTACTGAAAGCTGTTTATCCAAAGGAATTTCTGCAAGTTTATCTGCAACTGGAGTCTTTTCAAGTCTCCTGACACAATATATTATTTCCCTTTTCAACCTCACCAGTTGTAATTTGGCACTGCCTTGTAATACAGCATTTTATTTTCATATTGTTTTCAAAACTTATGTTAACAGATTCTCTTTGTGCTTTCACTGAACAGAAGTCTCATGTTATTTCTTCTGACTCTACATTTTCAGAAAAAGGTGTGTCTGTGTAGTGCTATCATTTGTACTCTCTAAATATTGCAAACTTTAATTTGCAAATGGAAGATAACCACTCTCCAAATGAGATATCTCAAAAGTAAGGGTTATTAATTTTCTGCCACTAGAGATCTCGGCTTTTTCCTGCCTTCAGTCTGAAACTACCTACCCCTTCACAGTCAAAAGATCATTTATCTCCCCAACTTCAAGGCCCTTCAAAATCACATCTCTCCCAAGAAGCCTTCCTCTAATTAATTTATCATTACATGACCCTACTCCCTTCTCCCCACCCCCAACTACTAGCACTCTTCTAGTATTGAAACACTTGGGTACTCACTCGAACCCCTATTTACTGCACTAAATTTTCCACTTCATTGTACTTTATATTTAGTGTTTCTCTCTATCTGTCTTTGAAATGATGTGAAAGGATGAAATCTATTAATTCTATAGCTATTGTCCCAAGTACCTAGTATAGTGCCTGGGCCAGAGTAAATAGTTGATAAATGCTACTTATCAGTTGATTGCTTTCGGAAAATTACTGACTGATTCTCATTACTAAGACTTGTACATGAAACTCTTAGGTGACTAGGTTTCAATTCAATGTCTTTCTGACCACATTGACTAAACCCTGGCCAAAATCTAATCCACACTTCACCACAGTAGTGGTTTCGGGAGCTATGCCCATAGTAATCAAAATTTATCTGCAAAACCACCATTTTTGAGGTTAGAGACTATACATATACAACAGATGATGAGCTCAAGAAATAGTGAGATCTAAATGAACAATTTCTAGTTTGTTTTCACAAAATAATTTGTCTGCATAGTGATAGAAACCATCCTGCAAGACATTTTACATTTCTGCCAATTGCCAAATACCTGACTCTTGGATGCATTTCTTCTGGTGTGTGCTATTGTAGAATATTTCCCCAGCACTGAGGTTTAAATTATTATCCTGTGCTTACTTAATACTCAAAAAACATTGATGTGACTCTTTGTGATGGCCAGGCCCACTTTCTTTTCAGGGTATTTGTTAAGTGTCTATTATGTGTCAAGCGCTGTTCTGCATCCTAGGATAGATATACAGGTTTATCGGGTTGGACACAGTCCCAGCTCCACACAGGGCTCATAAATTGGAAGGGAAGAGAAGAAGGATTTAAACCCCATTGTACAGATGTGGCAACTGAAGTACAGAGAACTCGTGATTTGCCCAAAGTGATACAGCAAGCAATTTGCAGAGTTGGTATCAGAACCCAGGCCCAAGACTTTTCTGTAGGTGACACTGCTTTTTTACTCCTACACTGAGAAGGGGGAGGAGGAGGGACCATTCCATAGAGAAATGTAATTGATCCAATACATGGGAGGATTTGAAACACAACCAAACTGAGGTAAGGAATATGGGGAAAGTAGGGTCCAGGTAGTTGGAGAAGAAGCTCTTCTCCCATTCAGGAAGGAAGAGGAGTTGAGAGCCATGTTTCTGGGAGAGCAGGACCCAGGAAAAGCTCATGTTCTGATCTTGGATGAACAGAGGGAACAAGGATGGATCAGAGATGATCCTGGGAGAAGGTTGGGCTATCTTGAAAGTTTGAAATTCAGTGTTAGAACTCCAGAAGGGAAAGGCTCCCGGTTGAGGAGAAAGGACACTAAGAAACACTGACATCTGAAGGACTCCAACTTGGTATGCCCTGCGAGAAGAGGGGGAAAGACCATAATAATAATAATAATAATAATAACTATGGTATTTGTTTAGATTTTACTAAGTGCCAAGCACTGTGCTCAGTGGTGGGATGGATACAAGTAAATCGGGTTGGGCACTGTCCCTGTCCCCTGTTGGGCTCACAGTTTCAATCCCCATTTTATGGATGAGGTAACTGAGGCACAGAGATATTGTGACTTGCCCAAGGTCACACAGCAGACAAGTGGCAGAGTTAGGATTGGAACCCATAACCTCTGATTCCCAAACCCATGCTCTTGCCACTAAGCCATTCTGTTTCTACATGAGCCCTGGAACATCTGCAGAAACATGAGCCCTGGGGCACATACTGGAAAATACATAGAAGGATCTAGATGATTTGAGTCAGAATGCTTTTTATTGCTAATGGATAAAGACACTATTGAATGTTATCAAGACCTCTTACCTTAGTGGTTGTTGTCTACAATCGATGCTTAGAATTCCTTAACTCCCTTCTCTCCTAGACCCCCTCCAATCTGGCTTCCGTCCCCTCCACTCTACCGAGACTGCTCTCTCTAAGGTCACCCATGACCTCCTTCTTGCCAAATCCAATGGCTCCTACTCCATTCTGATCCTCCTTGACCTCTCTGCTGCCTTTGACACTGTCGAGCATCCCCTCCTCCTCCATACCTTATCTCACCTTGGCTTCACGGACTCCGTCTTCTCCTGGTTCTCCTCTTACCTCTCTGGCCGGTCATTCTCGGTCAACTTCGCTGGCGCCTCCTCCCCCTCCCATCCTTTAACTGTTGGAGTTCCTCAAGGGTCAGTTCTTGGCCCTCTTCTGTTCTCCATTTACACTCACTCCCTTGGTGAACTCATTCGCTCTCACGGCTTTGACTACCATCTCTACGCAGATGACACGCAGATCTACATCTCCGCCCCTGTCCTCTCCCCCTCCCTTCAGGCTCGCATCTCCTCCTGCCCCCAGTATGTCTCCACCTGGATGTCGGCCCGCCACCTAAAACTCAACATGAGCAAGACTGAGCTCCTCATCTTCCCTCCCAAACGGGGTCCTCTCCCAGACCTCACTATCACCATGGATGGCACAACCATCCTTCCCGTCTCTCAGGCCCGCAATCTCGGTGTCATCCTTGACTCGTCTCTCTCATTCACCCCACACATCCTATCCGCTACCAAGACCTGCTGGTTTCACCTTTACAATATCGCCAAGATCCGCCCTTTCCTCTCCACCCAAACGGCTACCTTATTGCTACGGGCTCTCGTTATATCCCGGCTAGACTACTGTGTCAGCCTTCTCTCTGACCTCCCTTCCTCCTCTCTCGCCCCGCTCCAGTCTATTCTTTACTCCGCTCCCCAGCTCATCTTCCTGCAGAAACGCTCTGGACATGTCACTCCCCTTCTTAAACAACTCCAGTGGTTGCTTATCAACCTCCGCTCCAAACAAAAACTCCTCATTCTAGGCTTCAAGGCTCTCCATCACCTTGCCCCTTCCTACCTCTCCTCCCTTCTCTCTTTCTACCGCCCACCCCGCACGCTCCGCTCCTCTGCCACCCACCTCCTCACCGTCCCTCGGTCTCGCCTATCCCGCTGTCGACCCCTGGGCCTCGTCCTCCCGCGGTCCTGGAACGCCCTCCCTCCTCACCTCCGCCAAACTGATTCTCTTCCCCTCTTCAAAACCCTACTTAAAACTCACCTCCTCCAAGAAGCCTTCCCAGACTGAGCTCCTCTTCTCCCTCTACTCCCTCTACCACCCCCCCTTCACCTCTCTGCAGCTTAACTCTCTTTTCCCCCCATTTCCCTCTGCTCCTCCCCCCTCCCTTCCCATCCCCTCAGCACTGTACTCGTCCGCTCAACTGTATATATTCCATTACCCTATTTATTTTGTTAATGAATTGTACACTGCCTTGATTCTATTTAGTTGCCATTGTTTTTACGAGATGTTCTTCCCCTTGACTCTATTTATTGCCATTGTTCTTGTCTGTCCGTCTCCCCCGATTAGACTGTAAGCCCGTCAAACGGCAGGGACTGTCTCTATCTGTTGCCGACTTGTTCATTCCAAGCGCTTAGTACAGTGCTCTGCACATAGTAAGCGCTCAATAAATATTATTGAATGAATGAATGAATGAATGAATGAATGAATGAATGAATAGTGGGGGCTGTAGGGAAAGTCCAGGTTCTGGGTAAACAGATGGACTTGGGGAAGCTGCACAAGTGAGAGTCAATGCTTTCTTCACAGGCTTCCTGAAGCCAACTCTGGGCAGTGGATGGTAGGCCAGACCCCAGTGACCATTCACATTCAGGAAGACACCTGTGGTTGGTTGCCTATCAACATTCGCCTGAAACAAAAATTCCTCACTCTTGGCTTCAAAGGTCTCCATCACCTTGCCACCTCACACCTCAACTCCCTTCTTTCTTTCTACTTCCCATCCCGCACACTCCGCTCCTCTGCCTCTCACCTCCTCAAAGTCCCCTGTTCATGCCTATCCCGCCGTTGACTCCTGGCCCACATCCTCCCGCTGTCCTGGAATGCCCTCCCTCCTCACCTCCGCCAAACTAACTCTCTTCCCCTCTTCAAAGCCCTACTGAGCTCACCTCCTCCAGGAGGCCTTCCCAGATTGAACCCTTCTTTCCCTATGCTCCTCCTCCCCTTTCCCACCCTCTGCTCTACTCCATTCCTCTCCCATCAGCACTGTGCTCATCTGTATATATTATTCATTACCCTATTTATTTTGTTAATGAGGTGTATATCTCCCTGATTCTATTTATCTTGATGATGTCTTGTTTTGTTTTGTTCTGTTTTGCTTTGCTTTTCTTTGCTGTCTGTCTCTCCCGTTTAGACTGTGAGCCTGTCATTGGGCAGGGATTATCTCTATCTGTTGCCAAATTGAACATTCCAAACAGTTAGTACAGTGCTCTGCACATAGTAAGTGCTCAATAAATACTATTGAATGAATTAATGAATGAATAATGGAAGAAATAGGAATGCATGGACTTGGATAGCAGTGAGCATAATGTCCCTAACCTGCTTTTCAAGGACAGAGAAACTGGACAACCTAAAGTGACTTCAAGGGCTCTTTCAGCCAGAATTAGGGATGAGAATTCCAAGAAACATCACAACAACGTACCTCGATCTCAGGCTACACTGGATTTTCCTCACCAGTAATGCTGATGGTCACTGGAACTTAGAAGCACAGTCTTCAAAATGTACTTTAGTAATGATGGTATTTGTTGAGTGCTCACAGAAGCAGCATGAGATAGTGGATAGAGCATGGGCCTGGGAGTCAGACAGATCTGGTCTTCTAATCCCAATTCCTCCACTTGTCTGCTGTGTGACCTAGGGCAACTCACTTCACTGCTCCATACTTCTGTTACCTTATCTGTAAAATGGAAATTAAGACAGTGAGCACTATGTGGGGCAAGGACTGTGTCCAACCTGATTAGCTTATATAAATCTACCTCAACACTTAGTACAGTGCCTAGCACATAGTAAGTATTTAACAAATATAGATATCTATAGATATAGATATATAGTAGATATAAATATGTATAGAGATATAAATATATATTATGTATAAGATTTTAGATGTACAAATATAAATATAGATATACATATATAGATATATGGATATGGATATAAAGCATGCCAGTTATGCAGGTGATGACTTCTGGCAATTTTCTATAAAAGCATCTGCTTCTTTCAGGGTAAGACATACAATGAGGAGTAGAAGACGGCTAAAACACAGATGAGGCAGAGCATGCATCAATGGACAGTTGCAAGCTCTTTCAGACTTCATAATAGTATTAAGCTTTGAATACTGGCCAACTTTGGTAGCCATCATCACCTATTTCTTTTCCCTTTGTGGAGTAGAAAGTGAACCAGGTAGAGAAGATAGACTTGGTGGAGAAAGCAGTAAAGCTCTGTTTCATGTGCATAACCAGGAAAACCCTGTATCAGGCCCTTAGAAGCTGAAAATAACTACCAGATTCTGACTCAGGAATAGGTGAGAACTTCATTTATCTAGGGATATAGTAACTTCTACTGAATCTACATGCTTTGTAAAAACAGCATGCTTCCTTAGCCATTTTACAGTACTTGAAAATATCTACTTGATAGCTTTTGATCAACAGAAATTGATGTAAAATCAATGAAGTGATATGTACAGAATAGCTGTTTAAACTGAAATATAGCTTTTAATATAACAAGGTATAACACCTTCTTTTACCTCCTGCAAAACCATGTCTTTAATAATGGTGTTTTTTTATTAAACACTTACCATTGTATGAAGTATTGGGTATAATGCCATCAGCCACAGTTCCTGTCCCATAGGGCCTCACAGTTTACTCATAAGGAGGAATAGGTATTTTGTTCCCCATTTACAAATGAGGAAACTAAAACACCGAGATGATACAGCAGAGACGTAACAGAATAGGGATTAGAACCCAAATCTCCCGACTTCCATTCCTATTCGCTTTCCACTAGGCAATTCTGCTTTTTTAGAAATGTGGAGCAGAGAAATGATGTGATCTTCTCCCTGAAAATAATATTACTGATGTCAAGAATCAGTTTATAAGATCACAATATATTATTATTAGTATTATGGGGAAAACCAGTTCCATGGGTTAGAAGATAATTGCATAGAAGTATGCCAGTTTTCCTGTAATGAATGCTGATGACCTGATTTTCTAAAGAAGTGGAGAGCCCAGTGTAAATTACAACTGAGAGTGTTCTAAAATTCTCTAGAGTAGAAAAAAATATGCTTATCAGGAGAAAAGCCAGGGTTCATTTTAAAAACAAAAATGAAATAAACATCCCCCCAAATAGTGACAATTTTTCAATGAAAAATATGTACATCAAGAAAAGTTAATTAATCCTTTTTTGCTCCTTGGTATATATAAAAGTTAAATTCACAATGTTTGTAATTTTCCTTGTACAGTAAAGGAGATATGTATTAACAATTAATATGTCTTGATGCTTTGTACTCTGCAAGCTACTGTAAGTCGGCCTTTTCTGAAACATAACTCATTAGATTTGGCAGAGTGTTTCACTTCCTCCATTACCAATGATGAAAACTGTGGGTTATAAGACCCAAGGGATGAAGGTCTGACAGAAATCTGTCCTCCAAGCTTCACAGGGCCAGGATTCAAACACTTTCTTAAGAGTTTCTTATGAAGCTCAAGATCGCTTCAATGAAAACTTTATCATCCCCAAATCTTGAGGGCCTTAGATTCATAAATATTAATTATGAAAAATATGCTGCTGAATATTAAATCCACATAGAGAAATGGGAGGGTTTTAAAGGGAGATTCCCAAAAGTAAAGAACTGCTCTTCATAGATTTAATCAACTTATTTTATACAAAGACAGCAAATGCCTGAAAATGCATTCTTGATAAGTATGAGGTTTATTTCATCTTATAATGTCAGATAATTCATAAAGAACTTTTAAAATAAAGATAAGGAATTTTTTTCTTGAGGCCAAAAAAATTATAGACTAACTGACTTTACTTTTTATGTTCTTGTACTTCTTGTAGCTTAAGTCAAATTCTAATCAAGAAGCAAAAGTAAATGTTTTCCAACTGCATTCCATTCCAGCATAGAAAAAGCATTGCACAGAAGAATTATAAAATGAAATAATTAAAAAATAAAAATAAACAGGTTAGATATAGGTGGTGATATTATTCAGCAAGTAGATAAGTTTCTGATCTTTCTACTCACATTAAAGGAACAAATTACATGTTGTCTTGAAATACGGTTTGCAAGACCTGGTTTACTTGGATTCTGAAGTACTGAATTCAGGCAAGCATTTGACTTTATAATACTACTGCTAGAAGGATCCAAGAGGGATTCATTAGGATAATTGCCATCCCAATTGTGAAAACAAGTCACAAAAAGCTAGATATAAAAATCTAGGTAGAAAGGAGGAATAATACCATAGTAGTAAACTTCTGATGTGAGGAAAATCCGGATTCTCAAGTAGACAGACCTTCTGCTCTCACACTGCTCTTAGTGGTCTGGCATTAGCTGCACCATTTCCAGACCCAAGGTGATGCTCAACTTCCTAGATCTTTCTGCAGTCTGATATATTGTTTTTGACTGTTATTCTCAGACTCCTTCATTTCCCTCCTATCCTGTAACTATAAGAGTTCCTCAAGGGTCAGTTCTTGGTCACCTTCTATTCTCCATCTATATTTAATCCCTTGGTGAACTCATTTGTTCCCTAGGCTTCAACTATCATCTCTATGCGATTGATACCCTCATCTATATCTCCCTCCCAAACCCTATCGACTCCCTGACTTTCCCGTCACTCCCTGTCTCACAAGCCTGCAACCTTGGTGTCATCCTTGACTACACTCTCTCATTCACCCTACATATCCAATCCATCACAAAAGCCTGCCGGTTTCACCTTCACAACATTGCCAAGATCTGCCATTTCCTCTCCACCCAAACTACTACCATGTTTATACGGTAACTCATTCTGACCCAACTGGATTACTGCATCAGCATCCTTTCTGACCTCCCAACCTCATGTCTCTTCCCACTTCTGCCTATACTTCACTCTGCTGCCCGGATTACCTTTCTACAGAAATGCTTTGAGCATGTCACCCTTCCTCAAAAATCTCCAGTGGTTGCCTATTAACCTCCGTATCAAGCAAAAACTCCTCACTATTGTCTTCAAAGCTCTCCCCCAACCTGCTCCCACCTATCTCACCTCCCTTTTTTCCTACTACATCCTAGCCTGCATACTCTGCTCCTCTGGCGCTAACTTTCTCACTGAGCCTCATTCTTTTCTGTCCCGCTGTTGACCTCTGGCCCTCATCCTACCTCTGGCCTGTAATGTCTTCCCTCCTCAAAGCCACCAATCATGCTTCCCCCCTTCAAAACACCATTAAAGGCTTACCTCCTCCAAGAGGCCTTCCCAGACTAAGCCTCCCTTTTTCCTCATCTCCTCCTCCCTTTCCCACTGCTCCGACTCACTCCCTTTGCTCTACCTCCCTCCCCACCCCTCAGCACTTGTGTATAAATGTAATTATAATAATAATGGTAGTTGTTAAGCACTTACTATGTGCCAAGCACTGTTCAAATTGCTGGGATAGATATAAGGTTATCAGGTTGTCCCATGTGGAGCTCACAATCTTACTCCCCATTTTACAGATGAGGTAACTGAGGCACAGTGAAGTTCAGTGACTTGCCCAAAGTCACACAGCTGAAAAGTGGCGGAGCTGGGATTAGAACTCATGACCTCTGACTCCCAAGTCCATGCTCTTTCCACTAAGCCACGCTGATATCTATAATTCTATTTATTTGTATTAATGCCTGTTTACTTGTTTTTATGTGTATGTATCTATAATCCTATTTATTTATATTTATGTTTTTGATAGCTGTTTAGTTGTATTGATGTCTGTCTCCCCACTTCTAGACTGTGGGCAGGGATTGTCTCTCTTTAATAATAATAATAATAATAATAATGTTGGTATTTGTTAAGCGCTTACTATGTGCCAAGCACTGTTCTAAGTGCTGGGGTAGACACAGGGGAATCAGGTTGTCCCACACAGTCTTAATCCCCATTTTACAGACGAGGTAACTGAGGCACCGAGAAGTCAAGTGACTTGCCCAACGTCACAGAGCTGACAAGTGGCCTCTCCCCTCCCCACCACCAACCCTCTCCCCTACTTTCCCATCCTTCCCTGCAGTATCCTCAGAGGAGATCTCCTCCCTCCTCGCAAGTGCCACCCCCTCCACCTGCGCCTCGGACCCCATTCCCTCTCACCTTATTAAAATCATCGCCCCTGCCCTCCTCCCTACCTTAACTTCTATTTTTAACCACTCAATCTCCAATGGCTCCTTCCCCGCTGCCTTCAAACATTCCCACATCTCTCCCATCCTAAAAAAAAAACCCGCTCTTGACCCCACTTCCCCCTCCAGTTATCTCCCTATCTCCCTACTACCCTTCCTTTCCAAAATCCTAGAACGAGTCATCTACAATCGATGCTTAGAATTCCTTAACTCCCATTCTCTCCTAGACCCCCTCCAATCTGGCTTCCGTCCCCTCCACTCTACTGAGACTGCTCTCTCTAAGGTCACCCATGACCTCCTTCTTGCCAAATCCAATGGCTCCTACTCCATTCTAATCCTCCTTGACCTCTCTGCTGCCTTTGACACTGTCGACCATCTCCTCCTCCTCCATACCTTATCTCACCTTGGCTTCATGGACTCCGTCCTCTCCTGGTTCTCCTCTTACCTCTCTGGCCGGTCATTCTCGGTCTCCTTCGCAGGCGCCTCCTCCTCCTCCCATCCTTTAACTGTTGGAGTTCCTCAAGAGTCAGTTCTTGGCCCTCTTCTGTTCTCCATTTACACTCACTCCCTCGGTGAACTCATTCGCTCTCACGGCTTTGACTACCATCTCTACGCAGATGACACGCAGATCTACATCTCCGCCCCTGTCCTCTCCCCCTCCCTTCAGGCTCGCATCTCCTCCTGCCCCCAGTATGTCTCCACCTGGATGTCGGCCCGCCACCTAAAACTCAACATGAGCAAGACTGAGCTCCTCATCTTCCCTCCCAAACCCGGTCCTCTCCCAGACCTCACTATCACCATGGATGGCACGACCATCCTTCCCGTCTCTCAGGCCCGCAATCTCGGTGTCATCCTTGACTCGCCTCTCTCATTCACCCACACATCCTATCCGTTACCAAGACCTGCCGGTTTCACCTCTACAATATCGCCAAGATCCGCCCTTTCCTCTCCACCCAAATGGCTACCTTACTGCTACGGGCTCTCGTTATATCCCGGCTAGACTACTGTGTCAACCTTCTCTCTGACCTCCCTTCCTCCTCTCTCGCCCCGCTCCGGTCTATTCTTTACTCCGCTCCCCAGCTCATCTTCTTGCAGAAACGATCTGGGCATGTCACTCCCCTTCTTAAACAACTCCAGTGGTTGCCTATCAACCTCCACTCCAAACAAAACTCCTCACTCTAGGCTTCAAGGCTCTCCATCACCTTGCCCCTTCCTACCTCTCCTCCCTTCTCTCTTTCTACCTCCCACCCCACACGCTCTGCTCCTCCGCTGCCCACCTCCTCACCGTCCCTCGGTCTCACTTATCCCGCCGTCGACCCCTGGGCCTCGTCCTCCCGCGGTCCTGGAACGCCCTCCCTCCTCACTTCCGCCAAACTGATTCTCTTCCCCTCTTCAAAACCCTACTTAAAACTGACCTCCTCCAAGAGGCCTTCCCAGACTGAGCTTCTCTTCTCCCTCTACTCCCTCTGCCACCTCCCCTTTACCTCTCCGCAGCTAAACCCTCTTTTTCCCCTTTTCCCTCTGCTCCTCCACCTCTCCCTTCCCATCCCCACAGCACTGTACTCGTCCGCTCAACTGTATATATTTCCATTACCCTATTTATTTTGTTAATGAATTGTACATTGTCTTGATTCTATTTAGTTGCCATTGTTTTTACGAGATGTTCTTCCCCTTGACTCTATTTATTGCCATTGTTCTTGTCTGTCCGTCTCCCCCGATTAGACTGTAAGCCCGTCAGATGGCAGGGACTGTCTCTATCTGTTGCCGACTTGTTCATCCCAAGTGCTTAGTACAGTGCTCTGCACATAGTAAGCGCTCAATAAATACTATTGAATGAATGAATGAAAAGTGGCTGGGCGGAATTCGAACCCTGTCCTCTGACTCCAAAGCCCATGCTCTTTCCACTGAGCCACGCTGCTTCTCTAAGTGTACTTTCCAAGTGCTTAGTACGTGCTCTGCCCATAGTAAGCGCTCAATAAATACAACTGAATGAATGAATGACTGTCCAGGTTACAGTATGTAGCTGAGCCTCCAGTGCTTATCCACTGATGAACATCATTTTCTGCCCTGAACCCATTTGACTGTGTGCAGGACTGATAAGTGCTTTCGTATAAGGCTTCATACCCAAGTGTTATGTAAACTGTGATGTGTTTTCATCTCTCGGGCACAACACTCCGCATTCCTCTGATAAACTCCATATTTTCTATACTGAGTACGAAGGCTGCCTTTGGCCTTTTCACAAAGCAAAACATCAGCATAAGGCTATCAGGCCTGCTATGAGGCCTTCCACTACAAGCATATACATAAATGTTTTAGAAATACTGAACTGTACCTGAAATCACATGCCCAGTTTACCTGTTGAAGGATTATTTATTACAACAAGGCCATTAGACTGGGCTCACCTACTTCATCTCTACTTAAAACCTTGCCTGAGAGCAGGAGGCAGCACAAATGTCTTAGAACTACCTAAAGGCCTGTCTGGTGGCAGCAGACAGCACAGACACCCTGGTTACAGTGGTGTCTATGTACATACATACAATGACCAACCAGGTTCCCCTTTTTCCCGGCAGTACCATAGCAGAGGGGGTGTCCTACACTCTGGATTGCCAATTTAAGTAGGAGTATCTGGCCAAATCCAGTAATTTTTCACTCAGTGCAGTTGCTCGGCCCTGCCTGGTTTTCCTCATTAGCTCAGGGGTTTGGGTGAATACTGCTTCCTTATATGGCCCCTTTAGGGTCCACAGGCCCTTAGGGTCAGGAGCTGCAATCAGGGACATCAATATCTGTTAACCCAGGGATAGTGGCATACTTGCCATACCTGCTTCTACCCAATGGCATTTTGGCCAAACAAAATGGAGTTCAGGTCTTAGGGCCTGTCAAAGCATGTAAACTGAAAAAAACTCAGTAGCTTTTCTTTCATGAACTTGGAATTGGAGTCAAATAGCAGTATAATCCCAAACTAGGACTGAAGTTAGCTATCAATTTAGAGCAATCCAAGGTTGCTTTTTATAACTCCAGCCAGGACCCAATTGAAATCTCTGTATAAACCCCAGTAATCTTAACCGAGCCAGATTCACAAACAACATAATGACCAAAACCAGGATCTAACACTATTGCATGTTGGAAAAATTATTGAAATACCAATAGTATTTCCTAAATACTAAATAGTATTTAGTTCCAATAGCTAAGCTTGGAACCTCAGAGGTTTTAAATATCATCTTTATACCTAATTATTGGTATTTCAATTGGTATCAGTCCTCATGATTCTGAAAAGTAATCCCAAATTAACTCATTCTAGCTTCATTTTAATCCCATGTGTAGTTTAAAAAGAAATGTATTACCATATAGAAGTTTTCTTTTAGTGGGCTTCACAAAACAGATAGACGCACATAGCACTGCACCACAGAAAACTCCAACTTCTCAAAAAAGGTATTTGTTATTATTATTAATAACAATAATAATGCTTGTTAATGCTTACTATGTGCCAACCACTGTACTAAGTGCTGGGGTAGATAATAAGATGATCAGGGCAGACAGTGTCTGTTACATCTGGTGCTCACAGTCTAAGGGAGAGGGAGACATGTATTGAATCCCCTTTGTACGTATGAGGAAACTGAGGCACAGAGAAGTTAATTGAATTACCAAACTGTCTCCTCTTCCATATTTCTGTTGTTGTTTAAACAGAAATTATTGACCCAAAGCTGAAGTTTCTGAAAACAAACATTTAGGACAACCAACAATCTAATTTAATTAAAATAATAGTTCATTTGAAGGGATGTCTTTTAAAAGCTAAGGAGCAGAGCAAAAAAATGGGCCTGAATTTGAATGTCAAGAAAAAAAAGATGATGAACCAGAAGTTTTAACACATTTATAGCAGATTGAGAGAAGACTGAAATAGTTGACAATTTTTCTGTCCTGGGATCAATAATCAATAACAAAGGAACTAGTTGTCAAGAAATATGCCAGAGGTTAATGATAGGAAGAATTGCAGTAAAGAGCCTGGAAAAAATCATGAAATGTGCTGATGCAATAATTGCCACAAAAATGCAAATTGTCAATTCTATGGTATTTACAGAGACACTATATGGATCCAAAAGCTGGACAGTGAAAGAACAGGATAGAAAGAGCACTGATTCTTTTGAAATGAGGTGTTGGAGAAAACCTTTGCAAATACCATGGACTGTCTGAAAAACAACAAATGGGTTTTGGAGCAAATTAAACTAATGTGGTCTTTGGAAGGCCAAATGACTCGACTGAGATTAGCATATTTTGGACACATCATCAGAAGGATTAATTCTCTGGAGACATTAATGCTAAGAAGCATCCAGGGAAATCGTGGAAGAGGCAGATCAGCAGCTTGATGGAAAGAAACCCTAATAACAACAACAGAAGAACCATTAGCAAGTTAACGGATTATGACACAAGATAGGATGTTCTGGAGAAAATACATCCACAGAGTTGCTTTGAATAAAAAACAAGTCAACAACTTTTGATAATAATAATAAAGGTATCAACAAATACCATAATTCATTTATTTTTATTGATTCACTTATTTATATCAATCTGTCCCCCCATCTAAACTCTAAGGTCATTTTGGGAAGGGAACCTGTCTACCAACTCTTTGTATTGTAGTGCCCTAATTGGTTAGTACAGTGTCTTGCACATAGTCTGTGCTCAAATGAAAAGCAGCATGGCCTAGAGAAGCAGCGTGGACTACTTGGGTAGAGCACAGGCCTGGAAGACAGAAGGACTTAGGTTCTAGTTCTGGCTCTGCCACTTGTGTGCTGGCTGACCTTGGGTAAATTTCTTGAATTCTCTGCGCCTCAGTTACCTCACATGCAAAATGGGGATTAAGACTGTGAGCACCATGTGGGACAGGGACTGTGTCCAACCCAATTGACTTGTACGCTCCCCAGACTTAGTACGCTGCCTGACACATAGTAATTGCTTAACAAATACCACAGTTATGGTTATTATTGTTATAATAACAAGTGCCATTGGTTAATTGATTAAATTATCTGGCAGGTTATTATCCCTTTCATTAAAGATAAATTTATACAAAGTGATCTGGGCAAGTTCTCCAATTATGTGCCTGTGACGCCCAGTATTGGACACATGGACCAAGTCCATTGCATCAGCTGAATTCAGTGCAACATTAACTAATCACTTCAAGTAGTTAAAAGACTATCCATATTATAGAGCAAGTTTTTATTCAAAATAAAATAAATGAAATAAAAAAGATATTGAATACCCAAAAAATAAGTGACATATTTAGTGGTGAAGTCCATAGAGTTAGTCAGAGTAATCGTATTTATTAAATGACTACTGGGCATCAGTACACTGTACAAAGTACAAAGCAGAGGATGATATGTTCCCTGCCCACAAGGAGTTTGCACTCCAGTGAGGCAGGCAAACATAAAATTAAGTGGAGTAAACAAAATAAATAATTGAATTACAATTAAGTAACATGTACAAAAGAGCTTCGTGGCTCAGTGGAAAGAGCACGAGCTTTGGAGTCAGGGCTCATGAGTTCGAATCCCGGCTCTGCCACTTGTCGGCTGTATGACTCTGGGCAAGTCACTTAACTTCTCTGTGCCTCAGTTCCCTCATCTGTAAAATGGGGATGAAAACTGTGAGCCCCACGTGGGACAACCTGATTCCCCTATGTCTACCCCAGCGCTTAGAACAGTGCTCGGCACATAGTAAGCGCTTAACAAATCCCAACATTATTATTATTATTAGCTTCAGATGTATATGAATGGGTGCATAAATCTGGGGATTGCTAGTGGGTTGTATGACTTTGGGTGCTGGGAAGTAATTGCTGGAGGAAGTGGATTTTCAGAAAGTCACTGAGTGTGGAAAATGCTGTGGTCTTTTGGTTTTGTGGGAGAAGGAATTCCAGACCAAGGAAAGACTCTCAAACATTCAATTTCCAGCCCTTCTGACTTTGAAGATATCCTTAAAATGATTCAATATTCTTAATATGAGTATATTTATTTTCTCATTTCTTCCAACACCTGTGGTATTTATCCCAAAACCCACTTGTCTAGTCAGGCTAAAATTTGTGACTAACCTCTAAGTCTGTTAAAAATAAAAATGCATTTCCTCAATTCAGAGAAAAATGCCAGAATCTCTTGAACTTCACATCTTATAAAATTAAATGTCATTTTTTAAACAAAGGATATAGAGCACTGGGTTGTTTAGAGGAATGTTATGATCTTCAGATAACTTAGGAGTGCTAGTGAAGATGACTTGGCTAATATAGGACTTTGTGACTGTGCAGACATTTAAGAGCTGCCATTTGAAAAGTAATCTATCAGGAAGTAAAATACTCTACAGTCTCCAAGTCATAAGTCATGATCCAATGACTGAATCTATCACGAGATTGAAAAAAAAAAGTGGTAGGTGTGCAGGGCTGTTTGTAGTATTGTTTTGCAGTTCAACAGTGTTGGGCTCAATTATATTAAATGAAGCTGGCATAGTTGGTATAGAAGTTTGTGTTCTTGTGTCTTTTGCTCAGTAGCAAAATGGGAAAAGGCATAGGAAAGAACATTAGATTGTAAATGTCTCAAGGGTAAGGATTATGATTTTCAATTATTTTGAGCACTAGGTATTGGGTACAGGGCTCTGCTTTAAGAAGAACATTCGTAAGTTTTGGAATTTCATTCTACCACTTGAGAAGACTAATATAACACATCACAAGCACCGATCCATTAGGATAATATCTACCTCAAAGTAACTCAACTCAGATAGCCAGGTGTTGCACAGATGCCAGACAGCCCTTGTGTGGGACGGAAGGATGGTGAGCCTTGGAACACACATAAAACAGTCCAATGTCCATCCATATGTGGATGTGGATCCTGTCTACCAATTCTATTATACTGTACTTTCCTAAGCATTTAATACAGTGCTCTGCACATGGTAAGCATTCAATGAATCCCTTGACTAAGAGATTGAAAGGGATCTCCCTTCAGTAATCCAGTACAAATTGGAATATTTTAACTACATGGAATCACCCTTCCAGTACAACACATTTTTTAAAGATAATCATCAGATGAAGGAACGGAAAATTCAATTCCCACTGGAAGAGATTCATCCCTAGTTCTGACTAATACAGGATACCTTAACAAATTAACAATATTAGGAATATAATAGTTATAACAAATCTTCCCTTCTGAATCACCTATGCATTTGGATCAGTACCACATAAACACTTTGGTATTTACTCTGACCCATATGATTTGGGTACATAAACTTATACTCCTCAGCTTCTTCTATCTGTATTTCACATTAATGTCTGTCTGCCCACTAGACTATAAATTCCTTGAAGATGGAGTTCATATCTACCAACTCTATTGTACTCTCCCAAATGCATAGCAATGCTCTTCACACAGTAAGTGCTCAATATATACCATATAACAAACGTTGTGTTCAGAATACTGTAATAATAATGTTGGTATTTGTTAGGCATTTTCTATGTGCAGAGCACTGTTCTAAGCGCTGGGGGAGATACAGGGTAATCGGGTTGTGCCACGTGAGACTCACAGTTAATCCCCATTTTACAGATGAGGTAACTGAGACACAGAGAAGTTAAATGACTTGCCCACAGTCACACAGCTGACAAGTGACAGAGCCAGAAATCGAACCCATGACCTCTGACTCCGAAACCCAGGCTATTTCCACTGAGCCACATTGCTTACCCTTAGTAATGTACTAAGTACTTGAGAGAGTACACAGTGTAACAGACCTGAGAGACATGAGCACTTCCCACAATGACCTTACAGTCTAGAGGGGAAGACAGACATTGATATAAATACATAAATTACAGATTTGTACATAAATATTGTGGGGCTGTGAGGGAGGAGTGAGAAAAGGGGCAAATACAAATTCAAGGGTGATGCATAATTGAGTGGGAAAAGAGGAAATGAGGGCTTAGTCAGGGAAGCCCTTCAAGGGGAGATGTGCTTTCAGTAAGCCATTGAAGTAGGGAAAGCAATTGTGAATGACTGATTAAAATTGTTACATAAGCTTGTTCGTCCAGTTAAATATATGGTACGAAGGAAGTATACTTAAAAATGTTCTCATTATTCATACAATATGTTCATATAATTATTCATCTATTGAACATGAATTGGAAAATATGATCAATTCTCTCAATCCTAGCAATACAGATATGCAAAATACATCCAATTAAGATAATAATGATTTTATGTAAAAAAGTTTTATCTCAGAACTGAAGAATCTGGATTATTCCTACAAGTTTATGCATACAGTGTTCTAACAAAGAAGGCAAAATCAAATATTTCCCATTGATATTTGGAGTTTGAAGATTATAATCAAAGTGCAGACTATTTGATGTTATTTTAGAATTTAAATTATAGCTCTAAAATCTCCCTTTTCTCTTCCTGTTTTCACATGTATGATTTTCACAGGTGTGTTTTAAATATAATCAATATTATGAAGCCATCAGATCAAAGAGGCTTAGATAAAGCCCCAGATTTAACAGCTACCTAATCAAGCAAAGGCAGATGCTCAGAAGAGTGCATGTCATCCTCTGTATAAAAAGCTAAATAGCCTGAAATGAAATTCCCTTTCTTCACTAGCTTGTTTCCAGACTAGTAATCTTTGCAACAGCACAGAATGAGGAGGATTTGCAGCAGGCCCCAGAGAGCTAAATTAAACAGTGCCTGCTGTAGCAGAGTCCAGCTTTTCCCTGCCTGGTTTGTTTCTTTCCATTGAGTCCTATCCTTCAATCAAGGGGAAGCACTTCCAGCCTAGCAATCCTCTGTAATTAGTAGGCTAAAATAGAGAATTTTTCTTTTTTTTTCCCAGAAATTTAGGATATCGAATAAGTCAAGCGAACTGTGTGCTGGGAATCTTAATTACTATTATTTGAAATCTTCTCTTACCAAGCAAGGTCAGATAGCTTGATTCAGCTTCAAATTGCAGAGAAATAGCTAATAAGAATGCTGGCATCCATTTTAAAATGCAAGAAGCCTAATGGGGTATTTATTCAAAGTCATACCACCAACTTTAAAAAAAAACAAAACTGTTCTAAATGCATTGCCAGAGTCAAGTTCATGAACAAACTATATAAAAATCTTAATGTCAGGAAGCTTTTGACAAGTACGACTAAAAGGGCTCAAGGAAGAAAAGGTATCACAACAAAGAGAATGGTTGATTCTCTGCAGTGTATGCTTAATCTACAGCATCTGGATTTGCCTTAGCCCAGTCTTCTCTGTTAAACATCAAAAAGGTGTTCCTCTTTTCCCTGACTTGATTTTTACTTCAGATCTTAATTAACAATAATGTTTTTGCAGTTTCAGTTTATTAACAAAAGATCTGAAATGATCAAGGGAATGCATCAGGGACTCAAGTCTGTTACATCAGCGACCTTGCAATTCCCCTGACAGATGGGTTTGCATATCCTAATGGGCCCCATCTGATCACAGCCACATCAACAGTTCTTAAAAAAACACTTTCATCAAACATTGATTGTAAGCTTGCTTTGCCTCAACCTAACATTGTAAAATATTCAGTGTCTTCGGTGATAAAGCTGTGGAGAGTATGGCATTGAAGTTCCATCATTTTGTAGATTCACTTAAATAAAATCAGAGGACTGCTATGCATTAACTTGTTAAAGATACCCTGTTACTATAATTTACACCATTTTTTATAACCTATAATTGGATATTCCTAATACATCCCAAAGGGCAAGACGTTTATTAATATTCATTCTTGAATGCATCAGCAGTGCCTTGTTCCCAAATATAGAATGTTTTTGCATCTGCCAGACATCTTACATAGATGAGATCATCTTAAATTGTAAGCTCCATTTAGTCTGTGAGCCCCATGCTGGACATGGACTTTGTCCAACCTGATTAACCTGTGTCTAAACTGGCACTTAAAACAATGCCTGGTATGTAGTAAGTGCTTAAAATACTGATGATAGTAATAATAGTAATAATATCCCTCATTTCATTGTTTTTTGGAATGGAGCAAGTAATTTTCCCATATTATAGGGTTACAAACAAACTCTACCTCTCCACAACAGAGTAGGTAAAATCAGATTGTCATTGGTATTGTTACTGCTTAAAACTGAAAATTGGCAAATGTAAACTTTGTAAAAGTTTCACTTAACAAAATACTATATCATATTGTCCTTAAAATGAATAAATATGGAATTAAGTAGATAACTTCTATCCCACTTGGAGAAGCAGTAAGGCCTAGGGGAAAGGGCAGGGGCCTGGGAATCAGAGTACTTGGGTTCTAATCCCAGTTTCTCCATTTCTCTTATGTGTGACCTTGGGTAAATCACTTAACTACTTTGTACTTAAGTTCCTTCATCTGTAAAATAGGAATTACATCATTCTCCTTCCAATTTAGACTGTGAGACCCATGAGGTTCAAGGACTGTGTCCAATCTGATTATCATTGGCACAGTACCTAGGAGAAGCAGCGTGGCTCAGTGGAAAAAGCACGGGCTTTGGAGTCAGGGCTCTTGGGTTCGAATCCCAGCTCTGCCACTTGTCGGCTGTGTGACTGTGGGCAAGTCACTTAACTTCTCTGTGCCTCAGTTCCCTCATCTGTAAAATGGGAATTAAGACTGTGAGCCCCACGTGGGACAACCTGATTCCCCTATGTCTACCCCAGCGCTTAGAATAGTGCTTGGCACATAGTAAGCGCTTAACAAATACCAACATTATTTTTATTATTATTATTAAAACAGACTTGAGGCCCATATCGTCCACCCCATCACCCATTCCAGATTCTAGTAACTGTCATCCACTGCCCCCCAGGTCCCACCTCCAACTTCTTTAACCATTTTGATTCATCTTTCACATTCCTTCTCTCTCCATGCCCACAGTGATCCTTGGGGACTTCAATATCCACATAGATGTTCCTGTTAACACTTCTTTGCCCGCCTTCTATCACGCCTCTACTCGGAACTCCTGCTCCTCCTCACCTCACCTACCCACCAATTTGAACACCCACTAGTTCTCATCATCTCTAGCCACTGCACAATCTCTACTCTTATCAATTCTGAAATCTCTCTCTCTTACCACAACCTCTTCACTTTCTTCCTCTGCCACATGCCTCCTCCCCATGAATCTGTACTATTCCCCCATAGAGACCTATGATCTCTGGACCCCATCCAATCTTCTCATCATGCCCCACTTAGCCTCCATACCGAAAGTACTCTCCCTTGATGAACAAATAAATGTTCTCAACACCATCCTGTCCACTGAACTCAATTCATTCACTCCCTATCCTTTTGTCGATCTTATAACTAACCCACAGCCCTGGATCACCTGCACAGTCCACCTTTTTCTCTCTTGTGCTCTAGCCAAAGAGTGATGCTGGTGGAAATCTACATATTGGGCTGACTTTGTCCACCTCAAGTTTATCCTTGTATGCTTTAACTCTGCCTCCTCCTCTACCTGGCAGAACTATTTCTCCACCCTTATTGACACCCATGCCCATTGCTCTTGCCAGTTGTTCCAGACATTTAACTCCCTCCCTCAGCTCCCTTTCCCCCACTTCCCCCCCATCTCTTGCCACCAGTTACCTGGCTACCTACTTTATTAAGAAAATTGGCAACATCTGGTGTGAGCCCCCTAAAATTGCCTCTGCCCCTTCTTAGTTCCTCTTCTTCTGGCCCCCTCTTCAACTCTCCCATCCTTCACAACAGTATCTCTAGAGGAGATCTCCTGCTTCCTCTCAAAAGCCACCCCACCACATGTGACACCCCCTCCACATATGCATCGGACCCCATTGCTTTGTACCTTATCAAAACTCTCTCCCCCTCCCTTCCTCCCTCCCTAACAGCCATCTTCATCTGTTCGCTTTTCAGTGTCTTCTTCCCCACTTCTTTCAAACATACCCATGTCTCCACTATTCTAAAAAAAACCCCTCTCTTGACCCTACGGCTCCCTCCAGTTATTACCCCATTTCCCACCTACCTACCATTCCTATTCAAACTCCTTGAGTGAGTTGTCTATACCTCCTATCTCAAGTTCCTCTCCTCCATTTCACTCCTCAACCCATTCCGATCTGGCTTCTGTACCCTTCACTCCACAGAAACCGCCCTCTCGAAGGTCACCAGTGATCTTCTTGCCAAATCCAATGGCCTTTACTCCATCTTAATCCTCCTCAACCTCTCAGCTGCCTTCGACTCAATGGCCCACCTCTTTCTTTTGGAAATATTATCCAACTTTGGCTTCATTGACTCTGTCCTCTCCTGTTTCTTCTCATCTCTCTGTCCATTCATTCTCAGTTTCCTTTGTGGGGTCCTCCTCTGCCTCCCTTCCCCTAACTGGGGAGGAGGGGGGTCTCTCAAGGTTCGGTTCTGGATCCCCTTCAATTCTTCATCTACACTCACTACCTTGGAGAACTCATTTGCTCCCATGATTTCAACTACTACCTCTATGAGGAATATACTCAAATCTACATCTCTAGCCGTGACTCTCTTCCTTTCTCCAGTCTCACATCTCCTCCTGTCTTCAAGACATCTCTACTTGGATGCCCTTCCAACACCTCAAACTGAGCATATCCAAAACAGAGCTCCTTATTTTCTCAACCAAATCCTGTCTTCCCCAAGACTTTTCCATCACTGTAGATGGCACCACTACCCTCCTGTCTCACAAGCTCATAACCTTGGCATTATTCTTAACTCCTCTATCACTCAACCCACATATTTGACCATCACTAAATCCTGTAGGTCCCACCTTCCCAACATCACTAAAATCTGTCCTTTCCCCTCCATCCAAACTGTTACCATGTTAATACAATCACTCTTCCTATCCCACCTGGATTATTGCTTTAGCCTCCTTGCTCATGTCCTAGCCTCCTGTCTCTCCCCACTCCTGCCCATACTTCACCGTGCTGCCCAGATGATTTTTGTACAAAGTCGTCAGGACATGTCAGCCTGCTCCTAAAAAACACCAGTGATTGCCCATCCACCTCCATATCAAGCAGGAACTCCTCACAATTGACTTTAAAGCTTTCCATTAGCTTGCCCCCTTCCTCACCTTGCTTCTCTCCTTCTGTAACCCAGCCCACACACTTCACTCTTCTGGTGCTAACCTAGTACTTAGTAAACACTTAACAAATATCATTACAAAATAGGAGAATGGGAAACCATGAAGAGAGATGTATGCCAACAGACATATTAGAAAATAATTTGGACAGCAGAGTGAGTTGTAGACTGGAAGGAGGATAGACCCAGTGAAAAAGGCAAGGTTGTGGAAACAGTAGTCTAACCAGAATATGACAAGCAAATTGTGGATGGAGAAGAATAGGCTTATCCTAAAAATGAGGTGGAGGAAAATCTGACAGCATTTTGTGACAGACTGAATCTTAGAGTGAAAGAAAGTGAGAAATCAGGATATTTCCAAAGTTGATGGTGTCAGAATCAGGGAGGATGCAATATTTTAGGACATAAATGGGATAATCACTATAGAAAAGTCAGGGGTACTTATGGAGACTGAATCAGTACAGTGAACAGTAAACATTACAACGGGCCTGGTGCATACAAATGTTTCTACTAAAACACATGTTTCACTTACAAGATTTGGGTATAACCTGGTGAAATTATTGGGCAATGTTCTTTCCACAGCATAAATCGATGCTGTTGACAAAGTTTTTTTTTTTTTTTTTTTTTTTTTTTTTCCACAGAAGCAGAAGCCGGCAGTGTTGCAAATTTTTCAGGTTAAGTGAAAGCCAGGGAGAGTGAAGGAGCAGCAGCATTTTATATTAGTTAAAATGCTGGCATTCTTTGGACAGATTGTGGCCCTGGGCTTGCAGTTTGCACTTGACAGGCTAAGTGTTTGAACTGTTTTTGAAATGTCTTGCTGTTTGTTACTGAGCTATTATGGACTTTGCTAGTTTTTGAGTTAAACAGGAGATTGTGCATTCATTGTAGCAGAGATGTATCTGCAAACTGTGATTGAATTTTTACAATATGTTATAATCACTAAAATAATTATGGTGATGATGAAGACTGGAAGTCAGTATTTTTGCAGAGGTAGAGCTATAAACTGGGAACAATATTGTTTAACACTGACTACTAGAAACATTTGGTCGTGATCTGAGAGAAGAACTTTTGCCAAATGTTTTAACTTGTACATTCACTAAAATTTATACTGTTCATTTTTATGTGTAGTAACTGACACTGCTATGTGGAATAAAATGTTGAAAGTACATGAGGTGGAAAGCAACAAAGATATGAAAAAGAGCTTGAAAGCAAAGTGATCCTAAATTTAGTTTATGGAAAAGGCTTTTAAGATTGCAATCCTCTGAAAGACAGAGACCATGTCTAATTACCAACTGCGTGTTCTTTCTCAGTGCTTAGCACAGTGCTTAATATTACTACTTCTACTAGAAATGCTTTCTGTTACTTGTAGGTCATTTAGTCTTGCTATGGTTCCAATTGACAGAACATTGCTCTAAGAATCCGAGACCTGAGTTCTAGTCCTTTTTCTACATGGCTGGTGAGAACAAAGTGTACAAATTCATCCCTCTCCTCCTACTTTTCTGTTTCACTCTTTGCCTCAGCAGCAACATGACTAGCAAGGATGAGAAACTACAAGTGGCCCAGGCATGCCAGGAAGCAGCTTGGCATAGTAGAAAGCAGCATGGCATAGAGGATAGAGTATGGGCCTGGGAGTGAAAAGGTCATGGATCTAATCCCGGCTCTTCCTAGTCTGCTGTGTGACCTCGGTCAAGTTGCTTCACTTCTCTGTGCCTCGATTACCTCATCTGTAAAAATGAGGATTGAGACTGAAAGACCCATGTGGGACAGGGACTGTGTCCAACTCAATTTGCTTGTATCCATTTCAACACTTAGTACAGTGCCTGACACATAGTAAGTACAGTGCCTGACACATAGTAAGTAACAAATACCATAATAATTATTAGTCATGACCCGTGGGTTTTTGATAATGAGGTCTCAGAACTGACATTCCTCCATCATCGTCATCATTATAGTCATCCCATCAGTTTTATTTATTGAGCATTTACTGTAGGCTGGGCACTTTACTAAGTGTTTGGGAGAATACAATACAGCAGAGTAGGTAGACATGTTTCTTTCCCACAGCGAGCTTGCAGATTAGAGGAGGATATAGATATTAATATAAATCAATAAATTACAGATATGTACCTAAATTCCGTGGTGCTGAGAGTAGGGTGAATACAGGTGGCCAAAGGGTACAGATCCAAATGCATAGACAATCCAGAAGGAATTGAGAGTTGTGTCCTTCAAGTGCAAGAACACTTGAACTCAGTGTGTGTCTGGCATCGTGGGGATCCACCTGAAATCCAGGCCAGTCTCCCACGTTCCACCATTCATTATTTTGTAGGGTGTCATGACTCAGAATTTTAGAATGTGTGCCAGAAGCATGCCTTCCAAGTACTGTTATAGCTAATAATTTCAGTGTTATTATTATTGGACTCCTGAAATTGTAATTTATCATGTATAAAAATTCACTGATTTCTACCCAAATTTACAACTGTGAGCATTTTGTGAGACAGAGACCTTATCTGAAATGATTATATTTCATTTGCCTACCCAGTCTCCCACCTCATCCTCCCCCATGCTTGGTGGAGTGTTTTGCACAAAGTGCTTAATAACTGCGTCCAAAAGATGTAGAAATTAATGACTGTACAGTTTGCAGTAAGGCCACAGCCATAGTCAATTTACGGAAGATACCTTGGATATATAATTTGTGATACACAAATTATAAATAAAAAGATAGAGGCAACTCTGTCCCAAACACAGGAGTTCAAGGCCCCCTGACTTTGAGAGCGAGCCCACTCCCTCTGCCTCTTAGAATGTAACCTCATTTGCATGCTCTAGGACAGCTGAAGGACAGATAAGGTGTGGAAATACCAACTATCTCAGCCACGCTATCTTTCCTTCTGCAAAATTCTGTCAGACAGTTATTTACTGAGTGTCCATGGAATCCCAAGGATGGTTCTGTCTTGGGTAATGGGATTGCAATTATCTAGACAACAGGGAGAATTCAGTCTAATATTTTAAGACTTTAAAGATTTCATAACTCAACTTTATTAGAGGAAAGGTATAACAAGTGCTAAATCAGTAGTTTATTTTGCTTTTGGTCATTTAAATTACAGCTATTTAGCATAAAACAAAGCACCAATTAATTACAGTGGAAGTTTGGGGTGGAAAGAAGTCAGTTTTTCCCTAAAAAGAGAATTGTTGCAGGCTTTCAAAAGTAATGTTAAAACAGTAGTTATCCAGGGCTTCTTATTGGCAGCTGTCCTCCTGAATCTGTAGAATTTTTGACATTGCATATATTTCCTTTTCCTTTCTGATGAAAAAAAGAACGATTATATTGATTTTAATTACATTTAGGGGGAATTATAACTCAGAGCATTAAAACTTCTGGGCAAGTATCAGGAAAAGCAAAATGTAAAACAAAATAAACAAAATTGTTCAGATTATAAATATCTCCCCAAAAAAGAACTTATGATGGAAATAGCAAGTCACCTTTAACTACAGATGCTCTGCTGACTGCAGCACTGTCAAATGATAATAATGAATCATGCAATAAATGACTAGAAAGTAGAATTCTTTTGACTTACTGAATATGAACTCTCGGGATAATATTCTGAATTTCCACATTTATATACGCACATCCATTTTTTTCTTGCAGATATTTTACAGTGCAGGGGATGCACCACACTTCTAATTTTCCAGCAAACAAATTATGCAGTAGGGATTGCACAGCCCAGAGGAATTCACAATTTTGTTTGTTGGAATCCTAATTTTATATGGAAATATATATGTAGGGTAATGAGTTTCAGGGCATATTAGTATAGAAAATCATCCCTCTAACTAGCCATCTATGAAGAAGCAACCTAGTCGTTTCTCAGAGCTTGAAAATGCCATCTGAAATGCCATATGTCTGTGAAATCTCAGAGGAAATATTATGAAGTCTTCTTCAAATTCTCCTGTAGGGTGTTTTTTTTGTTTTGTTTTTTGTGGTTGTGTTTATAAATGAAGATAGCTTCTTATCCATATTTTATGCACATACTTCTACTCTATGAAAAAAGCTCTTTAAGGAATAGTCATCCTAACTGATAGGAATCTGGGTTCCATTTTTAGCTCTGGTACAGTTTTTATGTGTGCTTTGGACTAATCCCCCATTTTCCTCTGCCACCTCTTTCCTCCATATCACCCCTATTCAGTCCCTTTGCTTTAAACCACAACACTTGTGTATATATGTACATATTTATAATTCTATTTATTTTTATTAATTATGTGTCTATATCTATAATTCTATTTTTGTATAATGATGCCACTGATGCCTGTTTACTTGTTTTGATGTCTATCTCCCCTCTTCTAGACTGTGAGTCTATTGTTGGCAGGGATTGTCTCTATTTGTTCCTGAATTGTACTTCCCAAGTGCTTAGTACAGTGCTCTGCACACAGTAAGTGTTTAATAATTGCATTTGAATGAATGAATGAATGAATGAATGAACTTATTAAATGTTTCATACCCATTTGATTGCAGACTCCCACAGTTGGCCAGTGTCTGAGAATGTATGGGGAGGGTTCATAATTTGAAAGATTGCTTTGGGAAATGTTGGTATTTCTTACCAGAATCCACCAAAGATGGGCAGACAATTATGCTCCCATGAGAATTGTTTGTGGAACAAGAACTAACTGTCCTATACAAAACACTGATATTAGTAGTTCTCCCTGATTGACCATTTGAGGTTGTTCTGTTTACCCATTTCATTACCACCCCAGAGACTAGACTGGATAACACTGTGAGCCCGTAACTGGGCAGGGATTGTCTCTATCTGTTGTTGAATTGTACATCCCAAGCGCTTAGTACAGTGTTCTGCACATAATGAATGCTCAATAAATACGACTGAATGAATGAATGAATAACAGCAGGTTAAAGAAAAGGCCAGAGCCCCAAGCAAATTTTTCAACCAGTTGGACACTGAGAGAACAGTGAAACAATCATATAGCCCCAAATTCTCATCCCCCAACTCACATAGATGGCTTTCAGCTCATCCTAAAATACTGCAAATACACTGCGTGCCAATTCCCCTTTTGGTTTGGTTGGATCTGAGCCTGTAAAGTTTTCAATTCTGTCCAATTTTATTTGCCTTAAATGAACATCCATTTGGAACCAGGAAGCATGATGATTTGTTGCAATAGAGAAAACGCTGAAAATCGCATAGATGAAAATAAACCAGAAACCTGCAAATTATCCACTCTTGTTGGTGTTCTGGAAAGGATGTGTGGATTGCAGTTAAACTAGGGGTCCCATCACTCCAGCCCCACTCTCTTCACAATGAGACAAGTTTGAAAAGGAATGAGAGTGAACTCAGTGGACTGATGCTCTACAAATAGAAGTAGGGCTACCCGGTGACCTGGAACCTTGTTAAGTGGGCAGGGCAGTGGAGAAGATGAGATTTGTCACCACTTTTTTCTCTCACTCACCCACCCTGTAACCCTGGGAATGACTTAGAGACTCCAACTGCATTGAAGTTAAGCAAAGCTATTAGGTGTTTTCAATGGTGACAATGAGATGGCAGGAGCAGAGAGAGAGAGAGAGAGAGACAATTAAAGACAACAGAAATCTACAAAAATCTTCCTCTATCAAGAATTCTGGAAGAAGGAGGCAAACATGCCAGAGCCATCTGTGGTCACACTGGATGATGTTCACAAATCTCTGCAGTTATGGTGTTTATTAAGACTTCACTACAAATACCAGGCTGAGCATCGGTGCAGATTACATTGTACAATATAATCAGATTCAGACTCAGATTCTGTGCCTCATGGGTAAAGAAAAAACATATTATCCCCATTTTACAGATGAGGAAACTGAATCAAAGAGAAGTTAAGTAAAGTAACAAATAGGAGAAATGGCGAGGGCCAAACGCTATGAAGAATATGTTCCCTCTTCTCCAACCCTAATTCTTTGCTTTGACTGTAAACTCTAATATTTCTAGAATCCATTTCTAAAATCCATCCCTTTCTCTCCATGCATTCACCACACTACACCTAGCTTCACTACTGAATCAGCATCTTTATTGTTCTCCCTGCCTCCATTCTCATTTTTCCTAGCAATCCTTCATCTGTTGCCAGAAAGAATTTTCTAAAATATCATTCCGCTCAAATCCCTATCCTACTCAAAACCCCAAATCGTTTTCCATCCCTCTCAGAATCAAGAAGAAACTCCTGGATTTTAGTTTTAAAGCACTCAATAAGCTCTCTCCATCATCTTGGTAGTAATATTTATTGAGTAACAAAGTGTATGTGTTATGAGGAAGTACAAAGAAGTTTCATATTCCCTGCCCAGAGCACGGGCTTTGGAGTCAGAGGTCATGGGTTCGAATCCCATCTCTGCCACTTGTCAGCTGTGTGACTGTGGGCAAGTCACTTAACTTCTCTCTGCCTCAGTTACCTCATCTGTAAAATGGGGATTAAAACTGTGAGCCCCACGTGGGACAATCTGATTCCCCGGTGTCTACCCCAGCACTTAGAACAGTGCTTTGCACATAGTAAGCGCTTAACAAATACCAACATTATTATTAATATTATTAGTGCACACTGCAACTGGGAAGGCACATTAAAATAGCTATATCTAGACTAGTCAAAATTCATATCGAATTCACATTCTTTTCCCACTACACAACCACTGGTAATCACTGTTTATCTCAAGATATCCTACTCGCTGTGTCTTCTCCTTGTCTCTTCCATCACAGACCTCTTGCTCTAATCCTTATCTGTTTATAATTCCTTTCCTTTTCATATTTAATGGACCACAGTTTTCCCCAATTTCAAAGTCCTTCTGAAACTACATCTTCTCAAGAAAGATTTGTGTAAGTAATCTCTAGTCAATCAACAAGTGCTATTCACTGAGGGCTAACTTTGTGCAGAACATGGTATTAAGCAACAAGAGACACTACAATGAAGCTGGTAGACATGATCCCTGCCTTCAAGGATCATACAATCTAGAGGGGTAGAGAGACAAAAAAATAAATTAGAGGTATGGAAAGCAAACAATTATAAGGATATATACATAAATCGTATAGAGTGGGGTTGGGGAGAGTACTGAAATGTTTAGGGGTTGGGACTAGATACATGTAAGAGGATTTAGGAAGGGAAAAATAAGGTGCGGGTGTGTGTGAAAATTTATTCAGGAAAGGCTTCCTGGAGGGGATATGAATTCAGGAGGGCTTTAACATTCAGGAGGGCTTTGAAGTTAGGGAAGAATGCTGATCTGTTTAATATAAAGAGGGAAGGGGTGCAATGATGAGGAGTTTCTGCGAGGTAAGGATGTGGATGAGAACCATTGGTGGCTCTAGGGTGAAGAGAAGTATATGGAATTATTTTTTTTTTAGAAAAAAAATGAGCTAGGTAGCATAGTGAAGTATTGACTGGAGGGGGGACATGGAGAAAGCAGGGAGGTCATTGAGGTTAATGCTGCAGTTGAGATAGGATATGCAAGTACTTGAAAAAGTGTGGTAAGATTTAGGATGGAGCATAAGAGAAATTTTAAGCAACAAATTTATAGCTGCCTTCCAAGTGGAGACCTCCCATATACTTTTCAAAATCTACTCCCTTCACTTGTGCCTTCCGTATCTGCTGTCTCTATCATTTTTCTAAAACATAACTATGCACGTCTCATCTCAAAAAATTCCAATGGTAGTCCAGCCACCCCCACATCAAGCGGAAACTCATCTTTAGCTTTGCCCTTCCTAACTATCCTTTCTTTTCCCAATACAACCCACACATACACTATCTCTCCCCAAATTCCAACCTACTCGTGGTGTCTCCATGAGAGAGAGAAATACAAAATCAAGCTACAGTGAATAGGTGAATGACTTTTTAGAAATATGACCTAAATATTAGAGTATAGTATGAACTGGAAAGGGAAGAGGCTGCAGGCAGGGAAGTTGATGCAGTACATATTAACTTACTCTACCACTTCAATACTATTAAGCACTCTACTACTTCAACTTCTCTCTTCTGCAATCTCGTATTTTCTTCTGCTTTCAGGATATTTCTTCCTGGAGGTCCTACTGACTTCTCAAACATATTTTAAAACAGAACTCCTAATAAATCAGTGCATTTATTGAATGCTTACTCTGTGAGAGTACAATACAACTTCCACCAAACTCTGTCCTCCTGCAGACTTTCTGTTCACTGTAGACAACAATACCATCCTGCCTGTCTCACAAGTCCATAATCTTGATATAACCTTTATGCTTGGCTCATCTCTCTCATTCACCCCGCCTATTCAGATTGTCACCACATTTGGTCGGTTCTACTGTCACAACAGTTTTAGAATTCACCCACTCTTCTCTACCCCTAGTGCTACCCAGCTGATCCAAACACTTGTCATATCCCACCTTGACTACTGTAACAGCATCCTCACTTAGCTTCCTGCCTCCTGTCTCTCCCCACTCCAATACTTACTTTACTTCTAGGATCATTTTTTTCTGAAAAAAACATTCAGTCCATATCTCCCCACTCTTCAAAAACCTTCAGCTAAGGCCCATCCACCTCTAAATCAAACAGAAGCTACTTATCATCTGCTTTAAAGCATGTAATCAAGTTTCTTCTCCTTCCCTACCATCTTTATCACTTACTATAACCCTTCATGAACATTTTGATATTCTAAAAATAAACCTTCTTACTGCACTTCCATCTTGTTCTTTCTTGGCAAAAACCCTTTGTTCGCATACTTTCTCTTACTTGGAACTCTCACCCCATTAATATCCAATAGACCAGCACTCTATTAAAATCTTACCTATCCTATTAAAATCACATCTCTCCAAGTGGCCTTCCTGACTAAGCCCTCACCTTACCTATTCACCCTCCCTTTTCTGTTTCTTTAAGCACTTTGATACTCTACCCTCCCCTAGTCTCACAGAATTTATGCACATCCCATCTGTAATTTATTTTAATGCCTGTCTCCCCGTCTAATCTATAAGATCTTGTGGACAGGGATCATGGCAATGCTATATTAAACTGTAATCTCCCCAGGGCTCAATATAGTGCACACACAGTAAGTGCTCAGTAAATATCAATGATTGATTTAATATTCATTCACTTTTCATTTTCATGTTATATCAACTGCATCTTTCTCTTCTTTATGGTAAATAATTTGGTGTTGGTCTCCCTCTATAGAAGATAACGTCCTTGAGAACAGAGATTATGCCTTTAATACTTATTGTGATCTCCAAGGATTTGAGTAGCACACTGAACACAAGAAGAACTCAATAAAAATTAATGATCGAATGAAGAACATGATCACTGAATATCTCTATCGAACTTACCATTAAATTCAGTTTTCTTTCTAATTTGATTACCATTTACAACAGAGTATACTTTTTCCCCATTGTATTTTTCCTTTGGTTCCTTCCAAGCATTATTTCATGCTGTTCCTCTGGCAGAAAATCCTCTGCACATGTTTCCTTAAGAATCATATCCTTATTTAAAAGGAAAAAAAAAGTTCCACAAAGCCTTTTTTTCTGAATTCCTTCCTGAATCTTCTTCTTAGTCAAATTGTCCCTTTCCTTCACCTTCTCTTCCCTTATTTCCTTTTCAATTGAAATTCAGAAAAA